>NC_134541.1:128565129-129227004 GCF_050624435.1 Tenrec ecaudatus
CGTCCTGTGTCCCCCTCCTGTCCCTGACTCCCCTTTTTCCTCTGTTGCTCCAGATAAACAGAGGCCGACTATGGTGCCTTGAATGCCCACATGCAAGCTTTTCAGACCCCAGGAACATGCAACACATGATGACATAGAACAGAAGACTAACCAGATGATTAAGCCAGTAACTAGGGTGCTCCATGACACTGTGCCCCCAAACACCCACAGAGGCCCAGTCAGTTCTCAGGAGGGGGCCGGCCTCACACCAAGTTTCCACCGGCTTCCCTACCCTACCACTTTCACCCACGGATTTGATTCCTCAAAGGCCTCAAACATGGCTCCAGGCCATACCCCCAACAGCCCCAGAGCCTACCGGCTCGGGTGGCATCACGAGGGCTGATGTCACCCAGGAGGGTAACTCTCGGCCAACCCCCATGGGCAGACCCAGCCAGCAAACCACCCCTGGTGGGCCCAGCTGCCACCTGTCTCCGCTCCCCTAGGGTGGAGGCCTGCACTGTGCAGCCACGCCCCTCCTTGGAGGGTGGAGCAAACTTCCTGAGGCTCCTCCCTCTCCCGTTGGCCAAGTGAGAGACCCTCCTGTTCACCCAGTGGCAAGTGCCAGCCTTTTCTTCTGCCAGCATCCTGGTGGCAGGTGGGGCGGTGGTGCTGATGACAAGCTTCTGCACTGGGGGAAGGGTCACATCCACCCTAGTGATGGTACTGCCCGGGCAGGTCCTGCCCTCACACTCACCCCCTGGCTGCCACCACAGACCCTGGGATCATTTTGCTGTCTACCCCAGTGTGCCGTCTACCCCCCAGCCCTGGGATGGCTCCTGCCCAGCTTCATCCCGCTGTCCCTCTCATTGGGTGCTGGAATCAGCATGATGACCAGTGACCCGCTGCCTCCCACGCCCAGTGGCCCTGGGGATGGGCCTGGGGCTATTTTGGAGTTTGCCCTGATCCACCCCCTTCTGGGAACTGCCAACGCCCTAAATATAGAGGCCCCACAAGGAGCCAGGCTGGGCCGGAGATGACTGGCTGGAGAAGGAGATGAGGTAGCAGGGACCAGCTCAGGGCCTCGCCGAGGTAGTGGGGGTGGGGGACACTGGCAAGGGGAATGGGTCCCAATAGTCCCCCGGGGAGCTATGCTTGAGCCTCAGCCTGCTCTTGACACTGTCCCTTTTGCTCCCCTCTGACCCTGCCCCCCACCCCCACCCTGACATTTGTCCCAGCTCCCAAGCCTTTGCCTGAACTAGCGAGCAGCCCTGCCTGAGACACCAGCCAGACCTCACCATTCTTCCAGAGACCTGCCGAATACATAGTCCTTTAGAGCTCTGAGCAGCGGGCAGTCCTGGGCCCGAAGGGAGAAGCAAGAGGATTTCAGTTCCTAGAGGTCTCGCCCCTGCCCAGAGCTGGTCACAGGGCAGACTAGACCTTGGGCTGAGGGGGCAACCGAGAGAGTTGCATGCCCGCCTTAGCCAGAACTGGTCTCCCGCTCCTCTGCGGGACTCTTCCGAGTCCCTGGTACTAGCACAGGGGTCACTCTTGTGGGCAGCCTGTGTTTGCAAATTCTCCAACTGTCCTTGGGACTCCAACAACCATTCCCAGACAGGTACGGTGTAAGTTGCAAAATGCCAGTCGCCCGCCGTACACATGCCCAGCGGAGGTCGCACAGCCAACGCATGGCCTTCTAGCCACAGCTCTCGTGTGAGAGCCGAGGGGCTGTCTCGCTGGCTAGTGCGCAGGGCCACGGTCTTTGGCGCTGTTGATGGAGATGGTGCTGTTTCAGACGCCTCCCTAGCATTGTGCTGAAGTGTGTCACAGTGGGGTATGCTGCAGGCAGGGGTGGGTGGAGATTCTTTGGGTTAGATACACTTGGCCGAGTCCGGTTTTCAGTGCTGTTGGGCATGAGTTTCGAGGGAACGAAGCCTGCTGCAGATTAAAGAAGGTGCCTGGAAACAGAAACACAGGAAACAACAGATGTTGAAGATCACAGAGAGACAAAATTCAGACCAAGACTTGCAACAACCTACCCTGCGCGCGCCACCTCCCCCCCCCCTACCGGAGCCTAAGCCAACTGCCATGGAGTTGATTCCAATGCCTAGCACCCCCATAGGGTTCCCGAGACTGAACGGGGATCTTATGGAAGCAGACAGCCTCGGTTTTCTCCTCTAGAACGGCTTCTGGGCTTGAGCCCCCGATCTTGTGGTTAACAACCCAGCACTTCCACAGCAGCGCCACCACAGCCTCCTTGCCAGGAACAGTGGCTCGGTGCTCTCAAATTCAGTGTTCTCGACAGCGCTACCTGTAACGAGGATCCCTGGTGGCATGGTGGGCTAGGTGTTGAGCTGCTAAACCCCAGGTTGGCGGTTCAAACCTACCAGCCACTCTTTGGGAGAAAGATGAGACTTGATGCTCATGTAGAGATTTGCAGCCTGGGAAACCCATAGGGGTCAACTTTAGGGTTCCCCTGAGTCAGAATCGAGTACAAGTGAACTTGGTTTGGTGTGACTTTTGTGGGCCCACCCATAACAAGCTCTGGAAATCTCTGGCTTTGGGATGGGTGGACACAAGGTGAGTTGTCCACAGAGGGCTTCCTGGAGTAAGGGCCCTTGAGTAATGGCAGGGGGTGGGGAGAAGTGGGAGGGGGGTGGCGGGGGAGCAAGGACAGTTTACAGGCCAATGAGCAAGGACTCTGCTTGTGCTAACCTCACTGAGCACGCCTCTGAACTGGGATGGCAGCCCCACCTTCTCGATGCCGACAGGGTAGAGCTGCTGTAATGTAGCTGTATACGGGAGCCACATCAGGCTCCCCCAGAGGGGCTAGGATTCAAACTGCTGACCTTGCGGTTAGTAGCCCAGTGTGTAACCCAGGACGCTTCCAGGCACCCACCCCCACCACCAAGGTAGGAGAGCACTTTTGGCGGGGATTTGATTTTCTTTTTTATTTAATTTAATTAAAAAATTTTTTATTTAGATTTGTTTTTCTTAGGGATGTTTTCACCCCTTGAGGCTTCCTCTGCTGACAAAGCCCCTTCGAGAAGGGAAGTAGGGCTTGGAAGTCCCCCTTTTCCAGCATATAAACACACTTCCTCTTCCAGGGGGCCTCCCAAGCCTGGCTGGAGGCCCTTTGAACATTCGGACTCCCCACAGCCAGGACACGTGCCCCTGGGCAGCCCCTGGCCAGCTGTTCCGTTCTTTTCATTGTCCAGTTAGCAGGCTTTGGTGTAACCCACTGCACAGCACCCCCAGGACACCCCTACCCACCTCATATGCCGCTGCTCGTTCCCAGGGATACAGCCTCTGTGCCCTCCACAAATCCCACTCTCTGATAGCTCAGTCACCCGGGGCCACTGCTGTTTTTGCATCTTGAGCCCTGTTGGGGCAAAGGGCTGGCACCTGGGTGTCCAGGAACCCCTAACCTTAGAGATGGGGGTTTCTGAAGAGGGAAGCACAGGCTGGGAGAATTTGGTGGGGGTGCATTTCAGGAGGTAGGAGGCCCAACAGGAGCCCTGTCGGGGAGGGGTGTCACCTCCTGGACGTAATTCTGACTGTGGTCTCCTCCCGCACAACCTGCTGGGGTGGGGGTGAGGCGGGCAGGAATTAGGAACTGTGACCCCTCCCTAGACCTGGGTGGGGACCAGGGGGCTGCTATGGGCAGAGGCCTCTGTTTGGGGCTGTGAAGCCTTTGGGCCCTGGACCAGAAGCCCACGTTGAGCCCTCGGCATGGGGGGAGGGCAGGCAGCTAGCCGCGAGGTCCACACTGGGTCCCAGCTCGCACTCAGCTGCTCCTCTCCTCTGTCTCGCAGCACGGGGAGCAGTGACCCCTACTGCATCGTGAAGGTGGACAACGAGCCCATCATCAGGTACCGTCCCCACCCACCGCCCCCGGGGCTCAGATTGGGCTTCCTTCCTGAGCACATGCGCACACCCTCCTCCATTTACTTTCCTGTTTATTCCATCTCCCCCGCCTGACGGGCGTGGACTTTGTGCAGGGAGGGGTGATGGCTGGAGGACTCCCCTGGGATCCCCAGTGGGCCCTGCCGTGCCTCACAGGACAGCCAGCCTGCTAATCATGGGCCTGAACACTTGTCCAGAGATTACCCAGGAGCTTCTGGCCAGGCTCCAAACAGACACCTTTGCATTCTTCACAGCCCTGTGAGGGACAGGTGCCCCTTGTGATTGGAACCTGGTAACAAAGCCCTCCTTTCCTGGGGCACTGTCTCTTCACGTCAGACAACGGGCCAGGTAGTAGAGGGAGCAACAGACGGACAGAGGAGGAAGCTGAGATGCAGAGATACTGCTCGACAGGTCACCTACCTAGCAAGGGGCAAAGCCAACCTGGAGCCCAAGTCTCCATTGCTGGCCCCGGCCCATGCCGAAGCCTCCCTCCCTCCCTCGGCAGGGCTCTGTCTGTCCTTAGATTTGCTTTGAATCCCAGGCACCAAGGAGGGAGAGGGCCATATGGGGCCTCAGTCTCAGTGACAGACAGGGACACTGAAGCCCCGGAGCTCAAGTGTGGCCTGCCTGAGTCAAGGGTGGTTCCTTGAGTGTTGATCCTAGTCAACACACAGGTGCACACACACAAACACACACACACACATACACACAGAGACACAGACACACACAAATGCAGAGACAAGACACTCACATACAGACACACACACACATACACACAGAGACACAAACACACACATGCACATACACACAGAGACACAGACACACACAAATGCAG
Source organism: Tenrec ecaudatus (assembly GCF_050624435.1). Classification (NCBI taxonomy): domain Eukaryota; kingdom Metazoa; phylum Chordata; class Mammalia; order Afrosoricida; family Tenrecidae; genus Tenrec; species Tenrec ecaudatus. Next base: position 128,569,847 of record NC_134541.1, read on the forward strand.
ACAAGACACTCACATACAGACACACACACATACACACAGAGACACACACAAACACATACACACAGAGACACAGACACACACAAACGCAGAGACAGACACACACATACATACACACAGACACACATATACACACACACACAGAAACACACAAGTCACAGGAACTGAAAACTCTCACCCTCAGGGGTTTGGAGAGCGAGGCGAAGACTCCTGTCCCCGACCTGGCTGCCTGCACCGCAGCCTCTCCAGAGTGAGCACAGCCCCCCTGCGTCCACCCTGGGGGAGTCCGCTCACAGCATCAGGACTGGGGGGAGCTAGGCGGCCAGCTCAGGACTGGGCTCTGTGGCCCACATGCCAGCTGCGGTCCCTCTAGTGTATGTTTCTCCAAGTGTAGGGTGACTCAAAGACCCAGCCCTCTGGCCCACGCAGGCTGGAGGGAACTCAGAGGGCATGAGGGATGGTAGAGGCGGGAGGGGAGGGCAGGGGGGCTCTGGGAAAGGCAACAGCAGTCGTCACACAATGAGCCAGCTGTCACTGCTAGGGGTGAAGAGGGCGTGTGGCCGGTAGCCCCCTTCACCCAGCCCCGCCTTGCTCTGATTGGGGTCCGGTGTGGGCTGGCCTGGCAAGGTGCTGAGGCAGCCCCGTCTTCTCCAGGACAGCCACCGTGTGGAAGACCCTGTGCCCCTTCTGGGGCGAGGAGTACCAAGTCCACCTGCCGCCCACCTTCCACTCCGTGGCCTTCTATGTCATGGATGAGGATGCCCTCAGGTGGGGGCTCACTCTTCCCCTGGGGCCCAGACCCTGACATCGGCCCCGTCCCTGACCCACTTCCCCTTGGGTTCTGCTGGGTGCTTGGGTTCCTCCTGTCAGCCCATCCGTGTGTCCTCCCGGAGCCAGAGGGACGGGTAGCCCAGGAGGGGTTGGTGGTTCTGGGTGGGAGTGTGGACCCAGGGTCCCTGCACCACATCATCCATGTGCACGCGTGGAAACTGTGTGTGTGTACCCGAGGGAGCCATGAGCTTGGTATGTGCATGGTCACACATGTTGGCCTGTGAGCAGAAGCAGTGCATACCCGTGAGTGTCCAGAACCTCGTCGTTAGTCCTGTCTTGCCTGGTGGGCACCCCCCACTGGTGGCTGCAGTAACAGCAGTGTGCTCCCCAGGGCCCGAACTGGGTGGGAGGGGGTCCTGGGTTCCCCTGGAACAGGCGCTATGGCCCCACCCAGTTCTGACTTCCTGCCCCCCACCCTTCCCTCCAGCCGAGATGACGTTATAGGGAAGGTCTGCCTGACGCGAGACACCCTGGCCGCCCACCCTAAGGGTAAGACCCCACAGGAGAGAGTCTGAGGCCAGATCCCGCTGCCCTCCCCCCCCCCATCTCCCTCTCTGCCTCCCTGTCCCTGCCTTCCTCCTATTGACACCCTCTGGCTTGGCCCCGTTAGGCCATTCCAGCTCTCTCCAAAGCCTGTGGCCCTCCCTTGCCCCCCCCCTGTTTCTGAGCCCCCCTTTAAGCCTCTGACTTGGGAGGACATCTTTAGGATGAAGGGCTGCGGCTGCTGCTGAGAGAGGGGACCCGCTTCCCCATCAGACAGCTCCTTCTGAGGACTGAAGGGCTCCCGGGACACTGACCCAGCCACTCTGTGTCCTGTGTGTCTAGTCCATCCCAGTGAGGGCTCAGACCAGAACCTCGGGGGAAGGCGGAGGGGAGGTAGCAACCTGTGCAGTGGGCACCTCTCCCAGGCTCCGAGCTCCAGGCACACACCTGTTCCTGTCCATGAGGCTGGGGCGGGCATGGGGGTGTGTGTGTGCTGACTCATGGGACAGCTGGGCCACTCCTGCCCAGCCTTGGCCATCGCCTCTGGGCCACCCTTGGGTCATTTGCCATCTCCTGTCCGGGACTCAGGCCCGTCTCCAAGCAGTCCCCTGTGAGAGGCACTGTCTTCCTGCTTTCAGACGGGGAAGGGAGGACGACCAGGTGACAAGTTGGGGTTGGGACTGCGGAAGGCAGTGAGGCTACTGGCCCTGGGACCCCCGGGATTTGGATTCCCACCTGCAGGGGATTTACTGCAGGGCCTCAGTTTCCCCATCCGTCACCGGGAGGCACAGCCCCCACCCCACAGGGGTAGGAGAGGATTTTGAAGAGAGTTGGAGAGTGGGGTGGGGGGCAAGGTTGGAGAGCTGGGAAGGTGAGGACCAGGCTGGCTGAGCGGCCCCCCCACCACCCCGCATCCCACAGGTTTCAGCGGGTGGGCCCACCTGGCAGAGGTCGACCCTGATGAGGAGGTACAGGGCGAGATTCATCTGCGACTGGAAGTGGTCCCTGGGCCCGGGGGCTCCCGGCTGCGCTGCTCTGTGCTGGAGGCCAGGTGGGGACAGGGCCTGGGCTTGCAGGGACCCACCACGCTGGGAAAGCCCAGGCTTGTTGCCCAGGGCCCTGCTCCTCCACCTCTGGGCCCTGCCTGCACTGCCTCTGCCCACGCAGCTGGCTCTGGAAAGGGGCCCAGGCTCCACCTGGCCTGAAGGTGTCTCCTGGGTGACCTGCTGGGAACTTGGCCCCTTAGGAGATCAGTTGGCATTTTGACCGTGGGATTCCGGGAGTCATAGGGAGGGTTTGCCCCACACAGACTTGGCATAGGGGGGTAGGATGTGTGTGTGTGTGTGTGTGTGTGTGTGTGTGTGTGTGTGTGTGTGTGTGTGACAGAGAGAGAGAGACATAGAGACAGAGAGAGCGAGAGCGGAGTCTTGGCAGTGTGGAAGGAGGTATTGTGTGTGTGTTGGGGGTGGTCTCCGGCTGTGTGTGTGTGTGTGTGTTGTCCCCGGCAGGCAGCATGGATCTCTAGGGGAATTGCTAGGAATCTCCAGATGGCCGGGGTGGGGAGAGGTCCCCTGAGCAGGGGCAGTGACTCCCTTCACTGGGTAGGTAGGTGCTGCCTGAATTGCCTGCGACTGCCCCCCCCCCCCAGGTATTCTTAGCTGCAGGCCCACCCTGACTGGGCCTGGGGGTGAGTCCCTCCAGGCTCCAAGGCCACCTTCACAGGGTCCACCCAGCCCCGTGGGGCAGCGTGCCCAGGTGGGTGAGGCAGGGGGCTGGGAGGAGCATGGGCATTCTAGGCTCCCCTATCTTCTCCTCCACACACCCCCAGCTTTGCTTTTGCTCTGGAGCTGGAATAGGGGGTGACAAGGGGTACAGACTGGTGAAATCAGCTGACTGTGTCCCTCCTGACACCCACCACTCCTCCCATGCCAGCACACACCCACCCGCCAGGGCTGCCTGGCCTAGACAGTGGCCTCAGCACCTCTGCCCATAGCCAGCCAGTCCCCATAGTGGGGACTGCCCAAGAGTCCTGTCCCCCCCACACCTCCCTCCCTTCAGGAAGTGCCTTCCTCAGCCCTCTCCTCTTGAGACCTGGGGACCACAAAGGCTGGGCCAGTCTGGTCTCAGTTGTCATGCAGTGCTGAGGAAACTGGGGCTCAGCGAGGCTGCCTCCCATGAGGACCCCCTCTCCCATCAGGCTGGAGAATCTTTGGTCTGGCAGGTGCCATGTGGGGCTGAGCGGGGCCGTTGTCGTGGGTATCAGGGTCCCGAGGGGAGTCACCCTATTTGGAGGGGCTGCCCCAGGAGCCCAGACATTCCCCCAGGTCTAGTCTCCCATAGTGGAGGGTAGAAGTCAGGGAGGAGGGGCAGGGGGGTGCTGGGGAAACAAGTTATTGGTGGCCTCCTTCCCCAGGGACCTCGCCCCAAAGGATCGGAATGGCGCCTCGGACCCCTTCGTCCGAGTGCACTACAATGGCCGGACGCAGGTGACCTCGGTGAGGGGACAGAGAGGCTCCAGGACCTGTCGGCCCCTACCGATGCCATCCCCGTGGGTCGTCAGCCAGGCAGGGTTGGGGCAGGGGTCAGGGCACAGGCACTGAGCCACCGAAGTCGCCCACATTGCTTCTGGGAAATGGCGGGGTTGGGGGCCTTGGCCTCGCAGGGGGTGCCACTGTGCTGCTGTGTGGTCTAGGATGACACCCTCCCCAACTTTGGGCCCTAGGGTCCCTACCCGAGAAGTTGGGGGGTGGGGAGGTAGACAGGAAGTTGTTACCTCTGCCTGGCCCTAGGAGACGAACGGTATCAGAGCCCACTGCTGAAAATCCTGGGGGTGGGCTGGTGGGTGCTTTGCCCTTGGCTGGGTCTGGGGGCCCTGAGGAGCCAAGGCCCCCCCCTCCCCACTGAGCCCCTTTCTGGGCAGATCGTGAAGAAGTCTTGCTACCCGCGCTGGAACGAGGCATTTGAGTTTGAGCTCGAGGAAGGGGCTGTGGAAGAACTCAGCGTGGAGGCCTGGGATTGGGACTTTGTCAGCCGTAACGACTTCCTGGGCAAAGTGAGCTGCCCTGCCCCCCCACCCCCACCCCCCAGACTGCACCTGTTGCTGTCAGCTTCTGCCCTCCTCCCCCCACCCCTTCCAGCCACCCTACCCATCACGGCCTCCCTCCCGCTCCCCCCAGAGGTCCAGGGAACTCCCCAGAACCAGAAACCCCCTTCCTCTTTGCCCTTAAGGTCTAGCACCCAGGGGAGGTCCCTTCTCCCCACCAGACCGTGCACTGGCAAGGAGGGGAGCCACGTGTCCCGACCCATGCAGGTGACCTCCCCGCTCTACCACCAGGTGGTGTTCAATGTTCCCCGCCTGTGGGCGGCCAGGCAAGAGGAGGGCTGGTTCCGGCTGCAGCCTGACAAGATCAGGAGTCACCTGGAGGAGTGAGTGCGGCCCGGCTCCTGGGTGGAAGCCCAGACTGGCTACCAGCAAGGGATCGAGGGGGCACAGCTCCGGGTTACTTTCAGGCCAGGATTCTTCTCCATCCCGAGCTGGGCCCCACTGCCTCACCCTCCCGATGGCCCTGTCCTTCAAGGCAGTCTGTGTCTCCATATTTTTGCCTTCAGACAGTTTGGGGAACAATCCCCCCCACCCAGGGGCCCTTTCCCTTGGTGGCATTTGTAGACATCCCATTGTTCTCAGGCTGGCATCCCTGGGCTCCAGCTCCTCCAGGACCTGCCAGGCCCAGCCAGGACACCTGCCCAGTTCCAACTAAAGTCCCAGAAACCGCCACTGCACCTCCTCCATGTGTGAAGGCGCTAGCTGAGGCTACACTCCTGCCCGATGCCTCCCATTGGAGGGGAGATCTTGTACTTCCCTTTTTCTAAATCTGGCAGCCCTGTCCAGGAAGGCCCCTTGGCCTTCTTACTTGCCTACCCCCCACCACCCCCACCGCCCTCAGCCCTGGGGAGGGAGGCTGTAGGCAGGGGCCAGGGGGCAGGGCCAGGGGCAGGCCTGGTTCCCAGTGGAAAGATCATGGGCTGCCCATTCCAGGGGCAACCTGGGCTCCTTGCAGCTGGAGGTGTGGCTGCGGGACGAGACTGTGCTGCCCTCCGGCTGCTACCAGCCCCTGGTGCAGCTGCTGTGCCGGGAGGTGAAGCCAGCGACTCAGGTGAGGGGTCCTTGAAGGGAGGTCGGAGGCTCCCCCCGTCCTCCTAAGCCGCCTCCACAGAACGAGAAAACAAGGCTGGCCAGTGTGGCTCCTGCCTCGCCCTGCCCTCTCTGCCCCCTTGGGAAAGAGGCCTGGCCCCGTGGTGCTCCAAGTCCCGGCCTCGCCTCCCCCCCCCCTCAGCCCCACCTGTTCCTGCTGCCCCTGCAGGGCCCAGGGCAGCTGATTGCACTCGTGGAAGAGACCACAAGCACTTCGTGCCGCCAGGAGGTGGCCACCAACCTGCTCAAGCTCTTCCTGGGCCAGGGGCTGGCCAAGGACTTCCTGGACCTGCTCTTCCAGCTGGAGCTGGGGCGCACCAGTGAGGCCAGGGCCAGGGCTGGGGTGGGGACACCCAGAAAGTCAGCTTAGAAGAAGAAGAGAGGAGCGGGCAGAGGGGGGCAGGGGAAAGATGACAGGGACAGAGGTGGGACAGCACATGGGGCAGTGGCAAGGAGGCTCTTTCCCGAGGGGCCTGCTTAGACTGCTCAGCTCCAAGACTGTCTGTCCTCCCGGAAGCCCCGTCCCTCTCCCACCTCCGGAACTTTCCTTGTAGGTGAGGCCAACACCTTGTTCAGGAGCAACTCTCTGGCTTCAAAATCCATGGAGTGTTTTCTGAAAGTGAGTTTGCATGGAGACTGTCCTCGTCACATACAGGAGGGGACCGAGACAGGCCATGGGCCCCAGCCCCCTGTTTCCACAGTCTGTGTTCCATAAGGGGAGCATTCTATTCCCCACATGCATGGGGACCCCCGAGGCTGGGAGGGGACTCCTGGGAAACCAGATTCTTGACTGGGGCTGGGAGAAGGGTCAGGCCAGCTCTCCTGGTCCCCAGGTGGCAGGGATGCAGTATCTGCACAGTGTCCTGGGCCCCATCGTTGACCGGGTGTTTGAGGAGAAGAAGTACGTGGAGTTGGACCCCAGCAAAGTGGAGGTCAAGGATGTGGGGTGAGACCTGGGGCAGTTCCTAGGGAGCGGGGAGCTCAGGCCCAGCCCTCTGGGTGTTTATGACTTTCTGCCTGGATTTACCCATCAACTCTGCCACGTTTCCACCTTTGCCTTGTCTCTGTGCCACTGTCCCCCCACCCCCACCCCAGCCTCCCCCGCGCCCCGGCTGCCCCTGACACTGGGTGCTGAGCACGCCTCTGTCCTCCTGGTCTGCACCCCCCACCCCGCGCAGGTGCTCCGGGCTGCACCGCCCACAGACCGAAGCCGAGGTGCTAGAGCAGAGCGCGCAGACGCTGCGCTCTCACCTGGGGGCGCTGCTGAGCGCGCTCTGTCGCTCGGTGCGCGCCTGCCCTGCCGTGGTCCGCGCCACCTTCCGCCAGCTCTTCCGGCGCGTGCGCGAGCGCTTCCCCAGCGCCCAGCACGAGGTGTGTCCCCTGCGGGGCGGGAGCTCGCAAGGGTGAGGAGGGGAGAGAGACTGCGGCTCCAGGACAGGGGTGAGGGTGGGATACTGGAAGCCGAGGAGGTACAGGGCGGGGTCGTGGGAGGAGACGGGGACCAGGGAAGGGAGCCGCAGGAGCCCAGGCCCCCCCACCCCCACCCCCCCCCCCACACACGGGAGAGCACAGCGCGGCTGGCCCTTGTCACCCCTTCAGAACGTCCCCTTCATCGCCGTCACCAGCTTCCTGTGCCTGCGCTTCTTCTCTCCCGCCATCATGGCGCCCAAGCTCTTCCACCTGCGGGAGCGGCACGCGGACGCCCGCACCAGCCGGACCCTGCTCCTGCTGGCCAAGGTGCGGGCCTCCAGACGGTGGCTGGCTGCCCAGCCTGTACGGATCGCGTGCACCTGGTTGACCCCAGGCAGGCCTTGCGACAAGGCCAGTGGTGGCCCGCTCACGGCCCAGTTTCCAAAGATGGTTTCCAGTCGGCTCACCTGAGCCCAACCTCAGAGATAAGGCAAATGCGGTCCGAGAAGGTGGTACAGCAGGGGCTCGGAGCCCAGACGTACTGGTTCCCTGTCCTTGTGGGGCAGTGCCGCGTAATAAGCCTGCAGAAGAGGCTTAATTGGTTGAGCTCAAATAGTCTTAACTACCTTCGTGGCGCCGTGGGTTAAGCGCCGCAAACCGCACCTTTCACTATTGTGAGAGAAAGGAAGCTGTCGGCCCCCATGAAGATTGACAATCTCACAACCCTGAAGGGTCGCCCTGAGTCGGAATTGATTTGATGAGAATGAGTGGATGGGTGGGTTGATAGGTAGGTAGGTATGGAAGCCCGAACAGCGTCAGCATGCCGCTTCTGCCTCCATCGCCACAGCTGTGTGGCACAGCCTGTAGGGGTTGGCCCCTTACCCAGTGAAGCTCCGTCCTTCCTGCCCCCAGGCGGTGCAGAACGTGGGCAACATGGACACGCCAGTGTCCAGGGCCAAGGAAGCGTGGATGGAGCCCCTGCAGCCCACTGTGCGCCAGGGTGTGGCCCAGCTGAAGGACTTCATCGCCAAACTGGTGGACATCGAAGAAAAAGAAGGTGGGCGTGTCCCATCGATGAGCAGCCGCCCTTGGCCTAGCCCACAACCCACCTGTGATCCCTTGCTCCGCCCAAGGCCCCGCCCACCACTGCCAGTGCCTCTCATGGCCCCGCCCACTGCAGACTGCCTCTCATGGCTCTTCACTTAGCCCCTTTTGCTCCGCCCACCGCGGGGTTGTCCTGTTCCTTTCGAGGCCCCGCCTACAACCTCGTGTTTGGGGTCTGCCCCACCCCGCCCCTGCTCACCTAGCTCACTTTTCGCCCTTCCTCCCGGCCTCTCCTCCGGCCCAGCAGAGTTGGACCTGCAGTGGGCGCTGAGCTTGCAGGCCCCGCCTGTGAAGGAGGGGCCGCTCTTCATCCACAGGACCAAGGGCAAGGGCCCCCTCGTGTCCTCCTCCTTCAAGAAACTCCACTTCTCCCTCACCACCGAGGCCCTCAACTTCGCCAAGACGCCTAGCTCCAAGGTGGGTAAAGAGGGAGGCGCTTAACTCTCAGGAGCCCACCAGTCCCAAGGTCTACGGAGCCCTAGAAGGAGCCAGGCTGGGACCCCACTTCCCGTGACTGACCAGCTTTGCCCCTTCCAAAAGTCACTTTCCACTGGGGAGGTCGAAGGGCTTCTGCACACTCAGGGGTCAGTGGCCCAGCGGGAAGTGTGTGGCCCTGAGTCCCCTGGCCAGGTGCGGAAGCGGTAGTAGAGGTCGGGAAAACAGAGCGGGCCTGAGGGCAGTGTCTATATCCCAGCCCCTGCCTCTTGGCTGGAGCGTTTGGAATAACAGTTGTGGATTCTACACCTGGTAAATTATATTGAAGACCCTTCACCCGCCTGGGCCTGCGTCTCCTGGGAGCTGCAAGGCTGGAGCTCATGGCTCCCTTGATGGATCTGCCCTGACCCCTACTCAGCCAGGCCCAGTAGAGGGTCTGCCAAGGATGCCCTGCCCTGCCCAGCCCAGCCCTGAGCAGGTAGGAGGAGCTGAGGAGAAATGAAGGAGCCCCTCACATCCTGTCCTGGAGGTGGGGAGGGCTCGCTGGCCCTTGAGGGGTCCCACCAGCCAAGAGGGTTCAGCCACTTCCCCACCAAGGACCCCTCCAGTTAGTATTCTGTGCCAACTCCAGCATTGCCACAAGGCATGATTCTGTTCACCGTCAGCATGGGAGCCAGTCACATGGCCCACCTGGCAGAGAGAGCTGGGGTCACAGCTGGGGCTTCCCCCCTGAGCAGGGTTCCCCTTGGTGGGCTCTGTCCCCATCAGAGGAAGCCCACACACAGTTCCTCACCACCACCACCCACCCCAATCCGGGAGCTCTGCAACACTAGAAAACTCCCTGGAGTGTCTGCTATGGGCCAGACACCTGTTACCTCCAGGCACCTACCTGGAGCCAGGTCACTGCTCAACAGGGTCCCCAAAGCCTCTTGATGGAAAGTGGCAGAAGTGGGACGTGCGTTTGCCTGGCTTCTGCAGCCCAGTTCTCTTGTGATGCCACTGTTTGACAGCGGGGAACTCAGGACTGGATGGTAGCCTAGGGCTGGGCCACCTCTGACCCTCTAGACCTCGGGGCAGGGGTGGGGAGGAGGAGGAGGAGGATGCTTGAGGCAGGAGCAAGCCAGGATCCAAACAGCAGCCTATCTGCTAGAGTGAGGAAGAAAGGGAAACAATGGGGGGCGGCTTCCTGGGACAGTTGGGGGCATGGAATCAGGGGCTCTAGGGACTGGCAGAGATCCCAGAAGTCATCCTGATCAGCCCTGTCTGGACCATGGATTTACCTCTCCAAGGAACACCCCCCTACCCCACCCCTCCCCAGAACACTCTGCTTGCTTGCTGATGACCACGGGGAGCTCAGTACTACACAAAGTGTCTCCTCTCTTGGCAGTTCGGTTGGAAAGTTCATTATCTTCCGTGGGAGACTACTTGCTTGTAGCCGCCTTCTCTGTTCTCTGGTCCTCCACCCTTCTTCTATGCAGAAACCATAGCCAGGAGTGTGGTTGCTTCTAGAACCCCGAGCCCCTGAGATTTTAGCCATTTGCTGAGGGCTTGACACCCCTTTGACTCGGTCTCTGACGCTGCTTCCTGCCTTTCTCAGTCATCTTAGCATACTGTCACTGACCAGCTCGGACTCCGACAGCCGGAATGGAGCACAGCTCTGTGGGCGTTGGCTGAACACCGAAGACTAGACACCTCGCTTCTGGCTATGAAAGCTTTATCAATACTGCCTTAGCACAGCTGTAATTGGCATGGGTGTTACATCTCACAGTAGATCCCACGAGACCTCTCACAGATGACTCAAGTTATTATTTATTTATTTTTTTTGGTTTTCCTTTCAGATGAAAAGAAAAAGATAAAGTAAGCCCTTCATGCAGGAGGGAGCGCTAGTATTGATCATTTCCAACCTCCACCTTAGGATCCCTGTGACGCCATGGGTGGCAAGTTAGGCTGCTAACCTCAAGGTCAGCAGTTCAAACCTCCAACTGCTTCAGACACCCAAGAGGGGCAGTTCTGCCCTGCCCTCTAGTGGGGGCGCTATGAGTCAGAGTCCACTCGATGGCAGCGAGTTGGGGGTTGGAGCTTTAACTTCATTGTGTTTAGTTCCGCCCCTGGCACCAGTTGGCTGGAACACTTTTTGGGTCCCACTCTGAGCCTCAGCCTCGGTCCCCACGGGCAGCCCTAAGTGAGGGCCATGCTCAGAACCTGCTTCCGAGGCTGACGAGGGGATGGCACGTGCCATTAAGACTCACCCACCGTGGTGGCCCCACCTGCTCCTGGCTGTGATTTAGGTAAAAAGATGAAAGGTGCTTAGAGGGGACAGCCCTCTGATCACAGCTCCTCCTGTAGCGGCTTTACTGCCTGAGAGCCAGGCCCAGGACTCTGCTCGGGGCAGTGGTGGGCAGACTGAGCCAGCTTCACCCTCGGGAGACCACAGTGGTCGCCACGCCGCGCCGCGCCGTCAGCTCTGCACACCTGACCCGGGCTCCCAATGCCTGAGAGAGATGGCTGCCCCGGCCCACCCCCCCTCTGGGTGCTCTCACACAGCCCCTGGCCCACCAGGGCATCTGCTGGCAGCACCCCCCTCAGCCTACAGGGACACCTAGATGGAGGTGACCTTTTCTGTCCACTGGACTGGCCCCTAAGTCAGGGGGCCCCCTTCCTGGCCTCCCCATCCCATGAAGCCCTTTAAGCCCCCCTGCCCCCTTCCCACAACACACACACACACACACACACCAGCCCCAGTGTCTCTGCTGTGTGTGTCTTAGTGTCTGTCTGCATGCACGTGTTTGTGTATTTGTGTGCATCCGTGGGTCTCAAGCCCAACATCTGCCTCCAAGGCCTCCCACCACTCAGCACCAGAGAGAGAGAGGTCTACGCCTCCTGTGCTTGTCACCAAGGCCACCAGGTGTGGCAGGCCCTGGATTCCAGGCCAGGGAGTGTGGGCGGCCACCTGAGGGCAGCCATTCATTGACGGAGCTGGCAGGCATGCCCAGGCGGCAGGAGTAGGATCCAGGGTGGGTACCCTTCAGGGATGTGGCTCTTATAACATGGGAAGCTGCTCTCAGTCCTGTTTTGTATTTCAAACACCAAATTCCGGGCGCTGCCCTCAAGTGGAGGCCGACTGACTCACAGCGAGCCTATAGGACAGGGCAGACCTGCCCTGTGGGTCTGAGACAGCAGCTGTTTGTGAAAGTAGACGGTAGCCGCCGACCTTGGGGACTGCAGCCCAGCACTAAACCACCTGGTCATCACAGGGTAACTTATGTCGTCCTTGTCCAGCTGGGGCATGGCTGAGATGCTTAGAGGCTGGGAAGCTATTTACAGTGAGCAGGGGAGAGTCATTTCCAGCCCCAGGGAATACTGGGTGTCCAGACGCTGACCTCCCAGGACCAGGCATTTCCTTACCATCTCTGCCCTCTGTCTTGCTGAGGTTGCTCCTGGCCAGGGGTGGGTGCCAGGGGTCCCCGTAAGTCCATACTGCAGACAGGGAGCCTGAGGCTCGGCCTCCGATGGGCCCCTGAGCAGCCCTTCCTGTACTGGCCCTAGAAAAGTGCCCTCCTCAAGCTGGCCAGCATCCGGGCAGCGGAGAAGGTGGAGGAGAAGAGCTTCGGCAGCTCGCACGTCATGCAGGTCATCTACACGGACGACGCCGGCCAGCTGCAGACCACCTACCTGCAGTGCAAGGTGCTGCGGCCGCAGCTGGGGGCTGCCAGGGGCGGGCATGAGGGTATCCCACGCCCCGCAGCCACGAGTGCCTCAGCAGGATGTGTCTGCCTGTTTGTCTGTGTCTCTGATACATATGTCTATGTGTGTGTGTGTCTGTCTACTGTCTATGTGTCTGTCTGTGTGTACCTGTGTGTGTGTCTGTCTCTGTCTACTGTCTATATGTCTGTGTGTCTGTCTGTATTTGTGTGCCTCTGTGTGTGTCTGTCTCTGTCTGATGTCTATATGTCTGTGTGCCTCTGTCTATCTATCTGTGTGTCTCTGACTCTGTTTTTATGTTTCTGTGTCTGTGTGTGTAGTTATTCAGTGTGCATCTCTGTGTATCTCTATCTCTGCCTGTGTGTATCTCTGGGTCTCTCGTATGTGTCTCTATCTCTGTGCGTCACTCTGGTTGTCTCTGTGCCTCTCTATTTGTCAGGCTGTGTGTCTGGAGACCCTGGCCCAGGTCTGAGCACCATCCCCACCTCCTCCGCAGAGCGTGAATGAGCTGAACCAGTGGCTATTTATGTGTGTGTGTGCATGTGTGTGCGTGTGTATGTGTGTGTCTGTCCAAAGATCCTGGCTCAGATCTGAGCACCATCCCCGCCTCCTCCTCAGAGCGTGAATGAGCTGAACCAGTGGCTGTCTGCGCTGCGGAAAGTGAGCATCAACAACCCAGGCCTGCTGGGCTCCTACCACCCCGGCATCTTCCGTGGGGACAGGTGGAGCTGCTGCCACCAGAAGAACAAGACAGGTGCGGTGGCTCCTGGCCTCTGCTGGTCTCAAGCCCTGACTGGGAGATGGGGTGACCAGGCATGCCTTATTGCCCGGGCAGGGTGCCCGCTGCAGGAGAATAACCTGCAGAAAGCCAGTCCCCAGATGGTGAGGGGGCAGGATGCTGCAGGGTGGGTGATGCTCTGAGGGGGCCGCACCCTCTGAAATTCTGTCTCTGCCTCTGTGGAAGCTCACCCTTTCCAGCCTCACCAGGCAGAGGGGCATCCTGCCCAGTGAGCTCCTTGCAGAATGGTGAGCTGAGAAGCTCTGGGCATCTCTACTCGTCAGGGCTGGCGAGAGCCTGACACAATGCCCGGTGCGGAGCAGAACTAGGGTGTCAGAGGCCCTGAACAGGGGCACAGGAGGGCTAGCAGCAGGGAGCTTTTTGTGTTTACAGAAATGGGGCATCTGTGGCCAGGTGGTGCCCTGATCAGAAGCACGGGTGGCTGTTGAGCTCACAAAATGTGGGCAGTAGAGCTGAGGAACGGACTGGGTTTTTAACCTTTTAAGATGTTCACCTTTTTATTCCTTTAGTTTTAAGTAGCCTGTGGCTGGTGGCTATCCTATTGGACAACACTGTTCTAGCACCATCCAGACGTGTCCCCTCCCCTTATCTTTACTACCTCCCCCCAGGCAGAGAGTAGACCCACGTGGAGCTCCTGCTCCTCATGCTGGGCTTGGTCTCAACCGCAAGGCCCCACAGGAGTGGTTGGAACCTGACCTACCAGCCCTGAGCCAGCCCAGGATCTGCAGTTAAGCTGTGGGGTTGGGGTACCAGCAAGTAACACAAGCTCTGGAGAAGGGAGTGGATCCTTCTTAGGCTAGAACGCTCAGCCCAGCTATTGGTGTTTTCCCACAACCCTACCAGGGTCCTGCAGGTGGCTCCTTACAGGGAACAGTGCAGATGGCAGCCTCTGGCTGTCACCACCATAGTGACCTCAGCATGGCATTGTGGGAAGGCCCTGGAAAGGGGAAGGAACCAAGGCTTAGGGAGGATGACTTGGCCAAGACCAGTGTGTCTAAGGTATAGACCCCTCATGACCCACTCGACCAGAATCTGCCAGAAAGTTACGCACATTCCCCCGAGGAACACCTTGCACAACTCCCACACTATGATCATGAATTTCAGATCCCATGGTTCAAAAACTGAACCCAAGAGGAGCTGCTGCCCTTCTGGGAGGGTTGGGGGAGCCCCAGGCTTGGACCAGGTGTCCCCAGCTCTGCTCCCAAACCAGCCCTTCACTCAAGGGCCCAGGCCCGCCTCTCTCACCCGGTAGACTTCCCTTGGCTCACCCCTACAACCGGAAATTGAGCGTGAGCGCACAGTGTCTAGACCGCTTCCCTGCCCCCAGAAGGGCCTGCCTGTAACTCTGGCCTCTCTCTGCCCCCGCAGTTCTGGGTTGTGATAAGACCCGGTCGCGGGTGACCCTGCAGGAGTGGAATGACCCTCTCGACCATGACCTGGAGGCCCAGCTCATCTACCAGCACCTGCTGGACGTGGAGGACACGCTTCGGTGAGGAGGGCTGCGCTGATCACACACGGAGAGGGATGTAGGCACTCCGCCAGGGCCGGACAATTCTGGGTCTCTTCTTGCTCATTGGACCAGCACCTTCCTCACCCTTGCTGCGGCACATTGAGGGAGGGGCACCCAGGTCTCTGTTGATGGACCAGGAAGGGTCCCCAGGGCTATGGGAACCCAGAGTCAGGGCCAGTCCTCCTCTGGCCTCCCAAAGTCAACTGCAGAGTGCACAATCTATTCCTCATGGGCCCCTCCAGAGTTTACCTCCCTGTACCTCTAGACACCTCCAGAAGGTCTCTCCTTGCTCCTGCAAGCCCTCTGACCACCTGCTGTCAGCCCAGGACTGCCAGGCTACCCTGCCGCCACCTCCTCCTCTGGCTCCCTGGCACCCTCCCTCCGCAGCACACACCTCCTCCCCTGCCAGGTGACGTCATCCTCCCGGTGTGTTCTCACCCCATCCTCTCAGGACCCACCTGGACCCTCCCCACTATGGCCACACCCTGGCACCTGCCCATCCTTTCCCCCGAGTGCGCGAGCCTCCGATTTTTAATCCACTTCACACGTTTGCTCATTCGTGTGGGTGCGCACCGAGTCAGCTGGCTCTTACTCCTGTCCCTAGGTAAGGGAGTGAGTGGCAGAGCTAAGAATTGAACTCAGCCCATCTGACTCCAGGGGCCATGGCCCTAACCACTGTGCCCTGCTGCCTTGAGAGCCTCACTGCCTCCAGCACCGTGGCAGCTCCCCCTCCTCCCCCTTCCTCCCGTGAGAGCCTCAAACACCAGCCTGTCCACGGCCCCCTGCTGTGTGAGCTTCAATGGCTGCAAACGGCATGCCCGCGCCTCGCTTACCGCTATGGTTAGGTCCCACGGCTCCGGTGGTTCAACACGAAAATTGGCATTAGGTCAAAGTGGAAGGTGACCAATCCCATCAGCTCACCCCGTGGAAGATGACATCATCACGGCCTCACTGTCTAACTCCCTAAGCCCAATCGTGCCCTAACTGCCCAGACTCCACGAAGACCATGACCCAGCCAAGCCGCACACACCCTCGACCCTCACAGCCAGGGTTCCTCTCGCCCCCTCTCGGCGTGCGTTGTTAATGCACAGATTCACTCGGTACGGGTTCTTCCACTCGGGGGGTAAGGGGACATGTCAGAGGATGAGATGGCCGTGTGTGCGTGTGCGTGTGTGTGTGTGTGTACATTTTGGAGGCAAGCAGCCTGATGGATGAAATTCAAGGTGTCAGCGGGCTGGTCCCTTCCGGAGAGATGAGAAGAGAGCATCCATTTCTTCCACTTAACACCTTCTAGAGGCGGTTGGAGGAGCCCTGCAGGTAGACTGGTTGGGAGCTGGGCTGCTAACCACGAGGTCAGCAGTTTGGAACCACTAGCTGCTCTGAGGGAGAAAGAAAATCATCGGGCTTTCTACTTCCTTGGAGAGTAACGGTCTCAGAAACCCACAAAGGCTGCGCTGCCCCGCCCTGCATGTAGAGGGTCTGCGTGAGTGGGGACTGACGCGGTGGCAGTGAGTCTGGAGAGGCTGCCTGCTCTCCTGGGCTTGTGGCCTCATCCTCCATCCTGAGAGCGAGTTGCTCCAGCGTCCAAGTCTCTTCTCACATTGCGGGGCTCCTCTCCCTGACTCAAATGTTGATGGGAAATGCCCTTCTCTTTTGAGTCCTCTCCGTGTCGCCCAGGCGTCTTGCAGCCCCATCGTATTAGGAAGGAGCCCTTAGCAGTTGCACGCTGGCCTGAACACCGTGAGGTTGGCGGTCTAAAACCACCAGCCACTCCCCGGGGAAAAGATGAGACTGTCTACTCTCTTAAAGGGTTACGGTCTCCCCTGTCCTCCAGGGTCACTGTGAGTGGACATTGTCTTCATGGTGCTGATTGTGGTGTGGTTTTTATACTGGGAGCTTGTGATTGCAAAGAGGGGTCCCCCCCCAATTCATGCAGGCTCATCTTCCACTCAATCTCATGTTTGTGAAGCCCCCCTTGCCCTAGAGCTGTGCTCCCCAAAGTGGACAATGCCACCCTGTGGGGGCTGGGGCATGGGGACAATCCAGGGAGACTGCAGAAGCAGAGACCTGTACTTTATAGGATGGAGGACAGGAATTTTTCATGGCCGGGGACACAATGAGTAATTTTTTGCCTCCTCTGAAAAGGGGCAGTAGGCCAAATAAGTTTGGGGGCATGATTCAGCTGACTCTACCCTCCCATCATCTACCCCCATTTCCCCACTTTAGCAGTGAAGATCCGGGCACCTCTTTCTATAAGGTGTCTGCTGTATGCTTCGGCAACCCACCGGCCAGCTCGCCTTCTGCTATGAGCCTCTTTCCTGGGTAACGGGTTACCCAGCCCGTATGGAGAGGGTGGTGGCAGTGCCAGCTGCCCCCACTGTATGTGCATAACCCCAGACAGACCTGGGATAGTGCTGCCGGTGCCGCCACCACTGCCAACCTGTACCCTTTGCCTGGTGGCTCTATTGGGGGGGTGGGGGGGCTTCACTTCCAGCTCTTTCTCAGTTCCGGGCCAAAGATAAAACCTTCACCTGCCCTGCCCTCCACCTGCAGCGGACCTGAAGGCCCCGCCCCCTCTCTAATTTTTTACATGAATGTCTTCTTGTTACTTAGGTGCAGGGCTTACATACATTTCAGACCACCATCTCTGCACGCAACAGTTCCAACCCCCACCCCCAGTACCCTATCGCACCCTTCCTCCCCGATTCCTCTTCTCCCTCTTAGGGACCTCCCACCCGAGTCGACAGTGGTCAGCCTTCCAGCTCGCTGCTTCATCTCCCAGTCCTTTCTCCCCCTCCCTTGTAGTTAGGTGCCCCCGAGTTGATCCCAACACACAATGACCCCCAAGTTCAACGGGGTGAAACACCCCCAGGTCCTGCGCCATCCTCTCCATTGGTCAGTCGCTGTGTCCATCCATCCTGGGAAGGCCCTCCCCTCTTTCCACCGTCCCGCTGCTTGACCAAGCGAGATACCCTTCTCCAAGGACTAGTCTCTCTGGATAGCATGCCCGACCCGGCCTCCCGAAAGCGCTCTGGCTGCGCTGCTTCCCAGACAGGCCCTGTGTCCCGTGGCCAGTCCGTGACCTTCACCAGCACCACCGTGTCGGCACAGCTGTCCTTTGGCCTCCCTTAGTGGACGCCCTCCCTTAGGGACCTCCCACATCTGTTCCTTTTGGTGTGAACCTTCTTTGTCTCGGCGTTCACCCTTGTAGTCGTGGCCTGCCTCTCTCTCTCTCTCTCTCTCTCTCTCTCTCTCTCTTTCTCTTTCATTGCTGGCTGACTTTTGCAGGTCCCCCGGGCCGTGAGGCACATGGTGGTTTCCTCACTCTTTTCCGGGGCTGCACAGCCTTCCACGGAGTGTCTGCCCCAGTCTCCTTTTATCCATGCATCTCTGGGTGGCCCTATATGTCGTTGCCACTCTCTTGCTCCTGCGAACGGGGCTGCTCAGAAAGTGCTGGCGGAGCCCCTGAAGCGAGGGAGGGAGCAAAGGCCGGCTGAGCTGGCCCCCACATCCCCAGTGACACCCTCACTGTCTGCACCCACAGGGAGAAGCACCAGGCGCTGAGGGGCACCCTGGAGGCGGACACTGGCCCAGGTAGGTTTCTCCCCTCTGGGACTCGTGGGGTGGTCCGAGCCCCCTTTGAGGGTTCTGGGGGAAGTGGAGGCCAGAGCCTATACCCAGTGAGCTTTCAGGCCCGACCTGGCAACCTCTCACCCCCCCTCCTCTCAGACAAGAAGGGACAGGGGGGAGGGTGCCTGATCCAGCTGTCCTCACAGCAGTCTGCTCCCAGCCCCCAGGGACAGCCTCGCCCAGCTGTTCCAGGTGCTGCGGGACCTTCAGCAGGCCCACAACACCAGCCTGGCCGCTGCCCCGCCCTCTGCACACAGACGCCTCCTGGAGCTGCAGACGTGAGGCCGAGGCTCCCTCACCAAGCCCCTGCCAGGTGCTGGGAGACCCTGCGGGCTCTCAGCCCATCACCCAGCCCCCTCTCTCAGTGCCTCCCCCGAGGGGATGGGGGTAGAGGCTCAAAGTCCTGAGTGGACAAGGCTCTGTGACCTGCTGTCACCACTGCCTGATCTAAGACTTGCTGCTCTTCCTGCATCCTGTCCCTGCCAGGCTCCTCTCCTGCCCCAGCAGGGACAGCCTGGGGTGGGGTTGGGGTGGGGCACTCTGTGGGCCCAGTAGTGGAGGGAGCGCATTCCCTCTGCATCCCACCACCCCCCCACTCCCCGTGTTCATGGGACCCAGGAAACCAGTCTCAAGTCTCAGTGGCCCCCTCACTCCTGACTGCCACCCACCTACCCAGGTGTGCCCTGACCACAATAAACCTGCTGCCACTGCCTGGGCTGTGGAGTCTCATGATGGGGTCAGGGCAGAGAGGGGCTCAGGGGAGCCCCAACAACTGCTGGTGGGGGTGACCAAGGGTGCGGGCCCCCTCACAAACTCTGTGCAGCCCCCATGCCTCCCCTTTGCTTACCTCCACCCTGGCCCCACCCTCAGTGCCCACAGGCAGGAGGCCTGGCCCTGGCAGCATCCAGTTCCCCAAGGGGTCCCCCCCACCGAGAGCCTATCCCCATAACCCAAAGCAGAGACCAGGTTGACTGGAGACATTCTTGCTCCTGAGAACACTTGCAGGACTAACAGCCAGGTGGCTCCACTGAGCTGTTTGAGTTCCGCCCTGACCCCGCCAGTGAATAGAGACAACCAACAGATTTTTACAGTGATGTTACAATGTCGCAGAGTACAGTCTACAGTTGATACTGTGTCAGTACAACTTCCCAGGGGCCCCTAGGTCACTATCCTCTGAAGCTTCATGCACCACATTTATCTAAACCAGGGGGATACTGTTACTTCGTGTCTGGCTACTTATTTCAATGAATTTGCTAGCCCTGTTCCTGAGGCAGAACACAGAACATCCCTACTGATGAAGCCTTGGAGGGACTTTTACTGTCATGGAGGGGCTGCGACCATTTGGATTTCGAACAAGCTAAACAATGGGTGCAGAAGGGAGAATTGGTGCAGGGCCGGCCAGTGTTTCCTTCTGTGTGCGTCAGGTCGCTATGGGTCAGGACCGACTTGATGGCCTCCAATGACCCCTCTTGGGTTGTCCTCCCAGCAGTGATGTCCCTGGACCACTGTGCTGTGCGGGCTGGTGCCACTGGCATACAGACTCTGGGGGGTCCTGGCACAGCAGGAGAGAAAACCCTGAGCCCCGCCCCCTCCCACAAAGCCTCTCTCACCCCGTCTTGGCCACCTAGGTGCCTCCTTTGCCCTCTGACCCCAGACCTCAAGGATCTGCCCTGCCCTTGGCCTGCTCCTGTCCCAGAGGGTCAAGGTGAAGCCTTCAGGATCGGGGAGGTTCCAGGCGATCCTGCTGGCCCAGTGTCTCTCCCTCTGCTTTGCCTCTCGGAGCTCCACCCACTCAAGGCCTGCATCAAGCCCTAAAGCGTGGCCCAGAGGGGACCTGTTCTCTGCGGGACAGAGACGATGGTCTCTAGATTGCCCCTGAAGGGGTCCTATGGGCTGACTACACAGGCTGTGGATGGTACCAGCTCCGGTGGCTGACCTGCTGGCAGTGCCATGCCACCCAGAGACCTCCAGACAGGGCTTGGCGGGTAGCCCCTTCCGACTCCTGCCTCCCAGGGCTCGCCAGCAGGTGACTGGACCAATAAATGCAGAGATCTGCAGGGCCTCAGACTGACTGCACAGCCAGCTAACACACACACACACACACACACACACACACACACACAGTTCCCTCAGGCTCAGACTCACTGCACAGCCAGCCAACACACACACAGTTCCCCCAGGCTCAGACTCACTGTACAGCCAGCCAACACACACACACACACACACACACACACACACACACACACACGGCACACCCTGAAGCGGGCCCTGCTCGGAGCCTTCATATCCATTCTCGTATTCCTCCCCACAGCCCCGCCCAAGTCCCCAGAAATCCCAGGTAAGATGGTCATTTGCTCGGGTCCCACAGCCCGAGCACAGGGAGCAATTGGGTTTGAACTCGGTGCTGGATCCAGAGCTCAGATGGCCTGCTGAAACCATCCCAGTTGTGAGGAGGGAGGGGCCCCGCCTAGTAGAAGAGTTTTTTTTTTTTTTTAGTAGAAGAGTTTTGAGAAAGAGCACAACCAGATGCAGAAAAGCCGTGCCATGAATGAAATTACTTGCTAAGGCTCCACTGTTGATAGTCTTTGTAACAGTCACTGGGCAGGCGTATGCAAATGAGGTGCAGAGGGCTCAAACTCAGGGATTGGTCAGTTTGGGCATTGTGCTGGGTATGAGTGAGCCAGCTGAGAAGTAGGAAGAGCAATTCCCCCTCCCCGCCAGACCATCAAGTAAGAAGAGCCCCCTGCAGAGGGCATGGGAGATCCCTGGCAGAGGCACGAGAGAGGCCACAGCACTGAGACCATGAGACACAGCAGAGGAGCGATGCTACCTCGTGAGACAGAGCAGGGGGCCAAGGAATGAGTAGTTGACAGCCTCTGGGCAGGAGGCTGGCTTGCAGAGTAGGGTGGCCTTTGAGGCACCTGTCAGCAGTCAGGGACCTTCCTGGCACTTGCTGGAGCAGGGCAGAGGGACCCCGTGACCGACAGGCCAAAGACCAGAGAGAGACATGCCTGCCAGTGTGACGGAGGTGTTACAGACAGAACAACTGTCTCCTTAATGTTTTCTGATCCGACATGTGGTCACTGGCCTGTAGGCTTCCTTGGTAAACCCCCTGGTCACGAGCACTGGTTGTGAATTCTGTGTGGCCACTGCAGTGGGCTGAGGAGCCCCCCAAGAGGGAGCGTGCCAGTGGGGGACTGCCATCGTCAGAACAGGCTGTAGACATTGGAGGGTGGAGGCATGCCTGATCTCAGGGCAGATGTGGAGCTGGGTTCTCCTCCCTCGTGTAGCTGGTGGGAATCAGACATGCCACCTGCCCCCCAGGCATCTGTATGAGACAAGGAGACATGTAGCCCTTGAGTGCCCAGGTAATGAGCTTCGTAAAGGCATGATAGGACATAAGGTCGTGTGGGTATTTAAGGGGACTTTTTTTAAATTAAAAGATAATTTTATTGGGGGCTCTGACAGATCTTATCACAAGCCATGCATCCATTGTATCGGGCATATTTCCACCTAGGTTGCCATCATCATTTTCTAAACATTTTCTGTTTGAGCCCTTGGGATCACTCCTCTTTTGTTCCCTCTTTCTACCCCTCCCACCCTCGTGACCCCTTGATAAATTATAAATTATTTTCATATTTGATACTGACTATTGTGCTGTCTCCTTCCCTCCATGGTTTCTGCGGTTCACCCCCCTGGGGGTGGGAGTTTATGTGTTGATCATTGCAATCGGTTCCCCCTTCCTCCTCTCCCCTCCTCTCCCCACCTTCGCCCTACCCTCCTGGTATCGCTACTCCTGTTCCTGGGTGCCGTGTGTCGTGAGCTCTTATCTCTTATCTGTACCTGTGCACATGCTCCGGTCTAGCCCGAAGTGAAAGGCAGGACTGGGGTCATGACAGTGGGGACCGAGGAAGCCTCAAGGCACCAGAGGGCTCTTGGGTGTTTCATCGGTGCTCAACCTAAGGGCCCTTTTTCAAACCACTGTCAGTCCTGCCTATTGCTATGCCGCTGGAGGGCCTGCCGCTGGTATTTTTCAAATCCCAGCAGGGTGACCGACAGAGTGGATGCATTTTACGGGTGACAAGGGCGTGAATTTTGGGAGGCCAAAGGGTGAGATGTCATGGATTGAACTGTGCCCTCCAGAAAGACATGTCAACCTGGCTAGGCCACGATCCCCCCTGCTGTGTGGTGGCCCTCCGTGTCCTGAGGCCTGTTGTCAATCCTAACCTCTTCATGTGAATGGGGCAGGGTTCAGGGGAGTCATGGGAGTCCAGGGAGGCTGGGGGCCAACAGGGAGCAGATGGATCCCAGGATGAAGAGAAGGGTCCACAGTGGATGGTGGTGACGACTGCACGACTCTTCTTGAATACACTCAAACTACCGGACTTCATCTATTTAAAGCCATTGATGAGGCAGCTGTCAATCACACTTAAAAAAAAAAAGGGTGTGAGTCAAGTCCTCCCTTATGCACATCACTGCCCTCACTCAGGTCACCGCTGCTTGAGTCACACAAGACAGAGACATGAGCAGAGCAGGGAACTGGCTACCCCCAAGGGAAACAGCTGGAAGAGGACCTGGGATCCTGTGCTGAGAACCTTCTAGACCCAGGGGTCAGGCAGATGCCAAGACACACGGAGCTCTCCAGGGAGCCAGGCAATAGGAGCCGAAGAGACAAGGACTTTGATTCAGAGCGGACAGAGAAAGCTTTCCCTAGAGCCGGCGCGTCTAGCGTCGGTGAGAGGATGACACTTCTGTTTGTTGAAGCGATCAACTTGGTGTTTCTCTCACAGCTGCACCGGGGAGCTTGCACAGTCACCCGTGACAGACAACTCTCAGCAGAGCTTCCAGATCAAGGCACACAAGGTGACCTACTTCTGAAAATGAGCAATCGAATGTGGTCCAAGAGACTGATGGAAGGTGAGGCCTGTGGGCTGCAGCCACGGACTGGAGCAGACCCTCGTGACGTGGCGCTGGGCAGGGCAACGCCATTCAGTGCCAACTCTCTGGATAAATGATAAGACCCTCTGTGTTTTGACTTCAAAATAACTTAGACACGGGAGGTGGGCAGTAGGTCGGAGCAGAAACGGGACAGTTCCGGCTGTGACTTGATCATGGTTGGAGTGCATGCTCGGTACCCGTGGGCTTCTTATTGCGTGACTTAACTCCTGTTCTCTAACATACTTTTCTTGTGGTGGCGTAGTGATGAAGTATGGGGCTGCTAATTGCAAGGTCAGCAGTTCGAAACCACCAGCTGCTCCACAGGGGAATGATGGGGGTTTGTACCCCCGTCAAGAGTTCCAGTCTTGGAGGCTCACAGGGGCACTTCTACCCTGCCCTAAGAGGGTCGCTGAGTGAGAATTGCCTCGATGGCAGGGAGGTGAGGGAGATGTTACTTCTTTGGGTTCTAATATCTGTGTAGCCATGGCTACATAGAAATTCACAGACAAAATTCAAAGGTCATTAATAATGGAAGTGGACACGTTGTCATGTGATTGAGCAGTGCTCGGTAGTTGCTCACCAGGACATGTTAAAACGGTTCAGGCTGCTCATCAGTGCCCAGAGGGGCAGACCGCTGCGGTGAGCCCCAGCCAGAGGGCACTCAGCTCAAGCTCACCGGGTCAGCAAACCCAGAATTCAGTGTCCAGAGCCCCCACCCCATTCCAGTACGCCTCACCCCAAAGGCACTTCACTCCACTGCCAGGGGTCTGCAAGTTCAGCTTCCCCAATTAAGTGCCCAGTAGCACCCACTCCCCCCAAAAAGCCTCCTGCATAGAAGCATTCATCTTTACTTGCTCCAAAGGTTGGGAAATCCATCCCTCTGGTCCACGCTCTGGCTTCTGGTTCTGTTGCTGCTCCTTTGATGGTAGAGCTGTCACTGGATCCAGGAGGATGCCTGAGCAGGGATCTCGGGTCCAGCACGCTCCACGCCTGATTCTTGCTGGTGATGAGATCCCTCCTCCTGCTTTTTCAGAGGGCTCATTTTATACACAGCAGGATGCCTCTCCTGAGAATCCTCTTTGCAGTGACTCACAGGTGAGTCCTGTCAGTCTCTTCCCCCACCTTCTTACCAGACCCGTGCAGCGGGTCGTTAGGTGGGAGTTAGAGACTGGCTAGAAGAACCACCTTAAACCATTCACGGCCCCTGCGATTATGCTATGCAACTCACCTCCGGGGATTCTTTTTGGGTTTTTTTCTTCGTGTATTCTTGACATTTTTTTAAAAATATAAAATGTTTTTTTAAAAGTGCATATGCCTAGGTCCTACCAAAGACTCATGTGCTGTAGACCTTCGGGTCTGTGTTGTAAGAACTCTCCAGGCACCTCTGCATTCTCAATCTGCAGAGCCTTGTACACACACACACACACACACACACACACACACACACACACAGTTCAAAGCATGGCTCCCACATCACGGCCTTCATCCCCATCTCTCAGTACACAGTAAACTGGCACCTAGTTAACAAGAGAGCATCTTCTTAACATGCATCCAACCCATCTCAGAGCCTGCCCCACGAGTCCTAGGCCTAGGCCAGCCCCCAGAGGAGCCCCCTAACCTGGCTGCTCAGCCAGGCTCTAGGACGACCTGTGGGGTAGGGTCTATTCTGGATTCTTCTGGGAATGACATAGAAGGTAACGAGTGAGCATCATCAGCTTCCTGTTTCAAGATGGCAGCCTTCCACTGCAGCAGGCAGAGGCTGAGCCCCAGGTGGGTAGAAGTCCTCTCTGCACCTTGCCCCACATGCAAACCAAATTCACTGTCATCGAGTTGATGCCGGCTCATAGTGACCCTGTAGGAAGTAACACCCCACCCCCCCACTCTAAGTTCCTGAGACCGTAACTCTTTATGAGACTGGAGAGCCCTGTCTTTTCCTGCGGAGCGGCTGGTGATTTCAACCTGTTGTCCTTGTGGACTGCAGCCCCCCCCACCCCCCCCGTGCCATGATGACCCCACTGGGGCCCATAACCCTAAGGAACTGTTCATCCAGTTCCTGCCTCTGATCCTGGACTTGTTTCTGATTTGAGTTCTGTTCCACAGCTTTTCTCCTGCTGAAATGCGCTCCCTCTCAGAGCAGTTGGAAGGGGGAGCACTGCCCAGTCCTCCCAGTCTCAAGGCCATGGAGGCTGATGGTCTCCGGTCCATTAGTCCTTTGGACTAATTGCTTCTGTGTGTCTCCAGTGCGCTCCACTCTTCTTCCTTCGGGACGGGGAGAGGACACCAGCAGCACTTCAGACTGCCACTCATGAGCTTATAAGACCCCAGTCACTACTCACCAACGCAGGATGTAGAACGTTGTCTTTGGGGCTGTTATACCAGCTGACCTTGGTGTCCCCCAAGACCGTGGTCCTGAACCCCGAGGCCCCTTGATTCATTCTTTTCAAGATGTTTGGCTGGTCTAAGAAGTCCCCATAGCTTTTTCCTGGACCCACACTTTTCCAGGGTGACAAAGAGGAGCAGGGGGTAGGACCTCAGGCAATCATGACCCTCACTGCCTCCAATCCCTCACCAGTTAGCAACTTTGGAGGATCCAGTCTCCATGTCAGTCTCCAGGGCAGGGTCCAAGCAGGGAATGGCTCGCCCTAGAAAGAACAGTGTAGCTTCAGATTTCCCGGAGGCCTGGCCAGCTAGCTGCCACTCTGTGGGGCAGTGGTTCTCAACCTTCCTCATGCCACGACCCTTTCACACAGCTCCTCAGGTGGTGGTGACCCCCAACCATCAAATTATTTTGTTGCTACTTCTTAACTGTCATTTTGCTACTGTTATGAACTGTAATATACATAAATGTCCGATGCAGGATATATTTTCATTTTTACAAATTGAACATCATTAAAGCATAGTGACGAATCACAAAAACCATGTCATTCTATATTGTGAAATATTTATTTCTAACGACAAGTAAGTAAAATCTTGTCTGGAAGCATGGTGGAGCATGGGTAACAGTCTTAATATAACAACAGTAAATTACATTGCTACATTTTGCAACAGTATTCATAAAAAGTCAACCTCAGTGTGAAAGTTGAGATAACGGTGTCTCAGTTCCTAAGACCATCAGAAATATGTGTTTTCCCGTAGTCTTAGGCGATCCCTGTGAAAGGGCTGTTCAACACCCAAAGGGGTCGCAACCCACAGGTTGAGAACCACTGCTGTGGAGAAACCCTGAAGCTGTTATGATTCCACCAGCTCATGAGTCCTCTGTAAAAGTCCGACCAATGGTACCCTTGTGCCAAGTACAACATGAATCCTTGGTTGGCCCTTTGAACATGTTGTCAGGAGACTCCAGTGCCTGGAGAAGGTCATCATGCTTGGCAGAGGAGCAACCGATGACACACGCGACAATGAGAGGAAGACCCTCGACAAGATGCATTGGCATGGTGGCCAAACCCATGGCTCACACATACGAACAGATGTGAGGATGGCGCAGGACCGGGCGGTGTTTCGTTGCGGTACATCGATGGCACCTGACAACAACAATGCCCTTCCCCAACTGCCCCTGCTAACTAGAAGTTCCCAGGTACTCCAGACTTGGCAAGTCAGTGACAAACCGCCCAGGAGTTTTGTACTAGTCTGCGCAGCAGGCAGCCTTGGCAGGGGCTTGGTTCATCCATACGCATCCATCTGGCTCATTAGATGGAAGCGCACAGAGCTGCAGTGCCTCCCCCGCCTTGCTGTTGCTCACATTTAACCCACGACTGCATGGCCCCATCCACCGCTCAGTCGCCTCTCTCTGCGTCCCATCGAGGGGTCCCATGGAGGGTCCAGCAGTCAGGGGCGGGGAAAGACACAGCTCTGGGGTCGCGGCAGACCTGGCGAAGGCTGTTTGCACCAGCGAGCCCGCACAGATGCCGCGCAAACGCTGCGGGGCACATCCACCGCGAGCCAACCGAATGGCCTTCCAGACTCAGGCCAGCGCAGAGCAACCGCCGCGCTCGCGTTGGCACCAGATCCTCCAGGCCAGCAGGGGGCGCTGAGCGGGGAGGGGCTGGTGCCGCGGACGTAAGCTGGAAGCGGAAGCTAACCCGGAAACAGAAGCTAACCCGGAAGCGGTCGCGTGACGGGCTTTAGAGCTGGCAGCAGCTGCGGCTTTAGGATGAACGCCCCTCCGGCCTTCGAGTCGTACCTGCTCTTTGAGGGCGAGAAGAGGTACGTGAAGCCGGGGGGCCGGGCCGAGGGTCGCGGGCTCCCCGGCCTTCCGGCCCCGCACATCTTGGGGCGCCTCCTGCCCAGCCCCTGCAGCGGGGCTTTGCCACGCGTTTTGCAGCCGAGGCACCCGAGGCGTAAGGGTGTTGGGAAGTGGTGGGGCCTGTATTCCTCTGATCTGTCCGTCGGCCCCTTCTCGACTTTCCTCCCGCCACCTCCGTCCGTCTCGCCGCAGCGTGTCCGATCCGTCCCGCGCCCGGTTAAAACAAAACACCGTCGGGATCAGTGTGTAGCGGTCAAAGCGCTCTGTTCCTCCAAACAACGAAACCAAACTCCATGCCACTGAGTCGACGCCGACTCACAGCGACCCTATAGGACGGGGTAGCCCTGCCCTGCCCCTTTGCAAGGCGGACTCTGTACGGGAGTCGGTAACTGGTTTCGAACTGCTGATCGCAGCCCAGGGCCTCGGGGCTCTGGCTTTGAACCGGCAGTTACCGACCAATTACCGGCTCCGGATCTCTGGGTCGCAGTCGTGTCTCAGGCTGAGTTTTCTTGTCTGAAAAGTGGGCGGGTTGATATGTGCAGTTGATATGTCTTTTTCGCTCCCCATTCCTCCTTAATCCGAATTGTTGTTCTCTGGGGGAATGCCGCCTCCCTCTTGGTGGTGTTATTGTTTCCACTTCCTTTGTGAGCCCGGTGAAAGGTGTACAAAACACATCATCACGTTTTAGTCTCTGCAGCAGCGGTTCTCAACCTGTGGGTCACGACCCCTTTAGGGGCTCGAACGACCTTTCACATGGGTCGCCTAAGACCATCGGAAAACACATATTTCTGATGAACTTAGGAACCGAGACGCCGTTCCTCCATCTCAACCTTGGAACTGACATTGGCTTTTTAAGCATACTGTTGCAAAATGTAGCAATGTTGTTATATTAAGACTGTTACCCATGCTACACCATGCTTCAAGACAAAATCTCATTTTTTTAAGAATCATTTTATTGGGGACTTGTACAACTCTGATCGCAATCCATACATCCATCTATTGCATGTCAAGCATATTTGTACATTTGTTGCCCTCATTCTCAAAACATTTGCTTTCTATTTAAGCCCTTGGTATCAGCTCAATTTTCCCTGCTCCCTGCACCCCCACCTTCATGAACCCTTGATAATTTATAAATTATTTTGTCATATCTTACACTGTCCAATGTCTCCCTTCGCCTACTTTCCTGTTGTCCTTCCCCCAGGGAGGAGGTTATATGTAGATCCTTATAATCAGTTCCCCCTTTCTACCCCACCTTCCCTCCACCCTCCATTATCGCCACTCTCACCACTGGTCCTGATGGGATCATCTGTCCTGGATTCCGTGTTTCTGGTTCCTATATGTACAAGTGTCCATCCTCTGGTCTTGCCAGATTTGTAAGGCATAATTGAGATCATGATAGTGGGGGAGGGGAGGAAGCATTTAAGAACTAGAGGAAAGTTGTATGTTTCACCATTGCTACAAAAATTTCATTTATTTGTCATTTGAAATATTTCACAATATATAATTACATCTTGTTTTTCTGATTCATCACTGTGCTTTAATGATGTTCAGTTTGTAGCAATGAAAATACATCCTGCCGATCAGATATTTACACGACGATTCATAGCAGTAGCAAAATGACAGTGATGAAGTAGCAACAAAACAATTTTATGGCTGGGGCTCACCACCACACGAGGAACTGTATGCAAGGGTCTCGGCATGAGGAAGGTTGAGAACCACTCTTCTATAGTTCAGACACGTGGTTTCAGTTGATCCACGGTCCCATCCCTGATCGTGCTTCCGCCCTGTGTGAGCTGTGGACTTCCCTCCTATATCAACTCTGGCCTTGCATGAACACAGCCCTTTGGGTATTAAATGGTTTTAATTAACATTGGGGGGGGGGTTTCAGTTGCAGACCTGCAGGATGACTAAGGGCCATGGTTTCAGAGCTTCCACAAGTCAGTCCGACCAACACGCCTAGGCTCCCTTATGGTTTTGCATTTTGTTCCCCCCTTTTTTGGTCTAAGAAGTTCTCACAGCTTTGCCGCCTGTATGCTTCACCCCCTTCATGGGTATCTTTGCCGCTCGCAGATACACACAGGCACATATCAGATTTCCCTTCCACATCTGGTTAGCCCGTGTGTCTATCCAAGCACCGACTCCAAAGTCCTTGATTTTTACAATAGTGATCTCATAAAACATCAGGTTCCCAGGAGGCGGGACTTGGGGAGAAGAGGGGGAGGGCTGCCCCTCACACTCCTGTCTCCCCCCCACCTCCCCAGGATCACTATTAACAAGGACACCAAGGTTCCCAATGCCTGCTTGTTTACCATCAACAAAGAAGACCACACGCTGGGGAACATCATTAAGTCGTAAGTTTGTTTTTTTCTGGCCAAGTGCAAGCTCTGCAGGAAGCTCTTCCTCTGAGAAACTAGGACCCGTGTGTGCTCACAAGCCGTGAGTTTGTGTGCAGGTGAATGAGGAGCAGGCTGCCTCCAGGGACAGCCGGCCACATGGAAGGGAGGTTGGACTATGGTTAGCTGGTCCTGACAGTGGATGCCTGACCGAGGTCGGGGGCCAGTGGTTTACCGCAGTGATGTCCTGGCCAGGTGGTCAGGGGTGTAACTGGTGTTACCACATCAGGAGGGGCAGTGCAGCGTCTCCGATTCCCCTTGGGAAAGAAATTGTTCGAAGCTCTGTTATTCCAGCTAGGGGGGTGGGGGTGGGGGGAAGCAGGGACTCAGATGGTGTATCTTCATCCAAGCGCCCGTTGCACCTGAGAGGTATTAGGACACGTCAAGAGCAGGGGACCGCGAGGGTCAGTCCCCAGAGGCCTGGCCTGATAGGCAAGCTCCTGGCCCAGGTTACAGGGTACTAGGCACAGCCTCCCTCCCCTGTGTTTCAGCCAGCTGTTGAAGGACCCCCAGGTGCTGTTTGCTGGCTACAAAGTCCCCCACCCGCTGGAGCACAAGATCATCATCCGGGTGCAGACCACACCGGACTACAGCCCACAGGAAGCCTTCACCAACGCCATCACCGACCTCATCAGCGAGCTCTCCCTGTTGGAAGAGCGCTTCCGGGTGAGGGATGAGTGGTTCTTAATGAAGCCCCAGGATCGCTGACAGTAGCTGCTAGGAAGCTTGGACTGATGCACACACGTGCTCACTCAAGTCCTCCAGATGCCCCAGGGCCCACCTTCCAGGTCGCTTCAAGGGGTGGTCAGGTCCACTGTTTACAGTGTTGGTCTCTGGCAGGAGCTCATCCCAGGCCCTGTGTTCCAAAACTGCCCGTGTCGGGGGCATCAGAGCAGGCTCAGCTTTTAGGGGGCAAGGTCCCTGGCTAGTCAACTCTTCCTCCAGGCCCCAGGGAAAGCTTGCTCGGGAAGCTGCTTCGCTGGACTCCCACTCCAGACAGCTGGGTGTGGATGATGGGACCAGCCCCAAGGGTGGGTGGGTTTGGTACCTGGCTGCCCTCCACAGTGGGTGACCAGGGGTACTAGCCTTTTGTTTCCCAGGCCGGTCTTCACCTCCAGCCATTCCAGCTAAGCATGTTGGCTTTTTCCATCCCCTCCCCCCGCAGGTGGCCATCAAAGACAAGCAGGAAGGAATTGAGTAGTGGTCTGAAGGAAGCTGTGCCCTGTACCCCCTGGGACTTCTTTCGGGGTACCCAGCAGAGGACACCTTTGTATCCTTGTGAAGCTACCCCAGGAGCCCCTCCCACGACACAGATGTCCCCTGTACATAGGCTCTCTTAACCTTAATAAAGTCTGGCAGACACCTGGGTGTGGCTGGGTATCCCTCTCCCAGGGAAGGGGACTTCACAAGCAAAGGGCCTTGGGGCATTTGGGAGCTGCTCCAGTCTGAGGGCTACATTTCAGAGTGGGTGGGGTGAGCATAAAGCTGGGCTTCTGTCTTGAGAAGTTGGCAGAGATAAACTCATTCTGGACCAGACCCTGGGGGGCTACCAGGATAGGGCAGCAGGGGGCCTGGAGACACATCCTCTCCAATTTCTGCTCTAGAACCTCAGGAATTGGCTGGGCTAGGGGTGGGGTGGGTGGTGGCAGCAAGAACTGTCGTCGACCGACACTCGCTCCCTTTTGCCTCACTCGCTGCCACTCAGCGCCCCCACGGTGAGTGCGTTCCAAGACTAACGACGGGAGTAGACAGCCCTTTCTCCTGTGGAGCGGCTGGTGGTTTCAAACCACAACCCAATGAGTAACCACTATGCCACCATCTGCTGATAGAACGTTTAATAAAAAAACACTCATTAAAAACAAGACCCCTGTGACGTGCCCTGGTACGCTCTGCTCTCTAGATAAGCTCAGCGTGAGTGGTCCTCTGCTGCGTGGAGCAGCAGGATATATGTACCCGCACACCACCTCACTAACACCTTCATACTATCTAGAACTGCCTTGTAAGTCGAAGCTGTGTGGGCATTTGTGCTTTAAAAGAAAATAAACGGATAACTACAAAAACAAGACCCCTGTGCCCTGGCCAGGGGCAGGGTTGGGCTGCACTGCCGACACTACTGCCGTTTCCAGATGGCGACGATGTTGGAATCCGTCAGCGCCGTGAGGTAGGTGAGGGAGGGGCTGGCCACCACTGTGTTCACCATGGTCTTGGTCACCATCTGCTTAAGGGCCCAGGGTTGCGGCCACTTGAGGATCTGGATGGAGGCAGCAGGAAGGGGCTTAGCTTCTGTTGCCCTGAGGCCAGGCTACCTGACACGTGGGGGAGGGGCTTCGAGCTGGACACAGGTACCTGCGTGGGGGCCTGCGGGACTGTCTGCTGTGGGGGCCGCTGGCTTAGGAGTTGCTGGACGTCATAGATCCACACATTGCCCTCCTCGTCCCCACAGAGCACGATTCCCTCACCTGCCAGGACATTGAGGCTGATACCCAGGGAAGGGCAAGGCCAAAAGGGGCCCAGGGGATTACCAGGACACACAAGTTGATGCCCAGAGGAAGGCAGCAGGGCAGGGCCCAGGGGCTTACCAGGACAGGTGCTGAGAGAAAAATAAGCCAGCTCAGTGGATGACCACTGCAGCCGAGCTAGGACAACCACTGGCACGGAAGCCTGGTGGCCCCGGCCTGCCCACGTCTGACTCCAGCTCCACAAGCAGATGGTGCCCAGGCAGCTCCCCTTGGAGGCTGTGGGGAGAGCCGAGCACTGAGCCAGGGCCAGCCCCAGCCTGCCTCCCCCTGGGGCCTCCCTGGCAGGCAGGGTGCAGAGGCCGGGCTCACTCACCCACAACATCCTCGTTCACAAAGGCCAGCCCATCCACTCTCCGTCCAGAAGCTTCCGAGCCCTCTGGGAAGGTGAATTTCACCTCACAGGCCCTGTGGGCAGCAGACTTTGCTAGGCAACTGGACTAGGCTGTTGTCCCATGCAGGCAAAGGCCCCATGCCAAGGACTGTGCCAGGGCCTGGGGACCTCAACCTCGACGGGTCCAGACCCCTGACACTTGGCTGCCCTCGAAGCTGGCACAACCCCATCACAGCTGTGGGAAGCCCACTTCCTTCTGGTGTCACAATCACAGCTCAGAGGGGCCTGGCCAGCCTGCCCCTGCTGCTGGCCCAGGTGAGGGCCTGCTTTCTGCCAAGTGCAAGCACAGCACACAGTCCTGGGAAGCCTAGCAGCTGGAGCCCCACCCAGCAGAGCCATTCTGAGTGGCAGTGCCCCGCTCAGAGGTGGGGCTCCCACTGTGTGCCCCCTGCCCGCCTCACCTCCTCTTCTGAGGCCGCTCCAGCTGCACGTCCCAGCAGCAGCAGCCTCCCTCACAGCCGGCCAGCAGGTAGGTATCAGGGCAGGAGGCCACTGGGCAGAGCCGCAGCGGGATGGAGGTGCTGTCAAGTGTCAGCAGCTGGCTGCAGGGGAGGATGAGAGACAGTAGGAGCCCATGAGCCCTCCGTCCCCCAATGCTGGTAGCACCACCCTCAGCCCCCAACCCAGCAGGTCACCTGGCCTGGAATTCGCAATCATCAGTGGGCATCCCGAGGTCCCACAAGATGATCCGCTTGTCATAGGAGGCGGCTGAGGAGGGCGTGAGGGCGGAAATGAGGCTGCAGCCCAAGGCCAGAGCCTGTCTGAGCCCAAACATCAAGGAAGGAACCCAGCCTGACGCCAGACTTTAGACCCCCGGTCCCACCTAGCAACCCTGTGAACAGGCCGGCCCCACGCAGCCATCTCTGGCCAGGCCTTCGCTCTACCCTGCAGGGCCAAGAGGTTGCCCCCCTGCCCCCAGCAGACTCGAGGCGGCAGAAAAGGCTGGGGCTTGAAGCCTAGGGACTGACCATGAAGGCCGAGTCACTTCCTACGAGGCTGGAGCCAGACACTGACCGCCCACCCCAGCCTGTTGACAAGTCAGGGAGCTCGGGGACCACCACAGGGGTCCCAGAGAGGGCCCTTACTGAAGAGGTGGGTCTTGTGGGTGGGGCTGAAGCAGAGGGTGGCGATGGCTTTCTTGTGGGCCCGGATGACCCCGCAGCAGAAGCCGGAGCGCACGTCTAGCAGCCGCACTAGGCCCCGCAGGCCTGCTGCAGCCAGCACGTTCCAGCACTTCTTGTGGCCCGACTGCATGACGGCTGTCAGGGCTGTCCAGGCCACTGAGAAGAACTCCTGTGACAGGGGGAGCAGGGGGGGGTCACCAAGGCAGTGGCGGGGGGGGGCCATGAGAGAAATGGCGGCACGGGAGTGGGAGGGGGCCTCACCTCGCCCGGCACCTTGTACTTGTGGAGCACAATGCCTGTCTGGCAGTCGATCACACACACAGCCTCCCCACCACAAGTGGCCACGGTCTGG
Organism: Tenrec ecaudatus; assembly: GCF_050624435.1. NCBI lineage: Eukaryota > Metazoa > Chordata > Mammalia > Afrosoricida > Tenrecidae > Tenrec > Tenrec ecaudatus. Next base: position 128,603,900 of record NC_134541.1, read on the forward strand.
GACGCGTCCCTGGAGGTCCCTGGTGGGAGGCGGTCAGCCAAGTGACACGGCTCATTAGCCCTTCCCCCTCAGGCACCCCCCCCCGCCAGGCCCAGCCTGGACCTGGCTCTCCAGAAGGCCTGTCTGTCCCGTCTCCCTTCCTGGAGCACACACCCTCGTCCCAGGCCGGCTCGAAGGCACATGCCCACAGCTGAGTCTCCAGGTCCCGGGGGCTGTTGTTCCTGCTATGACACTGTAGGAAATGCAGGGGCTCCAGCTTCACGGCAGGCTGGGGGGAGGGGCACAGGGGTCACAGCCAGCCCAGGGCTGGCACCCCACACCCCCAGCTCCCTGCTGGCCTGCCAGCTTACCTGCTTGTTACCACTGTCCCCGGGGTTGCCCTCCACCTCAGCCGACAGGGAGGTGCGTGTACGCTTGGTGGGACAGGGGCTGCTGAGGGGGACATTGTCCTGTCGTTTCGAGGGACCCAGTCTGGCCTGTGGAGGTGGTGGAGGCAGGGTGAGGGCCTTGCATCCAGTGGGCCTGTCTGCCCAGGGTGGGATCTCAACCTCCCTCCCTCCCATCACTTAGCAGACAGGGTGGAGGGAGGGAGGCGGCCGGCCTCGGAGAACCAGGGGGCAGGAGCTAGACCAAACTCACCTTGGTTTCCTGGGCAGCTCTCGTTCCTACAGGACTCTTGGCGCTGTCTGCCTTGGGCACCGGGATCCCACGGGAGGTCACCAGCTCCTCAGAGATCATCCGCACCTGGGTGGGGCCAGGCAACCTGCAAGCTGGGCCTAGCCCTGAGTGCCTCCCCAGAACCTGGCCCCTCACTGGCCAGACCCTCCCAGGACCCAGCAAGTCATTGGGAGGGCCAATCCCTGAACCTCAGGGTGAGGACTGACCCGCCACTGCGTGAACTCGCTGAGGGACTCCGGTCCGTAGCGCACCTCCCGGATGGCCGACCTCACAAACTCCGCCCTTGCCTTCTTGGGCTCCTCCTCTGGGCTCAGGGCGGCCACGAATTTCTCCCAGTAAGCGCTGACCTAGGACAAGAGGGCCCAGATGCAGGTGCAGTCCACAGCTGCTTCACTGGGTGCCCCAACAAACAGGGTGGCAACACCAGCCCCAGACAAGCATCTCCAGCTCAACACCACCTTCTGGAAGCCTCTCTGATAAGCAGGTGGCACAGCCCGGAGGAGCCTGGGCTCCCAGGAAGGACCTTAGCATCTAGGACTGCACCCAAGTCAAGCCTGGCAGGAGAAGGGGGGTGGGGGTGGGGGCATCACTCAGCTTGTCCTGCCACCTCAGAGGACAGAGTCTCTTGTGACCACTGTCACAGGGGGGCTTAGCACAACAGGGTCTGGCTCCTGCGCTCCTCCAGGGCTCTTGCTGCCTTACCCGGCTGGCTAGTTCCTTGCTCAGGCTCTCCAATTGGGAGGAGGTTGAGGACACCTCCTTGCCGTTCACCTTCCGGAGCTTAGGCAGCAGAAAGGAGATCTTCAGGTGGTCGCTGACCTGGGAGACAATGGAGGGGACAGGGGCTCAGAAGAGGCCCCCCCCCCCAATCCCTGGCCCCAGGGCTGCCCATCTGAGCCCAACAGAGTCCCGGCCTGGCTGTGGGGCCACGCACTGTCAGGAAGGGGTTGCCCTCCAGGCTGAGCTCCTCAAGCAGGGGGAACTGGTCCAAGATTGTGACGTCCCTCAGCTGGTTGTTGGTGCAGTGGAGGGTGCGCAGGTGGGGCAGGCCCAGGTTGGCAGGCAGCGTGTCCAGCTGGTTGTCCGACAGGTCCAGCTCCTGCAGCCCTGTGAGGCGGCACAGGAGCTTGGGGTCCAGGTGCTCTGGGCGCAGCTGCAGCCCTGACAGGCTGAGGAGGAAGAGGAGGAAGAGGGTCGTGGAAGGCTCAGGGGACAAGGCAGAGTGGGCAGGCCTTCCACCGGACCCCAGTGGTGGCTGGGTCTGCTTCAGGCCAACTCCCCACTCAACCAAAAGGCCAGACTCGGGTCATCGAGCGGATACCGACTCACAGCGACCAGGCGAGGCTGTAACACTTTAAAGGGCCAGAAAGCCTCATCTCCCGGTCGCCCCCCACCCCCTGCATGGAAAAGCGGGTGGGTTCGAAGCACTGACCTAGCGGTTAAGCTATCCAACCACATTCCAGCCCGCCCCAGGGCTCCTCCCGCCGAGGGCTCAGCCAAACAAGGCTCACTCCACGGTGCTTTTCCACGACCCTCCCGAGCTCCCCACAAAATCCCAACACTTCCAATTCTCCCCAGCCGCCCAGGCACTCGGGGCTCCGAGAGCACGCGCATAGAGCAACCCCCAGAGGAAGGCGCAGGGCGAGGCGGACGGCATCCTTTCCTCCCGACCCCCGGCGACCCCGGCCCGAACAGCACTGGTGGCGGCTGTGCGGTCCTGGCCCCGTGGACACAGCCTCGGCCCCGACCCGGCCCTTACTCCAAGCTCCGGATCCTCCCAAGCCGGTCGCTCTTGGGACGGCCCCGCTGAATCAGCAGCTGCGACGAGAGGTGAGCCATGGCGGGCAGGCGGGCCTAACGGGCCCAACAACAGCCTCCGCTCTCGCCTAGCCCAGTACTGGCGCCCGCGGGCAGCCAAGCCCACTATGCGCCACCCAGCGCGATTGGACGACCGGAAGGAAGCGGACGACTGGCCTCGCGCGCGGACTACAACTCCCAGCAGTCCTCGCGGCCGCCGCGCCTGCGTCCTGGCTGCCCGAGTAAGGTTATGGCGGCGGCGGCCGTGGCGGAGGTGCCAGAGGTCCTTCAGGAATGCGGCTGCAAGGGCATCCGAACCTGCCTGATCTGCGAGCGGCAGCGCGGTGGTGACCCGCCCTGGCAGCTCCCTCCGCAAGTAAGAGCTGGCGGAGGGATGGCGCCCATAAGTCCCATTCTACAGGGGGGAAACTGAGGCCCGGGTTGACCTGGAGACGGGCCGCAAGCAATGTGTCAGCAGCCCTGGGTTGTTGCGGGAGGGCTGGAGGGCTCTCAGGAGGTCCTCCCCGCGGGGTGTCCTCCCGCGCCTGGACCTTGGGGAGCCAGCCAGCGCCCCTCCTTGTCTAGTGCTGAGCCTCCGGGGACCTGGGGAGACCACCGAGAATGGGGAAGGCCAGGCCAAAGGGATCCCCAGTTTGCGGGCGGAAACAGGCAGGAAGGCTATTCCTGGAGCTAGTGGAAATGAGCCCAGACCCTGGGGCTGGGCCAGCGAGTATTTTAGCTGGTTGGAGCACCGTCAGGACTGGGGAGAGTTGCGTGGGCTAGAACCTGGGCAAGTGCGCGTGCTCGGAACCTGGGGCGCTGCTCAGGCTGGAGAAGGCCATGGAGTCTGCCCAAGGAGTCCCCCCACCCCCACCCCGTGTGTCCGTGCAGCAAGCCGGCCATATTTTCAGAGCCTTGGAGAGCTCCCGAAGGGTCAGAGGTAAATTCTAGAGAGCAGATTGGCTGGAAAGCAGGTTCAAAATAGACAAGCTGGGCCCCAAAACCAATCAGGCCAGGGACCCTGGAAGCTTGGGCTGCTGGGATGCCAACTGGGATGGCGGGAAGGAGGAGGAGAGCAAGCTGCCCAACGTGAGGGGCCCAGGAGATAACAGATAAGGGACCAGATTTTCAAAGGCATCTGAACTGAAGTCATGGGGGGCCGCCTGGGGCTTAGGCCAGGAAGAGAAGCCAGGCCACAGGGAGCCAGGGCAGGGCAGGGCTCTGATGGGCTCCACAGGGTGGACTGGGGAATTTCTGGCTGGAGCCCCAAACGGAGGGCCATCTGGGCCCTACCTCCTGTCGTCCCCTGGATTCAACACGATCCTGCACAGGATCCAGTAAACATTCCCTAAGCTGTAGTTCAGCAAGTCCGAAGAGATAAGTATATTAGAAGCTAAGAGGTTACAGGGGCAGTTGGTGGCAGTGTGGTGCCTGGTCCGGGCTGACGATGTGAAAGACTGAGGGGAGGGAGCCCTGGGAGGAGATGCTAGAGACAGGTCTGGAGGTGTGGATGGTGGGTCGGCTGTGAGTGCGGGAAGTAGGCAGGAAGGAGGGGCTGGTTGGAGCTGGAAGGAGACAGGGCAGGGATGATGGGCATGTTCCGGGCCGGACTGTGGGGCGGAGACGATGGGGAGATGGAAGGCGGGCTGTGAGTGGCAGCGATGAGGAGCCGCTGGACTGGGAAGCTGTTGGATTTGAACGGAGAGGAAGAGCTAGGAGTGAGGCAGAGCAGTCAAGGAGGGGTGGGGTGTGTGTGGAAGGAGCCCTGAGCTGAAGCAGTAAGGCCTGCCGCTCAGCCCTTGGGTCTACTGGCTGGGGTGGGTGGGGGTGAGGTTGGGGCATGATCCTGGGTCCCCTGGGCACTTACTCCTTCCAGAGGTGACAGGCCTGGCCAGTCCGTGAGAAATTGTGGTGGAGGCATCTAGACCCTGGAGAGTTTGGGTGTGCCCAGATGTGGGAAGAGAAGCCAGTGACTGTGTCCATTGGGATGTTGCTAGAAGCAGATGCTGAGGCAGGGCTAGGAGTGGGGAAGAGACTTAGGGGGTCAGCAGTCATCTTTTCATGAATCAAGAATGGGGAGGAAGCCGAATTGATGGGGCAGAGAGGACTAACTGTCGTGTAGACATGGCACCCAAAGCCACACCAAGCCCACTACCATTGAGCCTTCCAGACTCAGACCCTAAAAGGCTGAGGGGGACTGGCCTCCTGAGGGTTTCTGAGACTGCAGATCTTGACAGGAACAGACAGCCTCGTCTTTCTCCCTTAGAGTGGGCAGGTGGGTTAGATGCGCTGGCCTTGTGGTTAGCAGCGCAATATTTCACTGTACCACCAGGGCTCCTCAGCTGTGGCACAGTCCTGTGAGCCCCCCCACCCCCCACCCCCGGCAGCCCTGGGCACAGAGCCATCAGAGGCCAGCTGCATGGGGCAGGAATGGCCAGGTCTGGGCTCAGCATTGTTAGGGCTGTGCGTGATGAACTTGGCTTTGGCTTGGAGCCTGCGGCAGGTCCTGACAACTATAGCTGCCGTCACTCTTCACGGTGCTCATGTTTGAAGAGAAACCCCAGCCGTGTGTCTCTAGGGTGGGTCTGCAAGCTCCAGCTGCCTTCCAGGGTGGCTCTCGGGCCCGGGCTCCCTTGCTCTGCCGAACGTTGGCAGGCAGAGGCAGGAGTCCCAGGACTTCACCAGGCGAAGGGTAGAGAAGACTAGTCCCTGGGAGGAGCCTCCACGGTGGGGGGCTATGGGCAGGGGCTGCTCCTGGCAGGGAAGCTTCAGTGGGCATTGGTGGCTCCAGTCCCGCCCCCCCTCCCCGTCTTGCTTTGGCAGAACCCTGACCGCTTCATTTACTGCCCGCTGACCGGCTGGGCGCTGGGCGCCGAGGAGTCAGACTTTGAATGCTGGGCCTTCCCCTTCCCCGGAGTCATGCTGATAGAAGACTTCGTGACCCCGGAAGAAGAGGCCGAGTTGGTGCGTCTGATGGACCGTGACCCCTGGAAGCTGTCGCAGTCGGGACGGAGGAAGCAGGTGGGCTGGCCCGAGTCTCTGTAGACACCTCTTCTCAAAGACACTTTGCTTCCTCCTTCTGCCATCTCTCTGACCAGCCCGCTAGGGGTCCCGCCACCCCCGGCTCCTCCAGGGTCATTTGTGGGCACAGTGAGACAAGGTGGGGGCTGTGTGTAAAGGCAGCTTTCTGCCCCACTGCTTGGCTGGCTCCCTGCTTTCTGCCCCACTGCTTGGCTGGCTTTGGGGTGGTGATGCCAACGCCAGACTGCCCAATGCCTTCAACTCCAAGCCTCCCTCCATCAGCCTGTTATCTCGTCTTGCAAGTTCCTGCTCCTACTCTGGTTTCAGGGGCCCTCGGCCACCTCTCCCAGGGGGCAGCTCCCCTCTTCCCTCACTCCCTCCTTGGTACCTGCCACCATCCACCTTCCAGCACCCGCGGCCCACCCATCCCACCCCACCCTGCCTACTACCTTCCCTGCCCAGTGTTTACCATCACGCTCAGTGCCCAAACCCCCCGTCACGGTCAGTGCCCTGCGGACGCCCTCGCCCGCCGGCCACTTGCTTAAGTACAGCCTTGGTGAAGCCCACCAGCCCACCCTGCACCTGCTCACAGCACTGATAGAGCCTGTGACGGGCCCTCAAGGAGGCTCACCGAGTAGAACTGCCCCGGGCTCTCCACGGTCACACTGGACCTCCCAGGTCACTCTCTTGTCACTCTGAAGCTGGCCACGTGTCACTGAGCACAGAGCAGCGCATGTCCCACGGCCTGCTCTGTGTTCCGGAGGCTACAACCCAAGACGCTCTGTCTGACCTCCTGCAGGGTCCTGACCCCGCTCCTCGGCGGCCCCTGCGAGGTTCACTCGGCCCTCTGTATACAGAGACTTGGCTTGTTTCTCTCATGGCAGGGTTCCCCGAAGGAGTTGCTGAGCCCCACTTTCCCAGGTTCCTGGTCACCTGCTCAAACACAGCCCGGCCCACCCCCAGCCGAGCCCCCATCTCATCTCAGGGTCTCCCTGTTGCTTTGAGCAGCCCCCGATGTGGTGGGTCACGCCTTCCTTCTGGAAACACCCCCTCAGCACAACTGCCCCTTTTCCTGGCCACCTCGGTGGCATGTCCCCAGGCCACGTCCCTGGACCTCTCCTTGTCTCCGGGCTCCTGCCCTCGGTCAGCTGTGTTATGGCTCTGAGCACCGTCTGTGTTCAGAATTGCATGTCAGCCCAGGCCCCTCCAGTGGGCTCACCTCCCCCCGGACCCACGGTGGGCCCCAGCTCTGAGAACTCCGCCAGTCGTCCACCAGCTCAGCCCTGACACCAGTGTCTCCCCGTCCTCATTTCCAGCCTGTCTTTAGTGCAGCTGTCTGTCTGTCTGCAGAGCCCGTCCTGAACCTGGGCAGCTGCCCCCTGGAACTTAGCCCCCTGAGCTCACCAGGGTCCTGCCCTGTTCCTCGCTCCCCTGCCTGGCCCAGCACAGCAGGGTCGGGGTTCCCCAAGCCAGACCATCAGCTCAGTCTAATGCTGCCCCGCCTCTCCCACCACCCTCACAGGCAGGCGCCCTGCCCAGCAGGGGCAGCTTACAGGAGCCAACTCGCCCAGCACCCCTGGGCAGGTCAGGTGTCACCTGGAAGGAAGCAGACGTTGCCAACTTCTCAAGGGCCGGCTCTCTCAGTCCACGGGTTCTGAGGACCCTGTACAAGGCTCCTCCCTGATAGTCTCTCTCTTGCTCGCAGTCTCTGGAACTCCCCCTTTGGTGTGTGCGCTTGTGAGTTTTAGTCCCGTCACAACGTGCAGCCACCTGTGCATCTAGTTCCGGAACATTCCATCACGCCGCAGAGCCACCTGAGACCCTTTTCTCTCTTGCCCATGCCTTAGGCACCCACTAACTTACTGCGTGTCTCCGCGGATGGGCTCGCGTGCACGCTGCGTGTGTTGTGCTAGGAGTCTCTGCGGTCCCTGTGTCTGACTTCCTTCGTCCACTCCATGTGGCGGCTCACAGGTTCCTTCCGCTTGCCTGGTTACAAACCAGTCCTCTTGTCTGCCCCGCTTCACTGTGTATCCACTCACCTATTGATGGGCCCCTAGGCCACATCTGCTCTCGGGCCACTGTGACTCGTCCCCGTGAACATCCGTGCAGACGTTTGCCGTTGTGAATGTTTGGTTGTGGGCTGGGGAGAGATTGGCAGCGCCGGTCAGTTGTCCATTCTCCCCACAGCGAAGGGCCCAGTCCCGGTCCCACAGCCGATTCTTTCCTAACCCTTCGACGTGCTGTCTTTGGGTGGGTTCTGCCTGCCCCAGGAGCTGAGCGGACTCGTCCACGGGGAGCGCGCCTCCCTGGCGTCACTGTGGTGCTGTGTGCACTGTGACCGAAACGCTGGGGTCTCCAGCTCGGTTCTCCCTCATGGTCTGGAACTTCACTGGGCTCCAGGCTGACCAGCTGCTCACTGCCACCACGGAGCCGCTTCCTCCCCGTCCCCTCTCCACCACATGTGGGGGCCACATCCCAGAGCAAACTCCCTGGATCCAGCCAGCCTCTCTGTTTCTCGCCCTGCTTTCTGAGAAGCAAGGCTGAGACAGCCCTCTCCCATGGCACCTCCACCCTAGGGCTCCCGCCTCCCCATTTCTGTTCTGTTTTCCCCTCCAGGACTATGGCCCCAAAGTCAACTTCCGGAAGCGGAAGCTGAAGGCCGCCGGTTTCCGAGGCCTGCCCAGCTTCAGCCTGGAGTTGGTGCAGAGAATGGCCCTCTACCCCGGCCTGGAGGACTTCCGGCCTGTGGAGCAGTGTAACCTGGACTACTGCCCCGAGTGGGGCTCGGCCATTGACCCCCACCTGGATGATGCCTGGCTGTGGGGGGAGCGGCTGGTCAGCCTCAACCTGCTCTCCCCCACAGTCCTCTCCATGACCTACGAGGCGCCTGGCAGCCTGCTGCTCTGCCCGGCACCCCCGGGCGCCCTGGAGCCCCTGGTGGATGGCTTGGCCGCCTTCAGCAGGTCCGCCCTGTGCCAGGACGTGGAGGTGGCCATTGCCCTGCCCCGCCGCTCTCTGCTGGTGCTCTCTGGCCCAGCCAGGTATCAGTGGCTGCATGCCATCCACCGGCGACACATCACGGCCCGCCGCGTCTGCGCCACCTTCAGGGAGCTGTCGGCTGAGTTCTGCACCGGAGGGCGGCAGCAGGCGCTGGGCCAGGAGCTCCTGAGGATCGCCCTCTCCTTCCAGGGCAGGCCCACGTGAGCCTCCTGCCCAACATCGCCTGCCAGGACTCGGGGCGGGGGTGGGGTGGGGGGACTGGCCCAGCTCACAGGGAGATCCACTGGACCTCCCCTTGCCCCCAGCACCACGGACAAGTTCTGAGAGCCCACCTTCAGTGCCACTTCTACTGGCTAGCATTTTGAGGGAGCTGAGCTTGGGGCGGGGGCGGGGGCAGGGGCGTCGCCCTCTCACCCTGCCAGCAACTCCTATGGTAAAAAAGCAACAGGAAAACACAATACATGCTCCTGCCTCTCCCAGGACCCTGCACGGTGGCTCACTTTCTTGGTGCTGGGGGCAGGGCGTACGGGGGGAGGGGGGGCATCAGCTGCAGCTCCAGATAAAATGCACCCACTCGCTCCCTGCTCGTGCTGGGAGCCCCAAACTACATGGGGCAGTTTGTGCCAGGCCGGGGCCAGCGCCTGAGGGGGATGGGGACAGCCAGCTTAGCCTCTTTCCAAGGTTAGGATACCCCCCACACACACCCACACACAGGGTGAGGCAATTGAATGCAAGCCCACCCTGACCCGACATCCCTGATCCGTCTGCGCCCCAAGCCCTCCCTGGGAGAGATGGATAGGGGGAGGGGAGCACACCAGAACTGTGGCAGGGAACCCTTACTAGTCTCCCAGAGCACACGTCTGTGCCCCCACCCAGCACCCAGGCTCAGCAGGTGGGGACGTTTCACCCTCTGGGTTTCCTCCTAGCTCTGCCTGGGCACAGGCCAGCAGACAGCAAGCTGGAAAGGGGTCCTTGGGTTTGGGGAGACCTGGTGAGGTGTTTCTGGACCCCCAAGGGACGCTGTAACCAGGGCTTCCACATTGAGCTATCAACAGGGCCCCTGGGACACTCCCAAGAAGACCCAGAGGGACTGGCCTTGCGGTGGGGGGTGGGTGGAGGGTGTGGAACTTTCTTGCTTTAAGAAAACTGCTCCCACTTTGGGTGTGGGCTTGCTGACATGGGCACTGGGGAGGCAGTGTGGCCGCATCGCTGTGTTGAGTGACAAAGATGGCATGCCTTCCTGAGCAGGTGGCCCTGGTCGCACAGGTACCTGTGGTTGGAGGTGGCAGAGAAGGACCTGGGGCTTTGTGGCTCCCTGCTTGGGCAGCCTTCGGCCTCCCCATCCCTCCAGCCCCATCCATTTGAGTGTGGGGAGGGGCTCAGCCACACACTGCTGCCCCTTCCTCAGTTTCTGGGAAGGGCACACTCACCCAGGGAGGAAAGGGGCAGCCAGAGGTGCATTCCAATGCACGGGACCATCTTGTCCCCAGTGGCTGGGAGCCTCAGGGGGTTTCCAGGTGCATCAGTCTGAGCACCCTGCCTCTCCACCCCAGAGAAGGCCACCACCACCCACAGAGAGGGGAGAAGGCGTTAACCCTTTCATGGCTGCTGTTTATTCAGGACAATGATTTGGCAACCTATGTGGTGCCCATGCATAAACGGTGAGGTGGCTTGGCCAGGAAATCACTCCCGGGGGGGCTGGTCCCTTCAGATTGGGGGGCTTCCGCCTCAGCAGACAGACCTTTCTAGAAGACGGTTCCGGCAACAGACACACTGGCCATTTAAACTGGTCAAGGGGCTCTGCATGGCATGCCACTGGGAGTGGGCTTTCCAAGCACCAGGATGGGTCTTAACAAAGGAGGGCCAGGCAGGTGGCTGCTTCCCTCCCTTCAAGGCCACTGCCGCCAGACCCCCATCCAAGCTAGGTTAACCCTCTAGATGCCAAAGATCTAGTCTGCCACTCCCTTTCTTCCATCACTCTGTTACCTGTCCCGCTGCCGGCTGGCTATCCCCACAGTTTGCCCTGGGCCCTTGGATGAAGGACAGGCAGTAGCAGGAAGGACTGCACAGCAAAATGACAGGACAGTTGTTGTGTCTCCCCCACCTGTTGTACCAACAACCAGGTGCCTTTGTTGAATCCTGATGCCCTCCCACTCCCCGCAGGCCAGAAGCTCCCTGTGTGGATCAGGTGTGATGGCTGGGCCCAGGGAGAGCTGGGGGGAGAGTGAGTGTGTGTCAGGTGGCCCAGGGATGTGGGAAGCAGGGCCCAACAGAGATTTATCGGGGTGGAAGGGATGGGGGCAGGGGCCCAGGGATGCGGGAGCGGCAGAGCTCAGGCCACAGAAGGGGAGCAACATTATCCGGCCCTGAGGGCCTGCCAGGCCTGCTGTTTGGAGTGGCACTGGAGTTTTTATGCAAAGCAAACAAATGAAGCTTGATAGCCCTTTACCCAAAGCTCCCGGAAGGGGGCACATGCAGGAGAGGGCTAGCAGGTCCCCCCGAAGGTGGGTGTCTGCAGAGGATGCATCTGCGTCCTGCCGGAGTCACCAGGCTCTTCCTGGGTCCCAGTCAGCACATCTATGCCTCCATCCCCAGGGCTCCCCAGTCTCAGTGACAGGTGGGGTTTGTGGTCTCAGGAGAGTGTTCTCGCTGGCCAGGCTAGCCTGAGCCCTGCAGGGGGGATGTTAGGCCTTGAGGCCGCATCTGGGTAGCTGGCCCTGGAGCTGTCCAGCACCCACTGAGAACCAGAAAAGGTATCCCTTACAACTGGTGCTTGGAAAACGTCCCTCTGGCTGTCAAAGGCCACATGGAGCCTGAGCCTCCACATAAACTGCTTTCCTGAAGGGACAGGCCTGGGGGCACCAGACGCCTCTGGGCAGAGCTGTGTAAACTGGACAAGCCTAGAGCCCCAGGAGGGGAGGCGGGCACCCTATAAGGCCCCCCTCCCCTGCAGAGGTGTGGGGTGTCGGGACATGCACCTGACGGAGGCTGGCTCCCTGCTGTGCTACCCCCACACCAGACTGGCTGCTGAGGGTGGGCATGTAGCCAAGCTGGATACTGCGCCCCCTCCCCTAGCCTGTCTAGCACAATAGTGGGGAACCACCAGATGTGAGGCTCCCTGCCCCTGGGACCTCGGGGTCTCTGAGACAAGACTCCCCTTGGCCACTGGCCGCTGCTAGGAGCCCTTCCTGGGTGGACCCCGACCCTACCACGGGACCCATTCCCACAGCTCACCCCCCCCACACACACACACCCCTACCTGCCTGCTCTCCCCCCTGGCCCTGGGGCAACTGGGACCCAGGAAATATTTGAAGAGGAGGCCACCCACCATTGTTTCCTTTCACCAAGTGCTTCCATTGCCGAGGGGCAGCTGTCCAGAGAGGGCTAAGGATTAAGACAGGAGCAAAACTTTGGTCTTGAACTATCTTGGCAGTGTCTTCACTCAGCCTCTTGGATGCCGGGCATTTGGAAGCTCCGCCCCCACGGAGGCCAGTTCTGCTTGGCTGTGCGCCCCCTGGCGGCCGCCCCACCCGCAGTCGGCCCGCGGGGAGGCCCGGCGCCCCCTGGCGGCCGCACGGCACCGGCAGTCCGGCGCCCCCTGGCGGCCTCACACCACCTGCAGGCCGCGCTCGTGCCCGTCCAGCTGCACCTTGAGCTTGTGCAGCTCCTCGATCTCGCGGTTGTGGCGCTCCGTTTTGTGCCGCACCAGCGAGCGGTAGAAGTGGATGGTGAAGACCACGAAGATGAGGCCCACGGGCACCATGATGATGGTGGACACCAGGGCGGCCTGCCAGCCCGTGTGGCCGCCGGGGCCGGGCGGGGGCCCCAGCTGGGGCCGCGAGTCCACTGGCAGGAACTTGATCCAGCAGAGCAGCACCACCTCGGCCAGGAAGAGCAGGATGCCCAGCACGGTGGAGAAGCCCCAGGCCAGCTCGATGTAGGGGTGCATGCGCTCATGCGGGGACTCGCTGATGGAGTTGAGGTTGTGGATGTTGCTCACGGCCTCCACGTTGGGCAGGATGCAGGTGCTGATGAGCAGGGCGAACAGGTGCACGGCCACCAGCACCGTGGTGCAGGCGCTGAAGGCGATGAGCAGCGGCCGCGGGTACTGGTACTGCGTCTCCAGCTGCACCTCCACCATGGCCACCTGCAAGGGGGGTGCGGGGCACCGTCAGCTCAGACCGCCCATGGGGCGCAGAACACCTCCGGAGACACAGATGACCCCCCACTGGCGGGCACAGCTAGAATCCAGAGAGGCGCAGAGGCAGAGGTGGATGAGTGGCTGCCTGAGGGCTTGGGGAGGGGTGAGGTGGCGTAAGGGGGGCTGAGGATGTGTTGGGGGTGGGTAAGCCATTTGGGGAATGGGCAGCATGCAATTGTCACGCCGGAACTGTCCGCTGAATACTGATTCAAATAGCAAAATGCGTGTTGTGGCTATGTTAGGACAATATAATGTATAATTTATCAATGGCTCATGAGGGAGGGTGGGGAGAGGGGGAGTAAGAGGAGCTGACACCAAAGGCTCAGTAGAAAGAAAATGTTTGAAAATGATGATGGCAACATTATGTACAAATGGTACTTGATACAATGGGTATATGGAATGTTATAAGAACTGTAAGAGCCCCCAATAAAATGATTTATTTAAAAATAAAAACACTAATCAGTGCTGTAGGGGTCGGGCAGGGGGCCGGTGTCACCTGCCAACAGCACTGAGCCTTGCAGCCAGGGGACACTGCCCACTGTTTACACATCTCTCATTTGTCTTTTTATGGGTTAACTAAAAACATCTCCAGGAGCCCTGGTGGCACCGTGGCTCCTCACCACCAAGTCAGCAGTTCAAAACCACCAGCCGCTCCACGGGAGGAAGATGAGGCTTTCTACACCCATCAAGAGTTACAGCCTCGGAAACCCACAGGGGTGGTTCTACCCTGTTGCACAGAGCGCTGAGTAAGGATCGAAAGGGTAGCAGTGAGTTTGAAAAGGATTCCAGGAAGCCCGTGGCCTCAGGGGTTGCGAGTTCTCAGCTATCCTCAGCGAGCCATAGGTCTGAGAAAAGCCACTGCCTTGTTATGCTTTTGTGATTCTTCCTTTTAAACTTCGGTCAGCAGCTGTTTGGGTCAAACCTCTCAGAGAGAAAAGCTCAGAGGTCCTAAAGGCCCCAGATTTGGAGCTGGACCCAGGAGGGGACGGCGCAGGCCCGGGCAGGGCAGAGCAGCCTCACACCACCACGTGGCGCTCTCCTAGAACCCTCCTCTCCAGAGCAGGGAGTGTGACTGGAGCGGGTGCTGGGCGCATAGGGCGGAGGAAGCTGTGGGAAGGGGGCGGGACTGGAGAAAGGGCTGAGTCAGTGACCATGACCACTAGCCCGGCCAGGCCTGGCCATGTGTGCACCACAGTCTGCACTGGCACTGAGCTGCAGGGAGCGCTGCCAGAAGAGCCCACAGAAGTTCCCCTGGGTCGGGGGTAGGGGTAGGGCTGGGCTGGGCTGGGCTGGAGGATGCTTGGTTTTGTTATAAACCTTTTATCATGGCTGCATTTTATAAGACAATGGGCATGTGTTATACTTTCTTTAAAATTGAAAAAAAAATACATGTATCTTTCAATGGAGAATAAAAAGCCCACAGGGTGATTGGGGGGGGGGGCACCAGAAGCCTGCTGATCTCATGGGCCCCGCCCTGCCTGCCATCTGCCTTTGTTGCTACAGGGCCCAACCAGGTGCAGGGTTGAGGCCAGGTCCCAGCAAGGACCCTGGGGCTCACTCCCCAAGGATACACCAAGGGGCTTTGCCCAGGCCCCCTAAGGGGAGAACCAGCCCAGCTGCTAAGGAAGCTGGAAGGGGAGGAGAGGAGGGGGAGCACAGAGGAAGGCTTTTCTAGCCTCTGTGCATCAGTGCCGGGCAGCCCTGGCGGGTTAGTGTGTGGGGGGGGTGGGGGGGGAAGGGGGTTGTCAAACCCACCTCGGGAGAAAGGTGAGGTGCTGTCTGCCCCCACAGAGAAGTAGGAAGCCTCGGTCATGAGGCGGGAGCGACTGGATGAGAGTGGGGGATGGGTTTTCTTCCAGTGTTTACACTCTGGAATAATCCATGCTTGTTTTTAAAAATCTACAAGAATGCAGGCTTCCCAACTTTGCCTAGCCGCTCCGAGCCAGAGCGTGGCAGGCTTCATCTCCTGTCTTGGGGGAAAAGAAACACATGGTGGAGAACAAAGAAGATGGGTAGACGGTTCCTATGAGACCACGAGCTGCACAGCCTCCCTCATGACTGGCTGGAGGCAAAAGCCAGGCCTGAGGGGTGGGGGTGGGGCGCTCCCTGTGTGCCTTGTGGCCTGGGATAAACTTGTGACTGCCAAGGGCTAACGCTGATTATTATTAAAGTGTGTCGCGTCGCAGACCCTGTGGCAGGAGGTTCCTAGATAAGAGTGAGCAGCAGCAGCGGCAGGGGCAGCAAGGCACTCCCAGGCAAGCAGAGGGGGGTGCACCTCGCTAGAGAAAAGGGCGGGCAAAGAGCCCTTTTCCAGGGTGATGTCTGCAGGGCGGCCTCTGTTCACGGGCTCTCCGGGTTAGGAGAAGGGCGGATTCACTGGAAGAAATGAGCTTCCCATTAGATACGCGCTGCTGGGTGCTGGGCACAGAAACGGCCCCAGCATGCCAACTAGTGGAATGTCATAGCATCTCTTGGTACTTCAGGGAAGAACTGCGCTTCAGTGGCTGATATTGTTTGGAAAGATCACCGGGCCTTTCTTCCGAGCCTCCCCCCCCCCCGCCCCCGCCGTGGACGCCAACTTCCAGCCTTTCAGTGGGCGGATGAGCACCTTCGCGTGGGTACCGCCCAGCACTGCCGCAACTCAAGGCCAGCAAGGGGCCTGCTTCCGTTTTCCCATCTTGGATCCCCTGCCCGGTTGGACTGCGGTTCTCAGAGCTGAGGTGTCCTGCTGCCCCACTGACCAGGCTGCATTTACAGTTCTGGTGGCCTGTCCACTCCCCCAGCAGCACAGGCCTATTGTGTGTCCCCAACAATTCACCCAGGTCTGGTGTTTGGGCAACCCTGCAGTGTACGTGAGGTGGGCAGAGTCTTTGTGGGAGGGCACTGGGTCCCCTGGGGAAGGTCCCCCAAATGTCATGGATGTGCCTATGGGGACAGAGGAGGTATGCCACCCTGGGGAGGAAATGGACTCTTAACAGCAAGTGTGATCCTGCTGAGCCAAGGACAGGCAGCTCTGGGGGAGCTGAGCCCAGGAGGAGCTGAGGGTACCGAGAGCACCCTACGCCTCCCTTCCCGACTATATCCAGCCCTCAGAGGCCCATTCGTAGCCCACTTCCTCAGGCTGGAAACGCCAGTATTTGGAAGATGGGGTCTTTGAGAGAGACAGCTGCTGTCAGCAGTTCAAAACCACCAGCCGTTCCGTGAGAGAAAGGTGAGGCTTTCTACTCCTATAAAGAGTTACAGCCTCAGAAACCTGCAGAGGCAGCTCTGCCCTTGTCTTGCGGGGTTGCTATGAGTTGGCATCGATGAACTAGATGGCAGCGAGTTGGAATTTTTTTGCGTCTAGAAGTGGTTTAAAAGGTGGCCAGCAGTTGCTCGGTTGGAGGCAGCAGAGGCTGCCTGCTTCGGGAAAGACTTAAAACCTCAGATGCCCACAGGGCACTTCTCTGTCCTACGGACTGCGTGAGCCCCAGTCAAGTTGATGGCAATGAGTTGTTTTGTTTTGTTTTTCTTTTGCAGGTGGCTTTGCTCACCACAAGGTTGACGGTTCAAACCCACCAGCTGCTGCTCGAGGGAAAGAGGAGGCCGTCTGCTCCCCTCGAGATTGACCACCTCACAAACTCAATAGAGGGCGGCACTGAGTCAGAACGGACTGGAGGAGGTTCGTTAAAACTCAGATACTCCGTAGGGAAGGAGAAAGCCCGTCTTCCTCCCAAGGAGCAGCTGGTGGTTTCACACTGCGGACCTTGCAGATTGCAGCTAACTGCATAACCACTGAGGCCCCGGTTGGCTGGAGCCCTGCCGTGCTGGGCTCGGTGGCTCCCAGTGACCCAGGGTCAGCAAAAGCTGACACCTGCACTTTTTTGTCCTGGATGTTGGGCGATAAGAGTAAACAATTCTTAGTTGCCAGGCGAGCGGTAAGTCATGACTTTTTTCTGAACAGGGGCGTTGGGCCGAGGGCGTGTGGAAGCCCAGGGCCTTGGCCATGAACTGAAGAGCAGGTGTTTCCAACCCCGAAGCTCTGAGGGAGAAAGAGGCAGCAATCCGCCCTCGTAAAGACGACAGCTTTCAGCTGACACCAAGGGCACAGGGAGTGAGCAAGTGTTTTGAGGATGATGATGGAAACAAATGTACCTATGTGCTTGACACCACGGATGGATGTCTGGATTGTGATAAGAGCTGTACGAGCCCCCAGTAAAATATTTTTGAAAAAAAGACAACCGCTTTCGAACCCTTTGGGGGAAGCTCATCGTGGTCTTAAAGGGTCACTCTGAGTTTGTACGGTGCTTGCTACAGCTGGTGCGTGCTGATCTGGAAGACAAACGATGTGTGGAGCATGACAGAAAGACAGACTTTCTGAGGGCTCTGGGGCGTGGGGAATGGAGCACGGGGTCCCGGGGGGTTCTCACTCACTCACCATGGCGAAGCCCGAGAGCAGGGCGGAGGTCCGGCTGGAGGCCTTCAGCTTGGCCCTGCTCAGGTAGAGCTTCCTCCAGGACAGGGCCTGCACGGAGTGGTGGTTGGAGGTGACCAGTTCCAGGTAGCTGCGGCGGACCCAGTCGCGGTAATCCATGCCCTTGTTGCCGGGCTCGGAGCAGGCAGGTGTGGAGGGGGCCACGGGCACGTTGAGCTCAGCGCTCATGGTGGGAGCCAGGCTTGGGGCAGCAGAGAGAGGGGCGTGGGCATCCTATGGCCTCTGTAACCTGGAACAGCCCAGAGGGGGTGCTTGTTGTACACAGCTTTCTCTTGCCAAGGGCTGTGGAGTCTAAGGGTAGGCGTGTTGGGATGGAAGGTTCTGGTTTCCAAGATGCTCTTAAACCAGCACAGGAGGGTTGTTCAGAGAGAGGCAGGGTCAACTTGCAAAGCTAGACACCCTCATAGCACCCAGCGGTGCTCCCAAGCTCAGGAGTGGCTCCTGGGTCACCCCCAGGGGGAAGTCATTCGAACATTGACCTAAAGTGCCCAATGGAATCCTACCACGTCCCCCTGCCCTTGAGCTTGTCGGGTCGCTACCTACAAGGCTGGCAGTTTGAAAGCACCGGCCACTCCATGGGAGAAAGCCAAGGCTTTCCGCTTCCCTAAAGAGTTGGTCTCAGAGAACCACAGGGGGCGATTCGACCCTGGCCTTCAGGGCAGCAGTTCTCAACCTGTGGGTTGAGACCCCTGAGGGGGGTGTCGAACGACCCTTTCACAGGGGTCGCCTGATTCATCACAGTAGCAAAATGACAGTGATGAAGCAGCAGCGAACATAATTTTAAGGTTGAGGGGTCACCACCACATGAGGAACTGTATGAAAGGGTCGCAGAGAACCGCTGCTCTAGAGTCTCCGTGAGTCAGAAATGGGGTTTGGAATTTTAAGGAATGGACTCGTGTTTAGCTTACAGAGACCCAGAGGGTGACACAGGGAAACAGTGACAGATATGTGTTGGTGCATTAGGGAGCCCTGGTGGTGGCATGGGTTATGCGTTGGGCGGCTAGTTGCAAAGTCAGCAGTTCAGCTCCACCAGCCGGCCTTCAGAACGATGAGGCTTTCTCCTCCCCGTACAGATGTAAGGCTTCAGTAACACACAGGGGCAGTTCTACCCTGTCCTATAAGGTTGCCATGAGTCAGGATCGACTCGGTGGCAGTGAGTTTTTGTTTGGTCCACCAGTTGACATGGGGTGTCTGTTCAGTAGAAGCGGACACAGGAGACATCCCCTGAGTCCCCAGGGGGCGGAGAGGGGTGTTGTCACATCGGGCTTGACAAGAAGGCAGGCCCAAGATCAGAAGGGCGGCTGGGCTGGATCTAGATTTGTGAATTAAAACCCCAATCTCCACTGATCCAAATGGAGGCTTGTGGACGGGGCCAGCCTAGATCCCGCTCCAATTAATCTGCAGAGCGTGTTTCAAGGGCGAAGGCACCTTGCCGCTCACTTGGCATCGGGTGTGAGCGTTTAGATTCCGGCTCACACGGGCCCCAGGGAAAGCCGATTGAAGGCAATTACACACCAATCTCAGAGTGGCTGGCTCCCTGGGGGTGGCTGGAGAGGCAGGGCTGGGCTGAAGGAGGGCCCCAAATTTGATCTAGAAAGGCCCTCCACGTGAAGGTGCTGGTGTTGGGGAGAAGGCTCCCCTTCGGCACTTGCTCCCTCTCCTCTGCCAGGCTGCAGAGCACAGCTGACATTTGTCAACAGGCTCCCTGGGGACCAGTTCTGGCCTCAGCTGGTTCCACGAACAGGAGGAAGCTGCTTTCAGGAATGCCAGCTTGGGAGCTACGCTCATCTCATCTCTGCCGGCTCAGCTCACCTGCCTCTGCGGCCAGAAGCTAACCGCCTGTGAGTCTTGGTCACTGCAAGGGTCCCTCCCAGGGGGCAGCGTTCTGAGACAGGCTGTCCCCTGTCCCATTGGTGGGTCTGTGCCAAATAGTTAACAGGACATTTGGAGCTGCACTCTCTCTCCCCTCCTCCCCATCTCAGCCACAGTTTGGATGGGAGCAGCCTGCAGCCTGTGGGAGGGTGAAAGGGTAGAAAAGCAAGCCCTTGCTCTTCAGAAGGAGGCCTGGTGGCGCGGGGCATTTAGCACCGGGTTCCTAACCACAAGACAGGGCAGTTCCAAGCTGCCAGCTGCCCAGTGGGAGATGGACGAAGCTATCGGTTCTGATAAAGATTTACAGCCTCGGAAACCCTAAGAAGTAAGTCCTGAGATCATCAACCCGAAGGTGGCGGACATCCATCCCTCTGTCTTGCTGGCTACATCCCAAAGACGCCCATGGCTGGGTCCTGGGCTGCCTGCATCTCTGCCAACAAGGAGACAAGGGGGAAAGGCGAGGCAGCCACCTTCAGGGGACTCATTGCCTGGTGGGGCAGAGAGCTCGGTGCTGCCCCAAGAGCAGGGGGTGGGATGGGCACTGTAAGGGGGCAGAAAGACAAATTCATGGACCCCGTGTGGGGGTGTGGGAGGGCTGCCAGCCTTCCAGAATCAGGGCTGGAAGGCTGGCTGGTGTGGGGGGTTGAAGGGAGTGTGGGACAGGATGTTGGCAGCAGACCAGTGCCAAGCTGGGTGGCAGGGCTGCCCCTCTGGCTGCTGGATATTGGGGTACATGCAGATGGGAAGAGCTGTCGAGGGGAGCATTCCAGGGATAGAAGCATGAGGCATGGAGGGCTGACACGAGGCCTCGGGTGAGTGACCAGGGAAGTCTCAGCTGTGCCTGTGTCCCAGGGAGGAAGGGCTGCCCGCTTGTGTGGAGCCTCAGGCTCGAGAGAGATGTGCTGGTTTTATAGGGAAGCCACGTTTTCCAGAGGGAGCTGCTCAGGACTGGACTCCTGTCCACCCAAAGGCGCTCCTGTCCTACCCTGTGGCCCAGCCTGGTTCCCCAGCTGGAGGGGAGTCTTAGTCCGGCTCCAGGGCTTGGGTCTTCTTACAGCGCAGGGTGCTCAGCGTGAGAAAAGTAGTCTTGCGGAAGGAGCTCAGGTGGCAGAGTGGGTCAGCAATTGGGGAATGAGATTTACAACCTCAGACACCCACAGGGGCGGCTCCAGTGTGTCCTACAGGGCCACTGGGAGTCCAGATCCACTCTTCAGCTTCTTGGTTATGGATGGGATGTTTGGTTTTTTTGCTGGGGGGGGGGGTCATTATTCTTTTTGAGGTGGTCAGGTAAGTGAAAGGTTGCTAACCACAGGGCAGTGGTTCAACACCCCAGCTGCTCCTGGGGAGGGAAAGGGGACGGCCTTTCCACAAAAACCTCAGAAAGAAGGTGGACGGCCCCCAGGAGTGGACAGGAGGCTTCTCTCTAGAGGGAAACGGCTCCCCTGGGCAGGTGTTTGAAACAAGTCCAGGGGGTCAGTTTGGGGGTCTGACTCTCTCCACTTCATTTAAACACTTGGGACAAGAATACTGTGCCCCCACTGGCCCTCCCCAATTCCCCATGTCTCTTTATAATACTATCGTGTCTCTCTCACACACACTCACTCACACACACACACACACACACACACACACACACACAAGAATACTGTGCCCCCACTGGCCCTCCCCAATTCCCCATGTCTCTTTATAATACTATCGTGTCTCTCTCTCTCTCTCTCTCTCTCTCTCTCTCTCTCTCTCTCTCTCTCTCTCTCACACACACACACACACACACACACACACACACACACACACACACACACACACACACACACACACACACACACACACACACACACGGCAGGGGAAGGAAGCGCTGCGGGCGTCCAGCAGACGTTCACCTGCATTTCCGTCCCTTTCCCTGGGGAAGTCCCAGGGGCTGCGGGACCCCGAAATCAGCGGGCGCCTCCACCGCCCAGTCCTCCCTGCAGCTCCCAACTGGGGATCCTGCGAGCTGGGATCATCTGGCCGCTCGGGCTCGGCAGCTGTCCCCTCCCTCGGACCTCCCGGCTCCATCGACTCCCCTGGTCCAATTCCGGGCTCCCGGCTGGGTGGGGTCCCCCCTCCGGCAGACACCCCCCACGCGGTCTAGCACTCACCGGAGCTGCCTTGTCGCCCGCCGAGCTCGGGCTCCGGGTTCGGGGTGAGCAGCAGGCGGCGGCGCGGAGTGGCCCTGAAGCCCCGCAGGGCGCCGAGCGCCGCCCCCTCCCTCTGGCCGGCGAGTCGCCAGAGCCCCCGCCCCGCGGCCGCCGCAGCCGCTGCCAGGGCAACCGCGCTCCGCCGTCACGTGACCGGCCCGGCGGGGGCGCGCGGGGGCCACGTGACCGGGCAGGGCGGGCACCCTCCCTGGTGGGAGCCCAGGGTCCTCGGCGCGTGGCCGCACTGGGCCGGCCCGGCAGGGTAGAGCAGCCCCTCGCGCGCCCGCGTTGTCCCGGCGCCCCGCGCCCTGCCCGCCGGCCTGGGCTGCGCCGGGTGGCGGCGCTCCCTCGCTCCCCATCCCCACGGGCCGGCGAGACTGACCAGCGAGGTCCAGGTCCGGGCAGCCCTGCTCGGCCGACGGGGTGTGGCTTGACGCCGAATGGGAACCCCGGGTTTCCCCGCGTGCGCCCTGGGGGTGCTCAGACTGGGACCGTCCCCTGGCGAGGTCCAGGCAGAAGGGCGAGGAGCTAACCCCACTGGGAGGCCGGCTGGGGAGGCTGTTGGAGGACCCAGTGGCCACCACGAGTGTGCCCTGGTGTCCCATGGCCTGGGGCCACGCTGCAGGGGGCTGCTCCCCAGGTGCGGCCCAGCGAGACGTGTGGGGTCTGAGCCTCAGGAGGCCTCGGAGGCGGTGTCCCGTCCCCCCTTCCGTTTCCCTCCTGTGGGAGCCCCGTGGTAAACTCCCTGCGGTTTTACGACGACGGGACGCTTCCGGAAGTGCCCGTCAATAATTCACACGGTCAAAGAGAGAGTTCTCTCGGGCGCTTGCTCGGTGCCAGGCGGCCCCTTGGAGTCCTTCCTTTCTGCCTGCCCTAGATCGCGTGCTCCCATCTGCAACAAGAGCATTCGACTGTGACACATTTATCCATCAGAAGGAAAAATTCCACTCACGGCAGGGGCAGGTTTTCTGACCGTCGGAAGCGTAGATGTTACAGATCTGTTACTCCTTCCAAAGTGCACTTCAGGGGCTACTGCTGAGGACCAGGGCGAGGCCCTTAACACGGAGGGGGAGGGGATGTGAAAGCTAACCAAGGAGCCCTGATGGCAGCCGCTGGGTTAATGTTTGAGCTTCTAACTGCAAGGGCAGCGGTTCAAAACCACCACCTGCTCTGAGGCTTTCTACTCCAGGAAAGCGTTCTCTGCTGGGGGCAGTTCTGCTCCATCCTCTAGGGTCTCTAGGTTACTGACCTAACCTGCGTGCTTGCTAGGTTGATAGACAAAAACCAAGGGCACAATGAGCCCATTGTGATTCACAGCAACTCTATGGGGCAGAGTCCAGGCTCCCTGTAAATCCTGGGAGGAGGCAGCCTCAGCTCACATCTAAGTGGCCTTAGGCAAAGGGCTGTGATCTCCGATTTGTTTTCAATCATCTTGACCTACATCCTTCCAACTCCACTTGCACCCTCAGACCCACCAGCCAGCAAAGTGGCAGCTTTGTCCAGGGGGAGGGAATCCTGTTTGAAGGTAGATTACAGCTCTGGAGTCAACCCAGGGACAGGCAGCTTGTCCTCAGGGAATCTGCCTTGGGGGTGTTCTGAAAGAGTTACTGACAATAGCCACTTGTCATCTGAAAGCAGGGGGCCTGGTGGCTATGACTCAGGAATGAATGACCATGAGTCACCCCCTAGCCACCCCCTAGCCCCACCAGAGAAGGAATCCTGTGAGCGGTTCCCACCTGCCACTGTATACACTATCCAATCAGGACCCTCTATCTCCTATAATCCTGCCTCCTTGCGACAAATCGTAATGAACTGATCTGCCATCAGCCATGACCTGGTGGTGGGTGGTTTCCTTGGTCCCCTCATCAGGTCTAAGGCACTTCAAGGCTGTGAACCTGGGGACACCGTTCCTGCTTGTCCTGTGTGAATGCTCATGGTCTCCTTCATTCAGGGATGACTGCCTTTGTCTTATCTCAGTCTCTTCAGAGCTTAAGAGAAAGGGTCTCAAATATGTTTGCATGTGGGGTCATTCCCCGCGCCCCTTAAAGATGATGGCTACAGAGAGACATCATGTATGTTTTCAATGGCTGAGGGGTCAGGGATTGAGTACTCAAAACATAACCCTGCTTTGGCTCCCCGCCCCCTCGAGTTCTCCGTAAGAGGAAGTGGAACTGGGGGATGAAAACAGGCTGTAAATTACGGCGGTTGCCTCACAGGCTAGAATTCTTTCAGCAAGTCCGTCGCTTACTGCGTTGCGCCCTGTAAGCTCAACTTTGCACATCCTTTCGAGAGCTGCCCATGCCAGCGAGCAGAGCCTCCGCCCCCGAGCCAATTTCTGCAGCATGCCCAGACAGAAAGGGGGAAGCAACGTGCAAGTCACAACTAACAGGGCTTTTCAGAACCAGTTTTCTAGCCAAATACAGGACTTGCCCTTTTCTTTCCACCCCCCTAGATGGCACCATGTTGGGAAGAAACGGGGCCACCACAAATCTTCGTGCTGGAGCAGCCCAGGGAGCACAGATGGTGGAGGAGGAGGTATGCAGAGGGGGAGGAACTTCAAGCAAGAGCCCACAAGGCCAGCCAGCCGTCAGCCAGGAGGGCTGGGCTGTGTCCCTCATTGGCTCCTCACTTCCTCTCCAGGTTTGCAATGGGAAAAGGACAGGTCTTTGCGGCACCCATCTGGCCTCCCCAGTGCTGTCCCCTGATTCAGTGAAGTGTGGTCTCTGCTTTCCTTGATGGCCCAAGACTTACCATCCTGGCTGGCCCTGGGCTTGCCAGCTCGTGTGGCCTGGCCACAAGGCCACTCATACCCATGGAACCTTCATCATCAGCCACCAGCTCCTCCATCAACGACTCTCCTCACTACCTTTTTTTCTGTTTCTTCCCCAGCCCCCACCTTTTCACCCTGACCCTGGCTCAGCCACTCTCCTGAGAGCATCCTCATCAAGTCCAGAGCTGTCAGCACCACCACCCCTTGCTCCCCAGCCCCCTGCCATCCTCTGGCACAACCTCCGGGGGGGCTCTCAGTCTAGTCACAGGGAACACGCCTTCCCCAGCTCTGGTGCCCCCACGAGCCTCTGTGGGGTCGTCTGCGGCGTTTTCTTTACTTCACTCGATCTTGTTGGTTCCCATGGTCAGAAAGACCCAGGTGCAGCTGGGAGATGCCCCATCTCATTACCTCCAGCCCCCAACTCTCCTCAGCCTTGTGGCCATCCCTGCTGGGGGTGTCCCAGGAGCCGCTCACTTCCCCATGCCCACTGCTCATCCCTGTCCCTTCCATAATGGCTCCACTTCCAGGCCACCCAACTCGGGGTATGCTCTATCATCCCATGGCTTGGGGCCCAACCCTCGTCCCTCCCCCCCCCCCCCCCCCGTCAAATCCTGTGAATTCTATGTCCTAAGGCATCCGGGTGGCATACTGGGCAACACACAGAGCTGTTAACCCCAAGGTCAGTCATTCGAACACACATCTCTCTGAAGGAGAAAGACAGCTGTTTGCTCCCATGAAGATTTCAAGTCTCAGAAACCCACAGTGGTGGTTCTACTCTACCCTAGAGGGGCATTTCGAGTCACAATCAACTGGACACTGCGGTTTGGTTTAAATGTCTAGACTCTTCCTCAAGGAGCCCTGGTGGCACTGTGGTTACGCATTGGGCTGCTAACTGCAAGGTCTGCAGTTCAGAACCAACAGCCAGCTGAGGGAGAAAGATGGGGCTTTCTACTCCCATAATGAGTTAGTCTTGGGAAATCATGGGGGGGGTCACTCTCCTGTCCTACTGGGTCACCAGGAGTCCAAACTGATGGCATGAGATCCTCCCCAAGTTCTGTGCCCACTTGCCTCTATACTCGGTGCCATCAGGACCTCTGGTTGTGTTACTGTCCACGCCCATGCCCTTCTCAACTTCACCCCCCCACCTGCCCACTGCATGGAGGATAGCTCTGGCCTCTCACCCACCATGCCCAGGAAGGATTCGCTCCCCCTCAGCTGTACTGTCTCACACCTGTCATTCGGAACTGCCAGCAGCTCAGCTCCAGTCCAAAGCTCCACACAGCACCAAAACCAAACCCAGCTTGACAGGACAGGGTGGACTGCCCCTGTGGGTTCCTAGATGCGAACTCCTAATGGGAGTAGAGAGCCTCCCCTTTTTTCGCCACACAGCACAGGGGGTGCAATCGCACGCCTCTCCTTGTCTGCTCTGGAAGAGCCTCCTGGAGGCAAGGGTGCTCCAGGGCCCAGCCAGCTTGGTGCACCCTTTGGATGAAGCACTTACATGTTTGTTTCACTCTATGGAATAAGAAAGATGGAAACTGTTTCATAAGATTTGCCCTTTGGATCATTTCTCCTTAATGAAATATATGATAATGTATGGTAATTGTGTGTGCCAAAGCATCAACAGAAATTAATTTGCAAAGGGGGGTGAGGATCAACCAGCCTGCTTCTGAGAGCAATTATACGGGAGTCTCTCTTAGACCCTGACCCCCCTTCAGCTCTGAGAAGCTGGATCTACTTACAGTTCTAGGCCCCCAACATCACCATGCCATCTTCTCCTGGTGGCATAGGAAACACTAGCCTGCTAACCGTAAGGTTAGCAGTTTGAAACCACCAGTTGCTCTCCAGAGAGGCTTTTTACTTCCGTAAAGTTAAAGTTACAGTCTTGGGAACTCACAGGGGCAATTCGACCCTGTCCTGTGGTGTTGCTAAGAGTGGGCATTGAGTTGATAGCAGTGAGTTTGGTTTTTTATTTTTGGTTAACGCCCACCTCTAACTCAATCCAGGGACTACCTACCATTTTTCAAAAGACCGGTGTTAAAAACATTAGAAATAACTAACAGAATTTAGTAAGGGATGAAACCAGTCATTTTCAAAGGACGCCGGGTGGGGTGGGGGGTGCCCCTGGTCAAGTCCTTCAATGCCTGTTAAAAATACCTATTTTGAATCCAGTATGTAGTTACCTGTAGAAATCCACTCTGCAGTTCCTCCCACCATACACGGAGCTACTTGGAGGTCAAGGACTTACCTGCTTGCCCCCAGTTGCTGGGATTGGGCCCATCACCCATCTTTACTGGTCATGTCATGCCGGCACTAGGGGGATTGCAAAGGACAAGACCAGCAAAACCTATTTCTCATGGGCTGCAGGTGTGGGGCTTGCCCAGAGGGCAGGGTATGTGCATGTCAACGAGTGACGACAGGTGCAGTGTGAGGAAATGGTATGGGACAGTGGTGGCAAGTGGGCAGGTAGGAAGGCTGCTCCTAAGAGGCAACATGTGAGCTCAGGCCACTCTTAGGGGCAGAGCCACCCGGGTGCAGGCCCAGAGGGCAAGGGTCCTGAGGCAGCAGAGTGGCTGGTGCTGGGCAGCTGGGGTGAGAAAGGGGATTTGGAGGGGGAGGCAGAGGTAGGACAAGAGCTGGCTTGTTTTTGAAAGGTCTCCCGTGGCTGTCTGCAGAATGGGTTTGGGCAGGGCAGGGCAATGGGAACCCGGAACCGTGGAGGCCGTGGCCTTCACCCAAGCTAGAGCTGGGGGAGGTTTGGGCTGGGGTGGTCCAGGCAGAGATGCGGGCAGATCCAGCACCTGCCTGGGTGGGATGTGGGAGGAGAGGAACCAAGGGGGATCGCTCGGTTGGTTGACTGAGTAAGGCGGTGCCACTGAGGAGGTAGGACCAGAGCAGTGGTTCTCTACCTTGCTCAGGCCGCGACCCTTTCATGCAGTTCCTCATGTGGTGGTGACCCCCAACCATCACATGATTTCCATTGCTACTTCATCACTGTCATTTTGCTACTGTGATGAATTGTCATGTGAACATCTGATATGCAGGATGTACTTTCATTGTTAAATTGAACATCATGAAAGCATCGTGATGAATCACAAACAGTATATAATTATATCTATTGTGAAATATTTGTGTTTTCCGATGGTCTTAGGTGACTGCCGTGAAAGGGTCGTTTGCTCCCCAAAGAGGTCTCGACCCACAGGTTGAGAACCGCTGGACTAGAGCAGCAGCATGCTTGCTGTGCGTCTGACTCGCGCGCGCCCCGTGACGGAGAACTGCCCTCCAGAGGTCCTCGTAAGGTACTATTTGGGGAGCCAATTGCCTCTCCCCGAGTCTCTCGGGTGGCTGTGTGAAAAACCTTCCGTGGGCAGGCGAGTGCTAAACCAGTGCACCAGTGGGCTTCTTTGGAACACGAGTGTCTGACCCAGAGCCAGGCCTCTGCCACGGAGCCGAGCCTGAGCTGCTCTCAGCCCACTCTGGGCTTCCCCGTACGTCAGCTGCATCTGCATCTTCCTCGGGCAGCAGAGCGGCTGTGGGCCTGACCCACCATGACCACAAGCTGTCCGCTCATTCCTTTCGGGCTATCGACCAGCTCTTGCGAGAGCGGTGCTGCAAAGCTGCACAAAGCCTCGGAAGACTTGGAAGGTCCGAAAGTGGAGATGCCACTTTCCATGAAGGTGCACCTCGCCCAAGCCATGGTACAGTGAGTCCTTTAACAGGACACTTCTAACCAGCCTTTGTCTGACTGCAAATAAGGTGCCTGGGACCCACTAAGGGGACCTGAGAGCAAGGCGACTGCACCCTGCAAGCTGTTAGGCGGGCTGGCAGTTACTGTCAGGGTGCAATTATCCACTCTGTGACCGGGTAGTTCTAGTCTCCATGCCTGTGGCTTGGAGTCCTGCTGATGTGGTGGTTAAGCATCGGGCTGTGATCTGAAGAGTCGGCAGTTCAAAACCACCAGCAGCTCCGTGGGAGAAAGACTGGGCTTTCTACTCCCGTACACTTGTCTCGGACACCTACAGTGGGTCCCTGAGTCAGCACTGACTCGATGGCAGTGAGTGAGTGAGAAGCCTGTGGTCCTCTTTGGGAGTGAGCTATCTGTTAGCAAAGCAGCATCGGTGCAGGATGTGCCTCAAGCCACACTGGTGTACCTTCTGGCTCACAAAGGTTTTCCTGGAGGGCACCGTCTGCTCTCATCCAAAAGCTACATTCCTGCCAAGTTCTCACTCCTCTTCTGGATCCTGCATCTGGCTCACCTGACCTTGGAACTTGAGTCCGCAGCTTATCACTGGGCCGGACTCACCGTCTTCCCAGCCTGTGAGCTAGCCGCCGGTTCTCTGACTCGATTCATCTACCTGTGTAACCACGCTGACTCAGGAGAAGCCTCCAGTGTGACAGCCAATCCATGGATTTGGGACTGGGCAGCATGATCCACGTGGGACATCTTTACTTCTACCTTACGTATCCCTTGGGATCTCTCTGAGACCCTCACTCCCCTGGGTCTTCAGTGGCCTCAGTACTGAGAACGCTGGGAGGAAGACAGAGAAACTAGAACAGCTAAACTAGGCTGCTGGTGAAAACAGAACCGATCATGGATGGCCAGGAGGAGGTGTCCTGGTGACACTGGAAAGACTCGTAGTTTGGACCCACCGGCTGCACAATGGGAGAAAGGTGTAGCCATCTGTCCGCAGAGACCGACTACCTTGGAAACCTGACGGGGCAGTTCTACTCTGTCCACCTGAGTTGCGATGAGTCCTGATTGGCTTAAAGGCATTGGGTTTGGTGAGGCCAGGACAAGCCAATCTGAAAAGAACTACCATGGGAAAGTTCTTCAGGAAAGACCAGTAAAGGGCACCTTCTTTGTGAGAGTCAGCACACCGAGACAAGCACTCAGGCAGCCGACTGCTCCACTGATAGAAGATCATGAGATGGTGGGGCCGGACACCACTTCCTGTTACGGACACACAAGGTCCCCAGGAGCCAGAGCCAATCTGATAGCAACGACCAAGTGCTATTTCCACACCACCAGGGGCCCCGAGAGGGCCTGCGGCCGGCACCTGAGGAGCAGACCACCCTGCAGCCACTGTCTGGGCAACCGGGCCACCTCCTTGTTGGGTAACCCGGGCCTCTTTCTGTCCCAGCTGTCTCTTCCAACCTTGTGTGGTATGGGAACTCCCCAAGAGAACTCTAAAGTAGGGAGAGGTCCGCCCCCTGCTCCCCCACCTTCAGGACTGCAGATTCAGAGAGCTCGGACACCGACTGGAGCGCTAAGAAACAGTTCAGACGGAAGTAACAGCACACCAGCCAGGCCCTGGCAGACGAGAAAGAAAGGTGTCAACACTCCCGGCTGGAGGGCGAGATCCTTTATTAGGGCTGATGCTGTAGTGGCAGGGCTCAGGTCGCGCAGGGGACAGTCTAGATCACGGCCCGTGTCTTGGTTCACCTCACTTGAAGCTGCCATCTCCCGAGTACCATCCCTGGCCAGAGGCACCAAGCACTAGGAACTTGCAGGGACTTGGAGGCTGAGACCAGCTGTCTGGCTGGAAAGTGCCACTCTAAGGCTGGCCTTGCTTATTCCTCTGGCCCCACGGCAAGTGGCCTGCACAGGGAGGACCCTTCCACTCCGAGCTGGCTCAGGGCAGCACTCCCCAGGCACACAGGCGGGGTTCTGGCCCCTCAGCTAGCCTCCTGGCCTCTAGGGGCACTCCCTGTCTGTTAACTCTGGCACCCATGTAACCCAAGTGCCACGCCCCGTCCTGGGAGGGCCAGTTCTGAAGGGCTTTTGTCCCAGAAGTCCCACCTACAGGTCAGGTCATGCCTCTGCTGTTTGTAGGTTCCCTGACGTCAGCTTCTGGCTCCCCCCATCTCCCTCCCCTCCTCAGGGTGGCGCCCAGCTCCCCCCACCTGGCTCCTCTCTAGACCTGCTGCCTTTTCCAGTCCCGTCTGCTCCCCAGAGCCCCGTCACGTGCCCCACACCGTGGGTCAGCTTTTCCTCCCCACGTCTGGGCCACCCATAGGAACCCCTGCACCTTCCCTGCAGCTTTAGGGATGAGCGTGTCCCAGGCCCAAACGGAACCTAGAGGTTTCCTGGGCTTCAGAGAAACCACCCCAGGGCCTCACTGTGCCGGGGCCAGGGCAGCTAAGGGGAGGGCCCTGTGTGCCTGAGCAATATCCTCCACAGTCCTGGGGGTGCGGGTGGGATGGGGGAGCTGAGGCCAAACAGCAGTGAGTGTCTGCTGGCTTCTGGACCCACAGAGGGTTCCTGAGGCCCGGGTCACGGGATGACCAGGCCCCGGACAGCTGCTGTGGCAGGCAGACGGAGTCATCGTTTCATGACGAAGCTGGGCTGGTCCTCTTCTTCCTCCTCCTCCTCCTCTTCGGTGCCAGATGCCCCCTCCGAGCTGTTGGACTGCAGCTCGTGGGCCTGGCTGTGTCCTGTAAGCACAGGGCCGTTGGACTGTGTACGTAACACACTCATGCTCAGACACAAACCACCGACCCTCCCTCCGCCCCTGTGCCGCAGCAGGCTTTCAGAGGCTGTTCTCTTGGGGAAACTGCCAGGCTTCTCTTGTGAGGGTTGCAGCTCAGCTTGCCTGGACGCCCCCAGGGGAACACAGAGGCCCTCCAGGGAGGCAGGGGGAGCGCTGGGGAGCCGGGAGCCTGGGCAGCCTCTGTGTGTCTCTCCAGCCTCTCAGGCAATCAGGGCTGGCCAGACCTACCACTGCATCCCAAAGTCTAGGAGACCACCCCTAGGGGGGGGTGGGGGGCTGCAAAAGCAGAGCTACTTTTCATGATGGGCTACAGCAAGCACTCGTTGAGTAAATGTTTTCCTGGAAAGGGGTTGTAAGACAAATGAGCTTGGGAACCTGTGGCTCAGGCAGGGCTGGCCTGGTCCATGTTCAGGCCCAAGGCCCTGAAGACCAGGCTCACTGCTTTGGCGGTGGCCCCAGCACCCAGTGTCTATAGGCTGCCAGCCCTCTGCTGATGGTAGGAGTTCCACATGGTGGTCTGTGCGCAGACTCAACAGCCACACACTAGCCAGTCAGCCGCACCTGGCTCATCCCACACAGGCCCAGAAGCTTCTCTCCTGACACTCCTCCACAGCCCCCTCCCTGACTGCCATGGCCGGGGCAGAGGTGCTGGCTGGAACGAGTGGAAGCAGGGGAGGGGTGAAGCCAGAGACTTCTCTGGCCCACAACCCAGGGGCACACCCACCCTTGGTGGACACATTGGCTCTGATGAACTTTCATGCGTTCATTCAATCCCTGGCCCTTCCTCAGCTGCACATCACACAGATAGCATCTCAAAGGGCAGCGGCGTAACAGGGACTATTGTGAACCAGCTCCTGGGTGCCAGGCACCATGCCGTGCATGTGCCATCTGGTTCTGTTCACCTAGCCTGTGGCACAGACTCAGCGCACAGGAGGAAAAGCAGGCTTGTGGTGCTGGTCACCCATTGTTTGCTCAAAGTCTCCTTCCTGCCAGCAGAACAGGATCTCAACGGACCCACCCAAACTTTAGGCCTCTGCCCTCACCGGCATCCTTACCTGTCTTCAGAAATGTGCATGGAGCCGGAGGGGCGCCAGAGGGGGATGAGCTAACAGAGGAGGGGGAAAGAGACAGGCCACAAAGTCCACAAACCTCAGCTCCTACTTCCAGCCACTGTCTGCACCCCCTGCCAGGAGCTCTGCTGAGAGCCTGGGCTAAGCCCAGCTAAACCTTACCGCTCCAGGACTCCCTTGGCTCTGCACGAGGCAGGAGAGGGGCTCGGGGCTGATCGTCAAGAAGCTGACACACACACACACACACACACACACACACACACACACACACACACACACCCCCCCCCCGTCAAGAAGCCATTACACACACACACATACATGTGAGCGCGTGCAAAGGGGGGTGCTCAGGTCACTGAGTGCTGCGGATTCCCAGTGAGCATCAGAGAAAGCTCTCAAGCGCTGCTGTGGCTGAAACCCCGTGAAAAGGCACCCCCTCCTGTAAGTCCACAGCACGATGTTTGTTGAGGCCTGGAACGGCACCCCGGGAAGGAAGGCTGCAGGTCTGGTACTTCACCCAGGTGCAGGAAGCCACGTGGCAGTCCCACAGAACGAGTCCACCCACCCAGTGTTTAGGAGTGCTTCTTTACTGCCAGGTACGAGGGTACCCCCCTCCCATCCTCACCAGTCAGTGGCACTTAGTGTCCCATAATCTGAGACCCAGAAAGGAAAGCTAAACAACAGATCACCCTCACCCCACTGCAGCCCCAGGTCGGTCTTTTTCAACTCAAGATGGAAACAGGTTGAGATACTGCTTCCCTGTAGTAGTCACCCATATTTAGACATTACCCTTTAAAATGCCAACGTTTTTACCCACTGCGTTTTGTCTTCTGGGGGAGATCGCAAACTCAAAATAACTCACTCCTTATTCCCACCAAACAAAGATGAGATCAAGAGTACGGGCAAAGTCAACCCCAGAAGACGGAGGGTGAAAACCACAAAGCGGATCTGCAGGGGCCTGGGCCTGGGGTGAAGGGAGGCACGCATCCCTCAGAAAAGCCCCCGCAGACCGGCACCTGGTTTAGTGAAACCTTCGCCCGTGTTTCCTGCTCCCATCTCTGCCTCTTCCCTGACCCTCCTGACTCTGTCCTTGGCTACTGCGGGTGGCCCTTTGCCCCGGTTGATCGTCCAAAGAGCCAAACAATCTAACAACGACCCCCTCTGGGACCACTGTTTCCCTGGACACTGCTGTTGTCAACAGGATGCTGAGCCCCAGGGCAGATTTCAGTGCTGCAGGCCTGCACTCAGGGGGGCATCGTCTGAGCGGTTCTACCCGTTAACTGGGTCTCTCCTGTCACGGTTCAGTTTTGCCCCATGTTTTCTTCCTCCCCCATCAATCCAGGGCCTTCTCAGGGCAGCTGGGTGGTAGCTGGGTACCATCTAGTTCTTCTGGTCGCAGGGTCGTGGAGACATTAGTGTCTGTGACTAATTGTCTCTGCCTCTGACTTTCATTGTTCTTCTTTCCTGCGGAGGCGAGAGCCCAGTGGCTGCATTTTGCATGGCTACTCCTGAGCTTTTAGGACAGGGTGCACACCACTGCTTGTAGACCGTGTGATGCCAACTGACCTGGGCGTCCCACAGGGCCAGCGGCTCCCCACAAGCACTCCTTTTACAGAAACTGCAGCGAGTATGTGGTGTATAAACAAGTCCCTACTAATAACCAGGTCTTTATCCACGAGCACGCTACAACTCAGTGCTTGAGCAGTCACTTTGGCATCTAGTATCCCCCTCACCTCAGATGTGACCGCTGGACGATGAAGAAGGAAGACCGTTCGTTTCCTTCTGCCGGACACAGACAAGGTCACTGGGAGTCGGACGGACTGGATGGAGCTAACAACAGCAGCAGCAAGTGTCCCACAAATAGCTTCCACCCGCCCATGAAGAAGCCAAGTAACCACCACATCAGCAGTTACCCACAGTAATGCCCCTCCCCCACCCCAGCCTGCAGTCACCTACCTACCCTGCATGCCTGGGGGAGGGTTTAAAAGGAAAAGTAGGTACCGGACAGACGTGAAGAGGATGAATCACATGAGTCTGAAAGGCAACAGAGCTTTAGAAATGAAAATCTGAGACTCTAAAATGCGGGAGTTGAAAGCAGAAACAACAGGGTTTTCAGTCAAAGTGATACCACAGAAGCACCCACGTCTAGGCCCCCACCAGGACTGACAGCAGCCCTCCCACCTAGCCACGCCCCAGGTACAGCCTGGAGTCTGCCTTGGTCTCTGCCATCTGGCCCACCCTGTGGGTGGACACCCACAGACAGGACGTCCCCCGGGAAGAAGTAGACCCCCTCTCTCCTGATTCCCAGTCCGTCAGCAACACAATGACGTGATGGGGAGGACAGAAGCCTCGTGCTTTCAGTAGGAACCATTTTATAGTCAGACCCAGAGCCCAGACCTCTTGGGGCCAGCCCCACGATATACTGCGGTTCCATCTGCACCGGACGGATGTCATGTCAGAACACTGTGATCTGTCACAGGCCCATCTCTCACCGTGGACACGAAAAACCAACTCGTACCTGTGAGTGCCAAGTTCCCAGAGTACTGACAAGGACACAACCACCAGTGGGACAGTCTGTTTACGTGATAGATGTGCACAGGGCACGTTCAACCCCCACGCAAGCTTTGCAGCCACTCCAGAGCACCAGTTTTTCCAAGCAGACCGCATGACCCATGTGGGGTGTGCCCTGACTGACCTCAGCTAGCAGGCGCCTGCACCCTTCCTCCTGTGTCAGTCTCCGTCAGTCGGCACCTGAAATGGTGGACTGTCTTTGCTGGGGCTCTTGGGTCGTGGCTGAAGCTGTGCAGTGGAGGCAACACTCCACCTCCTTGACAAGTGGGGAGACAACTGCTTTCTGGGACACTGCTGGGACAGGCCACCGAGGATCTGGGAGGTATGTGGTCTCAGAGCCTCTGCCTCCTTGCCCGTCTGCTCCTTTGGGCTCCACATGGACCCCCCATTTTCATTCTGCTCAAAGGACGACTGGGAGCCAGCCAGCTTGCAATAAGCCTCCTTTTCAATTCCAGCCATTCGAAGTTCAAGCGGGCCCCCCCAGTCATGCACCTGCTGCATTTCACTGGCCTGGGTCTGTGCTTGTTTTAACTGTCCCACCGACAGCAGATGATCTAAGGACATCTAAACCAGAAAAGTCCGTCACCCGGGTGGGCCCACTGCCTAGACTATCTCTACGGCAGCCGCTTGCCACGCTCTTCAGAGACCCTCCAGTCCCTCCACACAGCTGCCTCCTGCCTCCTCTCCCCTCCCAGCACCCCACTCTCCTGAGACTGACTTGGGCTCAAGTGAGTGGCCTGTGTCTTATCACGCAGTGATGCCACTGCATGGGGCAGCACAACCCACTCACTGAAAGGGGGGTGTGCAATTTGGTTTCAGTGGCCAATGGGAGGCTGGAGTCTTCCTGCATGAAAGTGAGTCCTGTCCATGCAGCGCTCCAGCTGGAGGCACTAGTGCCCAGCTGTGCTGGATGCCCAGGAGGCGGGCATCTGCCACAGCACCTGGTGATGAACAGCCACCAAGGGGGTGACTGGAGCACCTCGAGCAAGGCCTGGCGATGCCAGCGAGCAGCTGAGCAGGGCAGCCCAGTGGCCAGCCCCATGCCTCCAGCCAGTCACCACCTGCAGCTGCTCGCTGCCCTCCCTCCTTCCCACCCCCCACCCCCGTACCCGTACCCAACAAGGGACTCAGCAGAGCTCAAGACGATCACCCTCAGGCCGGCCCTTTGGGACCAGGCCTCCACCCTAAGCCACCCTGCTGATGCTGTCCCACTGGCCTGGAGGGGGCACGGGTTTAATGTTCCAAATGCCCGCCAGGTTACACATACAAAACCTTTTTGAAAGCACACTGACTTCAGTGAAAACAATGACGCCAATGCCGCGACACACTTATTGGGATGGCTACACTCCCCAAACCAGGCAATACCAGCTGCTGGCAAGGCTATGGAGCAAAAGAATTCTCACGTGCAGCTGAGGGATGGCCAGTTGGGAGGAGTTTGACAGCCGGCTTAGAATGAACCGCCAACAGGGCTCCTAGCGATTTCCCCATTTGCACTGGAAACTCAGGTCCACACCAAGCCCAGCACACACTGCCGGTCGCAGCGGCTTCCTTCAAACACCTGCTGCCATGAGTGCACTGCGGCGCACAGCGCCCTCCAGGGCAGGTGAACTGCTCCCAGAGTTTCTGAGCAGGGCGGCCAGCCCCTCCTTCCTCCAGCTCAGCAGCCGTTGGGTTTGCACCGCTGACCTTGGGTTATCACAAAGCACCCCAAATTGGAAGTGCCCAAGAAGTCCTTCCGAGGCGACGGGCAAATAGCACGATGCTGCTGGGAGGCAGGAAAGGGAGGAGCGGTGCCCTACAGGACTGCAGCTGGAGGGTGCCAGCTGTGCTTTGAGGAAAGGCCAAACAGCAGAGCCGGCCAGACAGACGGCGGACGTGAGTCCGGGAAGGAGTGAGGAGCACAGATGGTTTTCAGGCAAGGTGACGCAGACAAGAGCAGAAGTGCCGCACCCACACTGTGAAGGGGCCACCTGGGAGCGGATGGGGACAGCCAGAGGCACCAGGAGGACAGGGTGGAAGCCTCCACAAGCAAGTGTGGTAAAGAGTGCAGCTGCAGACAGGGTGACTCACATTAGCTTACTACAGACACAGATGATCACAGGAAGGGACGCTTGCAATACGCGTCCTGAGGAGCCCTGGTGGCGCAGCGGAAACGAGTCAGGCTGCCAACCCAAGACCAGCAGTTTGAATCTACCAGCTGCCCCCCAGGGAGGAAGATGATGTTTCTGCTCTCACAAAGATTTCCGGCCTCAGACACTCAGAGGAGCAGTTCTATTCTGTCCTGTAGGAGCACTGTGAGCCAGAATCGACGCGATGGCAGCGAGTTGTGCTTTTTCGAGACTTCTCCAGTGTGGCTCTGGCAGCACAGTGGTGATGTGCTGGTCTCCTAACCTGAAGTTCAGCACTCAAACCCACCAGCTGCTTCTCCAGAACAAGCAGAGGCTTTGGGCTCCCTTAAAGAGCGGCAGTCTCGGAAGCCCACAGTGCCAGATCTGCCCTGTCCCACAGGGTCATTATGAGTCAGCACAGACTCAAAGGCAGGAAGTGTGTGACGCAGGGCTGTTAGCGGAAATGTCAGCGGTTCAAACCCATTGGCTCCTCTACGGAGGAACACGGCACTTTCTACTCTTATTCACATTGCTCAACCACCCCACCCCCCCAAGTAAAAAAACAAAAGCCATTGCTCCATCTGTAGATGGTGCCCTCATGCTGCAGGGGGTTAAGAACTGGGCTGCTCCATCTGAGCCCATCACACTGGGGGAACGTTAAGGGTGGGAGAAAAGCAAGGAAACCCTGGGAAATACCAAATAAAGACTTTGGGGCCCGGGCACGCCACCCCTCAGACTCGACCAGCAAACACTCCGCAAGGTCGACAAACACACCTGGAGCTATTTATAGGCTCTTCTTTTTTTGTCGTAATGTTTTTCCTTTTGTTGTTTTGCTCTGTCTTGTTTTTGTGCTTATTATTGTCTTTTTCGTGTCTATCTAAATAAGATAGGTGGATAAACAATCTGGAGGAGAAAACAATGGGACTGATGATTTGGGGGAAGGGGGTTGCCACAGAAGAGGGGAGGGCAGGGGAAAGGAAGGGGGTTGTGAACAAACCCAGGGACAAGGGAAAGACCAGCGATTTAAAACCAATGGCGAGAGGGTATAAGATGCCTGGTGGGGCTTGATCAAGGGCAATGTAGCCCAGAGGAATTACTGAAATCCGAATGAAGGCCAAACATGATAGTGGGACAAGAGGAAAGAAAAATGAAAAAGAAGAAAGAACTAGGTGGCAAAAGACATTTACAGAGGCATAAATACAAGCATATACATATGCAAATATATATTTATATTAACAATAGGGAAATAGATCTATGTACATATATTTATGTTAAATATTAAGGCAGCAGAGACTTTGGGTCTCTACTCAAGCACTCCCTTAACACAAGAAAACTTTGTTCTGGTAACATGGCACTCTGTGATGCTCTTCTTCCTGACAATATCGCTGAAGACAAACTGGGTGCATAAACAAATGTGGTGAAGAAAGCTGATGGTGCCCGACTAGCAAAAGATATAGCGTCTGGGGTCTTAAAGATTTGAAAATAAACAAGCCGCCATCTAGCTCAGAAGCAACAAAGCCCACATGGAAGAAGCACGCCAGCCTGTGCGATCACGAGGTGTCAATGGGATCAGGTGTCAGGAATCAAAGACCCAGAACAAAAAAATCATATCAATGTGAATGAGGGGGAGGGCGGAGTGGAGACCCAAAGCCCATCTGTAGACAATTGGACACGCCCTTACAGAAGGGTCACAAAGAAGAGACAAGCCAGTCAGGGTGCACGATAGCACCGATGAAACATGCAACTTTCCTCTAGTTCTTTGATGCCCCCACCCCCACTACCATGACCCCAATTCTACCTTACAAATCTGTCTAGACCAGAGCAAGTATGCGGTTACAGATAAGAGCTCAAAACAGGGAATCCGGGACAGATATGCCTCCAGGACCAATAATGACAGTAACAATACCAGAAGGGTAAGGGGACGGTGGGGGAGAAAGGGGGAACCAATCACAATGGTGTACACAAAACCCCTTCTCAGGGGGATGGACAACAGAAAAGTGAGTAAAGGGAGATAGCAGTTGGTAATTAAGACATGGAAAAAAACCATATAAATTATCAAGGGTTAATGTGGGAAGCAGGGAGGGAGGGTGAAAAATGAGCTGATACCAAGGGCTTAAGTAGAAAGAAACAGTTTTGAGAATGATGACAATAAATGTACAAATGTGCTTGACACAATGGATGGATGTG
This sequence comes from Tenrec ecaudatus, assembly GCF_050624435.1. Lineage (NCBI taxonomy): Eukaryota > Metazoa > Chordata > Mammalia > Afrosoricida > Tenrecidae > Tenrec > Tenrec ecaudatus. Next base: position 128,642,314 of record NC_134541.1, read on the forward strand.
ATAAAGAGCTATACAAGTCCCCAAAAAAATGATTAAAAAAAAAAAAAAAAGAACTGGGCTGCTAACTATGAGGTTGGCAGTTTGACCTACCAGCTGCTCCAAGGGAGACAGTGGGGGCAATGTGCATCTGAAAAGATTTCCAGCTTGGAAACCCGTGGCACAGTTCCACCCTGTCTCCCAGGGTTGCGACGAGGGTCACCGCCGGCATGAGCTGCAATCACCAGCAGTGGTTTCAGCTGCGGGCCTTCCATCAACAACCATCCCCCCACGCCCCCTGCAGCTACCCGGGTCTCAAATGCTGACCTTGCATCAGGAGGCCTGAGAGTTCCTGGAAGAAACAGGTAATTCTAGACTGGAGCAGAAGACAGACAACAGGAGCCTGCACAAGATCAGCTGGGAAGATCTTGGTGTGCCCGGAAGGAAATAAGCAAGTATTAAAACAAAAATCCAAACCAACCAACCAACCACAGAAAGCTCTGTAGAGATGATGGTGTCTTCAGAGGGACACGGGACGCAGCAGAGTGCCAGCTGGAGAAGCATCGTAATTTACTCCAATGCCAAGATGCTCGAACATACTCCAAAGTGCAAAATCCAGACGCAGGACTGTACCCTGCTGCAGCGACAGACAGAGAGCCGACTACAGAACTCTCGGGGGCGAAAGGCAGAACCTCCGGCCTGAACCCCAACTCTCCCGTGCAGCAGCATCCGCTTCCAGGAGGCGGGCTCCACCCGTCACTCATTTCAAAACAAGAAAAAGAAAAATGGGGGCTGGCCCCAATCCCAACTACGTGGACAGCCCCCCTCCCCCAGGAGAATTTACTTCAGAGGACAGCACTGGAGCTACAGCTCAGGGAGAGGGACATGTTTGATCAGAGCACACAGGAGCAAATGAAGGGGGAGGGAGAGAGTGGGGCACATCCTGGCTTGAAGACAATATACCTGCTCAGAGCAGCCAATGCACAAAGACCATATGGCCAGCCCACTATGAGACACAACATCCCTCACTGACCCCCCCACAGGGGACAACACTAGAGACACAGTAAGGGAAAGGCACCCGATCTGATCCCACCACACTGAGGCAAAACACTAAGGGCCTGCAACAGAACAGCAAGGGGAACAGAGCAAGGGAGTATCAAAAGTAGACTTTGGGGGCCAGGGCATGGCACCCCATCAGATTCAACCAGAAAACACTCCTGAAGGTCGACAAACAGACCTTGAATTATTTATAGGATTTCCTTCTTTGTTTGTCACTGATTTTTGCTGTTGTTTTCTTTTGTTGCTTTGCTGTCTTGTTTTTTGTGCATATTATTATCTCTGCAGGCCTATCTAGAGAAGATAGGCAGGATCAACAATCTGGAGGAGAAAACATTAGTTCTGGGGCGACAAGGCAGAGGGGGAGGCGGGGGAAAGGAAGCAGGTGTTAACAAACCCAGGGACAAGGTAACAAGTGATCTGAAATCGATGGCGAGGAGGGTGTAGGAGGCCTGGTAGGTCTTGATCACAGGCAATGTAACCAAGAGAAATTACTGAAACCTAAATGAAGGCTGAGCATGATAGCGGGACGAGAGGAAAGTAAAAGGAAATAGAGGAAAGAAGTAGGAGGCAAAGGGCATTTATAGAAGTCTAAACACAGGCATATGCATATGTAGATATATGTATACATGACGATAGGGAAATAGATCTATGTGCATATATTTATAGGTTTAGTATTAAGGTAGCAGATGGACATTGGACCTCTCCTCAAGTACTCCCCCAATGCAAGAACACTTTGTTCTACCAACCTGTTATTACATGATGTTCACTTTCCCGACACGATCGATGAAGACAAAGCGGGTGCATAAAAAAATGTGGTAAAGAAAGCTGATGGTGCCAGGCTATCAAAATATATAGCATCTGGGGTCTTAAAGACTTGAAGATAAATAAGTGGCCATCTCACCGAGAAGCAACAAAACCCACATGAAAGAACACCAGCCTGTGTGATCACAAAGTGTCCAAGGTATCAGGTATTGAAGAACAAAAAATATAATCAGTGTGAATGAGGGGGAGTGCAGAGTGGAGACCCAAAGCCCATCTGTAGGCAACTGGACTGCCCCTTTCAGAAAGGTCACGGGGAGTAGACGATCCAGTCAGGGTGTATTAGAGCACTGGTGAAACATACAACTTTCCTCTAGTTCTTTAATGCTTCCTCCCCCACTATCATGATCCCAATTCCACCTTACAAATCCGGCTAGACCAGAGGAGGCACACTAGTACAGATAAGAACTTGAAACCCAGGGAATCCAGGACAGATAAACCCCTTAGGACCAATGATGAGAGTAGATATCAGGAGAGTAAGGGGAAAGTGAGGGGAGAGAGGGGGAACTGATCACAAGGATCTACATATACCCCCTCCCCGAGGGACAGGCACCAGAAAAGTGGGTGAAGGGAGACATCGGACAGTGTAAGACATGACAAAATAATAATAATTTATAAATTATCAAGAGTCCGTGAGGGAGGGGGGAGCAGGGAAGGAGGTGGAAAAACGAGGAGCTGATGTCAAGGGCTCAAGTAGAAGGCAAATGTTTTAAGAATGATGAGGGCAACAAATGGTGCGTGGTCTGCCCCCAGCAACTTGCTTTCAGAGGCGGGATGGAAGGGGCGGCTACAAGGACAGTAGGCAGCACGTCCTTCCAGTGGGGGCAGTGTGAATCTACCCTGACGCCTAGAAGAAAGGCCTGGTGGTCTGCTTCCAGAAAGTCACAGCCATGAAACCCCGGGAAGCCCATGCAGTCACCAGGAGCTGGAACTGGTTCACTGGCAGGCGCGCTCTCGGCTCATTTGTTTTCTGTTACAGTGGCGAGACCAGACAAGGGTGACTCCGGCTAGGCGGTCCAGGCCCAAATCAAAAGCCAGACCCTGATCCAGCAATGTGTGGTCTTGCTCCGACAGCCCTGCCTCTTCAGCCCAGCCAGGAGCCACACAGTCCAGCAACCCCAGGGGAAGGCACTCCGCACAGCACGGGCGAGCCTGAGAGACCCCAACAGCTGCCAGGAGCCACCAGAGACACGGGCGCCAGGGGGAACGTGAGCCCTCAGTGGGATCGTGGGGCAAGAAAAGGCCATGGAGGGGGTACTGAGGGGCTCTGTACCCAGTCCAGGCTTTGGTTCATCCTAACGCTGACGAATGCACCACAGTAACGGAGGGTGCTAACAATGCTGGGAATGCAGTAGGGTGTCCAGGGGAGGCCTCTGCTCCCAGTTGGTAATTCTCCTGTAAACCTAGGTCTAGAATTCATGTAACAGACACAAAGGCTAACTGCTTGCCCTCCAGGAGCCCAGATAACAGATATGCACCAAGCGCGACCTGGTAGTTGGGAGACTGGAGGGGGAATTTGGGGAGCAAAAGGCTGGGTCTGCCGGGCCTAGGCGGAGAGGAAGCAGCCAGCCGTGCACAGGAAGGATGAGTAAGTAACCGAGAAAGGCAGAGCACAGAGAGCGGGGCGGGATGACCCGTGGGTCCGAGGCCTTGGAGCACCAGCGTTGCAACTCTGAGCACCTTCTAGGCACCCACCCCTGCCCCAACCCCCTCCCGTTGTGAAGCGGGGGTCAAAGGAAAGCTGCCTTATGACGCTGTAGCATCACGAAGAAGCCTGTGGACTGGGGTGGCGCAGAATCCATGTTCAACAAACGGTAGCCGCTGCTCTGATTGACACAGAACGAGTGACGCCCATGTAACCCATGACTCAATGAGCACGTGCATGCGTGCATACATGCGTGCGTGTGTCAGGCCCGGGAAGAGTGGAGAAAACCTGGGGGGGGGGGGTGTCAAGCAAGCTCTGGATCTACATTTTTGTAAGGCTTTGCCCAAGTCCCCAGCCGAACACTGCTGACCACTATGGCTGCCCTTCTCAGACGGGGGAAGCCTGGTGTCTCGGTCAGTGCCCGTAGGGACATGGTGAGCACACACAGCCGTGGATCGCTACTGGCAGTCAATATTGGCCCTAGCCTCTCCAAAGCACCTTGAAATGTACCCGAACCCACAAATTCTTTCCCTACTCTGTGACCTAGCCATCGCTACTGTTGCAACCCAGCTGAAGGAAATAATCCAGGAAGCAGGAGCAGCGAAGGACTGAATGTGCATTGTCTGGCCAAAGTCTGTAACTCGCCTCAAACGGCCTCTCCCTGCAGGGGTCTGGTACGGAGGACGATACTGATAGGATTCCCCTGAGTGGCGGTGAACAGGAGTCCATGGAATGCCGGCACGGCTGTAAGTATGTACACAATGAGCCCTCTGAGAAGCAGGAGGAGGGATCTCATTACTAGCAAAAGCCACGCATGGAGCACACTCTCGTAGGCCCGAGGTCTCAACACAGCATGGAACAGAGGGCTGGACCTCCCAATCCACAGAGCAAATGAAGGTGAGTGCTTCTGTGCAGGAGGCCAGCTGTGCAGTGAGGGGCCTCTGGACACTGAATTCAGGGAGCTGGGCTTGCTGAACCCAGGGAGCAAATGCCCTCTGGCTGGGGCTCACTGCAGCGGTCTGCCCTCTGGGCACTGAACCTGAGCAGCCTGAACCGTTGTAACATGGCCTGGTGAACACTGCTCAATCACATGACAACTCGTCCACTCCTTAACAAACACTTAAATCTAGCATTTTATCTGCCTGCCAGAGGTAACTTAGAGCGCACGTCATAGGACATCTTCTGTTAAAGGACAACTGCAATCAGTCTACTGCAGAAGGCAGCGGAGAGGGCTCCGAGGGGTCAGCTCATACGCCCACAGGTCCACGCCACACACGACCTGAGGCCGGCCACGAAGCCACTAGTAAAAATGCCCGTGTCTTCGTCTCCGCGGGGCGCACGCTGAAAAGGATGCCGGGAGACGCGGTGGTGGAGGGGATGCGCGGGGCAGTTTGGAAACACAGGCAGCGCTGAGCAAGAAGGACGGGGCTTTCTACTCCCTTCAACAGTCCTCTGGGACATCCACCCGCCGGGGTCGCTGTGAGTCAGCCGTGCCTGATGGCAGTGAGTTTGGTGTTGTGTGTGCTGGGGAGGGGGAGTGTTTGAGGTCAGGGCCAACATCACACTGCCCACAAATCCAGGTGGACATTCCCTCCAACACTGAAGCTTTGACACAAGTTTACAAGAAAGTCAACCATTTCAAGACGGAGCAGGCGTTTTAAGGAAGGTCGGGAGGGTGGGTAGTGGAATTCCAATCCAAACTGTAGCTTCTGAGGGACCTGCTGGCCAGTTACAGTAGAGTCAGAGCCGTCCGTTAAGGAGGCTGTGAATGACTTGACTATTTTCGGGAACCTCAAAGGGGTCATCTTGATAGATTTTCTCAAGGGACCCCAGGAGTGATCACATGGGCTTCTTCAAAGGTAGTTTAAGATGACAAAGGGGCCAGAAAAGCTGTGTGAGGACCCCCCCCCCCGCCCCGCCATGCAGAGGGTAAACAAGGTCAGGCAGTTCCCTGGAAAGTCTAGTCTGCTCAGCAGACAGCCCTGCTCTCCCTCCTTCCTTGTACCTCCAAACTCAGAGAGCACACAGAAGGTAATGCATGCCACTTCGAGTATTTTCCACCAACACCATAATTCAGTTCCTGTCAGTCTTTCTTATTCATTGTCCCGTTTTCTTACAGACAGCAGGCCATCGAGAATATCATGCAGGCTGTGGGCCGGGGCCTGTTGAGTTCTCACAGTGGCATTACCAGAAGAACCAGTCTGCTTGGAGAGAAGCATGGCCGGAATGCACCCAACATACAAAGATGATGAGACTGCATCTCACATACTTCGGACATGTTACCAGGAACGACTGGCCAGTCCCTGGAGGAGGACACCTGCTCAGTAGAGGCCAGCAAAAAAAGGAAAAAAGAGGATTCCTAGCAAATGGACGGACACAGTGGCTGCAGCGGTGGTCTCATTGTAGCAGCGACGGCGAGGGCGCAGGACTGAGCAGGGCCGTGTTCTATTGCACAAGGCTCACTGTGCCTCCAGCCCTGACCATCAGCAGGAAACTCACTTTAAACAGCACGGTCTGCACTGGCTACAATTTCACAGACCAGAGCACTTCCTCGCGGGCAGGATACGGACCTCTGCTCATGTGCTCCTGTAAATGGTCACCAGCACTGTTTCCTGAGAATGCTGGACCTCCGACTTCTCCTCCTCCCACCCAATTCTGGAGTGGCCTTGGAAACTGACAGCCTTGCGGTCACAGAAGCCATGGGCACCAGTAGCCCAGTAGTCGCTGGGACCAGAAGAGGCTTGGAACGCCTGGAAAGATGCCACCCCCATCCCCCCACCCCCATTACTCTGACCTGCCTGCTGTTTGTTCCCTGTGAGGCTTCCTTTAGTTGACCTGACTCAGCGCTTAATCAGCATGAACTGCCTTTCCTCCGGGCTGTTTTTTTAAATAACAAATACAAATAAAACACAGAGAATACAGGACAGAGAAGTGCTGTCCCTAAGGTCCCTGAAGGCGTGCTCCCTAAGGAAGCGCACCTGTTTAAGAGGGAAACATGGGCAATGAGAATCCAGAGGGGGCGCCTTGGGAAGCCCCAACGTCTTCATGGGGCTCTAGAAAGCTATGCAGAAGCACAAGGCTGCGTGCACATCCAAACACGACCTCTGGTTGACCTTGAGTCTGTGCAAGTTCTGTGCGGCGAAGGCAGCATGGCAAACTGCCTGCAGAGTCATGAAGATGGGTCCCAACATGCACACAGTCACTCGGTAAAGACGAGACAGAAACTGTTTTCTAAGGCATTTCCGAAGATCGCAGCCAATCATTAGCTGCCCACCAAGCAAACAAAAAGCTGAAGCTTTCTACTTCTCTAAAGAGTTCAGTCTCAGGGGAACCGATCTCGGGGATCTACATGTAACCTCCTCTCTGGGGGATGGGCAACAGGAAAGTGGGTGAGGGGAGACACCGGACAGTGTGAGATAGGATAGAGTATTAATTTATAAGTTATTAAGGGTTTGTGAGGGAGTGGGGAGCGGAGAGGGAAAAAAAGCAAATGAGCTGATTCCAGGAACCCAAGTGGAAGGTGAATCTTGAGAATGATGAGGGCAACGAATGCATAAGGGTGCTTTACTCAACTGATGTATGTATGGATTGTGATAAGAGGTGCATGAGCCCCAATAAAATGATTTATTAAAAAAAATCAGGGGCTTACGTGGAGAGCAAATGTTTTGAGAACGATGAGGGTAATGAATGTACAAATGTGCTTTATACAATTGATGTATGTATGGTTTGTGATAAGTGTTGTATGAGCCCCCAATAAAATGATCAATTTTAAAAAAGAAGAAAAAAACAAAGAGTTGAGTCTCGGAAGCTCCCAGGGGCAGTTCTACCCTGTCCTATCGGGTTGCTATGAGTCAGTACTGACTTGATGGCGGTGAGTTTTATGTAAACTGAACGGACCTCAGTCACCACCTGCGACTTTGCAGAACTGGTTCAGGAGTCGCTAAACACACACGGAGCAACAGCAAAAACAAGTTCCGGGGAGGGAGGGAGGGAGGGCCAAGCTCCCTGGAACCTTTCCATTTCCTAGCAGTCCAAGCTAGAGCAGCCTCTCAAAAGAACATGAGGCTGGCCCGTGTTCAGTCCTCCGGTCCCTGGCCCGTGAGCACGTCATTCGGGAGAGCAAGGAAGAAAAGTGGGTGCAGTGACTGAGCGGAGGGATGGAGTCCTGGCCATCTTTTAGAAAAAGGTGAGGCTCAGCCTCACACTAGAGAGGGCAACACCCAGTAAACATCGGACTCCTGTGGAAACTCTCCTGGAAGGGGTCAATTGCATGTCAATGTCAGTAAGAGCAAATGATCACCCCACCCATCCAGGAACCAGAAAGCAGCTATCGGGTTCAGTGATACGCTGGAACAGGGGTCACTCTCCTTGGACTTCTCTAGCTGGGTCCTTCCTGGGGGAGTAGATGGTACCCCTGGCCTTTGGAGGTTCTGAGGAGGGCAGGAGCGGCAGCACCGTGGGATGCTGACCCAGTATCTTCTCCCTATCCCTCCTCGTGAGGAGAACCACACCCCTGAGCAGAGCAGCAAGGTCCTCCGCCCCCAGCGATGCGCATGGCAGGTGAAGGCACTCACAGCAATCCGGCTTTCTACTCACCTAGCCCACTGGCAGCTAGACAGAACCAAGCGGCCAAGCATTGCTCAACGGGATAGACAGTAGGCATCTGCTGGGCTGGATACTTTCGGGGAACCAGTTAAAAAAGCAGGCAGACCAGGCAGGTGCTCTCCCCGCTTCCTGCTTTGAACACAGGTAGGATGCCAGGAGTTGCAGCAGCCACCTTCTTCCCACAGGGAAAAGGCCAAGACTACCTGAGAGGTTGGGCCTGAGCTGCTGAGCCCCCAGCCCCCCAATTTCTCGCCAGGTGAGAAGCACACACTCCTCACTTCGAAGTACTGATAGCTGAGTTTTCTGCGTCTTGTAACCTCAAGCCTGAATTGATGTGGTGACGGTGTCCGACACACAAAATCCCCTCTGCTAGAAATGCTGGGGCTTGCCCTCCACGTTTCCCTCCTGGACAAGGCTGAGAGAGGGTACAGCAGTGGGCGCTGCAGCAGCAGCGGCTCTCAACCACAAAGGGGCATCGGCTTTGTGGTTGTTACACCGGTTCATGTGGACCTGATAAGGAAATGCAGAGGTGGAGTCTAGCCTGTCAATCCGGTCACAGCCTGATGATGCCTCCTTGTGGGCATGGCCTTCTCACGAGTCTAAAGAGGAATTTACGGACTAGTATTGGGCATGTGGGCTAATATCAGACTTATGGACTTGACCTGGACTGGGATGTTTTCTCCATGTGCAACTGCCGTTTGATATATAACTCTCTCTTACACATGGGCATCTCTGGATTTGTTTCTCCAGTCAACCCGGCCTTACACAGGCTAGTCTGAGGGTAGGGAGCCAGGGGACAGAGCGAGGCATGGCGAACACTAGTGACGTCATGGAGCTGGCTGAGCAGCCAGGCTGAGGGATGTTTCTCTTGAACTTTTATGAGAGCCAATCTCTTTTTTGTGGCTTATTCCAGGCTGGCTTTTTAATACTTGCAACTAAGGGAGTCCTCTCGAAGACAAGTAAGCCCTCAGTGTGTCAGTGGCCAGTCCAGCAGCTCCATCAGACCACAATGAGCCAAAGGTCAGAACTAAAAATGATGAGTGAGGGACACCACGGTCAAGTGGCCTCACACAGTCCCCAAAGACAATGCTTTCTATTCTACTTTGGTAACTAACAACGGGGGTCTTAAAAACTCAGGAGAGAAGAGTGATAAAACTTGGAGATGTACGGAAACAATCAGAACACACACACACACACACACACACACACACACACACACCCATCTCCATGCCCGAGACCAGAACTAGATGGTGCCTGGCTACCAATCCCCACTGCTCTGAAAGGGCTCATATTAGAAGATTCCAGAAAGAACAGGAGGGCAATGTGGAACAAAACTCAAAACCCCACGAGACCAGGCACTAGTGGGACCCCAGAGACTACAAGCCTTGGTCTCCCATCAGGTCTGGAAATGGCTCGTTTTTAGCCAAACAATCTAAGCAGGCCTGTGAGGAGAATTAACACTAGGGAGGTACCGGTGCCCGAGAGTCATCAACCATTGGAGATCACAGGGGTCACATTTACCCAAGGACAATGTTCACAAGGGTTAGGGGAGGAGGAAGAGGAAAGGAAATGGGAAACAGGAAATGGCAGGGGGTGGCCCCCATGACATGAAACAAAACGTGTAAGACTGTCCAACAGAAACCAGATCTGCGGCCAGCCTTCACCCAACTCACGAGGACGAGCTGGAGGAGACAGAGGAGCACCTGTACCTTCTGTGGGCTTCTTCTGCTCAAGTTTCACCTTCTTTGCCAGTAATTTCTTCTCTTTTAACTTCTGTCTGCAAATGTAGAAGGTAAGTTCAGTGTTACCGCGTCCACATTCCATGAGGGACACCGAAGACCCCCACCCACCCACGATCCTGCTACGCCGACGTCCGCAGCAAGCTGTCTCCACGGGCAGCCCGCAGGCGACGCTAGCAATCTCCGACACAGGCGGAGGTAGCCCTCACGCCACGATACTGAGCGGCCCTCCTCGAGGCTCCTTTATTGAGAAATGAAAACAGGCAGGCACACACACCACCGATAATCACATCATCACCCGGGGAGGCCACAGATCCCAACTTCAGGGAGAAGGGAAGTGCGTCCACAGCAGATCGCCAAGGAAACATCAGAGGTGTGCCAGCACCAGAGGCCCAGCAGGAAGTGAGTGGCTCTCTCCTCAGGCACTGGAGGAAAAGTCCTCCCTCTACCGGTCCTTTCCACCACAGGCCACGACGCCCCCATGTCTCCAACGCGTAGCCGCCCAGGACGTCCCCTCCCTGCCCTGCCACGCCCATCGCCCTCACCGCTTCTTCCGCCGCTTTGCAGTCTGCTCCTCCGCAGCCATCTTGTTCTTTTGCAGTCTCTTCTGGAACTCTGCATCCAATTTTTGCTGCAAAAAAACCCCACACGGTTAGTCTGGCTCGATTGTAGCGTGTTTCCGCTTGGGCTGGGTGAGAATTCTAGAAGTTATGCCAATGGGTGTACATGCCCCACCTGGGCTGCTTGCGGCTAGGCAGTGCTGCGCTGGGCCAACTCAGGGACCGGTCACCACAGCGGCACCAAACGCGGGCTGGCCCTGCGCACTCTCGCCATCACTGTGAGGCTTGAGCCTACAGTTGCAGCCCCTGTGCCCATCCATCTCATGGAGGGTCTTCCTCGTCTCCACTGACCCTCTACTGTACCAAGCATATGGCCCCTCTGTCAGAAGAATGCGACGCCTGTCTTGGAAGACGTGCAGCTGGACTGCTCCTTAGAGATTCTTCAACATGTTTCCAGGGAACACCACAGCCGGGCGTCTTCCCGGCAGTCTGTGGCAGTCAGTGCCCTTCATGCCGACACCTTCATTCCAGGACACCCATCCTCCTGCTCCCTGCCCAGCTCCCACCTGCAGAGGTGAATGGAAGCACCAGGGCTCAGGGTGGGCTCACCTTAGTCCCCAAAGTGACAGCTCTGGGATTTTAACCTCTTAAAGAAGTCTTTTTGCAGGATCTAGTCCACAAGTCGGCACCAAGTCACGATGCATGGCTCTCTGATGGCAGGGCTGCTTTCTCTTTGGGAACAAAATCTAAGTCCAAGTGCACACGCAGGGCACTCCCTGAGGGCTGGTGGCCTGTCTCTTCCTATCCGAGGCCAGTGTTTGGAGCCCATCAGATGGAAAAGGTGAGGAGAGCCCAAAGGGCTGGACTTTCAAGTCTTTGTGCTCGCTAGTGGCCCTACAGGGCAGTGCAGAGCCGCCCAAGTGGGTTTGGGAGACGGTGAATCTCTGTGGGAGCAGAAAGCCTCATGTCGTCCCTGCCGGGTGGCTGGTGATTTCTAACTACTGACTTTGTGGTTAGCAGTCCAACAGGGAACCCACAGAGTGGCAATGAGTTTTCTGAGTCTTACTCCCAGCTATGATGGGCTTAGTGCAGCAATGGTGAAGCACTCGGCTGCTAACCGGAAGAATGACAGTTCAAACCCACTGGTAGCTCTGCTGATCTATCTGCCTAAGAAACTCGAGGAGGCGGCTTCATTCTATCCCTCGGGTTGCTATCAGCTGAAATCCGTGTGATGGCATCCAACAACAAGAATCCTAGCTACGGTCACGGAACGACCGACTCTAAAATAGCCCCCACCTGCTACTAAACACACACACACACACACGCACCCACACACACACACTACCAAGGGTTAGAAAAGAACATTATATTTGGCAAAGTTAGGAGGTCAGTGAAAATGAGAGACATTCTCAATGTGTTTGTGGTAGTTATATAATCTGGTGTCAATCTGAGAGGATTACGAGGTCTGGCCTGTCAACCAAGAGATAACCATTGAGGTCTCTGTGTGGGCATGGCCTTCTCCTGAGAATTCTGGGAACCCTGGTTATTTCATCCTTGGAAATGAGAGACTTCTCTCTCCTTGCTCACTGTGCAGCTGACAAGACACATGGAACTATGCTAGTGCCTGAGCTGGAGATGTCACATGGACCTACCCTGAAGCAACCAGACCTCTGGAGCCGGAGAAGCCATGTAGAGACCCCTGCCAGTGCAGAGATGCTTCTACCGCCACTGACTTTGAACCTACTGGCCTGTGATCTTCCTGCAATCGGTGTCACTGCATGTTTCATGAGTCTAAAGAGGACTTTATAGATTGGTATCAGACATATGGGATAATATCGGACTTATGGACCAGATCTGGACTGGGATACTTTCTTAATGTACAATTGCTTTTTATATAAAACTCTCTCTTATATACATATGTTTGTCTATGAATTTGTTTCTCTAGTCTACCTGGACTAACACAGCAATGGACTGATACAACACGCATCTTCCATCATGAAGATGACATAGAACCAGGTAATGCTTGTTATACTTAACATCGCCACAAGGTGGTGCCAATTCAATGGAACTAACGAGAGAATGACCCAACTGGAGCACAAAGCCCGGTCTCCCTAGATCGCAGCAGAACTTGTAACCACTGTCACCAAGGGTCATAGAGTTGTGAGGAATGTGCATCGACTCAATGGCACCGAGTTAACCAAGAGAGCAGAGCCCTGGTGGTGTAGTGGTTATATATTGGGCAGCTAACCAAGAGGTCAGCAGTTCAAGACCACCAGTGGTGATGTGAGAGAAGACAAGCTTTCTACTCCCATACAGAGTTACTCTTGGACACCCGGATGCAGTTCTACCCTGCCCTACTGGGTCACTATGGGTCAGAACTGACTGTGACAGTGAGTGAGTGAACAAGAAGACAAACATTGTCGTCTACGGAGGCATTAAAGGTGTCGTGTCACCTCCCCTTCCTCTCGGTCACAGCCACCATGGCCCGCAGGGGAAGGGGAAGGAGCCGGCTGAGGGGCCGCCTCAACCCTGCCTGCTCTGCGCTGCCAGGGCACACGGATCTGTGCAGAGCGCAGTGTTCTCCTTAGAGCAGCACGTGGACACGAAACGCACCTCCCTGCACAGAAAACCGCTTGAGTTCCAGGGTGAACTAGAAAGCAAACCACTTGAACCTGGAAGCACCCCGTTTCTATAGAAGCTTCCTCTGCTGCACACGCAGCTGAGTGTACTAGCAAGTAAACAGAAAGGGGGCGGGGCCTGACTGGCTGGAGGTCTCTCAAGGTATGGTTGCCAGGGCGTGTGTCAATCAGTGTAGTGCGCTTGCCTCGGGTGTACTTAGTCCTCGGAGCTGCCATCAGGGCGACACGTCTTCGTCTCTGACCCAGGCCAAGGTTTGTGCACCTCGGCATGTTATCTGACTCTTGAAGTGCTATTTTAAAACTGCAGCCTATCGTGGTGTGTGAGGGTAGTCTGCTCCATTTCCTCCTCTCTGAAGAGCTTTAAAAGAAAGCGCTCCTACTCATCTCTGTGCTCAAAGCTTGTTGCTCACAGTGGCCAATCCGTTACAATGAGCTGGTCCACAGATGGGGTCAGTCGCCTAAGCCTTCCTCCTCAAACCTCACACTCACCGTCACTGAGGTGATTCTGACTCACAGCGGCCTTAAGGGACAGGACAGCGTGGATGGAGCTGCCCTGTGGGTTTCCGAGACTGGGGCCCTCTAGAGCAGAGAACTGCCACCAGAAGCTGCTGGTAGCCGAAAGAGTCACTAACATCTCACTCACTGCCATCGAGTCCAGGCTAACTCACAGCAAGCCCCTGTGGGTTTCCAGAACTGTCACTGTGTACGGGAGTAGAAAGCCCAGTCTTCCTCCCGAGGAGCTGCTGGAGGTTTCAAACTGCCCACCTGAGGATCGCAGGCCAGCTTGTAAGCCACACCTCCACCAGGACTCCTCACATCTGGGAGCTGAGAAGAGGCGGGGGACCAACAAGCACCGGGCGAAACAAGCACAGCAACTCTTCTGTAGGAAGCATCTGGCTGATCAAGGTGTTTACTGATGGGTGACTATTTAGTCCCCTGCCTCTGTGTCTCTGCAGACAAGCTTTGCAAAGTGACTGTTGTTTGTGACTTTGCTGTTAAAAGCATTGAGAGATAACTCAGCTATTTAAGATCTCTTTGAGGCTCTATTGAATCTTGCATATCCGTGTGATTGTCTTTGAATCTAGTTCTTTTATTATTCCAAAGTTAAGAAACTGTGACTAGTTAAGTAACATTTGCATAGATAAGAGTTTAGGAATGTTTAAGTTCTTTGATGTTTTTTTGTAACCAATTCCCTTGTGTAAGAGGAGTATATAAACCAAGCTTCAAATATACTCGAGGCTTCAGTCTATCAGATTGGAGTCCTCCAGATCCCATGCTTTGTACATATGGTCTAATCCCCCCCCCCACCGCTTCCTGACCTCAGCTGGAGGTGCTATGGAGATGAATAGCTCACTGGAGGGCAGACACACTTGCTGCTTGGTCTTCCTGCTGACAAGCCACATGGAGCTAAACTGATGCAGCAAGAGCCCTGGAGCTGGAGGAACCGCGTGGAGACCCACACCAATGCTGAGATGCTTCTGGATCCACGAGATTGTCTACCCACTGGTCTGTGATCGTCCTGCATTTGGCATCATTGCATGGCTACGTTGAGTCTAAAGAGGAATTTACGGACTAGTATTGACAATATAGGGTAATATCACACTTAAGGACTTGGCCTGGCCTGGGATGTGTTCTTAATATACAATGACTCTTTATATAAAGCACTTTCTTATACATGAGTGTGTCTATGAATATGTCTCTCTAGTCAGCTCAGACTAACATACAGACTCTAACCATATGCACTTTGGATATGTTTTGTGGAGGGTGAATCTCTTCTCTGAGCGCAGCAAACTTGTAAGCAATGTGTGCAGTATGACAGTCCAGTCTAGGTACCTACCCCAGCATTGCTCTGGCCTGGATGGTTCAACATGACCACCAGCACAGTGAAGCTGGCTGCTCCCATGGGTCCACCATTTTTGCTGTCGCCAACCACATTGTTAGGGCACATGTCTTTGATGGGGACATCCCTGACCTTGAAGCCTACACTGTCCTCAGGCAGAGCTTCACTCAAAGCTTCATGGTGATTTCAACCCTCTACGTCAGCCGTCATGCTGACTGGAACAGCGGTGACCCCCAGGCCAGGCTTCCGAACACTCGTCTCCACTCTGCCCACGGGAGCAGTGCCAACACCATGGGTTTTGCAAACATCCTGGAGACGCAGGTTCAGGGCTTGTCTGCTGGAAAAGTGGTGACAGGATGCAATCGAGGTGCTCACGCAGTGTGGCTGCACTGGCAATGCCACCCTTATGGGGACTTTGCATCCCGCCAGCTAGGGCTCCTGCATGTTGCCCCCACGCCAAACAGAAATGGGCACAAATGCTACTGTCTCAGGGTGGCAGCCAATTTTCTTAATGTAGGTGCTGAATGATTTCTTCCTAGCTCTTCTGGCTGTAGGCTGGCTCAGTGGAACCTACTTTGTTAACGCCAACAATTGTGTTACTTCACACCCAGGGTTAAGCCAGCAGGGCCTGCTCCTAAGAGGAGATACCAACACAGCAAACAGGGCAGCCAAACCAGTCTGTGAGGTGCCTGCGAGCATGCTGTGGATAAGGCCTCCGCATCTGGGGGCACGAATGGACAATGGCCACACAGTACTTGCTGGTCTCTTAATTTCCACAGGGCATGAGAAACAGTGGTGCCACCCTCACGTGCAGCTTCCAGCTTGTCTGAGACCCAGGCATCCTTCCCCATCTCAGTAGCTTCCGACTCCAATTACTCCACGGGTCTTTTGCCGATCCCACCACCTCAGCAGATCAAGTGGCCGGTAGTGGCGGACTTGCCAGATGGATGTGTGCGATGACGACAATGCTGATGTGGGGCGTTTCTCATGCTGGGTCGGATTTCTGCGATGGTTTTCACCAACACCTTTATCCTGGTGGCAATCTCCGTTGCAGAAAAAACCAAAATGTCCAACTCTTCAGAGTGCACCGTGATCACCCCTGCGTGTTTTCAGATCTCTTCCCAATCAACTCCCACTCCCTAGGCCCTCCAGCCACCGCTGTAATTCCTTCCCAAATCCCTCAGCCTTGCCTACCCTAGAGCCCAGTGTACCTGGAACCGCACCACGCGGTGTCTCTGCAGCAGGGCTTCATGTGCTAGCACGTTTTAAGGATTACTCATGGTGCACACATCAGTCATTTGTTCCGTTTCACAGCCAAACAGTATTTTAAGTTATGAATACTGTTTCATTCTTGAAAGCATTTTATTTGTGAAAGAGCTTCTGTAGAATCTGATCCCGCCCCCGACACCATCATTTTATTCTGAAACATATCGCATAGATTGCTTCAGGAGCCCTAGCAGTTGGCCTTTCCCTACACTGTATTTTGTAGTTACAGTCACCAATGCAAACCTTTCTCTGTCCACACCTCAGTAACACCGACTAAACCCTTCCGGCGGCGCACCCGCCCTCCCTTCTTTTTAGTTGTTCTTCCCGCATGGATAGAAAGTCACTGCCCTCTAAGTTCCACCCTGGCTTTCAAGTTCCTGTCAGCAGTGTGCTCTCATATAAAACTCACTGCCATCGATTCCATTCTGACGCACGACCCGACAGGACCGACAACTGCCCCTGCGGTTGCACATCTTCATGGGAACAGGAAGCCCCATCTTTCTCCTATGGAGCAGTTAACCCTGGGGTAGCAGCCCAACCCATAATTCACTACATCCCTACAGGTAGTCCTTAAAAGCACACAGTAGTAATTTAATGTGGGTCTTCCAGCCAACGTCTCTAATTTCCACCAACCTTTCCCTGCATGGTTCTATTAAGAAGGTGGGGGTAAGATACTGGTAGAATTCACCCATGAGTCATTGCAAACAGGATGCCCTGGAGTGCAGGCCTGCTGTGTATAAATGAGCCCTCTGAGAAAGAAGGAGGAGCTTATCACCAACAAGAGCCAGGAGTGGAGACCCCTGTGCAGTGAACTAACAGAGGAGCAGCAGCAGAACCGAGTACCAAAGCAGGGAACAGAGTGATGGACTCCCCAGCCCACAGAGCACGTTCAGATGAGTGCTTCTGTGCAGTCAGCTGGCTTGCAGAGTGGGGAGTTGGACTTGTTGACCCATGGAGCTGAGTGTCCTCTGGCTGAGGCTCACCGCAGCGGTCTGCCCCTCTGGACACTGATGAGCAGACTGAACAACTACCGAACACTGCTCAATCACATGACAACACGTCCACTTCCTAAATGACCCTCGAATTTTGTCTATGAGTTTCTATGTAGCTATGGCTACACAGACATTAGAACCCAAAGAAGTAAAACAGAGAACATTAATTAAGACACTACAGTAGGTTAGCACAACTAGTTAAGGAAAAAGTAAAAGAAGGCTTTCAACAGGATGCTCTTTAAAAAATTACCTCCCCGCTGTTTGCCTGCAGAGCTGCATGTGTGGGAATCCTGCCCCTAACCCTTTCCTGGCGGGTCCTCACGAGAGCTCCACGCACGCCCCCCACCCGCACCCCACTACCCCTGCACTGTGGAAACATCATGCTGGGCTGAGCCTGACCGAGGAGGCGCCTGGACTGTGCTCAACTGCTTTCCACACCAACTTCAGAAGGCAGCCCTCAAGCGCACCACAGAGTCCTAGAAAGGACTGTTCTCCAAAGGCGGTAACTACACATCCCCTCCCCAGGCCCAGTCCGCCTCCTCCCCCACTGACCTTCTCAGCCATGGCGTCCATGTAGTCCTGCCGCTGATACTCCCTGCGGCGCAGGTGTCTGTACACGTGGAACTCTCCACTGCCGGCCCCAGCACTGGAACCTATAGCCAGGACAGTCCAAAGTTCTTCACAACATCCAATTACCGACACAGCCCACAACACAGTCCACACTTAACCATTAAGTAAAGCAAGTGGAAGGACGGGGACACACCATGCGTAGTCCTCTCCCCACCCTCACAATATTATACCCCAGAACCTAGCACAGCACCTGGCTTATCATTAAATAACAAGAAGGCAAACTCAGTGTCACTGAGTAGACTTCAACTCATAGCAGCCCTGTAAGACAGAGAACTGCCCCTTTGGGTTTCTGAGACGTTAAATCTTTTTATTTTCCTACTCAAGATTAAATTGTTTATTGATTACACATGGTAATGGATGGTATGCAAGTTCCAACTCTATCTGCTACCATCATTTAGCTACATTGCAAAGGATGTGCCAACAATCATTTTTATAACTAAATAAACTCTTGTTCATTAACTTGCCTGGGCGACCATTTCAATGGTCAACTTCACAGTAACACAACAGTAATGGTCAACTCAAATAACAACCAAGGGTTTTCAAAACAATGGCTCCTCTGTCCCCCGGCAGCCTTCTAAGACTATAGATAAGTCTATTTCAAATCAGCAGGCATCACCCTGAAGGAATGTACACTTCACACTACTGGGGAGTTTCTCAAGATGGCTTAAGAGTAGACTGACTTTTCACACAACACATTTAAAATAAGACATTTACTTAGTGTCATGATCAGACTACGGCATTTAGCAATCAACAGCATGGGTGTATAAAAAGAAAAAAAACATTAAAACTTCTGGTTGAAATGCTTTACATTTTCTACAGAACAGAAACTAAAATAAACTGTTATACTTAATCACAAATATAGCAGTCCTCAAGTTCTTCTACTCACACACGAGTAGTGTTTAAAACATGTCTTCTTTGTAACAGCT
The DNA here is from genome assembly GCF_050624435.1 of Tenrec ecaudatus. Lineage (NCBI taxonomy): Eukaryota > Metazoa > Chordata > Mammalia > Afrosoricida > Tenrecidae > Tenrec > Tenrec ecaudatus. Next base: position 128,661,010 of record NC_134541.1, read on the forward strand.
AGGCTCTGTCACCACCGTGCTTGGCTGAATTCACAAATCTGTCACCTGTAGCTTCCCTGTCATTTCTCTGGCTCGCCTCTCCTGCTAAGCTGGGTTTCCTGGCAGACATTAAAATCCACTGCCAACCATACTGCGTGCACCACCACAGGCACCTTGGTCTGGCGGTCTGGCAAAATACTGGCCTCCACTGCCACAAGGGCCAGAGCTTCTGCCTCCAAAGTCTCCTCCCTTCATCGGTCCAAAAGCAGAAGATTGGCTGTTGTCACTGCCCAAATCATCGTAGCTTCTGCTACCTCCAGAACTATTTCCATCATTGCCATGTCAATTATAACCATCCCTAATGCCACCCTACCCACCACTGCCACAGAAGCCACCACAGCCACCGCGTGCACTGAAGTTTCCGCCCTGACCAGAGCTGTTATTCCCACTCAAACTACCACCTCGGCCACCACCGAAGTTTCCATACTGCTTCAACCTCTTTGGCTGCAGAGCCGTTGGCCACCTCTTGCTTCGGCAGGACTTTTCCTACTTCACAGCTGTTGTCATTGACAGTGTGGCATTTCTGCAGGACAATCTTATCTACGGAGTCATGGCCATCACAAGTCACCAAAGCAAAGCCTCTCTTCTTGCCACGGCCTCCTTCAGTCACGACTTCAATGTCTTCCATTTCTCCATACTGCTCAAAGGGATCTCGCAGGTGGTGCTCTTTGGCTGATGCCACAAAGAGCTTTTCCATGGTTAACTGGGCACCCAGTCTTTGAGCATCTTCTTGTGAGACAGCCCCCTTGGGTCCCACAACTCCCCCATCCACCATGTGTGGCCTTGCAACCAGAGCTGCATCCACCTCCTTCACCGGAGAGTAAGGGACAAACCCAAAGCCCCTGAAGCACCTGCTGTTTGATCTCAATGTCACCACACAGACCATGAGCGGCGCCTACGGCTCAAAATGGCTCCACCGCCTTGCACCTGCTCAAGGCTCACACCTCCAACGATGGGTTTCCACGGCTGTTTGGGCTCTTTAGGAGACTCTGACTGAGACTTGACGGGCTGTGTGGGGAGATGGCTAGCTCTCACGATGCTTCCTCCAATGCCCGCGGGCAGAGAGACCTTTAAATCTTCACAGGATCTGCCAACTTCGTTTTCCTCCCCAAGAGCGGCTGGTGGATTCCAACGGCTGACCATGTGGTCAGCAGCCCGGTGTGGAGTTCACCCTGCCACCAGGTCCCCCGGGCCTATCACAGGCGTCACGAAATACTCATTGCTGAGTGTTGAGTGCAGAGTCATTAAGAATTCAACTCTGCAACAGTATCAGGGGGACGGGAGACTGCCATTCAGGGACCTTCCACTCAAGATAACTGACTGCACTGCAGACCTGCTGGATTCCTTGCTCAGTTACAGACATGCGTGGCACACGGGGTTAAAAAAAGGAAGCTGCGACACAGTACGTGTGCAACCGCCAAGTTTTCGTTAGGCTGTTCTTCCTTCACCACGACTGGCTCTGACGAGGAAGAGGTGCAGCAGGCAATACCCACTGCTGCCGGGAGAGCCAACTAGGACTAACACAGGCCTTACAGGCCGGTGCCCCAAGGCTTCCGAGGCTGGCAAGCTTTATAGGAGCGCATAGGCTCCCTGTCTCCTGCAGAGTGGAGGGCGGGTTCAAACAGCCAACCTTTGGGTTAGCAGCCCATGCTAACTCACTGTCCCTTCAGAGGGCAATACCAGAAGGCTGTATGTAGAATGCTAGAATTACAGGGGGTTCTAACTTTTTTTAATGCCCCCTACTTAGGAAGGCCCTGGGGGTTGTAAATGGGTAAGCACAAGGTTGGCAACATGAACCCATCACGAGGCTCCTTGGAAGACGGCCTGGCTGCACCCTTCAAGAGGTCACTCGGTCGTTTAAACCCAGTGCAGACGTGCTAGTCTGCACACACAGGCTCAAGTAGGAGCTGGAACTCACACGATGATAATGGGCCAAGTTAAAAAAACAAACAAAGAGGCAACGGGCACCAAGAAGACTCACAACGCCCCCTCCCCCCAAATTTTTGAAATCACTGGTAAAACTATTTCCATTAAGGGGGGGGGAAAGGATTATTAAGAATGCCGCCTAAGAAAATTCTCCCATGCCAACTTCTCCCAAGCAACAATATTCTTTCATTCTCCCTCCCACCCAGGCCCAATCAGATTTAACATTAAATGTGCTTCTACAATTTGCACACAGACATTACCCATAACATCTCGGACAAATTCTGGGGGTGGTCGAGGAGCCCATTCATTCATCTTTTCTGGAATTGGCACAGACTTGTCCTGCAACATTGAAACACAGTATCTATTTACTTAACTGCTTCATTAGTTTTACTGTTTCAAAAGAAACACAGTATTTAAAAGCGAAGGTCCTCCTAAGTCTGAGCCTGCTGACAGTCTCAGTTCCTAGAACCAAACACGTCTAACTGGGGTGGTGAAGCGAGAGTGCTCTGCTCCCTGGGCCAAGAACTGACTCTTCTTAGCTCCCGTCTAGGCTTAACTCGGACCCGGATACGCTGCACAACCTTGCCAGGACTACACTGATGTTTCCTGACCAGAATCCAGAAATGCAGGTCACGGCTAGATGGCTGGAGCGCCACAGAGAAGCATGAACACTTTCAGGCCAAACCGACAAGAGGGTTTTCTCAGTCGACTGTTCTGTGTTTGTTTCCATGTAAAGCGTTGTCTTGACTGAGGAGACGTTGACCTGCTCTGGGGAGTGACCTGCCCAAAGCCTCTCTACCCAAGCGTGCGGTCTCGGATGACAGAAACTCAGGGACCCACGCACGGATTCCATCTTTTCAATCGAACGCTTTCGCTGGGTGAAATTCAACCGAAAAGGCTCTCAGCACACCAAAGCCGCTCCACGGCGTCCCCATCAGGGACGAGCGGGATCCCCCAGCACCCACGGGAGTCTCACTTCCTCCGGGGCGGGCCCCTCCTTCCAGAGGACCGTGGGCGCCGCTCAGGGAGGGTCGGGTTCTGAGATGGGCTTGGCATCGGGAAGGGGAGCCCACGGAAAGACAGGAAGTGGGCCCCGAGGGGCCGTCGAGGCCGCGCCTCGCCTCACCGGGTTCTTCATGAGCCGTTCCAGCTTCAGCTTCTGCTCCTCCGCCGCATTCTTGGGGATGACGAGCGTCTGCGGCTCTTTCTTGGGCCTGGGCTGCCGCACCGAGGGGGCCGCCGAACTCGCCATCGCTCCGCTCCTGCGGCTCAAGGAAGCGGCGGCGGCGGCGGCGGCGCGCGCTGATGACGACAGAACCGCGCGCCCCGGCGCACGCGCTGTTCCTCAGCAAGGCGGGGCTGGGGCGGAGCGCCAGCCAGATGAGCCTACTGAATATTCATGAGCCCGAATTGGGCGTGGCTTATTTCGAGTCAGGCGGCTAGATTTCGCTTCCGGCTTCTGAACGAATCAGTGCGGCTGGATCCCGCGTCGCCGGGTGGGGGAGGTGGCCTTGCCTCAGGGGACCCGCTCGCCTTCCCGGCGCTTCTCTGCCTTATCGCGGGCGCCCGTCGGCTGGCGGCTCTCCGCGTCTTCTTCCGCCCGCGCCTTCGTCCCGGCTGCTCTGGGAGTCGGGTGAAGGACGGAGGCCTTCCCCCTCCCCTTTCCGCGCATCCCCTGTTTTCTGAGCGAACGGAGAGCGTGTCTCTCAGGGCTCCGTGAGCGATGGCGCCCCACCGCCTTTGTCCACTTGAATGACGCTCCTCCCGGCACCCGGGCAACTACGCGTCCTTCCGAGGCGCCAGCGGGGCCCGGTGGTGCAGCGGTTGCGCGCTGGGCTGCGAGCCGCGCGGTCGGCTGTTAGAATCCGCAGGCCGCTCTGCGAGTCGCTAGGAGTCAGCATCGACTTCGCGGCACCGCGCAAGAAAGCGCCAGGCCTACTCTCCAGCGGCCATCAAAGGCGCAACTGTTTGTCTCAACCCTGTCCAGAGCAAAGAAACTGGAGGCACCTGGAAACCGGCTAGGGAACCAATGGACCAGCTTAAATTCAAGCTTACTGGCCAAATAGAGACTGGTAGAACCTTTGTGGTCTGGCACTGAACTCACCCTTGAGGCTCAGTATCAACAACGCTGGGGAGATGCACACCTTAGAATCATCAACCCTTTGAGATCACAGGGGACGTTTTTTACCCAGAGACCCAGTTCAGAGGGGTTCGGAAAGCAGGAAGCATGGAAAGAAATGGAGGAAGTGGGCTGAGCCATGCGACGTTGTGGAAACAGCAATAACTGGCATGAAACTGATGGTCTGCTCGGTAAATCTTTGCTCCAGTCGCACAGTAAGAAGTTAAAGAAAAGACTACTCTAACCCGAGAAAAGACCAACTAGCTCCCCATGCTGGCCAATAGGAGTCCAGGGTGTTTCTTGCCAGTGTTAACCTAGATTCTTTCCTCTTACTTTAGACCAGCGCTTCTCAACCTGTGGGTCGAACGACCCTTTCACAGGGGTCGCCCAGTCCATAACAGTAGCAAAATGACAGTGAAGTGACAAGGAAAATAATGTTATGGTTGGGGTGTCACCACAACATGAGGAACTGCATGAAAGGGTCGTGGCCTTAGGAAGGTTGAGAACCACTGCTTTAAACAATTATTGGTACCCAGTCATAGAACTTCCTTGCTTCCAGACAGCATACAATTCAGAGCAAAAGGCTGGTGACCGGAACCCTCCCCTGAATCATCTGAAGGCAGGCTGCAGTCCTAGGAAGGTTCCCCGAGGGTAAATGCAGCCTGCCTCCTCGCAGCTCCTGTGCAGTGACAGCAAAGTCTGAGTCACCACACTCAGTAAGCGTTTCCTGGATGGACACAGGATTTGGGAGTCCAGCCACTCCGATGCTCCTGCTGCCACCCACCCGGCCTGTTTGGCCAGAACAACCCTCCTACTGTGTTCCCAGAGGGACAGACGGGTGGTCCTGTAGATTGTGTCTGCCGGGTACTGCATTCGTTCAATACAGGGCAGTCCTTTCTGCATCAAGAATTCCCAAAAAGGCAGAGTGATGGCCCTGAGTGGCCCACTGGCTGCTGGAACTTGGGGGAGGGCTTGGCCTGGGTGGAGACAGAGGTCACATGTTCACATATATTCACCATCATCACACATGCCCAGGAACTTGGGTGCTTCATTTTTTTCCACATTGTGGTTCTTATATAATCCTGTGTCAACTTGAAGATATTATGAGTGAAGGGGTGGAGTCTAGCCTGTCAATCAGGTCATAGCCAATGATGCCTCTGTGTAGGTGTGACCTTCTCATGAGGATTCTGGGAACTTCCTCTTCTTCCTGGAGGAGGGCCACACACACTCTCTCTCTGCTACACATTCCTGTTGACAAGCTACATGGAGCCACGCTGAAGGCAGTCAGATCCCTGGCACCATTGGATCCACAGAACTTTCCACCCACCAGCTGTGATCTTCCTGTATTTGGCATCATTGCATGTGCTGTGTGAGTCTAAAGAGGAATTTGTGACTAGTTTCGGACTTAAGGGATAATATTGAACTTATTCACTTGATCTGGGCTGAGCTGGGATGTTTTATTGATGCATAATTACTTCTTGATATAAAGTTCTTGCTTACACATATCAATGAATTTGCTTCTTAAGTCAGCCTGGACTAACACACGCACATTACAAAACTTTGCCAGGAGGGCCCTCTGCCCCCTAGAGGATGCCTCACGCCCTCCATAGCTTGGCTTAGCTGCCACCTCCCCCCTGAAAGCCCCTCTGTGTGGCACCTTTCAGGCAATCACTCACCGTCCTTCTTGTTGATCCCCCTGCTCTGGGGCCCGGTGGCTGGTGAGACAGTTCCCACAGCATGTCCTCCCCATCTCCCTTAGGCTGAGGGCTCCTGGAAGACTGCTCAGCATCTGATGCTGTCCTGGTACAGAGTGAGTGCTTCCAGAAGGTTTGGGGAACATTGGAAGGAGTTTACAGCTGCCTGAAAAAAGTGAGTGGGTGAATGAGTAAGTAGAGATGATGGAGTGAATGAATGTATAAGTGAGCACGAGTGTAGGAAAGATTGAACAGTGAACATGTGGGACGCCACAGATGAATGGCCACTCGAGACAGTGGATTAGCATCCTCCTGGCTCCCCCAGCTCAGGATCTGGCACAGAGCTGATGCTTGGCAGCTAGCTGTTGGATGAAAGAGCGAATAGATGAAGTACACTGAATGCACAAAAGTGGAGGAGGGGCCGATATGAAGGAGCTCGTAAGAACAACCTCAGTTGCTAAGACTGTTCTGAGTGAGTTGAATATTTTCACCGTCTGATTTTGCAGACAAGAAGACCGAGACCTCGACGGCTCAACAACTGGCTCCGGGTCAGCAGATTGAAACCCAGCGAGTAGATCCTGGGTCTCTGAGGCCTGAGTGGGCATGTGACTTACAGACGAAGAAGCCAGGCTGATCCTGGTGGGGATTCTTTATGGGATGCCTTCCTCGGACACCCAGCAGTACCTACCTGCACGGTGCAAAAGGTTAAGGTCTCCACCACTAGCCAAAAAGTTAGCAGTTCAAACTCTTCCAAGGTGTCTCATTCAAGACAGATTTGGCCACTGTTTTCCTAGAAATCCCGGGAAGAGAGTTTTACTCTGCACACACAGATCACCATTTGTTGGGATCAATTCGATGGAAACGAACAGCAAAGGAGAATCCCAGGGCTGGGACTGCCTACCAGTTCTGGCTCCCTGGAAGGGAAGGTGGCCTCTTCCTCATCCCAGTAAGGCAGCCTGCTAAGAGGGGGCTGAGACCTGGAGTGCTGCCACCAGAGGGCAGCAAAATCCCACCTAGGCACACCCGCTGGCGAGTGTCCTGGAGTCCTGCTACTGGAACCTTGAATCCACCTTCCAGGAGACCCTTAGCTGGGCCACTAGGGAGTCGGGTCTACTGCCCAGCAGACACCACCAGAGCTTTGAACCTGGCCAACCTGGTGCCAAAGGCTGTCTCCACCTACCATGGCGTATGGAACTGAGCCAGGAATTTAATCTCTTATTTTAGTTCCGGAATTTAATCTCTCTGAGCCTGTTCCCTTATGTGCAAAACCGATCAACTAAAGTCACTGTCATTTGGCCGGTTCTGACTCATAGCAGCCTTATAGGACAGGGTAGAACTGCCCCTGTGGGTTTCCTAGACTGTAACCTTTTACGGGAGTAGAAAGCCTCATCTTTCTCCCGAGGCATGCCTGTTGGTTTTGAACTGCTGACCTTGCAGTTGGCAGCCCAACAAGTAACCTGTTACACCATCAGGGCTCCTTAAAACAGCCCCCGAAGAAATGAAAATATGGACCTAGACGTGAATGTGCCTCACAGCTGGATTTGCAATCTGCTGAAAACTGGGAGCCCCCCAGTGCCCATCAAATGACGGTATGATTTGAGGCATGGGGCTGAGACTCTGTGGTGAAGAGGAAGGTACCGTCCGTCGACACTTGCAACAGCAGCGGAATCTCAGGCTTCAGGGGATGAAGGCAGACTCAAAGGGGCGCTTCCTCCATGATGCCATTTGCCTGGCATTCTGGGAAAGTCACACCTGGAACAGAGGTGGACGGTATCCCCTGGAATTTGGGGATGGCTGGTGAGAAAGGGGGAAGGGAAATGTTCTCTTTCAGGATGGTGGTGGTGACGGTGACCTGACTTTTGTCAAGAGTCATTGAATTCTACCCTTTGAAAGGATGACTTGGATTCCATGAAAATCACACCTCAATAGAACTTAGCATGGCTAGTCCACACACATTATGACAATCAGAAGTCCACCCGGGCAGCAGCCACTTCAGAGGGGATTCTGCACCAGGTGGACAGTATGGCGTGTCCAAGGGGCGGTCCTCTAGCCTCTCTCTTAAACCATTCCAGTGACCATGCTTGGAGTAGCCATATGAGTTCTAGGGGATTTGAGGCCACGATTCCCATGGGACCCCTGCTGGCAGAAGCGTAGTTAAAAGAAGGAGTAGGCCTAACACACACAAAGGCTACACGCAGCCATGACAGTGTGCGCTCCCTCTCACCAAGGCTGCTGTAGATCAGCATCTGTCACTTGATATCTGTGCTGCATTTTGTGAAACAGGACGCCATGTGATTTGAATGCTGTGTGGACACTGTACTATAAATGGGCAATCCCTGGATTACGGATTTCATCTGGCACAGACAATGCTGATGGAAGCGGCAGTCAAGAACCAAACGATGTAATGCTTTGGGGAAATCTGCCGAGCAAGGCTTCTTTAAAGTGTTGAAGAGCAAGGATGTCACTTGGAGGACTAAGGTGCCTGATCCAAACCATGGGATTCTCAACGACTACTTTCCTACACATCTGATATTGGATAAGGAAGAGTGCAGAAGAATGGAGACATTTGTGGTGAAGAATATCGAAAGTACTATGGACTGCCAGGAGAACAAACAAATCTGTCTCAGAAGAAGCCCAGCCAGAATGCTCCTTAGAAATGGGATGGCAAGATGGGTACATGTTGAGGTGCTAACTGCAAGGTCAGCAGACTGTCGGCAGTTTGTAACCACCAGGGAGGAAAAGCTTTCGACCCCCATCAACAGTTACAGTCTAGGAAGTTCACAGGCAGCTCTACCCGGTCCTCGAGGGCCACTATCAGCATCGACTGGATGACAGGGAGGTCAAGGTAAGATCAAAAGAACAGCATTGATCCTGGGGTAATACTTTGGTCCAGAGGGTTAGGAACGAAGGAAGGTTGGAGGCAGAAAACTCAGGAAGGAAGTGGGATCTATGGTGGCACTGTGATGGGCTCAAGGGATTGAAATCAATGAGTTGAAACAACGTGTATGAACTGTGGAATGTACGTCTGATGATCTCCTCACCCAATTAACAATTTTAAAAAGTTAAAAAAATAAAAACACCTTTGAAATAACCTGTCCTGAAGGGTTCCGTGGGCCCTTAAAGTCACAAAACGCAGTCCCAACTCAGACCCAGTTATGATCCGACCTCAAGGCAAATTGATTTGGGCTGGTCAAAACCAACAAGCTCTTTTTGAGATCCAGATGGTGACTTACATGTTATTGTTGGGTGCTGTCTGGTCAACTGGGACGCAGAACAACCCGCTGGACAACGGAACCAAACCCTGCCTGTCCTGCGCCACCCTCAGCCCATTCTTGGAGCCTCTGTGTCCACCCAGTGTGTCGGGGGTCTTCCTCTTTTTACTGCCCTTCTACTTTACCAAGCATGCTTGTGGGACACCAACCCCACAATTGAATGGGTCCAAGGGGCGGTGGTGTCACTGAGGGGTAAAATTAAAGAGACATCAGACAAGATAAAGCATGCAAGGGCTCACTTCCTGGACCGCCGTGACTTCAGGAGCCAGGTCCGTGCAGAGAGAGCAAATATATTGCCAACCAAGACTAATATTCACTTGGGGGCGTGCAAGCCCCCCTAATTACAGGGAACCACATACTTCACAAAGCGGATTGTACCCTAACCCTAAAGGTCCCTGAGTTCATTGGAGGAGTAACCTAACACCAGTGCCCGGGGCAGGTAGGGGAGGGTTGACTGTCTGCAGAGCCTAGAGATCAATCGCACCTGTCTGCTCCCAGAGTTAAAAGCTGCCGGCCAGCTAGCCATCAGCCACGTGTTTGTAAGAGGTCACTTTAAGGAAGCCCTAAGATGTCAGGATATAGTGGGGAACAAGATTGATTATAAAAATATGATTGGGACTCACCTCCAACTCACAAGGGTGAAGGCCTCCCTCCACCCAAGAAACTCAGCCCACCAGGCTTCGTAATATCGGAGACTAAAGGTTTCATCCGTAGACACTCTCTTCCCGTTCTCTGCTTCCCACCCTGATCTCCTTCGCTAGGGACTGGCCCCCTATGATGACACGCCCAAAGTATGAGAGCTGACCTCTCCCTGTCCTCCCCTCGAAGCACCCCTGGGGCGGTATTTCTTTCAAGACAGATTAGTTCATTCTTCTGGACATCTATGTGTGATCTGTATTCCTCGCCAACATACTTCTGGTACGTACATCTGGTCTTCACGTCCCTTCATGCCCCGTCCGGCTCTCGCGTGCTCATGGGGTCACTGAGCATGACCTGGCACGTGTTGGTGCACACCCCAGTCCTCGGGATGCCATTCCTGATTTGTAACAGCCTGAAGATGTCTCTCGCAACCAATTTGCCCGATGCAATGTGTCATTTGGCTTCTTGAAACCGTGAAGGATTCGTACATTGTGCCTGGATCCGCCACCAGCTGTCTGTGGAGGCAGCAGTGGTCAGTCCACTTTGCGTCCCCAAGGTGGCAGCTGCTGTTTTTGTCGTGTGCTGTTGAGCCTATTGTGGCTCCTTGTGACCTTGGAAGGCCCATTCGCAAGGCTTCAAGGATATCCCACAGGGAAATCTTTCCAGGAGCAGATGATCACACCTTTTCTCTCAGGATGCCTGACTGGTGGCTTACATGGGACATCAAGTAGCTCACAAAACAGGTTTGCAAGTTGAAAAATATCAGTGTGTCAGTCTGGGTACTTTAGAGAAACAAATCTACAGAAACTCATGTGTAAGAGGGTTTTTTATATAAAGGTTCAGTGCATATCAAGAAAACATCCCAACTCAGTGCTGCCCAAGTCCACAAGTCCAACATTAACCCATGTGTCCAACACCAATCCACAAAGTCCTTCTCTATCTCACAAAACAGACGCAATGATGCCGACTGCAGGAGGAAAACTGAATCAGTGAACGTGTAAACATCTCGGTGCTGGCAGGGGTCTCCATGCGGCTGCTCCAGCACCCAGGGCTGCATCGGGGTAGCTCCATGCAGCTTCTCCTTGGGGATGTCTCACAGGAAGTGAGCCATGCCAGCTGCAGCAGGGAACTGGTTAAGGCAGCCACACCCTACTCCAACCATCAGAGAGCGAGGGACCAGAGAACTAGAAAGGTGAGGCTCACTAAGTCATTTATCCCTCCACCCTTCAATTAACCCCACATGTTTATCGTCCAGGTTGGCACAATCAGCTAACCACCTCAGTCAGCTCCCGTGAAATCATCCGGGCAGCTGCAGCACGTGACTTAATACACGTCCATGCAGCTGAGAGGTTAGCAGCTCCGGTCTTCCTGCAAAGGGCCTGTCTGATGTCTCCTCATTGCCCTGGGTCCGCTCCAACTCCTCGCCGCCCGTGGCTTCCGTTCCTACACGTGCCGGATCTCCCGTGATTTCCTGGATGTAGCTACTTCTTTGAAGACGGGAACACTGCGATTTCACGCTGTACTTTGAGAAATGTGTCATATATTGAAACGTCTAGGGCAGTGTTTCCCGAAGCTCCCTGGGGGGACTGGAACGATCCGATGTTATTAGTTGCATACACATTTAATATTGTTATAGCTTCCAGGTGGATTTCCCTCTTTTCTTAATATGAAGAGTTACTCTTTATCTTGAAGAATGCTTCTTCTTTTTTTTTGCCTGAAAGTCCTCTTTGGCTCCTATCACTTTTCTTTTCATCATATATCATTCCAACTTTCAATCACGTCAAATAGAATGTACAATTGCTATCACAACCAGCTGCCAAACATCTTTCCTACACGGACTCTCTGATACCGTCTCCCTTTTACACCCCCCACCAACGTACCTCCCTCCCCCGAACCGCTGATTCTTCTTGCTGTCCCTCTAGATCCATCCATCCTGAGTTTCATATTCATATCACTATTCTCATATCAACTTGTTTCCGGTTAGTGTTTGCAAGCGATGTCCTTTTAATTTTAATTCCTTTCTTTTGGAGAAAGATGGGGCTTTCTATTCCCGCAAAGAGGTGCAGTCTGGGAAACGCATAGGGCCGGTTCTACCCTGTCCTGGAGGGTTACTCTGAGTCAGCATTGACTTGATGGGAGTGAGTCTGGTTTGGGTTTAGGGCCAGTACACTTCACTTGTCTCCCTTAATAGTAGTATATATTAAAATAATCTATATAGAATAACACATTTTGTCTTTTAGCTGGAGATTTTAGTCAGTTGATACTTAACAAAAATGTATTTATTTGTAGAATTTTGTCTTTTATACAAAGAGAACAAACCTACTGCCATTGAGTTTATTCTGACTGCTTGTGACCTTGAAGAACATGAGGGGGCACTCCCCCCCGAGAAAACAGAATTTTTTTCTCCAAAGCTATGTATTATTATTATTATATTTTTTACAAACAACCTTATCACCTTCAAAGTGCTCTCTATTACACTTAATCCATTTGTCAACGCTCCGATTCCATTCTTGGAAACATTTTTCAAACTCATCTGTTTGGATGCCTGATAGCACCTCCCTCATTTTGTTTGTTTGTTTGTTTTCCCCCCGCCTCTTCCACATTGTCAAATCACTGTCCTTTCATGTCCCACTTCATTTGTGGAAACAAAAAGAAATTGCACGGGGCAAGGTCAGGTGAGTAAGGTGCTTGGGACAAGAGAATCATGCTGCTTTTTGCCAAAAATGGGACCACTGAGATGGCTGTGTGAGCAGGTGCAGTGTCGTGGAGGCAAAACCAGTCCCCCTTCTGCCACAAATCAGGCCCTTTTTGTTGTACTCTGTTATGCTATCTTTTCAGAGCCTCGACGTGGAAAGCTTGATTAACAGTCTGACCTGGTGGAACAAACTTCAAATGCACTACAAGTTGACATTTTCATCCGTTCAGGAAGTTGATGAACATCCAGAACGAGGTTTGTCATCAATCAACATTTCATCTTTTTTGAAACAAGAAAACCACTCGTGCACTTGAGCTTTCCCCTGAACACTGTCCTTGTGAGCTGTGTTCAACGTCTCACAGCAGTTTCGGTGGCACTCTTCCCTAGCAGGAAACATTTCACAGCTGCACACTATTTTCTTAAATTGACCATCATAAAAAACGAGGTACGAATAAAACTACTTTTATGAAAAAATTCACTGTCACTGAGAGAACCTTCCCAGGGGACTCCACTGGGTACACTAACTCAGAGTGAGGTGCTCGGTGCTTGCCTTGTGGGAAAATGTGTACTATGAAAGTTCTGCTCTGTCCAGTGCAACTCTGGGCTCTTTGGGGTTCCCCCTGGTAGAGTTGGGCTGCCTCAGAGCATCTCTAAGGCTGTTGATCTTTACGGAAGCAAACTTTTGTTAAGTGCATCTAAAGACGGGCTAATGAGTTTGCACCGCCACCACTTGAGTTAGCTCTCTCTATTTTCCACCCACCGGCTCCCAGGCCAGTGGGTGGAAAGTCTTGTGGATCCAGTGGTAGTGGAAGCATCTCAACACTTGCCTGGGCCTCCATGTGGCTCCTCCAGCTCTCAGAGTGTGGCTTCTCAGCAGCAGGAAGGTGAAGCAGAGAGAGAGGCTCCTCACAGGTCTCAGTAAGTCTCCATGTGGCTTGTCAACGGGAAGAAGAAGGCAGAGAGAGAGGAAGTTCCCAGGATCCTCATGAGAAGGTCACGCCCACAAGGAGGCATTGGCAGGCTGTGGCCTGATTGACAGCTTATTTATCAAGTTGACATGAAATTAGGTAACTACCGCGGATTAGCCTGGAATGCAGACCTAATCCGATAGCTCTTTTAGTGGTTGCACTAGAGCACGGAATCCCCAACTTATTTGGCCTACCGTCCCCTTTTCAGAAAAAAATTTACTCAGTGCGCCCTGGCCATCAAAAACGTCGGTGCTGTAGCCCCCAGTCCAGGATAAGGTGTGGTTACCTGCTTTTGCAGCCCCTCCCCCCTCCCTCCCCACTTGTTCAAGGCCCGAGAGGGTGGCGCCCTTCCCTCTGGGAAGCACTGCCCTGGAAGTTGCGATATATGAGCGAGTTACCAACGTATAAAGTTAAACGGCAGTTTCCTCTTCTTCAGAACAAGGCAAGGACTTTAGAACACCTTAACTTTTATTTGGGATATGTGAGATTTCTTGATTTTTGACTAGTTTTCACTCTTTTCTCAGCTGCTGTCCCTTCAAATATTGGTTCTATCCCCTTCTTAGACCCCGCGTGGGACTCCAATTTCATGTATGTCAGAAGGCATCTCCTAGCTTGCATCCTCTATCAGTTTTATTTCAATTTTGTCTTTATCCTTTTGGTTCTTCGTGTTTCAGTCTGTGTGTTTTCTGCCGGTACCGTCTCCAGCTAACCAGAGCTCTCGTCACTTGTGTTTAATTTGCTGTGACGGTAGGCGAATAACCCCGAGTTGTTAACATGCCGTCATGGTCACGCGCCGTCAAGTCGCGTCCTGACTCAGAGCAACCTCGTGCAGCTACGGTGTCAGCCCAGCTCGTGGCGGGCCGTCCTCTTGTCCGCTGCCCCTCCGCTTTACCAAGCAGGATGTCCTTCTCCAGGGACTGGTCTGTCAGTGTGTCGTACTGTGGTGGCTTGTGTGTGGCTGTGACGCTGGAAGCTGGCATTTCAAATGCCGGTAGGCTCCCCCAAAGTGAACAAGATTCCGTGGATCTTCCAGACTAAGAACAGACAACAGACTACGCCACGAAGAAGGACGAGGCTCCCCACTTCGGAGGGAGCAGCTGCTGAACACATTATGTGTCGAGTTCTTAGTACGGGCAATTATGGGTTTTAAAATGTCTACTTGGTTCTTTGGAACATCTGCTCTGTCCTTTTGTAGCTTCAAGATCTCGGTTGAAGTGTTTTGTCTTCTTGAACACACACACACACACACACACACACACACACACACACGGCTATTCCACGGAGGCTGAGAAGTTTGCTGCCTCTTGTGCTTGGAGGCATCTTGAGTGAGCAAGTGCAGGTCGATCTTCCACCAGCAGTGCCAGCTGCCCCTTGTGGTTCTCAGTCAAAGACGCTAACTCGAAACACCCACCCTTGACTGTTCCCCGCAGGTCAGGTCACCCAGTTCTCTATGCCTCCCAGAACAACGTGGTTGCCTCCAGGGCATGTGGATGGGAAGGTGGTTGTCCATGGCAGCTGACTGGGAAGAGAGCTGTCAGGGAGCACGGGCAAATAGACGTTCCCTGGGGCAACAAACTGAAGCCAAAAGATCAACAACGTTAGGCCAAGTTTGGGCAGCGCTGTCTCATACAGCACAGTCCAGAGCATGTGCAAGGGGACCCCAGACTGGTGGACAGGGGACCTCAGACTGGTGGACCTGGGACCCCAGACTGGTGGGCCGGGGACCTCAGACTGGTGGACAGGGGACCTCAGAATGGTGGGCCGGGACCTCAGACTGGTGGACAGGGGACCTCAGACTGGTGGGCCGGGACCTCAGACTGGTGGGCCGGGGACCTCAGACTGGTGGACCGGGGACCTCAGACTGGTGGACAGGGGACCTCAGACTGGTGGACAGGGGACCTCAGACTGGTGGGCCGGGACCTCAGACTGGTGGACAGGGGACCTCAGACTGGTGGACAGGGGACCTCAGACTGGTGGACAGGGGACCTCAGACTGGTGGGCCGGGACCTCAGACTGGTGGACAGGGGACCTCAGACTGGTGGACAGGGGACCTCAGACTGGTGGACGGGGACCTCAGACTGGTGGACAGGGGATCTCAGACTGGTGGGCCAGGACCTCAGACTGGTGGACAGGGGACCTCAGACTGGTGGACAGGGGACCTCAGACTGGTGGGCCGGGACCTCAGACTGGTGGGCCGGGACCTCAGACTGGTGGACAGGGGACCTCAGACTGGTGGACAGGGGACCTCAGACTGGTGGGCCGGGGACCTCAGACTGGTGGACAGGGGACCTCAGACTGGTGGACAGGGGACCTCAGACTGGTGGACAGGGGACCTCAGACTGGTGGGCCGGGACCTCAGACTGGTGGACAGGGGACCTCAGACTGGTGGACAGGGGACCTCAGACTGGTGGACAGGGGACCTCAGACTGGTGGGCCGGGACCTCAGACTGGTGGACAGGGGACCTCAGACTGGTGGACAGGGGACCTCAGACTGGTGGGCCGGGACCTCAGACTGGTGGACAGGGGACCTCAGACTGGTGGACAGGGGACCTCAGACTGGTGGACAGGGGACCTCAGACTGGTGGGCCGGGACCTCAGACTGGTGGACAGGGGACCTCAGACTGGTGGACAGGGGACCTCAGACTGGTGGGCCGGGACCTCAGACTGGTGGACAGGGGACCTCAGACTGGTGGACAGGGGACCTCAGACTGGTGGACAGGGGACCTCAGACTGGTGGGCCGCTCCACATTTTGCTGAGGGAACACTTAACCTGAAAGTCCCTCCTTCTAGGAAAGACTGGGAGAAAAAAGATGGTTCCTACATGTGCCAGCTGTACACGTTGGGTGCTGCTCCAAGCCAGAACAGACAAGGGGTCCCCCTCAAACCGGAAAAAAGCTCCACTGGGCGGAGCTTTCGCAGTACGCCTTTTCCCCACGGGGAGACCATGGAGCAAGGCATCCAGTGGCGTCATCTGTGAAGGTCCTCTCTGGTTACTGTGAATTTTTTTCGTGAAACCAATTTTGCAGGCGACGGCCGATTTAAGAGAACAGTGTGAGGCTGTAAAATTTTGTTTCCTGCTCGGGGGGAAGAAATGCCGCAGAAAACTGTTGTGATGCTGAGCACATCCCACAAGGACGGTGCTGTGGGAAAAACTCAAGTGTAGGCATGGTTTTCTTGTTTCATAAAGGTGGAATGTCGATGGATGACAAATTCCAGAATGGACAAAACTATGTTGACTCATAGTTCCACCAGGTCAGACCGGTGCTCAAACTTTCTGTTTAGAGGTTCTGAAAAGATAGCATAACAGTGTGTGACAAAAAAGGCCTAATTTGTGGTAGAAGGGGAACTGGTTTTGCTACCACGACAACACACCTGCTCACGCAGCCGTCTCAGTGCACCAGTTTTGGGCAAAAAACACCATGTCTCTCTTTCCCCACGCACTGTCTCACCTGACCTCGCTCTGTATGACTTCTCTTTGTTTCCATAAATGAAGAGGGACATGAAGGCACAGCGATTTGACGATGCAGAAGAGGCGAAGGAAAAAGCGAGGGAGGTGCTGTCAGCCATCCAAACAGATGAGTTTGAAAAATGTTTCCAAGAATGAAATCACAGATTTGACAAACAGATTAATTGTCATGGAGAGTACTTTGAAGGTGATAAGGTTGTTTGGTAAAAAAAAAAAATTGAATACATAACTGAAAAAAATTCTGGTGTTTTGGGGGTAACCCATGGGACCTGCCAAGATCTGCTTTGAGTCCAGGATTCCACTGCGTCACGGACCATCTGCCCACTGCCGGGAGGAGCAGGAAGTGATACCTGGCTGCCCTCAGCTTGCTGCAGAGATTCGGAAGATCTGTGCAAAGGAATGGCCTTCCTGAGGTGGGCTCCCCTCCTGCCCCCCGGCCAGAGGAACCATCTTCAAGACCCAATCCCCCAGGGGGGTCAGTGCATCTGCATTATCCTGGGATTGGTCTTCAGAGAGCATTGCCAGGTTTTAATTATTGATTACCATATACGTGAGTACGTCAGGGGACTTCACAACGTTAGTGGGAAAACTCCAGTATCTTTTCATTGCATTTTTCCATGAACTTCTTGAAGCCCCGGGGTGTGTGTGTGTGTGTGTGTGTGTGTGTGTGTTTGCTGGTAACACCGTTATCTGCAGACCCCGTGGATCTGTTTATATCAGCTGTTATGTCTGTTGATTTCTGTCTGATATCTTGTCTCCGAGTCATGCTTGCTTCTTTTTAAAATGGTCACTGTAGTACAATCGATAATAATAAATGTAAACCAGAAGTGTGAACACTTTCCTTTTAACCATTGTAAGTGCACAATTCAATGGATTAGTTATTTATCATGGGTGTTTAGGATCATGTCACTTACCTGGAAAGAGGATTCCAATTTCCTTCTGCCAGCACGTCCATTGCCAGTGCCCGAGGGGTCCAGCTTGTCACGATGATCTTAAAGCAACAACAGAGACTGAGGCGATTGGAAGCTAGGCTTCAGATCCTGGCAGGCTGCTCTAGTTCGGCTTCCCTCCGTCTCCTGGGACACAGCCTTTTGTGGGTCTCACTCCAACAAGCAGGCGCTTTAGTAAGGACCTCCATCTTGGCAGTTCCAGTGTTCTGATCATGGCTTTAGGGTTGAACAATACCGTCAAAAGACTGCTCTGCGTCTCAGACAGTCGTGCAAACTGGGCGGACAACTTCAGGAGAAAGTGGTCACAAGCAGGAGCCTCTTTCCGACCTTAACCTTGTGATTCTGTATTCTCTTCTGAACATGCCGGTGCCACCGAGCAGATGTCTTTCTCTGACTGCCCAGGTTGTCTGAGTTTCTCAATAGATGGATTGGGCGGGACTCCTTTCCTGCACCATTACCAGGAATGGAAGTCTCAGTCGCTGTTGTTGATGCTTAACTGCCCGTGAGTCATTTCTGACTCACAGTGTACAGAGTCACTAGGAAGTACTTAGGATGTACTGTGTTCCCATCAAACTTTTCAGACGACCAGGACACAGAGCCTTTGAGAAACCTGTCTTCCAGCAGTAAATGATAAGAGCTGGCATTCTAATTTTGAGTCTGATCACAAATCCTGTGGCGGGAGTTTTAGGCAATGGTACACCGTGTACATGTATCATTTCTCAAGCACTTGACTGTAATGGCCCGAGGCAGCCCACTTCTCAGGTTAGAGTTCTCTACGTATTTATTCTTAGTGCTGGCGAGCCCATTCTGACTCACAGCGACCCGACAGGGCAGGGAAGAGCCCCCCCTGTGCGTTTCTGAGACTGCTCACCTTCAAGGGAACAGAAAGCCTGCGTCTCCTCCCTTAGAGCAGCTGATGGTTTCCAACCGCTGATCTTGGGGTGAGCAGCCCCATCCATAACCACTCAGTCACCGGGGCTCCTCAGGCTGTATAAGGCCCACAAAACCCACACCGGCCACAGCAGAGGCCTCACCTGGGAGCAGCAGTCCCAGCCTTCACATTTGGGGTGATGCATGAACCGACTGACCAAAGACAGCGGGCTAATTTTTAACTGGATCATTTTGTCTCGTTATGATCATGGAGGTACATGCCCTCGAATGATGTCATAGACATAGCCAAACGGCTCTTGGCAGAAACAAGGTGCCCGACTCCTGCTACAGGACAAGGCAGACAGTTCCCCAGGCTGTCCGTCCATCCTTATGAGCGAAAGCGACGTCATCTTTCACCCTGGAGGGCCTGGTCGCTTTGAACTGCCGACCTTGTGATTAGAAGTCCAACACATAACCCACTACGCCACTGCGGCTCCTTTCGGTAGGCATCAAACAAAACAAAACAAAAACATACACACACAAGCCAAACAGCCAAACTCACTGCCATTGAGTTGCTGTGGATGCATCGAGGAAAGGCTAGAACTTTCTCTGTGGGTTTGCGAGACCACAACCCTTTGCCGGAGCAGAAAGCCCGTCTTTCTCCCTCGGAGTAGCTGGCGACTTTGAACTGCAGACCTTGCCGGACGCCTAAGTGAATACCTCATGCCTTAACCACTCCGCCACCAAGGCCCTGGGCATCAGGCCCTGCTCTCTAGGTCTCCAGCCCTGTTGACTCTTTGCATCTTGCCTCACCACTTCCGGCTTTGTCGTCCAGCCCCCTCCCCACAACCCACCACTGATTCTGTCTCCTTTTTTGTTTTCTTTTTCCCCAGCGGTTTTATTGGCACATAATTTACATGTCATACAATTCAACAGTTCAATCATATCAAGGCGCTATGATGAGTCTAGAGCACCCCAACCCCATGTTTCCATCGCCTTTAAAATGCGTTGTGCCATCACATCCCGATCTAGTACTCCTTCCCCCCTTCATTATTTACTCCCCAAATCCGCTTTCCCACCCTGTCACTCCCCCCTACCCCTGTGTTCCCTTCATCCCTCTGCATCCTTTATTATGTAGCTACATCCACTCCTGTGCGTCTCGGCTGGGACACCCAACAGGAAATAATAACCAAAAAATCCCACTAGGGTGGTAAGGTTAAGATCATAATAGCATAAATATAAACAATATGAATAATGCATCAGCAAGAAAAGACCCCCAGCAGCAATGAAAACAGCAACAACAACTGACCAGGGAAAGAAATCTCCGTCACGGAACATGTGAGAGAGACTTGCACCCAGAACACATCAGGTCGCGTCTACAGGGCGGTCCACAGCCAAGTCTCTATTTCCATCCAGCGTCATCCGGGTGACAGGTCTCTGCCTGATAGCAAGGCCATCGAGACTCTTGCCTGGGGCTGGCGGGGGTCTGCCAGCGGCTCAGTCTGACCAGATAGTCTGCAGATGGGGTTTGGACTCCCACGGCCCCCCCATCACCCTCCACAAATTGGGCATTCATCATGTTAGCTGATTCTTTCCTTCTACCTTTAGCCTCGTGGGCTGCGAACTGCAAAAGCGGCAGTTCGAAACCAGCAGCCGCTCCTCGGGAGGGAGAAAAGGAAGGCTTTCTCAAGCCGCAGAGGCCGCAGAGGCCGCTCTCCTCTGTCCTGCAGGGTGGGGATGAGTCAGACTCCAGTGCATTTCGGGTCTCCTTCCTCTTCCGCGGGACCTCACTGTAAGCAGAGGGCAGAATGGCGCAGAAAACAAGCATGTGGTGTCGGGGCAGGGGAGATGGGGGCCGGGTTGGGCATTGCCACCCACTCATGAGGCCCCTGGCGGGAGCTGAGTTTGCAAGAGCTTTATTTGGAAGCCCTCACTCCCTGCTGACTCAGTGGCGGCTTGAGTCAACTCACACCCTATGGATTTGCACCTCTGTCTCCCAGAGCTGCTTGCTGCAGAGCAAAAGGGGGTCATCTGACACATCTCAGGGCCGAATTTCCTTCGGTGGGGACGCCTCTGCCTCACCGCCTGGCCCGGATGCCCCTGGGCCAGCGAGTGGCCGGCTAAATTCAGCTCCTGTGACATGCCCCGTGTGAACAGAAGTGTGAGCACCCTTGCCTGCTGGAACCGCCCGTCTAGCTTCACACACAGAAAGAGGCCATCAAGTTCTCAAGGCTCATCTGCTGCCCCCGCTGTCCCCGCCAGCGTTTGACACCCCGCCCCACACCCATCCTGCCTCAAAGGGAGACAGATCTCAAAGCTCTGAAGACCACAGCCTCCCAGCAACGTGAGGCTGAACCCTAAGTGGATCTGATACTTAGATATCACAGGACCCTGAGCGAATTATCAATTATTCCCAGGCTTATTTGAAAATAATAAAATCTGAAATCCATGACAGCCGGAACTCCACAGGACTGTCTCGTTTTGGGGACCTGAGGGGGTCCTGAACATTTTCCACCTTTGACAGCTGTAGCAGTCACCCCTTGTCTTTAAGGTTGTTTTCACTTATTACATGGTTGCCATTGTAAACATGCACAGTAAGACACACAATCCCTTCAACAGCTTGGACATGTATCATTTAGTTACACTGATGACACCCTCCGAGTTGTGCAAGACAGGCCGTCTGGGTCATAAAGGCTTGACGTTAAACAGGTGGCCGTCTAACAGAAAAACAACAGCCCACATGGAAGAAGCACCCCAGCCCGTGCAATCACGGGTGTCAGGTAACAGGCACCAGAAATCCAAAACAAAACAAACACGCAAACATATTTTTAAGAATAAGGGAGGGGGGTGGAGCAGAAACCCAAAACTTATCAGTAGTCAATAGGATATCTCCTCACAGAAGGGTCAGAAGGAAGGGATGAGTCAGCCAGGGTGCAGTATAGCACCGATGAAACACACAATATTCCTCTGGTTCCTTGAGGCTCCCTGACCCCCACTATCATGACCCCTGTCCTGCCTTTCAGTTCTGGCTAGACTGGAGCATGTACACTGGGACAGTTAAGAGCTCAGGACACAGGGAATCGAGGTCACATTAACCCCTCAGGAACAGAATTTGGAGTAGCGATATCAGGAGGGTAGGGAGAAGGTCAGGGGAGGAGAGGAGGAAGGGGAAATGAATCGAAATGATCGACCCATAATTCCCTCCCACCATGGGGACGAATAACAGAAACGTGGGTGAAGGGAGACAGCAGTTGGTGTAAGACATGAAAACAATAATAATTTATAAGTTATCAAGGGGTCACGAGGGTGGAAGGAGGGAGGGAGGGAAAAATGAGGACCTGATACCAAGGGGTCACATGGAAAGCAAATGTTTAGGAAATGATGATAGCAACATATGTACAAATATGGTTCAAACAATTGATGTATGGAATGTTATAAGAGCTGTAAGAGCCCCCAGTAAAATGATTATTAAAAAAAAAGATCTTAAACCTCATGGCTTTGGTAAGCCCAGAATCTAGGAGAAGTTGAAATTTGGTTCTACATTTCCCCCCTTTTGATCAGGATTCTTCCACAGAATCACGGATCAAAGTGTTTAGTAGTGGTGGTGAGGCAGCATCCAGTTCTTCCTGGCAGTCTCTCACGGAGCAGACACCCCAAACCTATCTGTAGACAACAGGACAAGTAGACACACACTCCACTTCCTCTTCCTCTTTATTCGTGTCCCGCTCTCACATGCGTATGATGCAATGGAGACTAGCATGGCTTGGGTCCTCAAAGCAACACCCCTGCTCTTTGTGGTGGTTACAGTGCTCCATGTCAACTTGACAAATAGAATGAAGGGGTGGAGTTTAGCTTGTCAATCAGGTCACAGCCTGATTGATCCTTCTTTGTGGGCATGGCCTTCTCACGAGGATTCTAGGAACTTGTCTGTCTCTTGATTCTGCTATTGCCTCTCTCTCTCTCTCTCTGTCTCTCTCTTTCTCTCTCTCTCTTTCTCTCCTACACATTCCTGTCGACAAGCCACATTGAGCCACGCTGACGGTAGCCAGAGCCCTGGAGATGCGTCCACTGGCATTGGACCCACAGGACTTTCCACCCACCGACCTGTGATCTTCCTGCATTCAGCATCATTGCTTGTGCTGCATGAGTCTGAAGAGGAATTCATGGTCTTATGTCAGACTTATGGGCTAATATCAGAATTATGGACTTGATCTGGACTGGGTTAGGATGTTTTCTCAATGTAAAATTGCTCTTTGATATAAAGCTCTCTCTAACACACATCTGAGTGTCTCTGGATTTGTTTCTGTAGTCAGCCCAGACTAACAGAATTTAATAGTCTAAAGAGGTGCCATGCAGCAGATTTACCTCCTGGAACACATCTTTTGATCTCTTGACAGCTGCTTCCATGAGCATTGATTGTGGATCCAAGTAAGACAAAATCCTTGACAACTTCAACCTCTTCTCCCTTGACCATGATGTTACCTATTGGTCCAGTTGTGAGGATTTTGGTCTTTCTTACATTGAGTTGTAAGCCATACTAAAAGCTACAATCCTTGATCTTCATCAGCAAGGGCTTCATGTCCCCCCCGCTTTCAACGAGCAAGGCTGTGTCATCTGCGTATCACAGGGTGCTAATAAGCCTTCCTCCAGTCCTGATGCCTCACTCTTCTTCAAATAATCCATCTTCTCTGATGATTTGCTCGGCATATAGATTGAACAAGTATGGTGAGAAGATACAACCCTGATGCACACCTTTCCTGATTTTAAATCATGCAGTATGCCCTTGATGTGTTCACACACTGCCTTGACCCATGTACAAGTTCCTCATGAGCACAGTGAAGTGTTACAGAATTTCCATCCTTCTCAAGGTCATCCACAGCTTATTATGGCCCTCACAGTCTAATGCCTTTGCACAGTCAACAAAACACAAGTAAACATTTTCCTGGTAGTCTGTGCTTTGAGCCAAGATCCATCCGACATCAGCAATGGCATCCCTTGCTTCAGGTCCTCTTCTGAATCTGGCCTGAACTTCTGGCGGCTCCCTGTCAATGCACTGTTGCAACCATTGTTGGATGATCTTCAGCAAAGTTTTATTTGTGTGTGATATAAATTATAGGGCTCTGCAGTTTGAGCACTCTGTTGGATCACCTTTCTTCAGAATGGGCACAAATATGGATCTCTTCCAGTCAGTTGGCCAAGTAGCTGTCTTCTTCCAAATTTCCAAGCATGGACCGGGGAGTGCTTCTTCAGCTCGCTGAGACATTGCAATGGACGCTCCATGAATTCCTGGAGCCTTGTGTTTGGCTCATGCATTCAGTGAATTTTGCATGACTTCTTTCAGCATCGTTGGTTGCTGGTCATATGCTACCTCCTGCAAGGGCGGATGCTGACTAGTCCTTTTTGGTACAGCGACTGCATATTCCTTCCATCTTCTCTTGATGCTTCCTGCATCATTCATTATTTTGCCTATAGAATCTTTTAACATTGCGACTCGAGGCTTGAATGTTTTGTTCCGTTTCCTCAGTTGCAGGAATGTTGAGTGTGCTCTTCCCGTTTGGTTTTCTAATTTGAGGTCATTGCACAAGTTGCTATGATCTTTGGCTTTGCTTTCTTGAGCTGACCTTTGACATTTTCTATTCAGCTCCTTGACGTCATCCTTTCTTTCGTGTGCTTCAGCCTCTCTACGATGTACAGCAACTTTCAGTCTCTTCTGACATCCACTTTGATCTTTTCTTTTCTTTCCTGAATTTCTAACGACCTTTAGTTTTCTTCGTGAATGCCAGTCTCGCTGTCTTCCCACAGCTCATCAGGTCTTTTGTCATTAGTGTTCAATGCATTGCATCTGTTATTGAGATGTCCTTGAGGTTCCGGTGGGACAGACTCTAACTCCTATTCTGACTGCGAGTAAAGGGTAGAGGACTCTAACTCGGGGACAAGTCAGCTGCTGTGCATAAGAGGCGTCTCAGAAGCAAGAAGACAGGCAGTTCTTGGGGTCACCAATAGAGCATACTCTTTTGGGATCCTTGCCTGAAATGGTGGAGGCAGCAGACGCCACGCCATGCCATGCTGAGACCAGAGGCACCAGAGCAGAGAGGCCACAGTACTGAGACCAGAGGCCATGAGAGCAGGGGGCGGGTGGGCTTCCCAGCCCATGAAACAAGGCAGCGGCCAAGGGACCATGTGTTTGCAGTTGAGTATCACAGAGACACTTGGCTGCTGGCTGAGGAGAGGCACTGCTATGACCCAAGGATGTATTCTTAATGTTCTCTGCGGTCATCAGTGAACTTCCTGAATAAGCCCCTGTAATGGGGAGTCTTGCCTGCGAGTTCTATGTGGCCATTGCCACGGGTCATCGAATCCAGTAGAGAAGTGGCATGCCATGGGAGGAATGCCTGGGGTCAGAACAGGGGAAAGAAGGATGGAGGGTGGAGACATATCTGACCTCTGCCTTGTGGTGATTGGCCTTGGGCTGGTGAGTTGGATTCTCCATCTCCTTTGTAGCCAGAGGAGGCTAGAAGAGGCCCTCCTGCCTTTTTCTCAATAAGGCTGATGCATTTTCGGTTGTACACCTGTTAGCTGTACCATGATCAGTGTGCGAGGATACTTTATCATTGTTTTAATGTAGGACGTATGTATGGTTTAAGTAGATGTGCACAAGTGCCCAGGTGACAAGGGGTGGGCTATGATGGCTAACGTTACGCATCATCTTGGCCACGAGTCTCAGTATTACGTAATTAGCTCCACTCTGTGATCTGATGTAAGGGATATGCCCTTGGGCATGTGGCCTGCATCCAAAATAGGAGGATGTCCTGGCAAAGCTTGCCCTCTCACCACCTTGCATCTGACTCATTGTCCTCTGACCTCTGGTTCTTGAGCTGTAAGCTATTGACCTGCTACCTGCTTAATTGAGAGTCATTTACTCTCCCTTGTAGAATACCTTTGGACCAAATCTTGTGTACTTTGCTTATAAGGGTTTTACCAAATCATCCATTTAAATAGTATTATTTCAAGTCTGGGAGCTGCAATCATCCGAAACGAAATTGGATCTCATCCAAGGATATTATAAAAAGAATATCTATAATCCCTTAGTTATTTTGCTAGTTCACGTCTAACAGATGTACTGGGGGTAAAATCGACATACAGTCAGTCCGCGATATGCTTACTTGGTAAAAGAGGGGCAGTGAAAAAGAGGAAGGCCGTCCAACGAGATGGATTGACACAGTGGCTCAGACACAGGAGTCGTTGTGAGGATGACGCAGGACCAGGCAATGTTTCCTTCTGTGTTACATCGGGTCGCTGAGAGTCGGAACAGACTCAGCAGCACCTAACAACAACAACAAATTACATGTGCCAGTGTAGAATTTGATATGTTTTGCTGCAGGAATTCACTGTGAGACCATGATCACAGTCAAGATAATGGACACAGACAACATCCCGACCCCCCTCCCCAAATTGGCTTGTACCCCTTTGTTGGAGCTCCTGTGCACTCCATCTGCCTCCTCACTCCGAGCCAACCACTTGCCTGCTTTCCATCACCGGAGATTGTCTTTTTCAGAATCTTCTGTTAGTGGAGTCACGGACTAGGCACTGTTTTTTTGCCTGACTACTTCACTCAGCATAATTATCCTGAACCATCAACCTTGTTGTTTTCAGCCCAGTGTTGACCTCCCAGCACCAGTGGGGCTCCCCACCTACCCACTAGACTTGTGGAAAACGCAAAGACTGGCCATGCCGAGGATGGGGAGCAACTGGAACGCTCATCCTCTCCTGGTGGGAATGGAAACGTAATGCTTAGGCCACTTTGGAAAAGCACTTTTCTTTAAAAGCTAAAAATGTGCCTACTGCATGACCCAGCCATTCCACAAAGGCTGGCACATATATGTTCGTAGCCGGAACTGAAAAAACAAACCCAAACGTGTATCAACAGTGGAGCAGATAAACAGATTGCACTGTATTCTTCCAATGGACAATTCTGGTCAATTAGAAGCATATGTGCACCCATATGAATGAATCCCCAAATAAGTATGCTTAACAGTACCTGACAACAAACCGGGAGACCCGGTGGTCCTGTGGGTCAGTTAGACACTGGGCTGATAAGTGCAAGGTTGGCAGTTCAAACCCATCAGCTGCCCCAGAGGGAGACAGATGAGGCTGTCTACTCCCATAAAGATTTACAGTCTTTAAATCTCTATCTAGGGAGGCTAAGGGTAGGAAATGACTCAATGCTGGTGCGTTTGGTTTCTGATTTTTGCAAAAGGCATTTAGCGTTAGCTCGTGGTCTAATTTGCATTTCCTAAAGAGCAAACCGATCTGTCTTGGAAGAAGTACAGCCAGAATGCTCCTTAGAAGCAAGGATGGCGAGACTGGTCTCATGTGTTGTGGACATGCTGTCAGGAGAGACCAGTCCCCAGGGTCTCCTCGCGCTTGGTAAAGCGGAAGGGCAGCGAAAAAGAGGCTGACAACCCCCCACAAGATGGACTGGACCAAGGAGTGCAGCAACAGGCTTGAGTAGAAGGACAATTGTGAGAAGGGTGAGGATGATGCAGGGCCCGGTGAGATGAGTCCGAACTGACTCCACAGCCCCTAACAACAACAACAACCAACGCAGGGGCCTTGGTGCGGTGATACAACGGCTCAGTGCTCAGCTGCTCTGTGTAAGGTTGATGTTCAAACCCATCCCTTGACTCGACAGGAGAAAGCTTGTCAATCAGCTCCAATTCAGCCTGGAAAACTCTCGGGTAACCATCTGCTCGGCACGCGGTGTCGCTATGAGTCAAAATTGACGCCACAGCTCCACCATCACCACCACGTGTGAGGAATGGGGTTGAGCATCTTTTCATGTGCTTGCTTCCCATCTGCATACCTGGGGTGAAGTATCGTGAAACATCGAGTAGAATTTGCCTGTGAAATCACCCAGGCCTGGCGTTTTCTTTGTGGGATGATTTTTTGTTCAGCTAAAATTTATATTTCTCTCATAGATATAGAGATAGATATAGAGATAGATATAGAGATAGAGATAGAGATATACATATACATATACATATACATATACATATACATATAGATACAGTCAGATGATTTCTTTCCTTCTTGGGCGAGTTTTGATCATTTGAAAGGAATTTGTCTTTCTCATCAAAGTGGTTACATCTATTGATATAAACTTGCTCATCATCTTTCCATCTATGTTGAGTCTGTAGGGCTGCCCCTCACTGCTCTTGCTCCTGAGCTTGGCACTTTAACTTGTGTCTTTTCCACAATCAGTCTGCGTCTCCTATGAGCTGATCCTGGCTCATCGTGACCATTCTGCAGGGTGCCCCAGATAGTGGGTCTGTGAAGGAGCAGACAGCATCATCTTTCTCCTGTGCTGGTGGGTTTGAACCACTGGTCTAACCACAGCACCATTTTATTGACCTCAAAACCAATTTTGGCTCCATTGACATTTCTCTACTGATTTCCTTTCTGATATGTATGATGTTGTTTTTGTTTGTTTGTTTTTTACTAGTATCAGGTGTACTTGTCCCTCTCTTCCTCATTGCTTTAGGTTAAAGGTTCAGCAATTTGAAATCCAACATCGACGTTCCCCGTGCTGCTGAGTTGCTTCCAACTCACAGTGACCCTATAGGACAGGACAGGACTGCTCCATAGGGTTTCCAAGATTTTAAATCTTTATGACCTTGTGGTCAGCAGCTCAACACAAAATCCACTGCACTGCCAGGGCTCAACATCGGCATCAACCTCAAAAGCAAGCCCACTGCCATTGAGTTGACTCCAATGCAAAGCAACACTATATAGGATTCCCGAGGCCGTGAATCTTCACAGGAGCAGATAGACTCAGCTCTCTCCCGTGGAGCGCCCGGTGGGTTTGTACTGCCAACTTTGTGATTAGCAGTGCAATGCTTAACTGATAGGGCCACAAGGGGTCCAGCAAAGGCTTTCCAAATAAAAAACTCACTGCTATGAAGTCAATTCTGATTCATAATGGCCCTGTGGGACAGGGTAGACTTCCCCCTGAGGGTTTCCAAGGCTGTAAAAAAAAAAAAACCCAATAGTTTTATTGGCATATAATTCACATGTGATAGAATTCAATAGTGCATATCCGTGGAATTGTACAATCATCACCATGTTCCACTTTATAGCATTTTCTTCATTCCTGTGCTCATTGTTATTAGCTCCTATTTTTCCCAACCTCCCTGCCGCACCCTCAAGGAACCACTAATCCAGTTACTGTCTCTATGGATTCACCTACAGTGGATTTCAGAGACAGAGAAACATTAAAAATTTAAAAACTAACCACCACAATAACAAAGCCAAACAGACGAAAACCTCAATTGGAAATAAAGTAGAAAATATTAAAAACTTGAACAACTTTAAATGGATCATAAGGGAGGTCAAATGACAGGGTGTTAAATTTTAACTTAACTGCATCTGCAGTAGTCCAGTTCCCAATGCCCTCTGCGTGAGAGCAAGGCCCGTGGTCAGAGGGGATTCACCAGGGGCTCGCGGTTTTTTCTTTTTAAAGCTGAAACAGCTTTAAAATGGGTTAAGAGGGAGGTCAAATACTAAGATAATACATTTTAACCTCTGTCTGCCATGGTTGAGTTTCCAATGCTCTCTGTCAGATAATAAGGCTGTTGACATCCCTCATCTATAAACAGAGTGGGTTCACTGGACAAGGCTGTAGATTTTTTATGGAAGTAGAAAGCCTCATCTTTCTCCTGTTGAGTGACTGGTGTTTTCAAACTGCTGACCTTTTGGTTAGCAGCCCAATGCATAACTTACTCTGCCACCAGGGCCCCAAACAAATGCACTTTGGTTGTTAGGTATGATTGAGTCGGTCTGACTCGTAGTGACTGCGTTAGGCTGGATTGACTAGAGAAATCCAGGGACATTCACATATGTGTAAGAGAGTTTTATATCAAGAAACAATTATATATCAAGGAAACATCCAAGCCTAGTCCAGATGAAGTCCATAAATCCGATACTAATCCATAAGTCTGATACTAGTCCATAAATCCCTCTTCGGACTCACACAGCCACATGCAGTGATGCAGAAAGCAGGAAGATCACCAGCCGGTGGGTTCAAAGTCTTGTGATCCAATAGCTGTGGAAGCATCACAGGGCTGGTGTGGGTCTCAGCGAGGCTCCTCAACAGGAAGATAAAGGTGTAGACTGGGGGGAGGTCCCCAGGACCCTCCTTATGAGAAGGCCACGCCCACAAGGAGGAGACATCAGGCTGTGACCTGATTGACAGGCTAGACTCCACCCCTACCCTTCAAGTTGACATGAATCATATTACTACCACAGACCACCGCTTGTCAACTTCACACGTTTACACAACCTTTAGCCATACATAATTTTTTAGAACAAAGACAATAGTAAAATCATATGTGTGCCCAACAGGTTAAAACTAAAATGCAGACCCCTCAAAATGTGTCAGCCTTATTTAAACACAGTATTCCATAAGTGAACAAAACAAATCTATTCTATGCCTAAATATTGCAGTTATGTGAATACCTATGCCATAATCCTATTATTCTATCAACACATTGCCCCACCCATGAAAGTCTGTAATCCAGCCAACTTCATGCCTTTATTCTTCCCATTTTGGGTATCCAATTTCCATACTTCCCAGTGCTCTGAGCAGATAAGCATGTTCTTTGACATGAAGATTCTGCATTCCATTTGGAACCTTGTGAGTCTGCACCCATAAGAAAAGTCAAATCAGGACAAGCCTTCCATAAAGTCAGCAGCAATATCCACCAATTAATTCATAGACTCAAAAATCTTATCTTCATCTGGTTGGGTTCTGGTCAACTTAATGTGGGCCGTGTCACTTAGACTCACCAGCATGCCTATTGGTCACCTAGTCTTTTGACCATGGCCCTGTCACAAATTCTCAAAAACCCTAGTCCTCTTTGGCTAGGTCATGTCCTAGACTCAGGTTCCACACAACTCTTTAAACTTCAGACCAGTCAACCTGCTCTCGTCTTCTCCTCCAGTCCCTGTGAACCAGGCCCATGGGTGTCAGTGGTCAGACGCAGCCCGTCTGTCTATTGCAGCATTTCTCCCACTTCCACTGAACAAATGGATCAGGTGGTCACCTAGTGAGCATTTCAGGCAGCCCACAGGCTCCCTTTAATTCTCAGTCCTAGAGAGGAGAGTTCCTCCAGGGCTCCAGGTTTCTCCCACTTTAGGAGCAAACGCCCAGTTCAAAATCTAACCAGCCAAAGGCTCCTTCAATTTTCTGCAGTCTCCAACAGCAATCTCGGCCAGTCTTTTCAACTGCAAATTTCCACAGCACTCAAGGTGAGGCTTACCTTTTCAGAGCCTTCTTTGCAGGTGCCTCCCATACCCATTTAAAGCTCTAATTCAATGGCTGAAGGCAGTAGGTTTACAAACTCTCTGTTCATATTGCCCAGTAATCATTTTTAACATACATTATATCAATTAATTATTTCAATCATAGATGTTGAAAAAGGACTATTTCCCCTCTGATCTTTTTTTTTGCAATCTACTTTTGCTGGGAATAGAATTCTAGGTTGACAGCTATTTACATTCTGGAAACGAGTCTTTTATGAGACACAGAGTTTGCGTATCTGTCTCCCTCTTGCTGGTCATCTCTCCATGTTCTGGGTTCTAATACATTTGTTCACCGTGAAGTTGTCCAAGTTAAAAAGGGCCGAGCTAAAGTTACCATGTCTAAATCTATGCAAGCAGAAACAACGTTATGGTTTCCTTTTTTAAGCAGTTAAAACGTTGTGAATTAAGCGGAGGTTTTACATATCAGGTGGGAGAAAAGTGAAGTTTTCTGCTCCTGTAACGAGCTACTGTCCTAGAAACCCACAGGGGCAGTTCGACCCTCTCCGATAGGGTCAGCATGAGTCACAATTGATTAGATGGCAGTGCGTTTGGTTTCATTGTACATTTCAGACAATTTTGTATCCGGCAATTTAAGCTACATATCACTGCCCCCTGCTTCCCAAGACCCTCTCCTATGTTTTCCTGTTCATCGACTCTCTCTTTTAATGCCAAACAGGGAGAGTCAGGAAAGGATGAGACCATTTTCCAGAGGACCCTCTTTCTTCGAAGTTTCGGCCCCTTGTTCCATGCGCTCGGCAAGTTCAGGATTCTTGACCACGTGAAAGCAGACACCAGGCTGTGTCAGAACAGACGCAGTAAGCGGACTGCCAGGCTGGGATAGCTGAGGGATGTTTTTGATAGGGGGAAACCTCCTGACTCCACTGTCCCACTGCCATGTCTGAACCTTCTGTTTCAAAGACGTGTGGTTTGTTTTCAATCCTTGGAGCGGAATGCTTAGCCTGAGGTCCTGAAGCAGTACCTGGATAAAATTCAGGAGGTCTGTTAACTTTGAACGGGAATAATGCTACATCTTTGTTTAACTTAACCTCTAACCCAGCAGTCCTCAACCTGTGGGTCGTGACCCCCTTGGGGGTCGAACGACCCTTTGATAGGGGTTTCCTAAGACCATATTTCTGATGGTCTTAGGAACCTAGATACCACTCCTCTCTCCATGTCCAGGTGGGTCCGTCCACATGCAGATACGCCCCCACACGGGGTCACCACAACATGGGGAACTGTATTAAAGGGTCGCGGCATTCGGATGGTTGAGAACCGCTGCTCCAGTCCAACCAGAGCAGTGTCAGGCACACAGGTCACTTTGCCCCCCATGGAAATCAGAGACCTTTTCCAATCACGTTTGGTTGTTGCAGAAATTTTGAAATATCGTTTACACTCATCAGACTTTGCAATTATGGGAGTTTTTAAACCTGATGCTTGAAATTGCTGATCAAAATGTTAAGGAGCAAATCTATATATTACCACAGCACAATCTTAAATGATTTTGATTACTGTTTGGTTGTTTTTAATGTTTTGATTGCATTTCAGTATAATTGATTTGCTTTGTGATTCGAGGTATTTAGTGGATTTTAAAGCATTATTCTGAGCAGGGCTCTGTAGGTTTCATGACTGGCAGGGAGATTGGAGACATAAGATTAAGAAGTTGCAAGGATCAGATCCCCTGTCCTAGAACCTTTTGCAGGAGGAAGGTGGGGCCTTATAAACCTTTCTACCTGTAAGAAGGCAGGTGTATCTGGTTTTCCTTTGAAAGGATCTTGGAAGAATGACAATGGCCCTGTGGGCAAGGTGTTAGGTTGCTTAATTACAAGGTCAGAGGTTTAAATCCATCATCCGCTCCGTGGGAGGAAGATGAGAGTAGCAGCTGCTATAAATATCTACAGTCTCGGAAATATTGGGATTCTGTGAACTGGAATAAGACGCTCTGGGAATGTAGAGGGATGTGCATTGGGCTGTCAACTGCAAGGAGAGAAGTTTGATACCCCTGATCCGAGAGAGAAAGAGGAGGCTTTCTGCTCCCGTGAAGACTGAGCCTTGGAGACCCACAGGAGCAGTTCTGCTCTCCCCTAGAGAGTTACGATTTTCAGTCGGAATGAACTCAATGGCCGCGACTTAGTTAAAAATATTTTTTTGATTGGGAGAATGGTTAGATATCTTACTCAAAATTTGCTTCAGTGCATCGCATTGCAACTTCTTTCTTAAAAAAAGTACTGTGGTAAAATATACCAAAGAACATTTTGCCATTTTCATGGTTTTTAAATGTACAAATCCATGACATTAATTACATGTGCCACAATCACAGCCCTCACCACTGCTTCCCAACAGAAGCCGGTGCCTGTTAAGTGACAGCTCACCCCTCTCCCCTCCATGCAGCCCCCGGACATCACCAAAACCCTTTTGTCTCTAGGCATTTGCCTGTTCTGCATATTTTATAGACATGAGGTCATACAGAGGGGCAACTCTTAGTATCTCCCTGTCCAGAGCAGAGAAGAGTGAATAAAGTAAAAGATGCACACACACACAGTGAGTCTGAAGGACTAATGGACCAGTGGATGAGCCTCAGCCTCCAGGACCCTGAAACCAGAAGAACTAGGGTGTATCAGCTCTCTCTGTTGACCTCTGTGAAAGGAGTCACCAAGTCCCAGACAGAGTGGAAGAAAAATGGAGAACAAAACACAGAATTATACACACACACACACACACACACACACACACACATATAGATAGATAGATAGATAGATAGATAGATAGATAGATAGATAGATAGATAGATAGATAGATAGATAGGCTTACTGGTCCAATGAAGTTCGATGGAACTCCCAAGCATGGCCCTTTGTCAACCTTCAATTCTGGAACCGAACTCATCTCCATGGCTCAGCTTTCAACCAAATAACAGAGAGACCTTGTGTTAGTCTGGGTAGACAAGGGAAACAAATCCGCAGAAGCTCAAAAGTGCATAAGAGGGAGTTTTATATCAAGAGTAATTGTACATTAAGAAAGCATCCCAACCCAGTCCAGCCCAAGCCCACAAATCCGACATTAGCCCATAGGTCCGACACCAATCGACAAAGTCCTCCTCAAACTCACGAAACACATGCAATGACATCAAATGCAGGAGGATCACAGGCCAGTGGGTAGAAAGTCTGTGAATCCAGCGGCAGTGTAAGCATCTCAGCGCTGGCAGGGGTCTCCACACGGCTGCTCCAGCACCCAGGGCTGCATCAGGGCAGGTCCATGTGGCTTCTCCTCAGGGATGTCTCACAGGAAGTGAGCCTTTCCAGCTGAGGCAGGGAACCAGTGTGATGGTCACACACTGGTCCGACCATTAGAGGGCAAGAGATGGAAAGGCGAGGCTTGCTGAGCCATTTCTCTCTCCCCCCTTCAATTACACTGCCCTTCTGTTTATCCCACATGTTCATTGGCCAGGTTGGCACAAGAAACCTAACTATCACACACCTATAGGGTGAATGACCTACAGGGTGAATGCTGGGGTGGTGGGTTACGCTACCCTCCACTGCTTGGGACATGAGCCAGCAGCCTGTCACCCGACCTACAGATTTTGGGATTCTCTAGCATCCACAGCCTCTTGAGATAGCAGCCTCTGTCTGACCTGCTGATTTGGGGCTTGTCAGTCCCTACAACCACATGAGCCAGGAGGAGCCTGATGCCTGACCCATGGTTTGCAGTCTTGCCACCCACCACAGCCAGTGAGCCATTTCCCTGAATTAGTTCTCTCTCTCTCTCTCTCTCTCTCTCTCTCTCTCTCTCTCTCTCTCTATATATATATATATATATATATATATATATATATATATATATCTCTTTATGATGAGCCCTGGTAGTACTATCGAGAACGCCTTGGACTACCAACCACAGGTGGGACTTGGTTCAAATCTACCAGGTGCCTTGAAGGCAAAAGATGAGGTTATCTGTTCCCCTAAAATGTACAGCCTCAGAAGCCCTGTAAAGGACCACTATGCATTGGGATCGATTTGGTGGCAATGGGGTGGGCTCTATACATCTATTATATACATAACATGAAATATTATTGGCAAGGAATATTTCATAAACCATGGACTGCAAGAAGAACCAACCAATCAGTCTTGGAAGAAGTATTGCCAAAAGGCTCCTGAGAAGTGAGGATGGGAGACATTGGACATGTCATCAGGAGGGTCAGCAACGAGGAAATCCCACAATGACAAGGCTTGACATGGTGACTGCAGCAATGGGGACAGAGCTATGCTTGTGAGGACAACACAGGACCGGGCAGTGTTTCACGCTGTTGTGCAGAGGGTCACTTGTCAGGGTAGCCGGACCCTAACAAAGCATCACAGGTCTGGTAGGCGTAATTGTACGGTGATAATAAATAAAGATTATAGTAAAGCTATAGAGAATATGAGAGAGAGGAGAGAGTAAAATGAAGGAGTCAGACACATTTCATGGAGGATGCTCACCTCAGCTCATTCCTGGTGGTACAGGGCAGGAGGGAGAGCAGGAGCAGGCGAGAGAGGTTTATTACTCACCAAGGCTTATATATCTTTTGGGGGGTGCGCAAGCCCCCTAATTACAGGTAAGGACATACGTCACAGGAAGGGTTTGTGCTATAGGTAATACAGTGATGACAGGGGGACAATCTAGGGGTATACATGCAATAGGAAGGGGAAGGATTGGGGTACACATGTGACAAGATGGGAAGATCCTAGATTCAGGGAGGCAGCCTAATTTTGGATGTCACTGAGCAGGTTTGACCTGGTCTCTGGCTCTCCATAGAAACCATTATCAGTAGGGTGTGAATCCACCTACAGTGGACCAGACTGATGGCTGAAAGACTTCATGGAGAAGTAACCCATTGTCCTTGACAGCCGGGAGTGGGCCCCACCTGTGGTGGGACCAGACAGTAGTCCATGGCTGAATGCATCTGACCTCCCACACCAGCTGACAAAGAGCCTCTGATGGCTGGCACATCTTTGGGGGAGACAAAGCTGGGGAAAAGTCTTTTTATATCCCATAGCACTATGAGGGGGCCCAGGACCTACATGACAACAACCACCTCCATGAGGGGACTTCAGAAGGCTCATCTATGAATTCCATTCTGTTGGAACTCCGGGTTTTCCATGAACTTTTTGAAGCTTGCATATACTTCTCACTGCCTTTCTCCTCTCGCAAACCCAGCCTCGGGCAGAGCCATAAAGTACAGAGCTCTTCCCTTGCACGGGCAGGCCCAGCTGGGGACCCTCCTGCAACACAAGGAAATGACGGGCTTGGAACCACCTGCGCCTACTGTCTAGCGGTAGGACTGAGTCTACTTCTCCGTCTGGCTGGCTGGCTGGTTGCTAAGAAAAGGAGGTCCCTCCATGGACCAGTCCTGGGTGCTTTCCCAGGGAGACCCTGCTCTTGTGGCTCAATGGGCTCAGACCTGGCCCCCCTTGGGGCTGCCTCAGGGTGAAGCCCCCCACCCTTCTCCATGGCACTGAGCTTCCCCTTGGAGACGACACACAGGCAGAATGACTCTTGGGTGGTGGATGAAGGGGGTTGACTTGTCTCTATTTTGAAAAGAGAAGTTGGGGGTTGGAGTTGGGGTGGTGACAGCAAGGGGCTGGATGATGGGATGCCAGGGTAGGGAGAGGCTGGCAGGCCCTGGGAGTCACATCTGGGCCTGGGTTTGGGGTCCCTGGTCTCACCCCTCTCAGTGGAGCTGCCCAGGTGAGCCCAGCAGGGGCCAAACTCTCCATTGAGCCTTTCCTATTTGCTCCATCTATTGAACCACCTTCCACTGCTCATGAGCCCACCCTGCTCCCTTCTCACTCTGCTGCCCCTGCAACCCATCCTCCCCCAGTCCAGAAACCAGGTCGGCTCCCACATCCGGTGGACACTGGCTCCCTGGGGCCTACCTTTTGCAGCCCAGTTCTCCAGCCTGGCACTGAAGGCCACCATGACTTTGCTGGTGTGTTAGTCTGGGTAAACTAGGGAAACAAATCCACAGAAACGCATATATATGAGAGTTTTATATAAAGGCTAAGTGTACATTAAGAAAGCTGTCCAAGGCCATCAGTCCAACATTAGCCCATATGTCTGACACCAATCTACAAAGTCCTCCTCCATCTCACAAAACATACCCAATGATGCCGACTGCACGAGGAAAGCCGAATCAGTGAATGTGTAAGCATCTCAGCGCCGGCAGGAGTCTCCACGTGGCTGCTCCAGCACCCAGGGCTGCATCGGGGTAGGTCCATGCAGCTTCTCCTCAGGGATGTCTCACAGGAAGTGAGCCTTGCCAGCTGAAGCAGGGAACTGGCGAAGGCAGCCGTACCCTGGTCCAACCATCAGAGAGCAAGGGACTCGAGACCTAGAAAGGCGAGGCTCACTGAGCCATTTATCCCTCCACCCTTCAATTAACCCCACGTGTATTTATCGGCCAGGTTGGCACAATCAACCTTAACTATCTCAACTGGTCTCTTCTGCCCTGTGCCCTCTGCAGCCCTTGGGCAAGTGCTAGTCCCGGGTGCTAATCTAGCCTCTTATTGCTTCTGTGCACCATCCTGGGATGGGTCCACTTGGCTGCCTGCCTGGCTATCTTCTGGGCCCAGTGTGGCATGGAGTGGGCATGTGAAATGCTTGTGAGGAGAAATGAAATGCCCTTGAAAATGCTGTTCCCATCTGAGGTCTTCAAAAGCTGCTGTGTGCCCCGCAGGGCCCATCCAGACGGGGCCCCTGGTAGCAGCCCTCTGAGAGACAGGCCTGGAGCCTCATCCTAGAGGCCCTGTGTCCCTCTGGAGTGCCGGCAGTGCTTCGGCCGTCTTCCACCATTCTCACGTTCACTTTGATGTAGCAACAGCGCCCGATGGCTACTTTTATTAGAGTAGACCATCACACGTGGGGGGGGGCGCCCCCCACATCTGCAAAGATGATAACCTTCAGGGCCTTGTGCTGCTTCGGGGGTCTGGCTCCCTCAGAATTTAAAGGGGACCCTGGGGCAATGTCTGGAGGTTTGGTAGATTTTCCCGAGGCCACCTCTCACCCCTTCCAGGGGGCGTATTCCCTGGGGTAAGCCTCAGGCTGGGGGCTTCTTGCTGGAAAGGCGGGACCAGGATGGAGGCCACAGCTGCCCCAGAGGTCAAAGCAGCAAAACAGGCTTTCACAGAGCCAGCCCCTCTGCCCCAGCCACAGCCTTACCCAGGACCCTCTCTGCTGCTGTCCATGTGGGATGGGGGCTCACACGGTCTGGCATAGAGCCCAACTGTGTCCTTACATCATTTGGTGTCAACTTGAGGCTATTAAGAGGGGGGGGGGTCTAGCCTGTCAATCAGGTCGCAGCTTTGTGACCTCATTTGGAGGTGCTAGA
Organism: Tenrec ecaudatus; assembly: GCF_050624435.1. NCBI lineage: Eukaryota > Metazoa > Chordata > Mammalia > Afrosoricida > Tenrecidae > Tenrec > Tenrec ecaudatus. The sequence goes on from NC_134541.1 coordinate 128,699,365, forward strand.
GAGATCAATAGCTCACTGGAGGCCAGACCCACTCTCTCTGCTTTTTCTTCCTGCTGGTAAGACACTTGGAGATACACTGATGCAGCCAGAACACTGGAGCTGGAGAAGCCACGTGGAGACCCACTCCAGCACCAAGATGCTTCCACCATCACGGGCACCACAAGACTTGCCACCCCCTGGCTGATGATCTTCTTGCACTTGGCATTATTGCATGGTTGTGTGAGTCTGAAGAGGGATTTATGGAGTCGTATCAACATATGAGGTAATATCGGATGCATGGGCTTGGATGATTTATTGATGTACAATTGCTCTTTGATATAAAGTTTTCTCTTTATATCACACATATGCGTGTCTCTGGATTTGTTTCTCTAGTCAATTTGGACTCACACACCAACCCAATGGGACACTGGGGAGAGAGCAGCTGGTCTCTGGGCTGGGGATGCTGGGCGCCGAGGGAGCCAGAGGCTGGGCTGAGCACTGAACTTTCACAATGCCCGCATGGTGCTGGCAGCAGAAGGCACTGCTCACTCTCTGCCACTTCCTGGGCGTTTTACGTGTTGGCACTGGGTGGGTGCAGTGCTTATGCGGCGGTGGAGCAGCCAAGGGTGCTGGTGCCTCTCAGGGGAGGAGGGGGTATGGGTGCCTGTGATGGATCAGGACTTGGTCCCTCCAAGACAAGCCTTGTCCATCCTAACCCCTTGTGCTTGCAGATCTAAGAGCTTTCTGTGTCGTGTTCCCGGGGACTGCTGTCAGCGTGGGTGTGTCTTAGACCAATGACATTTGAGCAACGGAAAGAGATGAGGCACAGCAGTGAGAAGCACCTGGAGTGAGTGACAGATCCCATGTGCAGACTGCAGGGAGCCAAGATTCCTGAGGACCCAACTACCCCCAGAACCCCAGGGGCCCCCAGACCCCAAGGACCCAAAGTCTCTAAGGACCTACAGATACCAGAGCCCAAGGAACCTGACCACCCGTGTTAGCCCAGATAGACCAGAGAAACAAATCTAGGGAGACTCGTGTGTGTCAAAGATGGAGCTTTATATCGAGAGTAATTGTACATTTAGAGAACATCCCAGTCCAGTCCAGATCAAGTCCGTAAGTCCAATATTAGCCCATATGTCCAATACACATCTATAAATTCCTCTTCAGACTCAGGCAGCGACACAATGACGCCGGATGCAGGAAGATTACAGGCCAGTGGGTGGAAAGTCTTGGGGATCCAGTGGTGGTGGAAGCATCTCAGCGCTGGCAGGGGTCTCCACGTGGCTCCTCCAGCTCCAGGGCTCTAGCATAGCTCCATGTGTCTTGTCATCAAGAATACCAAGCAGAGCACCTGTGTCCCGCCTCCAGCTAGCTATTTATCTCCCTGCACTTCCAAATGAGATCAAGGCTAAACTCCACCCCTTCACTCTTAGTAGTCTCAAGTTGGCGCCAGATTATGTAACTACCACACCATGAAGATCTGAGGGCCCGATGACCTAAGGAACCCAGGGCACTGAGGACACAAGAGCCCTAGGAATCTAGGGAACAAGAACCCGGGAATCCAATGACCCCAGGGACCCGAGGAACAAGGACCCAAAGACCCACTGATCCGGGGAATCCAAGAAGCCGTGGATCCCAAGGACCAAGAACCCATGAACCTGGAGACCCCAAGGAGCCGAGGAACAAATGTTCTGAGGACCCCATGCACCTGAGGATAAGAAGCTGAGAGAGACAAGGGTATTCGCCGAGGGGACAGAAAGAGCCCTCCTCCCCCAGAGCAGGCACCCTGAATTCAGACTTCTTACCCCCTCAGCGGTGAGGAAACAGATGCTGTGTTCTCTGTTACAGCTGTAGCAGGGGAGGAACATCCTGAGGATTAAACGGCGGGGCTGGGGGCTGGGTGGCCTGAGTCTGAACAGAAGGCCATTGGCCCACCTTCTGCAGGGCACCCTGGGAGATGGGAGCTGTGGCCTGTAGTCCAGGTGGGGGGCAGCATGTAGACGGACGTGGGGTGGGTTGGGCTGTGGCCCAGCACATATGTCAATCCTGCTAACAGGAGCCCTGTCTGAGGGTCTCCAGTGCCTAAGGATGCGAGAGCCACAGCCGGGCCTCTTGCCTGCCAGGAGACCACAGAGAACAGCTGGGCAGAGGCTGGGGTGGGAGGTTCACTTCCAAGTCTCAGTCTAGGTCAGAGGTGGGACCCCAAGGGGTTAATGCTGAGGCCCTAACCCCTGCACCCCATGCCAAGGACTGCAACCGGCTCTCCTAAAAAAACACCCAAGCCCACTACCATCTAGTGACCCTTTAGGCCACTGCTGAACTGCCCCACTGGGTTTCCGGGGTCATGATGGCAGGGGTGTGTGTCCTGGGCAGGTCCAACCCAGCAGCATCTTGGGAGAGAGGCAGCCAGCTGGCTGCCCCTGCAAAGAGGAAGTCTCAGAAGTCCTGGGGAGTATGTCCACTCTGCCCTGGGGGGTGCTATGGGGCAGAAGCTTGCCCGGAAGTGGGCTATGGTGGGTTACGGGTTGCCCAGAGCACAATTCTTGCAGAAGCAAAGCTACTGATGGCTGGAATGTTCTCAAAACCCACCCCATCATGCTGACTCTAGCCACCCTGTAAGACAGGGTACAACTGCCCCCGTGAGTTTCAGAGACTGCAACTCTTTACAGCAGTAGAAACACATGGGTTCCCCCCACCACACACACACACCTCGGGAGCTGGTGGTTTTGAACTGCTGACCTTGCAGTTAGCCGTCCAAGGCCCAACCCCTACCCGCATTCTAGCATTCAAGGCCCCCACTTCAGCGAGTCTCTGGATGAGCTCGCTCTTGTGATTTCTCTTATGGCCCCCACCCCTCATTCTTCCACCCAGGACTGATGTCCCCCCTGCTTCTCCCCCTCCCCCCCTCCCAACCCTCACGCGGGCGCCGCAGGTGGTCTCGCCCAAGGAGGAGAAAGGAGGACAGGAGGGCCGGGTGCAGTCCCTAAAACAGGCTCTTTAATAACACGTCTTCACTGAAGAGCGTCGCTTCTCCCCCAGCAGGCCGCTGGGCGCTAGTAGAAGGAGTACTGGTTCTCCACGGCCCGCGGCCGGCCCCGCGCGCCCTCCGGCTCGGCGAGCTCCTCAGTGCCCGCGGGCTCCCGCAGGCGCTCGGGGCTGTCGCTGCGGCTGCGTGGAGGAGCCTCAGAGGGGGCAGCAGGGCCGGCAACAGCGGGGGCTTGGGCTGCTGGCGGCTCCGGGGGCGAGGCGGGCGGCCCGATGGCGGCGGGTGCCAGGTTGGAGAAGTAGTGCTGACCCGGGGGCTCACTCCAGCAGGTGGGCGCGGCGGGCACGGTGGGCGTGGGCCCTGGCTCTACAATGGGGGCAGAGGTGTCAGCCTTCCTCCCTTCCCCACCCCCTCCACTCCCCTGGCTGAGCATGGTGGGCAGGAGTGCAAACAGGTGGGGTGGCCCGAGATGATACAGCGGGGTCAAACTTGGAACCAGGCATAGATCAAGTCTGGAGACAGTGATTAGGGGCGGGGGATGTCAGTGGCTGTGCGCCTGCGCACACCTCCAGTGCACAACTCACCCAGCCTTCTGCCCAGAAGGGCGTCTGGGAGCCTAGGAATCATTCAGGCCACCCTGAGGTTAGACTGGGGACAGGGGACCTGGTGTTCAGCACCCCCACCCAATGGTCACCTGGTTTAAGCCATCCTCCCAGTCAGGTGGGGGTGTCTTACCAGGTGGGGGGCCCTGGGCCCGCACGTAGCTGCGCAGGGTGATGTCGGCGGAGCCGCCGGACTCCAGCGGGATCGGATGGGTGTGGAAGTGGCGGAGCATGTCCAGCACCGACTGGAACCACAGGTGCTGGACGTGGCACTGGCCGTGGCCGTTCAGGGACAGGCGCAGGTGCTGTGGACACAGGTGGGCGGGATCAGTGATGGAGTGTCTCCCCCCCACTGTGCTGGCCACCTGCCTTTGATGGTGGTGGGGAGAAGGCCCTTCAGAGAAGGGGGGCGGGGAGTGCAGAAAGGGAACCCGGTTCCTTGCTTCCATGTTGGGCGCACCCACTGCAAGTTTAGACCCAGGTCCGTCCAGCCCAGCCTGTAGACGTCCCCAAAGTCCCAGAGGTGGGAATGAATGCCTCCATATTAGAGCTAGGGAAACTGAGGCACGGGCAGGAGCGTGACAGCCCCCTTGCAGGAACGGAAGAGGTCCTGCTCTCCAAAAAGTGGTCTGGGAGGTGCTGCCTCCTCTGAGGTGGGCACCAGCGGGCTTCCAGCAGCAGCCTGGAAGGAGGAGCCTGGGTCCCCCCTCCTCCAGTGAGGACCCCTGGGAGAAGCAGACGCTGGTTCTGTTTCCTTAAGGCCCCTGGCAGGGCATGCTGGGGAACGGAGCCTCTGGCCTCTTCTGGCCACACTGCAGCCGCCCCCAACGTCCACAATCACTTGCCTTTTCTGCTATATTTTACTTGGCACCTAAGCTTAGAATTAGCAGACGGTCCTTCCTTGCTGAGTGCCACTCTTTCTATCTTTGCTCAGGCTGGGTTCCTGTTTGGGTCACCCCTCCATGTGGTCCCAGCCTGAACAGTCTTCTGCTTCATGTCTCCCATCCTGCTCTGACGGGGAGTCCCCTTGGGGAGACCCAGTTCCTGCCGGGAGCTGCCCTCCTGCCTGGCATTCTGTGTGTGACCTACTCTGGCGTAGCTTCCTGCCTTGGTCCTCTGCTCCAGCCTGGGCTGGCCCAAAGCCAGGGTCCAGGCGGGTCTGGTGATCTGACCTGAGCAGGGATGAGGGGCTGCCTGGAGATGAGCCAGAGGTTGTGGGGGTCCCAGATAGATGATACGAAAGCCAGCTGGGCTGCTTACAGCCCCCACAAGAGGTGTGTGTGAGGTGTGTGAGCCACAGAGCCTGTTTGCTGGCCCCCCTCCTGTTGGCTGGCAGGCTGCCCTGCCCCTGAGGCCCCATGTCCTTGCCTTGGCCTTGCCCTGGAAGTTGAAGGTCAGCACGTACTCCCCAGGCCGGGTCTCACTCTGCCGGATCACGAAGAGGCCATGGTTCCGCGGTCCCCCTGCCAGCACCAGCTGGGCTGCCTTGACCCGGGACAGCGTCCCATGGAACCAGGGGTACTCGGAGAGTTCCAGCTGTGGTTCTGGCTCGGGTTCCGGCTCGGCTCCCTCCTCCCCTGTGGAGGGAGGATGGTATCAGGACGGTAAAGGGATGGAAATTGGGGTGCAGCCAGGCTTTAGATTTGAATCAGCGAGTCCCGTCTGAGCAATTCAGAGCGGCCCAGCCCACGAGTCCATGAGCTGGGGGCAGAGAGCCTTACCTCGGACAAAGCAGAGCCCCGTCCACAGCCTCTGTACCCGTCCCCACCCTCTGAACAGCTTGGAAGGAAATCATATCCTGGGTGAAGGGTGGGGCTCCAGGTGCCCCTAAAAGGGCTACTGAGGAGTTGGGGTGACATGCCAGCTTTGGAGGCATGGGGTGGGTTGGGGGGGGCAGGGAGATCAGGCTGCCCCCACCTGTGTTACTGCTGTCACCACCGCTACCACCGCTGCTACTGCCACCACCACTGCCGCCCGGGGGCTCCAGGCTCTGCAGGAAGGTCTCCAGAGGGACGTGGGCCAGGGACTCCCCGACGGCATCCCGAGCCCGGCCGTGTGGGGCGGTCACCACCGTCCCCGCAGTTGCTGCTGTCTCTGGGGGCCGGGGGACGTCTGCTGCCGAGGAAAGAGTGGGGGTGGTAGATAAGACACACATGAGGCTGTTCCCACTCCAGCCCTGCTCCCACCTACCGTCGGCCAGGAGCTCACAGCTACAGGAGGCCACACGGCTGGCCAGGCAGCCTCCCCGGGTGCACGAGGGCTCGGCATCCTCCTCGCTGTCTCTGAAGAGGCAAGGAGCGGCATGGGAGCAGCCTCACCTCCCCTGCCCCTGCTCACCGGCTGCCCCCACCCCCACTCATCTACCACTTGGTGAGGCTGCCAAATGACAGCAGGGCCCCTGCTCACTAGCCCCGAGGGGTGGATTTTGAGGGGCACTGTTCCAGGGGTGGGTGGGGCCTGGGTAGCGCCCTCCTCTGCCTGGGGCCTGGGTCTCCTGGTGTGTGGAGCCAGGCACCTGGGGCCTCACTGGCTCTGAAGTGTTGGAGTGGCTGAGTGAGGGGCAGCACCACAGGGGCAGAGGGGAGATTTGGCAGAGCAGATGGTGGGTGGGGGGGTGGTGGTGCGGGAAGGCTTGCAATCACTCTGGAGGCTGGAGGTCTGTGTGGCAGCAGGGCGCCTGGGCCTTTAATTGTGCAGCCTTAAATGAGGCTGTTAATTAGAAAGAGTGGCCCCTCCCCCTGGGGACCGGCTCACCCCATTAGCCCTCGGGAGCTGGGCCAAGTGCTGGCTGCTGGCCTGGTGGTTGGTCCGGCCTGTCACTGGCTGGGGCTCCCTGGCTCTGCCCTCCCTGTCCCTGAGCTCTCGCTGAGGTCCTCCTGAGAGCCAGCACTCTGGTGGTCTTGAGGTCTGCCCCATGCCCCTCACGTTGCAGGTCTTGTTTGTGCCCCTACCACCCTCCCACGTGCTGTTCTCTCTGCTCTGCACCCACCTATGACCTGCCCAGCCATGGGCACTGTCTGAGGCCCCAGACTGACTCCCCTGGATCCCCTCCCCAGCCTCTTGGCTTACCCCATCCCTGTCTGGGTTCTGGTGGGAAGAGGGGGGATAAGATCTCTTTCAGGGCCCCTAGGCCCTGCTTGACCCCTCCCCCCCATCCTCGAAGAGCAGATCTGGTGTCTGATGGGCCCGAGTGGGGTGGGAGGCCTGCCCTTCTCAGCCATGGCCGGGACTGGGGTTAGGGTCCTGTCCTTGAGCTTGGTTTCAGCCCTTACTTAGGAGGCTGCTCTCCTTGATGGCTGGACCAGGGCCCCACCCGGCACTCACCCGGGGTCCACGCAGCCCTGGATGTCAGCCACCCACGAGTGTTTCTGCAGTGAATCGATGGTTTCTAGGATGTACTCAGCGCCGTTCTCCACCTGGGGAGGGGGTGAGGGCACGGGATCCCAGCTGCCACTCAGGGATCCGACCGCAGACAGACAGCCCCAGTGTCAGGGCCAGTCCCACCCCCACCCACTATGCAGGTGTATTGGTGTGAGCGGTGGGACAGAAAGGCAGCCCCCAAACCCAGGCCAGCATCTGGGGGGGTGGGCTCCACAGCCTACACTCTCAGCAAACCCTACCTCCCAGTGTCCTCTCCAAAATGGCTCAAGGCCAAACTGACCTACGCCACGCTGGGTGGAAATCGTGCTGGCCAGGAAGGTGAGGGTGGGCCGGCATCCCCAGCCCAGGCATGGTGGCGTGGTGAAGGTCCAGGAGGCCACCCTGAGAGGCTGGCTTGCTGAGTGCCGGGCATCAGAGCCACCTCGCTCACCTGCCCCACTGACAGCTGCCCCGAGGAAAGCCCTCTGGAGCGTGAGTGAGGAGGAAACCCCTGTTATGGACTGGGCCAGGGGCCCCCCCCTCACTGGCCCCGAAACCCCTCCAACAGCCTCCACTCTACAGAAGAGAAGGTGGAGGCACAGAGACGGTCCAGGCACTTGCTCGATGCCACACATGCGGCAGTGGCCTGCTGGGGCCTGGGCTGCGAGCGTCTCAGGCCTGGGCGGGGCACCGCAGTTCCACAGAGACCACATATCCAGCCTGCCTGGAGCAGATGAGAAATTGAGCCCCAGATCGGAGCTGGCAGAGGAGGTGGCAGAGAGCAACGACAACACGGTGGCCACCTGGGGCTGTCTCTCGCCAGTCCCACCCAGTCGATGAGATGTGTCCCCTGCCTGGTGTCAGGCTGGCCACACATGCTATGATGTGACCCGGGGAGCTATCGCCACATAAATAACTCACTTGCTGCCATCAGACTGAGTCAGCCTCACAGCGACCCTACAGGACAGAGCAGAACTGCCCCTGTGGGTTTCCAAGACTGTGACTCTTTATGGGAGTAAAGAGCCTCATCTTTCTCCCACGGAGCAGCTGGTGGTTTAGAACTGCTGACGAGTTTGCGGTTGGCACCCCAGCACACAACCTCCTAGCCATCAGGGCTTCTCTGACTAAACAAATCGTGATAGGTAAAAATATACCTTGAACCGGGGCCCCAGGGAGGGAGGAGGCTTCCTGCCCAAGCAGGCCCTGTGGGGACGAACACTTCCCTCGCTGGGAAGAGGCACAGGGGCATTGCCCTGGCAGTCTGGAGCAATGTCCTTGGCCACCATACCCGGGAAGAACAGGCCACTCCAGTGACAAGGGGCCTGGGAAAGGAGCAGGCTGCCCCTAGACCCACTGGGGTGCCTCCCGCCTCCCCTTTGTGCCCTCAGTAGGACTGGACTGGTTCCCACTCCAGTACCCAGCGGCAACCGAGGCATTTGCATAACCGCTGCAGGCTGGCCACCAGTCCCCAGGGGGTAGGGGTGCTGGCTCTAGGTGGGAAGGGGATGAGGAAGTGAAAGCCAGGAGCCTCACCTGGACCCAGGGGGGTATGGGGGGTGGGCAGGAGGCCCTGCAACACCAGAGGCCCAGACCTGCATTCTGCCCTCCCTCTCTACCACCATGGGGGAGCGGGGCCTGGGGCAGTTGGGTGGAGGGGACAGGCGAGGGCCCTGACCTTGAGCACGAAGGTGTTGTCCCTCTCTGGCATCTCCAGGGGCATGGTGGTGCGGACTTCGATGATGGCAGAGAGAGGGATGCTGACCTTAGGCCTGGAGGCCTGGGGGGCAGAGGAGCAGGCGGTGAGCGGGCGTCCTAGGGGTGCCGAAGTCTCTCCACCCTCCCTCCCAGCATAGAATGCCAGGCAACACTGGCACGAGGCATCCCCACCCATTTCCTAGAAGGGGACGTCAAGGACATTTCTGAGAAGTGGATGGTCTCCCCACATCCCTAGGGTCCCACCGCATGTCAGCGACAAGACCTGGCTAACATCTATCTGCAACCCCACCTTCATTCCTGAAGGCATGAACCCCACCCGTCTGCCTGGAAGACCCTCCCCAAAGGCCTCCCGGGCCTGTGGCTGTCACACTGGACTTGGGACCCTGACTCCTCCTCACCAGCAGAGGATAAGGCACATTTGGCATCGGGGCCCAAGAGAGAGAATTCTCTCTGAATGGCCACGTCCCTGGGTGATTTTACCCACCTGGGTGTGTGACATTTTCTCATTATAAAAAGAGGCGGGGGTGGGTAGGTGGGGATAGCCAGTCTCCAGGGCCGGGGCAGGGCAGCCGCCTCTGTTCAGAGTGGGCACCCGGGTTCTCCTGTTCCCGCTCAGGCTCTGCCCACGCCCGAGGTCACCAGGCCAGAACAGGTGTGAGTCAAAGGGCCCAGTATGCCCAACGTGTTTAATGGGGGTGAATGGGCCAGCCCCCGGGAAGGGCACTCCTGACCAGGGCTCTGGGCTGGCCTGAGACTGGGATTCCCGGCAGGACTTGGGCTCAGGGACAGGGACTTTCTCCGGAGGAAAGGGAAGGACCACTAGTAGCAGGGACAGGGGAATTCCTGGCAGCGTGGGCCACTGGCCAGAAAGCCCAGGGCTGGGTTTGAGGCAATGCCTGAGGGTCTTGGCTGAGCATGGAGCGAGGTCATCCGACCAGCCAGCAGGGCTGGGGGTTGCAGCCCTCACATGGCCCAGCATGACCTCTTACCCTAACCTGTCCCTCTGGGCTACCTGGCTGGCATCACCACTGCAGGCCTTGGCTCCCTCAGCTCCTGCCTCAGAATTCACTGTCCCCAGGGCAGGGGACCAGTTTCTGTGAGTGGTGTCAGCAGGGCTGCCCTGTGGGGCTTACCCTCATGGGGGCCTTTGGCTTTCTGGGACCACTCACATGTGGGCCACCCCCATGGGGGTCACTCGTGAACACCCGAATATGTATGAGGAACAGGAGGGTGGGAGGGCAGACTTGTGGGGGTGGGGAAAACCCCAGTGATGGCTCAGGGGCCCTGCCTGAGGCCAACAGTGATGGTGGCAGGCTCTGGTTGGGGGGAGTGGTGATGGCATCAGCCGTCCCCACCCCCACCCCTGGGAGCAGCTGACAGATACCGCTATTTTCAGTGGGGCAGCTGGGGCTGCCACTCAGGCGTCCCTGTCCTCTGGCCGACTCTGGCCAAGCCCTGCCCTACTTCCTGTCTCAGTCTCCAGCTCTGACGAGGAGTGGACTTGGCCTTAATGGCCCATGATTTCTTTCAGGAATCTATAGGTGGGTGTCCGAGCCAGCCAGTCCCCTGAACTCACTGCCATCGAGTCAACGCTGACCCATAGCGACCCAGGACAGGGCAGAACCAACTACCCCGGTGGGTTCCCGAGTCTGTCGCTGTTTACGGGAGTAGAAAGCCTCCTCTTTCTCCTGAGGATCGGCTGGTAGTTTCGAACTGCTGACCTTGTAGTGAGCAGCCCAACCCACTATGCCACCAGGGCTCCTCAAGCCAGCAAAAGGCCCCAACGTGCCCCTGGAAAGTCCGGGGGACCTGTGACTTGGAGAGACTGTCCTTTAGAGAGTCTCCACACCCTTGGGAAGCCACCTCCCCGAGCCCATGAGGATACATGGACATCCGCTTTGGGGAGCCTTGGGTCTGCACCTCCAGTGGGGAGGGGGCTGACGAGGAGATGGAATAAGAGCCAAAGGTGACTGACGAGGCTCTGGGGTGAGCAGACGTCTGGGTGGTTCTACTAGCGGCTGCGGTAGCACAGCCTGCTCCCTCCCTGCAGCCCCCCAGTGTACAGAGACCGAAGCCTGCATCTTGCTGCATCCCTGGACTCCCAGGGCCCATGGGTATAATTTGCCTGGCTCTGCCCCCATGGCTGTGTGATTGAGTCAGTGTCTGGTTTTTCTTCTGTGCCCTGGGACCACCTTGTTGGGGGAACCAGGAGCATACTGCCTACCCCAAGGCTAGGGACCTAAGGGGACTCAGGACAAGCTGCTGTCAGTGACTCTCTTGCCATAGGCAGGGGGCCCTGACCACCTCAAATCGGCTGTCCTCGGCCAGAGGGACCTGCTGAGGGGTGAGCAGAGCCCTAATTCCTGCAAGCCCTATCTTGGGAACACACATCACAGGCTGGTGAGAGTGGGCAGGGGCGGTGCCCACCACAGCAGGGCGGGGTCGGCCAGCCTTCCCAGCGTCCACCTTGCCAGCCAGACTAGACTGGCCCTGCTGGCCCCCCAGCCCAGGCCAGGCCTGCGTCCCTGAGGGAGGCGCACTTACCTTGGGGGGCACGAAGAACTCTAGGCGGAACCGCTCGCCAGCCACCGCCCGGCGCAGCAGCAGGCGACACTTCTGCCACTGGGCTGCGCCGCCAGGCCCCGTGGCTGCGTCGTCGGCCACCATGAAGCGCAGCGCGCCCTCGCGCTGGATGTCCACCAGCTCCACCTTGGCCGCCAGCGTCCGCGACAGCCGCAGGCGCCTCGTCCACCGGTCGCGCGGCTCGGCCGGGGGCTCGGGCTCTGCGCGCCGGTGCCACATGTCGCGCACGCCATCCACCACGCACAGGCTCATGTTGCGCAGCGAGAAGCCCTTGCGGACGCGCGCCCTGGCCGCCGCGCGTGACACGTCCTCCGAGCTGCGCGAGTGGCCGTGGGCCGCCGCCTTGAGCGCCGGGGGGCCCGCGGCGTCGGGATCCATGGCGTCGGCTTCCTCGGACGCCCCCCGGGGCGCCGGGCTGGCCCCCAGCACGCGGCGCACCTCCTCGCCGAAGGCGTCCAGGAAGTTGGCGGCGAAGTGGCGGGAGAAGGAGGCACCCGCGTCGGGCGTGTCGTAGGCCGGGTTGTCCCGCAGGAAGCGGCAGAACTTGTGCGCGAAGTCCGCCGCGGCTGCCTGCGCGTGCAGCTCGCAGAACCGCCGCCAGTCGGGGCCCAGGGTGGCGGGGCCGGCACCGGTCATGTCGCCCGTCCCATGGCAGCTCCGGGCGGCAGCGGCTGCGGAAGGAGAGCGGCCCTCGCCTGCTGACCCGCCGGCCCCGAGCAGCCCCTCTCTCCTCCCCAGGGCCGGGGGGCTCCCCTGCTCCCAGGGGCTGCGGAGGCTGGGGGCCCAACTTGCAGGCCCCGCCGGGTAGGACACCGGATCTGAAAGGCAAGGGGGAGGGGGTACTGCATGGATCCTCTCCTCGGGGAATGTTAGGGACCCCAGAGCGTTCCTGGAGGCAGTTGGGAAGACAGGTGCCTTGAAGTGGGGGTTCTCACGAGCCCCCCAAAGCCCTCCCACGATGCAGTTCTGTGAGCTCCACCTTCAAATTCCTTCAGGACCCCAACTCTTCCTTACCACCCGGGGCCACTGTTCCCAAATCCACAGACCCTTCCGCCTGCAGTTGTTGGTAGCCTTTACTGGTCTCAGAGCCTGACTCACATCTCATCCTTGCCCCATAACCTGTTGTCCCCCCAGGACCCAGCCCAGGCTGAACCATACAGCCAGCGCCCTCCTTCTCAGTGGTCCCTGGAATGGAGAAAAAGCCCAGGCCCGCGGGACCTCCCCCTTGCTGCTTTAAAAGCTCCCCAGGCACCTCCCCCTCAGGATCCTTCTTGCACTAGCCTGGAATGCTCTCCTTTCCCGCCCCCATCATTCCTTCAGGTTTCTGCTCAAATATACTTTTGTCTGGCAGTTGGAAGGCCTGCTGACCACGTCCTGTTCTTTGGAGAACAGGAGCACCTTGCCCGCACCTGATGTGAAATCCTTGGTGTGTTGTCCCCTCCCCCTGCTTCATCCCTCCCTTCCCCCCACCCCACCCTCCATGCCAGCTCCCTGAGGCTTGGACTATCTTTAAGCAGTGAACCTGGGTTGCTTGAAGGTCTGTGCTCAGCAGCACCCAAGGTATGTCACAGCTTGGATGGTGGCAGGTCACCTGTTGGCCTGATGCCAGGGCACAGGGGCCACCACCCAGAGTTGGTGGCTCAAGGAAGACCAAGTCACCGCACATATCCGGCTCTCACAGTAGCCTGAACCTGCCCCCCTTACCACCCACACCCCACATATCCCATCTCTTGGAATCCTGTTCCCCTCTGCTCCTGTGCAAATCTCAGCCTGAAAAGGCCCAAATCTGGAGTCACCTCTTCAACTGTCCTCTCTTGAATGCCGCCTCTTCTTCTTGATCCCAGCCCTTGACTGCCTACTTGCAGGAGCATCTTGTCAGTCACTTGGGGGCCTCAACCTCCAAGGTGTGCATTGCCCCAGGAGGTACAGGTCCAGCCCTCTGCATGTATGTACCTCCACCCCCACCCCATCCCAAACATCTAGGCAGAAAGCACCCAAGGAAAATAAGTGGGGTGCTGTAGCCCTGACTTGCCTTGGGGATCCCCTCCCTGTGGGGGCAGAAGGGCCTGCACTTGCCAGAAACTGCAACAAAGTGTCGTGTCCTCACCTGCCCCTCAGCCCTGGGATCCCGCTTCTTCCGGCATGCCCCTTCCCTCGAAGCTCCTGGGGGTACCAGCTCCTCTCTCCCCCTGGATCTGCAGTGGGTAATTAAATACCCGGTAAAAATAGCTGCTCTACTTGTGTGAGATCATGGGCAGGGCTCCTGGGCCTTGGGACAACCTTGAATGCTGATCTGTCATCAGGAACTCCCGGGCACTGGGGCAACCCCTGGGAGTTCACAGGGCCACTTGGACAGGTCTTCAAACCGGCTTTTCTCCTCAGAGAAGCCGGCCGTGGGAGGGGGAAGGCAGAGCAGGGAGGCTGGACGTGGGAGGGGGAAGGCAGAGCAGGGAGGTTAGTCAGGAAGGCTTCCTGGAGGAGGAGGTGGTGCTGGTGTTGGTTGGCCTGTAACTTGGTACAGGACTTAGAGGACACGGAGAGTCCGTGAGAGTTTGGGAAGATTGGGGGCCCTGCCCCTGCCCCACCCTCTCCTCTCCTATCTCCCTAACTACCATTCAACTTCAACCCTTACTCCAGGGTCCACTCCCTCCGGAAGCCTTCCCTGTCCCGTCCAGCCCGATAACGTTTCTCCCTGTACTCCCTCAGTCCCCTCCTGTCCCCACCTCTAGCAGACATGGTGCTTTGGGGCCTTCTCCAGTCTGTCGTTCCCCCCGCCCCCACCCCGGGCATTGCCATCCTCTGGGGCACCTGGCTCTTGTTCTGTCCCCTGGGTGTGGGGGCGGGAAGAACACACCTGCCTCCACCACCACCTAGGCCTCCAGGGAAGGTGGAGAGCCCAGCCCTGGGCTGTCCCTCAGGCCCGAATTTCCTGGGGGCCTGCAGCAGGGCCCATGAGGCCCTCCCCACTGTGGCCAACCCTTCTCCTGAACCCAGGTTTCCTGCCAGCGAGCTGATGTTGAGGGCAGAACTGCCCCTGTGTTTCTGCGACTGTAACTGCAGGAGTAGGGAGCCTAGCCTTTCTCTTGTGGTTACAAATTGTTGACCTTGCTGTTAGTGGCCCAATATGTATCCACTATGTTACCAGGGCTTTTTTCTCCCAGGACTCAGGGAGTATCTTTCTGTTTCTGTGTCATCGGGCTGAAGCAGTGGACTGGGCTTCTTTGGAGTAGAGGGGAAGGGGAAGGGACAGGGGTAGAGGGAGCCTACAGTCCCTAACCTTGGCTCTTCCAATCCAGACACAGGTCCAGCCCGGTGTGGCAGGGGTCTGGGGGAAAGGGCTGTGGGCCTTTCAGGGGGTTAAAAATAGCATAGACTGAAAAGAAGGGACAAGAGGAGGTGGGTTGTCCTCAGTCCCTACAGGCCAGCACTTCCGGAGGCCACCATGCTGGGTCAGTTCTTAAAATATTCATAAGCTCTACAGACGGCTAACCGGAAGAGGAGCACTCATGGATCGATGGTGTAGTGGGCGGCACTGGGTGTGGTGGGTGGGGCAGCCCCGCCCACCTCAGACTGGGACCCTCCCTGCCACTGGGGACTGCCAGCCCTGGCATGGGCAAAGCCAGCTCTCTGTCACCATCCACGGCCCCGTGGCACAAACTGGCCAGCTAGCACCATGAAGGGCCCGCCTTGTCTGGCTCCTTCCAGCAGGTCTGTGCCCCCAAGTGCCAGGTGTGGGGTAAGTCCCTTGGTGCCTGGGCTGGGGTAAGCACAGGGCCATTAGGATAGGGAACCCCAAGCCTCTTCTTTGGTTTCTGGGGGCCCCTCTCACATAAGAAAGGGGACAGAGCTCATTCTGTCTCCCACCCTCATGGTTCCTTGAACCTGGGAGCCTGGCCCCCTTTCTGGCTAGCACTTCCTCCCACCTCTACCAGACAGCCTCTTCCAGACACCTCTTTGTCCACTCTGCTCCTAAGGATCCCAGCTAGGGTGGCTTGCTTCTGGCCAGCCTGGAGTGTCTTAGAGTTCCCTGTTTGTGGGCACTTTCTGCTTCTGCATGATGCAGGCTGCCCCGGGAGGGCTCCAGAGGGCAGGCTCTGATCCCGGACTCCTCCCTAATGACCCCTCCCCTTGGCCCCTGCAAGAGGCAGCCATGGGCAGGAGTGCTGGCTCACATCTGTTAGGGGCTTTGCTACAGGGGGGCACGGGAGCGTGTCGCCCTGGCTGGTGACTGGAGCAGGTGTGGACTGAAAGCCCTTGGGGACCCTGCCCTAGGTGGTGAGTGTGAGGGTGGGGACACTCCCTTTTCAGGGCTGTAAAGACGGTCTGAGCAGCCCTGGTCCATCCTCCCAAGTTTGCTGCTGGTGCCAGGCCTGCTTTGGGGAGCACATCTCTCCCACAGTCCCCAGGCCCTGACCTTCACTGACCCCGCAACCTTCTTGACAGCTCCCACCTCAAAAAGCCTCACTGGCCTGAGGACCCTCTGGTCTAGGGCTTCAGAATTGCATCGGACAGCTGCTCCCACTGCAAAGAGAGCCTCAGCTTGTGCTGCCTCCACAAACAATCCCTGGGCTGTATGGGCTCAGGGAGGTTTGCACAGATTCTGAGCTTGAATCCCAGCTCCCCATTCTGGGCTGGGTGAGTGCAGCCAGCCGGGGCCTCAGTTTCCTCCATGAAGATGGAGGGCGACAGCTCCACCTTCGTGGTGCTGGCCTCTGGACTCACTAAGTCACATGTTTACAAATGAGAGCTCTTGTGCTTCTACTTTCTGCATTCCTGGCACCCTGCTCCCTTTCTTTCCCATGGTGGGGCCCTGTGGCACAGCAGGTTGGCATTGGTCTGCTAATGGCAAGGTCAACAGTTCAAAACCACCAGCTGCTCCGGAGGAGAAAGACTTTCTGCTCCCATACACAAAGTCTTGGAAACCCACAGGCCAATTCCACCCTGTCCTACGAGGTTGCTGTGTGTCAGCATGGACTTGCTGGTGGTGAGGATGGAGCTGCTGCTGGTCCGTCAGAACCTTCCAATTAGCAGTCTTGTGCTTAACCCCTGGTACCACCAGGGCTCTCTCCCCTCACACTGACCATGCCCACTGCTGCCCTTGCTCTCAACTCATTTGACACCACAGGACACAGTGGAAGGGTCCCTGTGGGTTTCCAAGGGTGGAATTCCTACGGGAACAGAAAGTCTCATGTTTCTCCTGTGGAGCAGCTGGTGAGTTTGAACCACCGACCAAGCAGTCCCCGCCTTCCCCCACTGCATCATCACATCAAACGGTCCACATCCAGAATCTAAGACATCCTCTTCCTCCAGGCCCTGCTCTTCCTTTGCCAAGACCCTACCTCCACTCAGAGGGGCAGGGTCCCATCCCCCCCTCCCCTCTGCTCCAACAGCTGGCCCCACCTCCACAATGCCAATGGCTCTGGCCTATCTCCTGCCCCAAACTGGGAGGGGTCATTTCATGCAGCCTGAGGTGGGTCCTAGCCCCAGAGGGTTGGCAGTCTCTGCAGCCCAGGTGCCCATTTGACCAGGAGAGGAACAGGATGTTGTTGTCTGTCCATCTGACCAACCAGATGCTGGGCTAAGACCCCCTGGAGATACAGGGAGTCATACTGAAAAAGTCCCCACTCCCGGCCATAAATACACCCAAGCAGGTAAGGAGGGGAGAGAAACCTCCCCAGGGCCCAGTGACTCTGGAACAGATTCTAAGACTGGACCAGACCCCTTACCCGGAAACAGGAGCCATGGGCCCTGGGACACATCAATTTCCTACTTCCCAGAACGTAGGTGGTAGGCAGGTCATGCAGGAGGTAAGGACCAGGAGATGGTTAGACAGAGGTGGCTTGACTGGACAAGTCACCGGACCGTTTCTCTTCCAGTAAGCGGCAGCAATAACAGGACCAGACCCACAAAGTTGCTGTGACGATGACCTTCGTCTCGAGCCAGCTGCAAACCAAGAGCTCAGTCCAGGTACCCCCAAGGGTGTCCCAACCCTGAGGCTGACACACCGTCTGGAGGGTGGGAGTGAGGATAAGGGATTCAGAAACTTTAAAACCTCTAGAGCATAGGTTCTCAACCTGTGGGTTGCGACCCCTTTGGAGGTCAAACAACCCTTTCACGGGGGTCGCCCAATTCATCACAGTAGCAAAAAACAGTGATGAAGTAGCAACGAAAATAATTTTATGGTTGGGGTGTCACCATAACATGAGGAACTGCATGAAAGGGTCGTGGCATTAGGAAGGTTAAGAACCACTGCCCTAGAGGCCCTTCAGAGAGGGAAGGAGGCAGCGTGTGGGAGATCCCCTCATAAACACTGACCCAGGCCCAACTATGGAGCTGTCCCCATTGCTAGAGCCCTTTCCCAAAGTCCCCAGAGCCATGGAGCCCCCCCCAGTCAATGTTCTCCAGGGCCAGAAGGGAGAGATTAGTTTCAAGTGTGAGTGAGGAGGGGGTCAGGGGACCGGGATGGGCATCCACCTTCACAAGGCAACCTGCTCCTCCCAGGCTACCTGTGCTAGAGGGGATGTAACTCAACTTGGGGTGGGGTGGGGATGAGGGTGCATCCAGCAAGCAGACAGGCACCCCACCACCACCACCACCACGCACACAATTTTACAAGGAGAGAAAGGACGCTCAAAAGGCCCCGAGAGGGGATTCCACCCAGGTTAGATTCTGGACTCAGCCATCCCTGTGCCAAGTCGGCGGAAAGACAGATTCGGGCTGAAACCGGACCACCATCACTCCCGAGGGCCCCCCGCCGTGGACTTCTTCCCAGAAAATCCTACTGGTAGTCCCGGGGGAGTGCTTTCTTTGCCTGGCCATGGCCAGCTGGGCAGGCGCGGTAGGGGCCGCGCGGCCAGCAGGTTCTTCAATGGCGAGGCCGACGAGCCTGAATGGTGGGCGCAAACCCGCCCCTTCTTAAAGGCGCCGGCACCGCGCACCCTCGGCGGAGAGCCCGGGCTTGCGGGGACTGCGGGGACTGCGGGGACGGGTGGGCGGGTCAGCAACGGTGGCCGTGAGAAAGAGCCTGGGCTACCCGGAGGCGTGCCGGCTGGCAGCCTGGAGCGTGGGGGCGCGGATGTGGTCCCTCGCGACCTCAGCCCGTCTCCCCGACGCTCATTCTAGGCTACCCCCCGCCCCTAGCCTAGAGGAGCGATGGGACCCGCTACCCGCAGCCCCTGGAGACCCCTCCTCTGGGCCCGGAGGAGGCCCCCTCCCTCCCAAGACCCTGACCCCAAGCGGGGCAGGGGCACAGCTGCTGCGGTGGCGGCGGGGCACCTAGGAAGGGGTGGGAAGCCGGCCCCGCAGGGCGCAGCCCGCCCCGGCCCCTCGCGCCCCTCTCCCACACGCGCACACAAAGACTGCACGCGCGGACCGCCGAGCAGCTGGGCGCGCACACACGCTCACGCCCCGGGGGCGCGAGGGGACGGGGCAACTGGGGACAAGCAGGCCGTACCTACAGGCGCTCAGCTGCGGCCGGGCGGGCCGGGGCGCCGGCGGAGCGCTGCCCGGACCGCGGCCGGGCTCCCGGGGCCCGGCGGCTCATGGCCCGCGGCAGGTTAGGACTCCCTCCGGGCGGCGGGCGGCGGGCGGCGGCGGCTCCTCTCTCCCGGGTCCACGGCCTCGGACGCTCGTGCGCTCCGTTGTCCCGGCCCGGCCCCCGCTCTGCCTCCCGCAGGCGCGCCCCGCGCTCCGAGCCCAGCCCCGCGCGGCGCGCGCCCCGCCTGCTCCGCCGCTGCCCCCCGCCCGCGCGCCGCGCGCTCCCGGCCCCGCCCTCGGAGGGAGCCCCGCCCCCGCGCCGCGCCCGCCCCGCCCCCGCCGCGCCCCCTGCGCGCCGCTGAACCCGAGCGGCGCAGGAGCCTGGTGCCCTCTTCCCTTGGGCGGTGGGCCCACCCAGCCCGGGGCCTAGGACTTAGGAAGCTGGCCCCCCTGTTCACCCCCAGCCGCCCACCGGTGGCCCAAGGTCAGGGGTCGGACCCTCCAGGCTAAGGCTGGAAGCTAAGAGGGGGGGACAAGCGAACTGCTGGAGTACAGGCGCAGAGGTGGCCCCAGAGTCATAGGGGGGGTAGGGGTGGTCCCGAAAGTGCGTCTGGTAAGAGCCGCGTGGGTGGCCTGCTGATGGAGGGTGTGGGATGCGGATGCCCACGAAGCATCCCTCTGGGGTAACCACGGTGACCGGACCCTATGCCGCGGACAATGGGAACCGCAAGGAGGCACAGATGTCGAAATGAGGGAAGTGGGCGTCTGGTTCTAATCAATCTGCTCTCTATGGGCCTCCCAGGCCGGAAATCGCCGGGACCACAGGGCGGGGACTCCCTCCTGGGTAGGACCCCACCTCCCAACTCACAAGGCATGGGGAAGCAGACAGTGCCCTGCAAGAGGTCCAGATCACGGGACCCCAGCCCTGGCTTCCTGGCCCCGGATCTGTTGGCGCCTCCCACCCCAAAAGACTGAGAGGAATCTGGCCAAAATAAACCAAGGACTCCCATTGGCCCAGGAGGGCTGGGATGCTGAGCTCCCTCTGACCCAGGACCCCCCTGACCCCAGCCCAGCCCCTCAGTCCCCCACAGGTTGACTGACTGCTGTGACTTCACCAACTCCCCTGGCAGTCCTGTGGCTGGCCCTGGTTTACTGACTTAGCCTAGAGCATCTCCATCTATGTCCTCCCTACTTCTGACCTTTGTAGAGAACCCATGAACCTTTCTCAAGCCGCCCCCCCCCCCCCCCCGGCTCCCCTCCATTTCCCAGGAGTCAGGAAGAGATATCATCCTCTTAACCAAAGGACCAGTTGGAGTCTGGAGTGTGTAGTGGGTGGCTGTAAGTGGTGGCTGGTCCTCAGCCAGGACCGTCAATCGTCAATTGTGGCACTGCCACCCAGAGGCCAAGAGGCAAGGCAGGCCTCCTCTGGGTCCCTGGTCCCTGTCGCACACATCTCCCACCCCACCCCCACAGGCCCTGGCCAGCAAACAGTGAATGAAGTCTTAGGCGGTAGCCCAGCCATTGATTGGCCTGTACACAGGCCTGGACGCCTGGCTTGGAACCAGGAGACCCATGAATGAGGCTGGGGAGGGATTGTTGCCTGCCTGCTGAAGGGGCAGGCAGGCTCCACACGCTGGGTGGCCTTGACTTCAGACCCCACCCTTTGAGGGAGAGACAGCCTGACCCCCTAGTGGACTAACCTGGTCAGAGTGGTGGGTTGAGCCCTCCTGGGGTCTGTAGGTGGCCTGGGAGGTCCGGAGTATGACACCTCAGGCCAGACACTAGCTCAGAGGAGGAAGTTCGAGAGGCAGGCTGGCTGCTCAGTGACTGGGGCCCACAAGGAGGAACTGCTGGGAGCTGTGGACGTGCTGGGGGTGGAGGCAGGGGTAGAGATTGGTCAAGAGCTGCTGTCATGAGGGGACAGAGTGGCGTCAGGGAGAACAGGGCCATCTGGGCGGGAAGCAGTGATGAGGCTGTCCAGGAAGGGTGGGGGGGTGGGGCCCCTAACACACAGGCTCTACCCTTTTCAGGGTGAAGACCGAGGCAGAGGGTGTCCCCAGGGACAACTGTGGTTTACAGCCGACCTTGTGGGCTAGCTGGACACAGGTGGGGTAACATCTGCAGCCCCAGACCAAAGGAATCACCTCTCCGTCTGGATGTGGGGGACCCACATGAGGAGACTGGCCAGGCGGGACTCTTAGTGGCCAGCAGGGGCCCAAGGACTTGGGACACAGTGTAGACATGGAGAGGATGACTGGGGTCCATCAGGAAGGGAAGCAGGGTCCCCAGGAACAGGCAGGGACTCGCCCATAGCAGCCCCTGGCCTGACAGGTGCTTTGGAATAAAGGAATGAATGTCCCTCTCATGGAGTCCCTTGTCTGCGCAGGAGAACCGCACACTGTGGCTCTGGGTCTTAACGCGTCTCTGGATGGACGCGGGCATTCTTGGGGACAGGAAGAGCGGCGCTGGCCCCATCAACACCAGCTGCAATAGCAGGCTCAGCTCCCGGGGCGGCGCTGCCAGCACCCACCCGCCTCCCAGGGCAGCCCCAGACACAACGCAAGGCACCCAGTTTGGCTGCGAGCAGGGCTTTATTCCAGATGTGCACAGCTGAAAGCGGAAGTCATAGCTCTAACTTGGAGGGGTCTGGGGGGAGGGGTGGTTCCGAGCAGCCCGTGGCTGGCTCTATGTGACCAGAACACTGGACCCCTGAGGAGCCCCAGGTCGGAGGAGCACCAGGCCTGGGCTCCCTGGGGATCCCTCTTCATCTAGAAGCCAAAATATCTTAATAGAGAAAAAAAGCAACAATCATCAGGGGTCTGGGGGAGGGGTGGGGGAGGGGCGGGGTCAATGAGCAGACCTCTCGTGGAACCTGTACCATTGACAGCTCTGTGACCAAGGCAGGTGGTGGAGCTGGCCTCAGCCCACTGGCCTGCAAAGAAGGACCCTCCACATTTGGGGGGTGGAGTGGGTTGTAAGGTGCCAGGGAGCCCACAGAGATCCCAGAGCCCTGGGGATTCAAATCCGTTACCATGGCCAACAGATAACAGTGGTTATTCAACCGCCGTCACCAGGTGGTCTGCCAGCTGGGCCAGAGGTGAGTGGAGCTGACATCGGGTCACTAGTCTGAGGGGCCTGCGGGGTACTGGGGGTCCTAGGGACGGGAGGGTCTGGTGTGTCTGGGACGAGGCCAGGGACCTGGGGCCTGAGGGTAGAGGGCCAGGACAGGGTCCATGGGGCAGGGGGCAGTCTCCTAATTGATTAGAGGCAGCTGAGCAAGCAGGCAGGGGTTGGGGAGGCAGCTACTGCTTTTGGGGGTCGTGGTGCGGGCAGGCCCCAGGATATCACTGCCACAAGTCACCGGCCGCCGCCCCGTGGTCATTCTCGTGGAACTTGTGCAGGTGGTCAGCGAACCTGTGGGGCCACAGAAACCTTTGTGAGACCGAATGGAAAAGGAGGGGTGGCGTGGGGGTGGGGTGATGGGTATACCACGTGACCAGGTGGCGGCAGAGGGGCAGTGGGAGGCACAGTGGAGGTGGTGGTCTCAGGATGGGGCTGCCTGGGGCAGGGGCAGGAGTGGGGGGGCTCCTCACTTCTTGGCGCAGAATGCGGAGCAGTCCCTCTCCACGCTCTCACTCCAGGCCAGTTTGTAGAGCACCTAGGGGGGTGGAGGATGGAGCCAGTGAGCTTTTGGCCTGGCTCAGCCCTGCCCTCCCTGGAGGCAAAGGCCCTCCAGGCGGGCCCCACCCAGGGCTGTGGGCCATCAGCCTGCTTCCCAGGCCACCTGGGTCTGGTCGGCTGGTTCCACCACAGGCACCACGGGGACACAGCTGGAACGCAGAGGCGGGTCCCTTGAGGCATGGGAACACAGAGGCAGGGACGTGCTGCACTGAACACCCTGGGGCTGTCCCTGGCTGGCCTGGATCTGCTTCCCCTCCTACCTCAGATACCCCCATGTCACTTCCCCCACCTAGCCCTTCCTCGACTAGGGTCACGTGTCCACTCCACAGGGTAGGTGGCTGGTGCCCGCTTGGGGGGCGTAGGGCTCATGGGAGCCTCCTGGTGGGGAACGAGGGCCACAAAGCTCAGGAGTAGGAGGGTGGATGAGCAGGTCTGCGCTTCAGCCACAGTAACGGTCTCTCTGCTGCCCCCAGAGGCTGGGGAGGGCACTCACCACGAAGACCAGGCAGTGCAGGAAGAGCGTGTAGAAGAAGCCCACCGTTCGGGCCACCTTGTTGGAGAGAACCAGACGGCCCTGGGGAACAATGGGGGGCGGGAAGTCACCCACTCCTGCAAGGGGCATCCAGGGGACGGCAGCTGGGCCCCCAAATCACTGCCACAGGCAGTGGGCAGGGGCCACAGAGACTCTGGACTGGTGCTTTCCCCAGCACAACTCGGGCATCTACCCAGAGAGGGGCTCTGGCCGGGGCCACACAAGCAGTCGTGGGGGAACCTTGGAGGGTCCAGTGAGGCTGCTGGCGCTCCCCAGGCTGGGCAGGCTGGGCTGGGGTCAGGACATGGCGTCGAGGACTCACCATGCTGAGAGTGGCCTTGTCCCAGGGGCTCAGGCTCAGGTACTTCCGCTGCCGCTCCTAAAGGGGAAAGGGGGGTCAGGGGGGACCCCAGAGGGTCACTGTAGGCCCTGACTGGGCAGAGCAAGGGTCCTGCCTCTCTGTAGGCTGCTCTGGTCGGCTGCTCCTTCCCAGAGCAGCTCAGGGGGATGGGGTGGGGCTGCGGGGTCCCTGCAGGCACCTCCCCAGGGACTCCCTCCCAGGCATCTCCTTCCCATCTTCATCTATCAGGGCTGCACAGGTCCAGAGGTGGCCGGCAGGAGTGCTTCACCGTGAGCCCCAGTCCGGTCACTAACAGTGGGCGCTGCACTGGTCAGTCGCTTTCTGCCCTCCATCTGGGGGCCAATCTGGTCCCTGAGCCCCAAGGCGTCCCCCACCCCGCAGCCAGGCCTGACGCCTGCTGGGGGCCAGCTCTGGCCTCCCTGTGTGGGAGTCGGTGTGCTGCTGGGTGTTCAGAGGGAGAGGACAGGCCGGCGGGGTGAGGCGACAGAGGGGTGCCCGGATGACTGGGGCCTTCCTTGGCAGGCCAGGGACAGGTCGGCAAGGACAGCGGGCCCCAGGGCCCCAGCACCACATACCCGCTTGCTGAAGGAGGAGAAGGGGTCCAGGCGCTCCTCGTACTGGGAGGAGTAGCGCATCTCGGTGTCGTCGCTGCCACTGCCCTGTGGAGGGAGGGGGACGGAGTGAGTGGGTGAGGGAAGCTAGGCTGGGTCACCGGGAGTCTTGGATTCCTCATCTGCAAAATGAGCCGGTGGTTGAGGGGGGCCGGGGAGAGCGGAAAGGGGGTGTCTCAGGTGCAGCAACAGGTCGGGACCACAGCACCCCTTCCCCGGGGAGGCCCAGAAAGGAGCTGAGTGTTCCCCAAGAGAGGGCTGGGCCCTGGGGTGCGGGGGTCTGAGAAAATGCAGGAGGCCCTAGGGGTGCAGGCTCACCTGAGAGAGGAGGCTCCCCCCACTCCCCTGGCCTGTGCAGACGAGTTTGCATGGCGTGCAGGTGCCCTCTAGTGGGCCAGAAGCAACTCACAGACTCACAGGGTGGAGGGGGATATATGAGAGAGAGAGGGAGAGGGAGAGGGAGAGGGAGAGGGAGAGAGGGAGAGGGAGAGGGAGAGGGAGAGGGAGAGGGAGAGGGAGAGAGAGGGAGGGAGGGAGGGAGGGAGAGAGAGAGAGAGAGAGAGAGAGAGAGAGAGAGAGAGAGAGAGAGAGAGAGAGATCGATCTGGGAGGCCCCCACCGTGAGTGTTGCCAGTCTCCCCACCGTGCACAGATGAGTTTTCTTGTCCCAGCCTTCCCACCCTCCCATGAGGGCTGGGAGGTTCCTCGCAGCAGTCAAAAAGAATGGAGTGGCTGGGTTTCTGCCCCATTCTCGGGGGTGGGGGGGCACATGGCACATTGAACCCCATTCAGCGAGGCAGATGCCCCAGGGCTGTATCCCAGCTAGCAGGGTAACCCACCCACGTTTAGCCTGGAGCCTGCTAGCCTGCTGCACCACCTGCTGGTGCTTCTGATGGAGCTGGCCCCAGTTAAGGGAGGGAGGTGGCAGGTAGGTAGGCAGGAAAGGGGTTCACTGGGCAGCAGGGCGGGCACTTACCCGGCCGGGGTAACTCTGCAGGAATTTGATCTTCTCAAAGAGTTTGATGTTGTCGGCACGCAGGCTGTCCAGCTCAGTCTGCAGGGCATGGATGGTGTGCTGGGCCAGGCGGTTCTCCTGTGGGCATAAGGCGGCAGGCAGGCCATGGGCACAGGCAGGCCGGCCGTGGCAGGGCCCAGGGGGAGCGGGTGGAGAGGGGAAGGGCCTGCAGCATACACTTAGAGCCTTTGTGCATCACGATGTCACCTTGCCCTCCCTCCTCCCCCGTAGACCTTCTGGGGACCCTGTCCCCTCGTGTGACCCCCACCCTACGGAGTATGTTCTAAGTTTCTTTTTCTTTTCTTGCCAGTCTTCTAAGCATCTTAGTAAATGTGGTTACGGCAGACTGCATGCCGCACCAGCATCACCGTAGGTAGAGTGATGCTTTGGGCAGCAAAGCGCCAGGTCAGTAGTTCGAAACCACCAGCCGCTGCAGGGGAGGAGGACAGGGCTTTCACCACATAATGAGTTGTCTTGGAAGCTCTAGGGTGTGGGGGTGGGGGAAGGCGGGGGAGTTGTGGCGCTCTCCCTAGTCCTGCAGGGTCGCTCTGAGTCGGCATGGACGCAATGAGCCATGGGGTGTGTCCATCTCCTTCCATCGAATGCCAGACTTTTCTGTTGCTTCCAAAAAGGAACCTTGCACCCACTCGCAATTGGGCCCGCTCTTCCCCTCTCCCCCGCCGTCTCCTCTTTCACAGACGCACCACCTTCCAGACCTAAGTGTGTGTGTGGGGGGGGGGGGGCGGTTTCCTTCACAGGCTTCCACCCAAGGGCAGAGGGTCACAAGGCTGCGTTTTTTCAGAGCAAATGGCAGATTCCTCTACACCTGGCTCTGCTGTCAGGTCGTCAGTCACGAAGGCCTGCTTTTCAGGATTGTTGGTACTCCTCAGTGGCTGTCCCGGTCCTGAGATGGCCGGGCAGTGCGGGGCCGGATGTCCTGAGCCACAGTGCACAGTGAGGTGAGCCCCTGGGTCCCAAGCAAGGATTGTGAGGGTCCCAACAGACAGCTCCCATTTGCTGCCACTGGCCTGCTGGTGGTCCTGGGGTGGGGGCTTGCTCTCCCAGGCAGTGGCGCCCCAGGGCACCCCATGAAGGAATGTTGAGCTTAGAGAGGAAGGTCTAGAATCTTTGGAGCCCCTCCTGGCTCCTGGCCCCGCTGAGACGAGTGAGCAGGGTGTCCGGGGCTGGCCCTGTGGGAGGGGACAGCCAGGTACCCCAAGGCTGGGGCAGTGCCCCCTACAGGGACGAAGGACTCTGGGCATCTCCCCTGAGCCCTTACCTTGCTGGGCTTGATTTCTTTCCTTTTTCTGATGCCTATGAGTTTCATTTTTCTATTGGTACAAAATCACCAGAACCGTCATTAACCCAAGCTATCAGAACGTGAAGCCATTATTTCTCAACAACATCTCTGTCTAGGTCGGCCACTCCAGAGGGTAGCATTTCCAGTGCTGGTGGCACAGCAGGTTGAGCGCTGGCTGCGAACCCCCACCCTTTCATGGGTGATGGCATTCCCAGTGCTGGTGGCTACTCAAACCTACACCTCCCTGCCATCGAGGCGATGCCGACTCAGTGACCCTGGAGGACAGGGTGGAATGGCCCCTGGGAGCTTCCCAGACTGTCACTCTTTAAGGGAGTAGAAAGCCCCATCGTTCCCCTGCAGAGCGGCTGGTGGTTTCAAACTGGAGACCCTGAGGTTAGCAGCCTGATGTGGAACCACTATCCCACCAGAATTTTCAGGGCTCCCTCATCAGCACAAGTCTGTGACCCTGAATCCCATCATCACACCCCTACCCCCCA
Organism: Tenrec ecaudatus; assembly: GCF_050624435.1. Taxonomy (NCBI): domain Eukaryota; kingdom Metazoa; phylum Chordata; class Mammalia; order Afrosoricida; family Tenrecidae; genus Tenrec; species Tenrec ecaudatus. The sequence continues at coordinate 128,726,066 of NC_134541.1, forward strand.
AGCTGACCTGGAGCCATGCACCATAGGCAGGTGCGGGACCCCCAGTCAGCAGGGACCCAGGTTAGCATTTTTCAAGGTGAGCGGCCCCTCTGCCTTCGGGCCAATTCTGAAGCCTGGTGGCTTGGCAGGACAGAGCCCCCATGGGTTTCCAAGACTGTAACTCTTGGTGGGAGCAGAAAGTCTCCCATTGCTCCTGAGGAGCAGCTAGTGGTTTCGAACTGCTCACCTTGCAGATGCGTGCCTACCCATGCCCACAGGGCCCCTTGGAAAGGGCCTGTCCCTATACAAACACCCTTCAGGAGGAAGTCGGGGCTTGAGAACCAGGGCACGGTAGTGGCTGACTCCTGGAAATAAGTAGAATCCACCAGAACCTAAACCTTGAAGGAAAGTAAAATGTCCCGATCTTCTCACACTGCCAGCCTGCAGGGTTCCCTCCTGGCCTGTGGCCTGGAGTGGGCAGGGACACATGTGGCAGAGGGGCGGAGACAGTGGTGTGTATGTTGGGGGGGGGGGGATGGCAGGTGCACCCACCTTGCTGTCCAGGGCAGCGTCTCCCTCACCAAGGCCTCCACTACACACCCCACCTCACTGTTCACTGTCTAATCTTGTAGTGGTGCCCACATGTCTTCTTGGGGATCCCTGTGCCCAGCCCTGCTTTCCAGTCCCCGGGCCTGCCCCGGATGTTCCTCCTGGGCATCTGGCCTTCTGTCCCGAGCCCTCTGATGGGCAATGTTGCCCCTGCTCACCACCTTGGGAGGGTACCGGCCTGGGTCTTGTCCCTACAGCCCTGGCACCAGCTGCCATCCCTTTGGGCTCATGGGTCCCCTGCCTCCACTCACCCAGTGTCCTCCACGGTGACCACCTGGCTCTTTCCCCAAAGCCATGCAAGCCCCACCCTCCACCCTCCTTCCGAAGTCTTCCCAGACCACACAGCACTGGCCGCCCCTGTGGTTGGGGCCTGGGACTACCTTCTCCCTCAAGCCTGTGCCCCACTCTCCTCCTGCCCCCGTGTGCTCCCTCTGTGTCCTCAGGGAGGGGAGAAGAAGGGGGGATCGCGTTGAGACTCACAGCTTCTAGCTCCTGGTTGCGGGTCCGGAAGCGCTCCCTCTGACTGGAGATGATGGAGAGGAGGGAGCCCACTTGTGCCTCAGGGAGGGGGCTGCTGGCTGGGGCTGGAGGTCCTAGGAGGCAGACAGTGAGGGCAAAGCCCAGGTGTGGGCCCTCAGGTTGGCCAGGGGCCCTGGGCTGGGAGTCACAGGGCGCTGACCACTTGGTACTGAGTGGGTGGGGGGAAGGTCTAGGTCAGGAATGGGGGTGAGGAGATGTGTCCCCCCACCCAGCAGGCTCCAGCTCAGCTCCGGCTCCTGCCTTCACTGTCCAGGGGAGCCAGCCCCCTGGCCCCGTGTGAATGCTCTGCTCTGGGGTCTGGGAGCCCTGCCTCTATTGGACCCAGGGAAGTGAAGGGGCAGTGTGGGCCCAGGGCAGCCATCAGTCTTGGTCTCCAGGCCCCTGCAGCCAAGTCACCTGCTATGGCATGGCGGGGCTCTGTGGTCTAGAAGGGGCGAGGCTCAGTGGGGTGACCAGGATGTTGGAATAGGGTGTCAGGCAGGGACTTAGCCTCTCTTTGGGGCTGCTGCCCGGGACCTGTGGTGGATGGGGCACCACTTGGAAAGAACTCTTGGGGACCAGAGCATCCCCTGCTCCTTCACAGCCCACCCGGTTGGGTCAGGGCCCCTTCTCACCATAGAACAGGGCCGTGGCCTCTTTGATGGGTGCTGGGATGGTCTCCAGGCCTTGTTCTGCTGCACCCTGCAGGGAGACAGAGGGTGGGTGGGTGGGTGGGTGGGGGGTGAGGACTACTGGGGGCTGCCAGGCAGAGGGGGCCACAAAGGGCTGGAAGCCAGCTGCCTACATGAGCTGCCATGGGGGGAGGGGGCGCAAGGCTGAGCTGGGGGGTCTTACTCCTGAGATCTCTTAGCCCCAGGGTGTGTCAGGAGGCCTGGGCCTAGCTTAGGCAGCCAGCCTGTCAAGGGACCAGGCAGCCCCGCTTCTCTTTCACGCCCTTTCTCATCTATGAGACAAGCGGTAGGGTGATTGGGTGGACCCCAGGGGCCTCTGGGTGCTAGCCTTCTGTGGTCCTGGGCCTCAGCTCTGCCTCAGGTCAGAGGTCCAAACCAGCGCCTGTACCCGAGGAGGGCAGGGCTTGCTTCTGGCTGGGTACCCTGAATTGGGGAGGGGGCCTGGATGGAATACATGGTCAGCTGACACCAGCTGACTGAAGCCTAGGCTGGCATCCCCACCTCGGCGTCTGGGCGCCGCATGGACTGGATGGTGCTCAGGTCCTGCTCCAGGCGGGCAATCAGCTCCCTCTGCTCCGCTGCCGTGGCCACTGCCTCGGTGACGTGGACCTGCAGCTCTGCACAGCGTCCTGCAGCCAAAGGAAGATGTGGTCATTAGAGGGGGCTGCTGTGGCCCTGCAGGGCGGTCCTCAGGTCCAGGGCCCTGGACGCCCTCCCCCGCCCTGCCACCACCTGACGCAGGCACCATGGGTGCTCAGAAAATGCTCTGGGAGCTGGCCCGGGAGTCAGAGGCACAAGTCCAGCCCTGCTTCAGGGCAGCGGGGGACCCTGGCAGGCCCCTCCCTTGCCAGGCCTGTGTGTACAGCTACCACGTGGGGTTCCTGCCCAGCCTCACGGGATCCCTGAAAGGGATGTGTGTGGTGTATAGTGTATGTGTGTGTGGTGTATAGTCTATGCATGTGTGTGTGTGTGTGTGTGTGTGTGTGTGGTGTACAGTGTGCATGTGAAGTATAGTGTGTATGGTATATAGTATGTGTATACTTGTGTGTGTAATGTAGTGTGTAGGTATGTGGTGTATAGTGTGTGTATGTGTGAGATGTATAGTGTGTATGATGTATGTGTGTGATGTACAGTGTGTGTGCATGATGTAAAGTATGTGTGTGTATGTGGTGTATAGTGTGTATATGTGTGATGTATAGTGTGTGTGCATGAAGTATGTGTGTGTGGTATATAGTGTGTGTGTGATGTACAGTGTATGTGTGTGATGCATAGTGTGTGTGTGTGTGTGTGTGTGTATGGTCATTCCAGGTCCAGTGGGGGTGTCAGGGTTAGAGGATGCAGGCTCAGGTGGGCAGTACCTTGCATCTAGGGCTGAGGGCCCAGTGGGCAGGACAGTTGGGGCGTGGTGTGTATGCACGGGTGGATGACATCTGTCCGTGGGGGTGTCAACAGTGTGGACAGAGGGGACCAAGGACACACAGGAAGTCCCAGAGGGACCGCTGAGCTACTAGTCCAAAGGTACTCCTGTGGCAGGCTGTGTGCTGGAGGGTGGCAGGCTGGGTTCCTGGGCTGTCATTGCTGTCCCAAGCCAGGGCCCAGTCACCCTGGAAGGGCCACCTTGTGGGGAGCTCGTGAGCCTGGGGGTGGGGTGCACCCTCAGGCAGTGGCCGGGTGGTGTGGAGTGGAGGCAGTATGAAGAGGCTGGCAGAGCGCTCAGTAAGCTCTGGGCGGGGCCAAGGGAAGGCCTGGGGCGCGACCGGTGAGCTGTGGAATCTCACCAGGACCCCATGGAGTCTCATGAGAGACCACTGCACATGAGGAGACCCAGGGCTGCCTCTGTTAGGGCCCTGCGCAGAGCAGGGGCAGTCACAGGGACAAGGTCGCAGAGCTGCCCCTGGCTGGCACCACTGTGCTTCCTCTGCCTCCTCCACTAGAGGGGTACGCACCCCAGAATTCCTGGAAGAGGGGCCTGAGCTGGAATCCTGGACTTGCCTTTTAGGGATCCCTGAGGCTGGGCAGGAGCCCTGATGTCTCCAGGGCTAAGTGGCTCTTGGCCCTGGGAGGCGGAGGTCCACTGCCCTGCGGGGACGACCCGCCTCAGACCGTGTGTACCATCTGTGTGCAGAGGTGCTGGGACTGCACCTGAACTGGGAAGGACGCCACTGCACTGCACACGGAGGCGCAGCAGCCTGGTGCATTGACCCAGCTGCTCTGAAGCAGGCGCACAGGGACAGTCGCCTGCGAGCTGAGCCCATGGGTGATGTGTGGGAGAGACCAGAGGGCTCTGAGCCCACCGCGGGGCCCCTCTCAGTCTTACTTCTGCAGGGGTCCTGGTAGCTCAGTGGGGTTAAGCACTGTACTGCTCACCTGGAGGCTAGCGGTTCAAACCCGCTGGCCACTCTGAGGGAGAAGGATGAGGCTGGTTGTTCCCACAAAGATGCACACCCTCCGAGACCCTTGGGAGGGTCGCTGGAAGTTAGAATCAACTTGATAGTGGGATTTTTCTTGGGGGGGCACCCCAAGTGACGGGGAGCCAGCCTTGCAGAGGGGTTAGCTCTCAGGGTAGGAAGTTACTGTTTCCCTCCCCCACCAGCTAACACCTGCCCCTGGGCCAGCCCAGCCCTGTGGCCGCTCCCACAGGAAGGAGGAGGGCAGAGGCCAAGGTCTGAGTGATTCCCTGGAGCTCAGCAACCCGAAGGGGACCGGGCTGTGGTCACCAGTGCTCCCTCGGGGCGACCAGGAGCCAGGGGAAGGTGCACAACCTGCCTCGGAGGCTTTGCGCATCTGCGGTGTCTTTCGTTGAGTGCTACTGCGCATGGCAGGAATGGCCCATGCAGTGGGAGGTGACAGGGGGTGCTCTCCCAGCCCCTGGGGAGGCGGGTCTCCGTGCCCACGTGCGGTGTGCCCACAGAGTGAGCACTTCATCCTCCCCCGGGCACTGCGGGCAGCACAGGGGGTTCCATGAGGAATGAGTCGGGGCTGTCAAGCCGAGACCTGTGTGCGCACACGTGAGAGGCTGGGCAGGTGCTTATGCTATTCAGGGCGCGGGCGGACCGGGGACACCCCTGCGTGGTGCACGCAGTTAACACGCGTGGCTGCTAAAACAATGGCTGGGGGATGCAGGTTGAGTCTACCCAGAGGTGCCTCCGAGGAAAGGCCTGGGGACCCGCTTCCTGCACAGTCTGTCCTCCACTGCAAACCCGAGGAGCCCGCTTCTACTGCCACACCTGGGGCGCTCGTGCGGGACTCGCCACCACCGCACAGGGCACAGCCAGCCTGTCCTCCCTGCTCACTAAGCTTGTGGGTGCAGGGCTTAGCTCTCGGATGAGGGCCTTCCCCGCCATGCCCCCCAGTTCAGCAGGGCTGGTGAGGAGGGGGTGGGGTGCAGCACGCCCATGGGGTGCAATGTGGCCTGAGAGGGCAGAGGTCATGGAACAGCTGTGTCCCCGAGGATGACACTGTCAGGGCACATTTCCCTGGAGGGCTACGGGGCTGCCCTGTGGTCTGGGGGATGGGAGCTCTGTGGCCTGGGGGGCTATAGCAAGGGGGCAGGGCAGGCTTGGGTGCCCCTGACTGAGGGCCGTGAAGGGTCTGGGTCCTGAGCAGGCTGTGCTCCCCTGAAGGAGGGGACTGTGCAGCACGTACCAGGAGGAGGCCTGAAGCAGAGGAGAGGGGGATACCGGGCTGCGGCCCAGCAGAGCAGGGACTGGGGAGCCCAGGGTGAGGGTGGGGGTCCCTTGCAGGGGGGCAGGCTTGCTGCAGAAGCCCAGGGTGTAGGTGACGCCCTGGGAGGTGGTCTCTCAGGACAGCAGTGCCTGGGCCCTTGGGGCAAGGCCCTAGAATGTCCCAGTGTGCGAGTCACTGCTGTCTGGGGAGGGGAGCAGTCACTCGGAGAGGGAGCTGGGCAGGGGGTGGTCAGTCCCTGCAGGAGGCTGGAGAGACAGGGGTCACTGCCAGCCTAGGAGGGTGGGCACACAGTGAGGAGGCCAGAAGCTGGCGGGCTCGGTCTGCCTTCCCTTTGAGGGTTCTCGGGTAGCCCTGACGTGTCAGCAGTGAACGGTCTGGTCTGATCCATGCACCCCGTTGGGGACCCAAAGACCCGAGTAGAGAGAACCCCTGACGGTCAGACTTCAGGCCCCTGGGCTTTGCCTGCAGCAGCTGTAGCCGGAAGCGACAGCCCAGCACTGAGAAGCAGAGGCGAGGCGGGGGGAGGGCTGGGGTGGGGGGCCGAGCCGCAGCATCCACAGGCCAGGCAGGGCCTCTCATCTCACTGAGGGGGCCGGAGCCAGGACCACACCGTCCCTTCCCTGCACTGTGTAATCCGACAGGTGACCAGAGGTGACGCAGCCCCCGGGGACACCGCTTCCTCCTCTTCCTCCCAACAGCTCCTGTTCTTGCCATGTCTCCAAGAGGGCACTGTTGCCGCAGGGGGCGGCCTGGCACCGCCATGCACAAGGGCCGAAGTACAGGGCCGGCTGGCTTTTGGAGGCAGATGGCTACGCCTGTCTTCCTGGAACCTGGCAAGCACCCTAACGCCACACCAGCTCCCACGGCCAGGCCTTGGCAGGGGACGCTGACCGCGGAACCAAACCCTCACTGCGCCCTTCGTGTTTCCCGCCCTGCTGGCAGCTGGCTCCAGCCTCTTGCCCCTGCCTTGCTGGGTGGCCCCTCCTCCCCTAAGCTCTCTGTGCTGTCCGCCCCTGGCGTGCCCCACAGCCGCTGATGATGCCTGCATCTCATATCTCACCTGGGCCTGTCTCCATGAGCAGGTGGGCACCTAAAACTTGACCCTGGTCTCCCTGCCCCAGCCCTCTCCCTATGACCCAAGCTTCGCACAGCCACTTTTGAAGAAGTCCAATCAGATGGCTCCGGTCCAACCTTCCTGTGCTACTCAGAGCTAAGGCCAAAGGCCTATAGTGGCTGACAGGGGCCTCCTCCCGAGTTCTCTGACCCTCCGGTCCCCATACTACCTGGAGTCCTGCCAACCCAGCTCTCCTGGCTCCCGAGCATCTCTGTACCACAGGGCCTTTGCATGCTCTGCCTGGAATAACCTTCCCTGTACATCAGCAGGGCTCCCTCCTCGCCTTGGTCAGAACCCTGTTCAGATGCTGCTGTTTTAGGAAGGCCCACCCTGAGCACCTGCTCCCCCAAACCTTAACTGATGCTTCTGCTGTGTCATTTTAAAGCACCAGGTGCTGTGGTGTCGGGACTAGGACTCTGGGAGTTGAATGGTTGTCACTGGACCCTACTGGCTAGGGGTGGAGTCAGACTGTCAGTCCAGTGGTAGCTTGGTGATACCGCCTCGAGGCGGTGGCCCCTTGCAGGAGAGAGGGACTCTGGGAACTGCTGTTCTCTATGTCCCTTCTTCCTGCCTGCTGGGGCTCCGCCTGCCTTGAGAGGTGGCCCCACACGGGCTACCGACCTGACCCTGAGGACTGCCAGCACCCTGCTTGTCCCCACGGGCGCCTGGGACCTTCCTGCACTCTGCACTCTTGCATGTGGCTGTGTCAGGAGAGGGACTCCGGGACTGGCGTCAGGCTTACGGACTTGAATTGGAGTGGGCTGGGCTGGCTTCTTGGCCTCACACTTTTTCTTAGACTCTTTAGAGTGTTTCTCCTAACCCAGACTCCCAGTGACGCCAGAGGTCAGAGAACTGACTTCCAAGGGGTTTCCATGGGCCACCAGGCCTTGCTTCCAAGGTGCCTGTGGGTACAGTACGCCTGGACCTCCAGTCCTGTGGTGAGCAGCTTTAGTGCATTAGCTGTCTACACCGCCCGGGGACCCAGAGCCCCTTCTAAGCTGTGACGTTATTCTCGCCTTCATTAGGTCAGTGTCTGTCTCCCCTGCTGTAATAACCCTGGGCCCTCCCCTGCCTCTCCCTGCTGTAACCAGAAGCAGTGGCACACGGCTGGTCCCTGAGGCAGAGCGGGTGGTGGCTAAGGGGCTACCCTGCTACCTCTAGCTGGAAGGCTGGCTCCCAGGGTGGCAGGGGGCCTGGGCTGGGCCCAAACTGGCCCTCTGAGGGTCCTAGCCTTCCAGTGCTGTAGCACACCCAAGGAGTATTTGTCCTTCTAAGGGGTCAGGGACCCGACGCCCATCTGGGGGCCCCTCCCTCAGTCCACACTTGCGTGAGGAATGCTCTCAGCCACACTGAGCCTGGCTAGACCAGATGGGAGGAGCAGACTCTGCAGATAGGACACCTTCCACCCCGAGGGCTTGTCTCTTCCAAGGAATGGCGGGAATGAGGTCTGCCAGGCCTCCTGACTTATCACGCCTGGCTTCTGGGCTTGGTAGCCTTCCTCCCCATATTTCTACACTGCTCTCCTAGGAAGCCCACTAGTCAGACCCAGACGGCCCTATCCTCTAGGGCGCAGGACCAGTGGGCCGCATGGCGGGCCTCCTTCCAGGTACATGGGGGCAGAGTGTGAGCCCGTGCTGGCACCTCACCAGGCACAGCGCCCTCAGCCTTGTCACCACTGATGTCCTGGGGCATGGGACTGAGGTGGGGACTGTCCCATGTTGGACCGCCGCCTTGGGTCCTGCCCACCGAAAGCAACTCCCTCCCTTTGTGGCAGCCAAGAGTACCCCAGACACTGCCAAATGCCAGGCCAAAATCACCCCCAGTGGAGGGGCGTGGTCCAGAGCAGCTATGGCTGCAATGGGAGGGGGCCAGCTTAGCACACGCTTAACACAGCCCAAGAGGAAGTGACCTGCCCAGGGTTCCTCACCAAGAGGGAAGAGCAAGGGTCTTTTCTTGGGCACTCAAGGTACAAGCGTCTAGCTCAGAGTCCACTTCAGGGGGGAAGAGAGAGCGCCAGAGTCTGGGGGGACTCCAACACCCCCCTCCCATGCACGTGGCATCCCGGGCGGCAACGTGAGTCCTGGCAGCCAAGTGGAAGCCTTGCTCCAGTACAAGCGGTTCGTGAGCTGGGACGGCGCCCCCTGCAGCGCGATGTAGAATCGACTCGGGCCAGCCGGAGCTGCTCCCAAAACCATGGGGTGGGCGTGCGGGGGACAGATGCTGTTCTCCCCAAGCCCTGGCTAACAGGTCCATGTGCCCACATGCCCTGGCTTTTACTTCACTGCTCATCTCACACACACACACACACACACACACACACACACACACACACACACCACACCCCGCCCCCAACACTGTGGGCCTGCCCGTCTGCAGCGGTTACCTCCCCTCCAAAGAGGGGGAAGCGGAGCTCCAAAGAGGCGAGATCCTTACAGATTCTCCAGAGATTTCCCGAACACCTTCCGGGAGGTGACCACCATTGCCAGCTAGTGAGAGGGGATGGAGGAACCTGGCACAATGCTGCCAGGAGTGTCGGCCCTCCTAGAACCATGCACCATAAGGGAGGCACGCTTGGATCTGCCCGCAAATGGTGTGGCTTGAAAAAGATCCTGCCTGGGTGGCCTGGTCGGTTGCTTTCTGTTCTCATGACGACTGACAGCTTTGGAAACTCGCAGGGGTGCTTCCTCTCTGTTCTATAGGCTCAAAGAGTCAGCATCGACTCACTGGCAGTGGAGTTGAGGGTTTGGGCCTGGTGGTGCAGTGGGTTAGGCGCTGAGCTACCAACTGCAAGGTTGGTCGGTGGTTATAAACCCCCCAGTTGGCTGGAGGGAGAACGAGGGGGCCGCCTGCTCCTGGAAAGGTTCGTCTCAGCAGCCCTCCCCAGGGCCGAGCTGCCTCCTAGAGGACTTGATGGCAGTGAGCCTGACTTGGACTCTGGTGGCACAGTGACTAAGGGCTCAGCTGCCAACGAGAAAGGTCAGGGGTTCGAACCAACCAGCTGTTCCAAGGGGGAAAGGCGAGGCTGGCTGCCCCCTAAAGATCTGCCACCTTGGGAACTCCAGGGGGCAGTTTGCCTCTGTCCTGAAGGGAACGGACTGGAAAGTCGTGGGGTGTTCGTCGCTGCTTTGAGTCCATGTGTCCTGGATTGGCCTGCCCATGGGCCCCAGTCGAATCCCCCAGCTGTCTGACCACCCATCACTCGCCTTGGGTGAGCTCAACTCAGACCACAAGTCTGCCCCCCCCCCCCACCAACATTGAGACGGTCACTTGAGCCCTGGTGCCCAGAGCTGCCCCCCAGGAAGCAGAGGTGTCCCCGTGCCAGCATGGAGCAGGTGCCGTGCAGGAGGCAACCTGCCCCATGGCAGCTCCGTGGTGCCCTTTGTCAACACCAGCAGACAGACCACCCCGGGACCCTCGGAGTGACATTCCCAGCCTGCCGCAGAGCCCATCACATAAGGGTGGGGAAGGGAGGCATGACAAGGCTGAGAGAGTTGAGGGCCTGGGGGAGTCTCATGCCCCTTCACTGCCTTGAGGAGCCCTGGGGGCACCAGGGGGCTAAGCGTTGGCAGTTCAAAGCCACCAGTGGCTCTGCTGCACAGAGACGAGGCTGTGTGTAGAAGCCCAGTGCTTCCTGTTCTGGAAGCCACAATTCAATGCAGAACCCAGGACAAATCCTCCCAGCACGGCTCCCCATCAGGAAGAAAGGACACTTACACATCGCAGGAGCCCTGAAGACCAGAATCACCTACAGAACCACAAACACCTGGTGGCGACCTCTGAGGAGCCCCTGAACCCCAGCATGGAGCCTGCCTGGGGGGGGGTGGGGAAACCACCAAACTCCCTGCCATCGAGGCAATACCCTAGTGCAGCGGTTCTCAACCTGTGGGTCACGACCCCTTGGGGGGGGGGTTGATGACCCTTTCACAGTAGCAAAATTACCATGATGAAGTAGCAATGAAAATAATCTGATGGTTGGGGGTCACCACCACATGAGGAACGGTCTTAAAGGGTCGTGGCGTGAGGACGGTTGAGGACCACTGCCCTGGAGGTTACTCATTGCTGGAGGCCACGGCAGAACTGCCCCTAGGAGTTTCTGAGACTTCACTCTGGACAGGGGTAGAACCACCATCTTTTTCCTGTGCATTGGCTGGTGGTTTTGAACTGCGGACCTCGTGGTTAGCAGCCCCACAAGTAACCACTGTGTTGCAGCAAAGGGGGCCCCTTTCTCAGGCGCCCTCCGTTTCAGAATAGCCACGAGACAGGGGCACAGGTGGTGCACAGGTAGCCCTGGCTGGTCCTCTTTCACGTCGGGACCTGGGGACAAGGCGAGACCCCACAGCGCAGGCGAGCCCAGGGCCAAGGCTGGCTACCCTCGTTACTGAAGCCGCAACCCCTATTGGCTGCACTCAGCACTTCACGCCATCATTCCTGGGCCTTACAACCACCCATGTGCCAGGCAACGGCATTCCCAGTTTACAGACCGGAAGCGGAATGCCCACATGGGATTCAAGGGTACATCAGGGGTACAGGTGATGACAGAGAGGAGCAACACAAACCCGAGCTTACTGGGCACTTCCTGTGTGCCGGGGATGGAGAGCCAGACCGGCTGCAGCCACACCCGGCCGCCATGCCCCAGAAGCACGTGGAGCTATGCTCCCCGCTGCCCACTTCCTAGCACGGCCATGACCCAGGCGCGCTAGACCCAGAATGCAAGTGTTTGCTGCTTGTCCTCAGGCCGGAGCACTTCCCAGCACGGCCATGACCCAGGTGCGCTAGACCCAGAATGCAAGTGTTTGCTGCTTGTCCTCAGGCCGGAGCCCTTTCCCCAAACAAACAAACAAACAAACCCACACGTGCTGTGTTTGTATAAAAGATATTTACTTCAATGAGCACACCTAGGGTGCTAGTGAATCGTAATAATACGTGGTGTGAGTTTCATACAGTGATATTGCTTCTCCATATCATATAGGGACTTGTACAGTGCTGAGAACAAACATCGTATGGCTAACAGAAGACAGAAGGGACAACGCCGAGGGGCCGACGGGTGCCTCACCCCCACCACACACACCCCGCCAGCCAGATCAACCTTGACTCTTAAGTGTTGAAATGAAGAGCAAGAAAGGAAAAAAAAAAACAACCCCAAAACATAACCAGGTATGAGTCACGGCAACACAACTGAGGCTTCTCAAAGCGATTTGTACAAAAATGATGCTCTTGTTATTTTTATGTGTGTTGGTTTTGTTTTTAAAAAAATTCTTTTGTGTGTTGTTGTTTTTTTTTTTTTTTTGGTCAACTGGGTCTCTGTGAGGATTTAAAAAAAAAATCTGTGATTGTATTAACAAACGAGCTCTAAAAAACACCTAAGACTTAGTGCGTTACAGAAAATATAAAATACTGCTAAAAATGTCAGACACCACAATACACTGGGGTGGGGTTAGGGAAATGGAGCTTATTGAGAGTTCTCAGGAAGAAGTCCACCACTTTGTGGGGTTTGTCTTGTGCTGTTAGTAGTCTGGATGGGACCGCGATGCCACCACACTCTCCAGGGCAAGTAGTTACTGCACAAAGGCGGGGGGCTGGTCTCCTCCTCGGTGGGGAGGGGCCACGGCAAAACCACCTGGGTTTCTGTGTCGTCTGCTAACAAGCTGCTCGAAATGCTTGAAGGGGTTTGGAACACATTCTCACACTCCCAGAACGCACAGTATTTTGGAGGGGGGAGGACATGAGCTGCCCGTTTTCTCAAGAAAAGAGGCAGGAAACGGCAAGATGGAGAAATGCATAGACTAATTAGAGAAAAAAGGGGGGGAACTCTGGGAGGGGGTGGTTGGAGCAATTATTTTATTAGAGGGCTTTCTGTCATATAGGCAAGGACAAAATCGGGGCCCCCCCACCCCCCACCCCCAGCAGTTTCACAGAAGGGAACCCGTCTCCAAGTGAAGGGGTGGCCGGCAGGCCCTGCAGGGGAGGTGGCCACTCTCCTGGCCACGGTGGGGCAGGCAAGGCCCTTGCCTGGGCCTGGCTGAGCTTCCTTCTGGAAGGTCCACAGGCCTGAGGGAGCCCCACCGCACCAGCACCCACTGGGTGACTTGCTGCCTGTGTTTCTGGGCCCCAGAAAGCTCTTCCCCGAATCCACCAGCCCTCCACCCAGCACAGGAAGGGCCGAGGGTCTCAGGCCTCAGTCGCTACAGAGAGACGCTGCTTGCTTCACAAAATGGGGCTTTTGACCAACGCGGTCTGCAAGGAAACCAACAGAAACGTAGCACCCCACGTGAGCTGTGTGGGACACCACTCTCTCACCTGAACTTAATACTCTTGACCGGGCCGCCACGCCCTTGCTGACCGGGGTGCATGCGGAACCTTCATGAACCCAGAAGTCTTACCAAGAGGCTCTAGGAGGCTTTGGGGCACTGCGCCTGGCTTTGCTGGCCAAGCTTCCCCTGCAGCTCCTCCCACGCCAGGGTCCCTGCCCCCGGGCTCCCTGACACTGGCAGAGGGCTTTTGTTTGTTCATAAACTCTCTCATGCTAACAGCTGCCGGTCGAGACACCACCATTTCTTTCTTGCCCTTGCTTTTCTGTTTTGTCCTGTGGCTACACGGGAGGCGAGTGGCCGACTCTGGTGGCGAACCCCGCCCCTCTTGGGTTCGCTCAGGGGGGCGGGAAGCAGAGGGCAGTAACCACTGGAGTGGTGGCAAAAAGCATGTACAACAACAACAACACAAAACACTCCTGATAAGTACTTTAAATGATTAAACCTAATAATAAATAGAAGAGGATAGAAATATTTTCTTTTTCTCCCCCCTCCCCCCTCTCAAGGAAACACCCTTTCATCATGCTTACACACGGGCGGGTCAGTCAGTAGCAGTCAGCCCATCTCAATGAGAAAAGATTAAGTGCTAGAAGAGATGGTGTGGCCACAGATACTCAGCCTGGCGGGGCATCAGGGGTCTCAGCTGCTGAGCCACCGGACACCCCTGTCCCCCTTCACCTGTAGAAAGCCGGCCCGGAGTCCCCAGGCCCTAGGCCCAAGCTCCGGGTGACAGACGGGGACAGGCTGAGGCGGAGGCTGGAGGGGCGGGGCCAGCCTGCTTTGCCTTGAGTGGACAAACCAACGGGACTACAGTGAACAAACCTTCCACAACCTGAATTGTCCTGGTCTAAAGCTTACTCTGAGTTCATTTGCTGTGCAAGACCTTGTCTTTTAAAAATGAAGAACAACAGAACCCAAGGACTTCTATTGCACACAGCTTCTGACACACGGTCATCTCCTTAAGTGCTTTCCATTTAAAGCAAACTACAAGAACGAACCGAGAGAGAGAGAGAGAGAGAGAGAGAGAGAGAGATAGAGATAGAGAGAGAGAGAGAGAGAGAGAGAGAGAGAGAGAGAGAGAGAGAGAGAGAGAGAAGCAAAGGAAAAACAGGACAAGAAGTGAGAGTGGGGCTGGGTAGGAGCAAAAGAAAAGCAGGCCCGTGTCTGCCTCTTTCCCGGCATCTTGCTGATCGGTGGGCTCTGGTCTCCAACAAGGTCCCAGGGCTTCCGGACATGCTGTGCTTCTGCTTCTTGGGGTGGGGTGTGTGGTGGTGACATGGGGTGTGTGTGTGGGGGGGAATAAGGCACCTTTCCTTTCTGATCACAGAAAGCGTGATACATAGCACAGAGCATCTTTTGTGGTCCACGTTAAAGCCTACGCGACAGAAATGACAGCGGCAGACGCTGCGCACTCCGTGACATCACTGAGGAAACGAACACGGCCCTGCGGAGCAAACCGAGCTTCGTCTACAAGGTGGCTCGGAGGGCCAAGTGTACGTGCATACAACGCCCGACGTCTCTCGCGCTAGCTTTTTAATTTTTTTTTCCTTCAAAGGATTCTTCGCCTGCAATGCCCAACTTTTGAAGTTAGCATTCTTTTTTGGGGGGTGGGGAGGGGGGAGGAAGACTAGGTGCTTTGGGAATGTCTTGTTTAAAGCTAAATGTCACTTCATCCCAAACCGAAAGCTCAGATGTTGCTGCTGACAGCAAGGACGTGATTTCTTTGGCAGGGGAGGGGGGCGCGGGCAGGGGCAGTGCCTGTATGGGGGACAGGAGGCTCGCCTTCCAGGCTGCGGGCACCTCTGGGGTCAGGAGCCCAGGGCTCAGTTTAGGTTCTGCTGGAGGTGTCCGTGCCCCCTGATCTTCTGACTGCTTCCCGCCCAGGGTCTTATCCTCAGCTTCCAGGTCACCTCAGTGCCTGGCATGCTGGGTCTTTTTGGAACCGTTTCAAAATGCAGCAAGGGAACACGCATCTTGGCGAGTGGGGCCTTCCTCAGGACGCACATGTGCGAGCATCACGTGCTCTCGGAGGTGGGACCTTGGAGCCATGCCCCCGCCTGCTGCTTTGGGACTTGGCCGGGGGCGGGCAGGCGCACGAAAGCTCCCTTAATGCCATCAAGCCTAAAGGAAGTTGCACTCTGCGGGGAAGCACCCGAGGATGGCACCAATCATGAAGACCCCTCCCAAGCTCTTTCCAGCGGGGGACGATTCCGGCGACCAGCACGCGTGTGCCCACAGTCGGCCTCGAGAGCGGGCTCTCTTCGGCACCTGACAGTAACGGTCACTTCTTTTTTTGGAATGAAAGCTGGGCAATGTAGTCCTATCCTCTCCTGCCCCGTATAGGGCCCCAAAGGAGCACTCCCCATGGCGCTCAATTCACCCCCCACTGGGGACAACAAAGCCCCAGTAATTAGAGTCACCAGGGTCAGGCAGGAGTGCCAGGGTGTTCTTCTCATGTGGCCAGCTCGGGGCAGCTCAGGGCATGGGGCTTGAGGATGAGGGATCGCAACAGCTGAGCAGGAAATGCAGAGCGTGGAGTCTTTAGAACAGCTGCGGGCTTGGGGAACAGGTGGAAGTCGAGGAGACACAGCCCCGCGCACTCCCGGCACAGGCAGCGCCTGCGCAACAGGCCAAGACATGCTCCCCGCTGTTTCTCAGCTCTGCGTGGTGGAGTGTTGTCACCTGGGGAACTTGGGTCAGTGAGGTAGCAGGGGGTGAATGAGGAGTGTGAAGACAGGAAGGGCAGCCAGGGAGGAGCAGGGGGTCCCTGGTTCTCCCAGAGCCAAGCTTCCAGCCCCAAGTTAACACCAGCAACAGGCTACCGGCCCTTTCTACACATACCTATGCCCTTGTGTGGCTCCATCTGCCCCCCTCCCACTGGCCTCTGATGAGGGGCTCTGGAGTGGCTGAGGGCTGCCTCTGGTTTGTCCAGGCCTGCTCAGAGGTGCCTGTCACACTGCATTTAAGGCACAGGCTCCTACCAGCGCCCAAAGCAGTCCTTTCTCGCCTTTTTACGTTGTGCTCATCCAGGTAGGCCGTGTGCATATTCTGCCGGTTCCTCTGCTGTTTCCCGTGAGCTCGGTGGTGCTAATCCCGGGGACGACGGAGGAGCATTGCATAGTGTCGGAGGTCATCAATGGCCGCGGCTCACAGAGTGTGGGGGTGGGGTGGGGGGTGGAGTCCAGGGCAGCCTGCATGGGAGCCACCCGCCTGAGCTTACCAGGTCGGTTTTGCTCTCTGGCTGGTGCCTAGAGTGTTCCCTGCCTCCGTGGCTTGCAGGCGAGTGGCCTGGCTGCTGTGGCCCTGGCTGGGAGGCAGGCCGGGTGGGAGAGTGGGGTGGTCTGCTTCCTTCGGGCTGGCCACCCAGGTCTGGGCAGCAGATAGAGCGATGAGGACAGCAGAGGAAATCTCAACCTGAAGCTCCGCAGCCCTGTGGGCCGGAAATGCCAACCAGCATGGAACTTGGGACGGGGGAGACTTGAAGATGGGGAGGAAGGCAAAGCTGCCAGCAGAAGGGACACAGGGCCGGGAGGAAGCACGCGGGCGTTGGCAGTACAGGGGCGCCATCGCAGCGAGGCGAGGCCACAAACCGCCGCTCTTGCCTCAGGGGTTTCCCGAGACAGGCACAGTGGCCAGTGTTTGGCAGTTGTCATCTGAGTCGAGAGCCTCGCATTTTTTGGAGACGTCTCTCAATCTGGTCCGGGCGCCATCGTCTGCCAGGCTCTGCCCCAGCAGGAGTTCAGTGTAGTTCTAAGAACCAAGGAGCTGAGCTAACTGACCACGGCAAACCTTTCCCAAGAAGAGAGGTCTGGGGCTGGTTTGGAAGAGGAGGTGACCTGGGAGCCAGGTAGGGGAGAAGATCCCCTTTTCTGGGGCAGACGTGAGCATGGGAGGGTCAAGAACAGAGCACAACAGACAGAGCCCACACACCCTCCACCTCAGACAACCTAAGCTAACTTGGGCAGGCACCGAGGGCCCAGAGGCTCCACATGCAAACTCATTTCACGTAGAGTCTAGCCTTAGCCAGCTAAGCAATGGCACAAAACCAAACCAAACCAAAAAACCCTTAGCTCTGGCATGAGGCGCACTGCCTCCAATGAACAAAAATAAGCCATTTAAAATGGTATAATGGAGCTTGTAATTAAATGTTAGTGTTTTTTCATGAAACTGGTTCCCCCCTCCCCCCACCTCACCCCAGGGGAGAGGTACAAATCAGCTTTTTAAACTGATAGAGCACAGAGATGGGTGGGGTGTCTGCGGCCTATGAGAGCTACTGCTTGGATCGACAGCCAGCGGAGAGTTAAGCACACCAAGAGGACGCTGTTCAAGGCACTTGAATATTGCTTATCGAGATGAGAGAGCAACCCTTAGACTCAAACCGAGGGGCCCAGAAAGGAGGGGGACACTCCCGCTCCACATGTCTCTGTGCCATTTAGTGGCGGCTCTTAGAAGAATTACAGACAGTGATAACTCAACACAAGAGATCATGGGATTGGGATCGCAAAAGAGAAAACAAAACAAAACAAAAATGCAACGCGAGAAGAAAATAAATAATCGAGAAAAGAAAAAAATACAAACACAGAACCACAAGCAAACTTTAACCAACTGATTGTATCGAGCACTCAGATGGGGGCCTGGCAAAAAAAGACAGAAGGGAAATCAACGCAAACCAATTCCTCAGGCTTCAAGGAACCCAAACAAACAAACAAACAAGTAAAACGATTCAATTGCTTGGGAGAGCCAAAGTGGCCTTTTGAGGTGGCCGGCTACTCGGCCATTTGGATGGACAAAACTACACTTCTCAATTTCCTCGGACCGAACACCTTTGTCAATAAGGGTCACGCCTTTAACACAAAAGCAACTAAGCCTACAGCCCCCCCCCCCCCAGCACGTCTTCTTTTCATTCTCGTGATGATTCAGGCTTCACCGCGCAAGATGACACCCCTCCCTCGCGGTTTTCCTGGAGAGGACTCCAGTCCTGTCGGCTACTCACTGGCCCGAGGGTCGCTAATGCGGACTCGTTCTCCTTAATGCCCCTGAACCAGCTGGATGGTAACCCCTCTCCCCCCCACACACCCTGAAGCTCCTCCAATTTGAATTCTACGTTCAAGTTCAGAGATAGCTTCTGCAACCACCAACAGATGACCCAGCGGCCTGCCTCCTAGCCTCCCAGAGCCTTCGGAACACTTGGTATCCATGAACAAAGGCATGGTCTCTTTAGTGTAGTGACTCTGAACTGGTGAAATCTGGAATTAAGTGCTGCAGTTGCAGGCTAGACGACTGTAAATTAAATGAAATACAGGATTTCTAAAACATCATGCAAGAAATGTGGTTTCACATCTTACAGTCAAAGTCCTACAAGTTAATTAATACAAGCACACTGAGGTGTAATAGCGGGAGCATCCCTTGAAAATTATAACTCCCTCCCACCCTCCCCAAATTAAAAAAAAGTAATATTAATTCAACTTAAGAAATGAATGCACCATTAAAATGTCATCCAAAGATGTTGACCTAAGACAAAGGTTTCAATGATACACAATACGGTCAAAAAGTTCTCAATCAGTAATATACAGTATGACAACTACATCTTGTAAATTATACCCAATACTGCCGGCAGTCTATCCCTCTAAAGAATATTTGCCCCTTTCATCCCTTCCTAACAATCAGATAATAAAATACAGCACCTATAAATAAGCAAAAAAAAATATATATATATACCGAAATCATCTATTGTTAGTTTAAAGATATGGCAATAAAGGAGTCTAGATTAGCAAACTTGTAGAAGCCGTAACTGATAAAACAGCTTATTGAAAAAGGTGGCAGTAATGCACTCTATGTGTGCACAGGTAATTAAGAAAATACACAGACGTATAAAACTGCACACACGCTCACACGCACACTCTCATCCACCTCTAGTCTCACGCACATACATAAAGACAACAGGAGGGTCAGAGACAAGTTAGACTTTTGATTTGTACTTAGACTGTCCTGGGCTGTGCATCAAAGAACTTTCCAAGAGGCAAAGTGAATGAGGGCAAATGGTCTGGTCTGGCTGTGAAGAGCATCAACGTCTAGGTGTCCCGTTTCTGTGGGGTGGGGGGCGCGGCGGCGATGGTGGGAGTGGGGGCGCAGAGCCCAGACGGTCCTGTTCCTCTCGTGCAGGGAAGAAAGCTTCCCACGACTTCAACATAGTTATCAGTGCTTGTGGTGGGAAGCGAGGGAAGGAGTGTGTGCAAGCCCTACCCAGGCCCGGGGAGCATCTTCCCCTAGGAAGGGCTCAGGTCCGTCAGGCGCCCAGGAGGGTGGTGAGGCCCGGTACCTTCAGTGCCAAGTTAAGAGTGCTGTCGACAAGACAAGGGGTGGCACCCCTGCTTCTCACTAGGGCCCCAGGCCGAGGCCTTAACCGCGGGGGTGGAGGGGGCCCTACTTCCTGCTACGTGAGTGCTCGCACGTGTGCAGATGCACTGTACACAGACGTCGACACCATAAATTAAACAGAATGAACAGGGACGTGCTACAGTTCTAACTTGTCTCCTAAACCTCCCAGATATGAGGTCTGATCAGCGTGCTCTGCGGTTAGAGGTTAAAAAGCAGATTATAAAATACCTAGATTCGGATCTTTTCTTTTTGTCCTGATTTGGCCTAGAATGGAGTGTATTAAACAGACCCTGGTCACAAAAGGCCAGAGTCAGTTAAAGCTGTGACTCACTGTGCACTACGTGTCAGGATTCTAGTCATGTACAAGAAAACACTACGTCAGCTACCACGACATCACATCGGCTCCTGATGTGACTTTTCTTTTTTGTTAAAAAATAGGTGGAGTACATGTGTCTTATTTTAATTCAAAGTTTCAAACGAGAAGATTCTTTTCTTGAAAATATTTAGGAATCCAAACTAGTGTGTTTAGAGTCGGTTTGACTGTGCAATCTCTTAGTGGCAACTGAACAGCTACAAAAACTTTCTTTTTAAATTTTTTTTCTGAAAAATCCCTGCCCTCCCCCACTCCCCCCCCTTTTTTTTCCTGGTTTAAGAAGATAATAGTGTATTATCGCTCTGAAGCCATTAGATGGCAGATAAAAAGCCCCCTTTTAATCTGTGGGATTGATTTTTTTAAGCCCACACGAAAGAGGCGGGCGCAAGGCAAAGCTGTATTAGAGTTATTCCAGAACCTGTGGAAATCACTTCGGGCAATAAAAAAACACTGAGGGTACAAAAGCTCGACCACCCATCTCCGTTTGCCTCCTCGAAGACACGACACGACGGCGTAATGCTCCGTTTTCTATATGCACCGTGGCCTATGGCGATTTTGCCCCGTGGCCCGCGGGGCTAAGTGCGCGCGGTCCGCCGGCCCGGCCCGCCCGCCCGGTGCTGCCCCGCGGCCCGGCCCGGCTCGGCCGGACGCGCGGGCGCACGGACGCGGCGGCGGGGGCGGCCTCAGAACTCCCATTCGATGGGCTCCTCCCGGCTGGCGGCCTTCTCCAGGCGGTGGATGATGCTGTTCAAGTTGGCCGCCTTCTTCTTCCGCAGCGGGCTGTCGCGCGAGTCCCGGGCGCCCGCCGCCTCGGGGAGGCCGAAGAGGCTCTGCAGCGAGCTGGCGCGGCGCGCGCCCGGCGGCGGCGGCGGGGGCGGCGGGCCGCTGGTGCTTGGCAAGGCGGAGCTCCTGGCGGCGCGCTCGCGGGCCTGGCCCGGGCCCCGGGCGCGCGCGGCGGCGGCGGCGGCTGAGGTAGCGGCGTCCTCTCCGGCCGCGGCGGCGGCGGCGGCGGCGGGGGCGGGGCTTGGCGCGGGCCCCGGGACCTCCGTGGCGCCCTCTGGCGGCGGCGGCGGGGGCGGCGGCGGCGCCCGGGACCGGCTCTCGTCGTCGTCCGCGGCCGGGGTCGGGGTCCCGGAGGGAGGCGGCTCCGCCTTCCCCGGCGGCCGCGGCGCCTCCTCGCGCTCCTCCAGGGCCGCGGCCTCGGCCGGCCCTCCCTGAGACTTGGCGGCGGCCGCGGGGCCGCCCGACTCCTCGCTGTCTGCGGCGCCCGCGCCCTCGCTGGCTTCCACGCCGTCGCAGCTGTCGCCCTCCGAGCTGGGCGCTGCCCTGCCGCTTCGGGCGGACGACGGGGAGTCGCTGGCCCCAGCCTGGCCCTGGCTCCCGGCCTGAATTTCCTCAATGAACAGTTCTCTGCGGATCCGGGACCTACGGGACACAAGCGAGGAGAGGCCTGTGAGGGGCTGCCGGCGACCCACGGGGCAGGCCCTCCCTCCAGGGGTGCATTTGTCTGGAAGCCTCTTGAGGTGACTGCAAAAGAGGGTCCCATCAGAGCGGTCACCGCGCCCTAGCCCACCATCTCCGCCCACATCCTTGCCCAGGCACCCAAAGGGTCCATGCCCATCACCCACAGAGGGCGGCCAGAACTGCTTGGTGGCCTCCTGACTTCCCAGCAGCCTGCTAGGTCACGCCACTCCTGCCTCACCGACTGCCTTTGCTAACCTACAAGAGCGCGTGTGCGGTGCTCCGTGTTTCCCAAGCGCATTCTTCCTTGGTGCTTCTGAAGAAGCTGACTCCTGCCTGGGGCACCAATCCCCTGTCACTGCGATGAAGCTCCACCGTTGGCCACGGAATGCCATGGCCCTGGCTCACCTCCTCAGGGTCCCATCTACTCTCCACTTTCCCAAGGAATAACTCCTGACTGAATTCATAAATGAACCTGCAGGTTGCCTGGGAACCACTGCTTCTTCATCAGGACTTCATGAGAACGTACCGATTATTAGCAAAGAGTCAAAGAGAAAATCTTCAGCTCGCAGCTCTCACCTACAGAGTTCGGTGTAACTGGTCCAGGCTAGGGTAGAGACTCACCAAATTGTGAGTTGTCCACTAATCGATTCCTCTGAAGGGAGAAGACTGGGAAGGGCCATGTTTCAATCAAGAGGCCAAATAAGTGCTCCAGCAAATTGAGTCCATTTTACTGACGTCACCGTTCAGCCTACAGTGGACAGTAGGTGCTGGTACTTTCCTAGGACACTGCCATCTCTTAATGGGACAGGCCTTCTGTTTGGGGAGTCCTGGGTGACACCACAAATGGGCTCTGAAAAGTCTGTTTTTGCTCCCAAGTTATAGCTCACGTCAATAAGGTAGGCCGTTAGACGTCTCTAGGTGTCTCTTCCCTAGAGCTGATGAAAGCTCTGAGAGTAAGCAAACCATTGATGGAAGAGCATCTTTAGATCACTTAGTACCAAGCTCAGTGTCTTGCACAGAGCAGGCCTGCAGAAAGCAGGTGGGGTAATATGCATGCACTTATTTTTACTTTTCCCCTGATGACTCCGGTTTCGGTAGGTATGCCGCCAGGAGTCGCTGTGTTGTTCTTTGCTTTGTACGTATAAAAACATCTCTTGCCTAAGTAAAATTCCATTTCATCTCAGCCATAAACACCTTCAATTTCAAGAAGAGCCATGAGTTTCTACTGGTTTCAGAGGCTGTGTTTATAGCCAGGAAAAATGGCCTTGGATCACGGCTTCCAGACATATTTGCCACCTAGTAGTCCTGTTCCCAGCAGGTTCCACAGGCTCCATTATGGTGAAATTTTTGGCATTATATGTACTTGTATGAGGGTAAGTAAAAAAGTACTGCTATAAAGTCATAGAACCCTTTATTCAAAATGGGAAGCTATTGTTTTTCAACATATCCCCCATATAAGTTGACACACGCTTCTGAAAACAGGGTGCCTTCCCTCTAATGCTTCCCCACAGAATTCTGTCTCTTTCACAATGGCAGCTTAGACACCTGCCAGGGTCTCAAATTGTCTTCCTTCTCAATATTCTCAGATTTGGGGAACAAAAAGGGTGAAGGGACAAGATCGAGGCAGTGGAGTCGCTGGGGTGAGGTTTCCCAACGAGTCTTGTCGCACAGCCTCCACTACTCTCAGGAGTGAACAGTGGCAGTGTCCTGCTGGGAAAGCATTTCCTCGGAAGCAGTTCTCATTTCCCTACAACGTTTTGATCGTGCCATGTCCTTTGAGAAAACCCATCAAGACTACTCCAATGGTCACCCTAGCCGTAGGGGCTGACCTCTCTGCCCTGAATGTACCTGCCCCTGCAGCGACCCTTGAAAACCACTGTTCTCATTGGGCCTTTGGGGGCAGGGACTTTAAGGTGCACCCATTTTGCAGCAGAAACCTATCTGCAGTCACCCACTGAACACACAGACGTGTTTAAATCTGTTTTGTTTGGAGTGGCCACGTGCAGGTATGACCTGGAAACCCTAGAAGTGGTATTTTTTTTGATTACCTGGTAACTTGGTACCTGTAACTCTGTGTGTGTGTGTGTGTGTGTGTGTGTGAGAGAGAGAGAGAGAGAGAGAGAGAGAGAGAGAGAGAGAGAGAGAGAGAGAGAGAGAGAGAGAGAAAGGCTGTACTTAGTCTGCCAGGTCCGGCCTCTACTGGGGGTGTTATCTGCGGCGGAGTTATGTTCTGTGTGGCTGGTGAGCTTTAAACTTTGTCCCTGGGGAAGGATCACATGACAAGTGTCACAGAGCACGGTCTGGTAAAGCTCCCCAGAAGTCACTGGGTGAACTTTCCTCCTCTACGGTCACCTTGAGAGCCCCTGAGGTGGGGTCCTGGGCACTAGGCTGTGAGGTTAAATCTGCTCTTGGCCGGCTTGTGAGCGTCTTGGCGGTTGAAATGCCAGGTGGGGTAAATGTCTCGTCATGCCTCACTCTGGGAGTTGGGAGGTTAGAAGGGCCATGCAGAGTTGGTCCCAGCCAGGCCATGGCCCACAAAGCACTGGGCTGGGCATCTCAGGGGCACCCTGGCCCACACAGAACGCAGTCTTTTAGGAGCCACGTTTGAAATCGGATTTGCCATTTACTAGTTGGGAGGTTTTTTTTTTTTAGCTTCCACTTCTTCTCTGGCAAACGTTGAGAAAAGTGCCCTCCTCACAGGATGTTATTAAGAGTCAGTGAGATATGAGATGCGCAGCCTAGGTCCCAAAATAAAGAACAACTGCTCCAACCACCCAGCCACCGAGTCCACTCTGAACTGTGGGACCTCAGAGGGCAGAATACAGCGGCCCCTCTGGTTTCTGAGGCGGAAGTCTTTGCAAGAGCGGAAAGCCTCATCTTTCTTCTAAGAAGCGGCAGGTGGGTTCGAGCCAGCAACTTAGCAGTTAGCAGCCGTTAGCTGCCTAACTCGCACTCTGCTGCTCCACCAGGGCTCCTCAAGACATAAGTTAGAAATTTAAAAAAAAGCAGCAGCAAAAACCAAAACCCCCAAACCATAAAAACAACAAGAAAGTAACTCTTCTTAATCCCCAGCAGTCTTGTGAGGGCCAGAGGGCCGAAAGGGAAGGGGTGAGTCCCCAAACCAAACTGTGTCTTCGAGTCATTCCGACTCACAGTGGCCCTCGAGGGCAGGCTAGAGCTGCCCCGTGGGTTCTGAGACTGCGCACGACCCCACAGTGTGGTGGTTGCTTGTTGCCAGTGACTCACGATGGCAACTCTTAAGTACAACAGAACGAAACACTGCCGGGGGCCTGTGGCATCCTCACAGTTCTTTCTCCAGGGGGTGACCAGGGGTTTCCAATGACTGATCCTGCAGCTGGCAGCTCAATGCATAAAGTATCCTGCTTTGGAAGGGGTGGGTACTCACTGCCCTGGAATCGATGCGGGCTCGTAGCAACCCGATGGGACAGGGTAAAACTGCCCCTGTGGGGTTCACAGACTGTAACTCTATGGGAGTAGACAGCATTGTCTTTCTCCGGAGGAGGGGCTGGTGGTTTCTGAACTGCTGACCTTGCGGTTAGCAGCCCACTATGCCACCAGGGCTCCCTGAAGGGGCGGAAGGACTGGGTAGGAAGAGACAGTCGTGTCTGGAGCTTGGGACCTGGGGTGTCTGTCATACGAGGTGGAACACTACCAGCCCAACCGTCAACCCCTACAGCCTTTGGTGGTAAAAATGGAGCCCCGCCCTCACTGCAGACAGCTGGATTTCCTGTGACAATCCTGCTAGCCACGTGAGCACCCATCGAGAGCAGCCCGTTACTTTGGACTCCCTTGTGGGGTGGGGGTATTGGGAACAGGTGAGAAAAAGACCCAAGCATCAGTCTTGCAGAGTTCAGCGGGGCAGGAAACAATTCCCTTGATTTTCCTCAGCCAACCCTCCATGTGGAGCTCTGTGGGGCTGGCCAGGTGGAGTGGGAGGTGGCGGTCGGCACTGAGTTGGCCCTGTCTGCACTTTGACTGGTGGGTGACCAGTCACAGGCAGGTGCTGCGGTTCTCGGAGTTGCAAGCCCGGTCCGAGCGACCTGGCACGCAGCACTTCTCAAGCACCTGCTCTTTCGTTTCTCTCTTCTAAAGCCTGCTGCTAATTCAACCGTCTTTCAACACCCTGCTCATCTCGTGCCCGACCCTTTGCTTCCAGGGGCTGCAGGGGACGGGGTCTCTGCCTGCCTCTCCAGGTGGACTGCTTTGCCGCGGAGTCATGGAAACAGAAACAAAGACACTGGCCAAACCTCTCTCTGGCTCTGGCCTCATTCGTTTCATTTGGAGCCCCTATTGCTCCTTGGGGAGAAAGACGAGGTGTTTTTTGTTTGCTCCCGTAAAGAGTGATGCTCCCGGACACCCACAGGGGCAGTTCTAACCTGTCCTGGAAGGTTGCAGCACGTTGGCCCTGCCGAGATGGCAGTGGCTGGGCTTGGTTTTGGATGGCTCCCCAGGTAGGAGCCCTGGGCGCAGGTAGTAGGTTACCAGCCGGCCTGCTAACTGCAAGGTCAGCGCTTGGAAACCGTTAGTGGCTGTGTGCAGGAAGAGGACGTTGTCTGCTCCCTTAAACTTTGCGGCATCTGAATCGTCAGGGGCCGCGGCTCTGCCCGGGCTGCTAAGCGCTGGAATGGACTCGATGCCTGGGGTGGGGGTGGGGGTGGGGTGTGAAACTGCAATTCGGCCTCTCCGTTTCAGGTGTGCACTTAATCACGTTCACGTGAAACACAGAAAGGTAGCATCCACATTACGTGACAGCCACGGAGACACCCGGAGAGGCCATGACTGCCAGTGCAGCTGAGGCCTGCAGGAGGGGTCTGGGGAGAAGGCAGCCCCAGCAGGGCCAGGAGAATGGCTTTGGAAATTGTCCTCTACACTCAGTCACCCACAGCCTCAAGTGCTCCTGCCGAGTCGTGCGACACGCAGAGAAGTGCGTGGGGCCCAGGGAAGGCGTGCTAGCTCAGAGGCATGCCCCCCCTTGTGTGTCTTGGTGGTAAAAGTGAGCTTGTTGGGCCTCCAGGGAACTTCAACCCCCAGTCCCAGGATGTGCTCTTGGGGCACGGGGAGACTGCGGTCCAGCCCCCAGAAGCTTCCTTCCAGGCAGAGGAAGCCCTGTCATTGTCACTCCTGGCTTCCCTCTGCCTCTGTGTGGACACAACTGCACATATGGGGATCAATCAGCTGCTTGTGCTCCGTTGGTCTACTTTCTTTGTACACAGGGGAGCCAGTGCACAGGTGTGGAGGCCTGCCTGGGGCCAGCACTGCCGCGATAGGTACGTGTCCCTGGTTCTAGGACGCAGGCAGCAGGTCCCTTGGGTGTGTCTGCTATGCGAGCACTGTGGCTGTGCCTTTCTCAGCAATCAAAAGAGTACTAGGTGCCCAACTGATTTTTTCAAAAAAGGAAAAGCTGTAATTTGGTCACAAACTGGGAGGTCGATTGAGCCCCTCTGGACTCTCTAACAGGCCTTGCCAGAAGAGGCAGGGGCCCCTGGTCAGCGAAAGAACTCCTGTCAGCCCCCAGGGGCTGCCTAGCTGTGACTAGGCACTGCCTGTCCTGGCCTCAACCCTGAGGGAGCCCAGGGTCCGGGCTGCACTGTGTACTGGCCTGTGTGGGGCACCCACTTGCCCACTATGTCGTTTTCTTGGGTCTTAAAAAAAATGAGGCACTGATGGTAAGTGGTAGGCAAGCTGGGCACCGAGCAGGCCCTCAGCAGAAATGCCTATCAGGGGCTCAAGTCGTGGGGGGCCTTGGATATAGCCATGATCAACAAGTCATGATCCTGCAGTGAGTTCCCATTTCTGCTCCAAACATTCCATCCCCCGCTCACCTTGTTCTCCTGGGGGTGGGGAGTGGGGTGGGGTGTTAATGAGCCCTTTCTTCGTAAATGACTGGTGTGATTAGATCCCTTACATAGCTGGGAGGAGCATGTGGTGTGACACTGGTCAAAACACCCAGCTTCGGGTCTGGAAATTGGGCAGATGCTCAGTGACTCTGTGAGCTTACCAACTGTCCCCTAAGAAGGGGCCAATACATTTCAGTTTGGGTCATGGTCCTATAAACTCACTCACATCGAGTCGACTCTGATGCCCAGGGACCCCGTGGGACACGGGAGACCGTGCCTGTGGGTTCCTGAGGCCATGCATGCTGGATGGGGTCAGAGGCCTCGTCTTCCTCCCACCACGCCGCTGGTGGTTTTGAACTCGCTGACCTTGAATTTAGTGGCCCAATGTGTAACCCGCTATTCCACCCGGGCTCTTAACTCTTAAAGGCCCGAGAAAGCATTCAAAGAAGAAAACACCCCTCGGCAGTAAACGGTCATGCGATGGAACCAGGGGCGCCTACCCTTTCCGGTCCTGGCAGCTGTGGGCTGAATCTAACTATGCACTGTTGAGCAGGAGACTTGGCCTACAACTTGGGGTAAAAGGTTCCAGAGCAGAAACCAAATCAACACCTGAAGCCATCACAGGCGCTACCCAAGTGACCCCCCACCACGTTCTCAGTCCTAGTGTGCCGTGGGCCAAGCAGACAGAGTACTGTTGAGTGCAGATCAGCCCCTCGCTGGGGCGGGCAGGGCGGGGGTACCCCCAGGGTGCTGACAGGGCCGTACCTGTAATTGTGGAACCAGTTGATGACGGTGCTGGTCTTCAAGTTGAGCTGGGTGGCCAGCTCCTCGATGGTTTTGGGGGACGGGTATGGCTTCTGCTGGTAGGCTCGCTTCAGCGCTTCTTTCTCCTCAGGGGCCAGCACCACCCGGGGCTTCTTCAGCTGGTGCTGGGGCTGGGGGCTGGCGCCCTGGCTGTAGTCAATGCCAACGGAGGGGGATTCACAGGGCTGGCTGTCACTGACTGAGCTGTGTCGCCGCTTCATGTAGGCTGCGGAGGGAGGAAGAGGTGCCAGGCTGAGACGTGGGCCCAGTCACACAGCCCACACCCGGCCCCTGACCTGACCACAGGCCATTGGTACCCGGGCCCTTCTGGCGATGGGGGCAGCTGGCATTTCTGCCCGCTCTTGACGAGAGCATCTCTGTGCCCCGGCGCACGCTCACTGCAGGCCTGCTCTGTTGTAATCTGCCTGTCTTGGCAGCGCCAGCAGCTGAGTGGGGGCCACAGCGACGTACGCAGAGTACCACCGGGCGGTGGGGTGAGGGAGCTGAGCACGGTACCACAGGGCATAGGGGAGGCACACAACTTGACCCCGGGAGAGCTTGGGAGAAGCTTCCCAGCGGAGAGGCTGTTTAGACAGAAATCTTAAGGGGGCAAGGAAGGATGAGCTGGGAGAAAATCGGGCTTGAGGGGGGAAGGCAAGAGGCTGCTGCAGACAGTATGTGAGGAGGCACTGGCAGACCGCTGGCAAGGGCGTGTGCTCGCACACCTGGGAGTGGGCACTCACAGAGGGCTGGTGGAGTTGAAGCTGGAGAGAAGGGCGGAGTCAGGGTAGGGCCAACGTTTTCTACTTTACCTTGACGGTCAAGGGGCGGGGAAGGATTTGCGTTGAGGCAATGGCATGGTCAGGTATGCATTTCAGACAGGCTGCCAGAGATGGCAGCTGACGTAGCGTCAATGCAAGGAGTCCTGGTGACTCAAGGGTTAAATTACTGTTCAGGGCAAGGAGGCGGCAGTGTTGTCTCCATCGAGGCTAACCAGCCCCACACTCACTGCTGTGGGGTCCTTCTCAACAGCCCCCAGGACTCTGGGACAATGGAGACGTGCTCTCTAGGGCTTTCAAGGCTGTCAGTCTTTCCAGGTGCAGACAACCTCATCTTCCGCCCAGGGAGGGGCTGGTGGGTTTGAACTGCTGACCTTGCTGTGAGCAGCCCAACAAGTAGTTCACTGCAGCAGCAGGGCATGAGGCAAAACTCGACAGTCTTGAGACCCTGTGGGGGCAGTTGGACTCCGCCCTGTGTGTGCTGGAGCCAACACAACAGCACACATAGCAACAACAGTAATGGAGCTGGGGAAGGCAGAGGGGTTCTCTGGCGTTAGAACTGGGGTGCACCTGACAGGATTTGGCGACCAATTAAATGAAGAAGGAAGCAGAAGAGGGAAGGATGGCTCGGGTGATGACGTGGCGGTGGCTGCAGTGGCGGCTTTAGGTGGGGCAACCCACAAAAAGCAGATGAGAGGAAAGACGACTGAGCAGTCTCAGACATGTTGACCTTGGGGTCTCGAAGTCACTCACATCAAGATGCCCAGTGGACAGATGGATAAATGGGTCTTAGGCTCAGATGGATGGTCTGGACTAGAGAGAGCACGATTTGGAAACCAGAGAGAGAGGGAGAGAAAGACTGATTCTTAGAGATGAGAGCTGAGAGTGTTGCTAAGCCGAGGAGCGAGGTGACAGAAAAGAGAGCTGGACTGCAGGTGAGGGAGGAACCCCTGGAGGCGCGTGGAGATGGGTCCTGGACGTAGGAAGTAGGAGAGAGCCAGAGAGGAGACTGGGTAGGCAGAGATGCACACATGCTCATAGAGATCCAAGTGGAACCTTAGCGGCCTCTGTTTTCTTTATGCAGCAGAAGGCAGGAGGAAGGGGATTGAAAGGACTCTCGAGACGGTGCAGACGTGCTGTGAAACGGTGGTGGGAGGTGGCAGGGAGAAGGCATGGGTAATACGGGTGCTGGGGAGAAACTTAGGAGACTCTACCAAGGTGGAAGACTACAAGTCAGAGGTGCCATCAACCCATCTGGTTAGGGGGCATTCTTGAGCGGGACCCAGAGCCAAAGAAGCTGGCAGCAAGAACCAGCAGGAGCACCAATCCAAGGTTGGGGGGGAGAAGTGGAAGACAGTGGAGGTCCGATGATACAGGCCAGCGGGGGCTGCAGGGACGGGCCGTGGTGTTTCAGTGCCTGGGGCAGGAAGGGTGGATGGAAAGAGGACGACGGGAGGGTCGAATGGAGAGACAAAGACGAGGCCAGGGCAGAAGGTGGTCAGCGAGTGGAGGATCTGGATTGCGGGCTTTAGAGGCAGAGCCGTCCTGGCTGACAAGGAGAGCGGAGGAAGAGCCACAATCCGAGGAGGCTCAGGAGCTCTAGGTGTGGGAGCTGCACAGGGAAGGGGACTCTTCCACCGAGGCAGAAAAAGCCCTTTGGGGTCTGTAGGAAGCCTGGTCTGGGGCCAGTGTCTTGGGAGAAGGTGGGTAGATGACAAGGACAAGTGGGGGATTTAAAGCAAAGCCTCCTCAGTCTCCCACGGCAGCATGGGTGCAGCCCAAGAATGGAGAAGTGGCTGGAGCTGATTATGGGGTGGCGGGGAGACGGTAGGCTGCGAGAGATGTGGGGGGAGGGGGAAATGTTATGCTGTTAACTGGCCCTGGCTTCAGGCTGCAGGGTAGACAAAGCCCCCCGGGCACCCTAGGTGAGCGGTGTGCTCAGCAGGCTGCTGACTGGTACCTTTCTTCTCCATGCGCTTCATGTCCATCAGCTTCTCCACGTTGCCGGGGTCGTTCAGCCACAGCTGCATCCGCACAAAGGGCTCGCGGCCCTTCAGGCTGAGCTTGTGCCAGGGCTTGGGGCGAGCGAGGAGGTCGGACACGGAGCCTTGGGTGAGCCCCAGGATGGTTTCCCCAAACAGGCGCTGACCTGGAGGAAACAAGAACACAGAGAGGGGTCACCCCAGAGGTCCAAGGGCCTGAGAGGGCAGGTGCCCCACGAGGCTGTGCTGCAGACACAGGCTAGTGGGTCCCGAGTCCGGGAGACTGGGAGCTATCGCTGAGCAACTCACTGGAAGAGCCTGACGGCATCCTGCTAGTTCTGGGTTGTTTTTTTCTCAGAGGCCAACAGATAAACTCACTTCTCCAAGAGCCATTCAACAGTGGGCTGAGAATGTCACTGCTTTGAAAGGTGCAAATGAGACTCAGCCAGAACCTGGCCTACCTGGGGGAGGTTTATGCACGGGGGTCTTAGGTGCCTCCCTCGTCCCTTGGTGGGGCAGCCGGCTCTTTCCTTCCTTCCTCTATGAAGGGGGTTCCACGTAAGTGTGGTAGGAAATGCCCTGCCCTGGAAGAGCATGGAGCCTGAGAAGGTCATTACTTTTGCACAGGGGATACTAACTGGGGAGCCAGGCTGACTGATTCTTCTCATCCCTGTTTCTCTGCTTTCTAGATATTGGTGTGAAACGCGCCATGGCCTTGATGGCTTTCTGGTGTGGCTGAGGAAATTCTACCTGATTCGCATCTCACAAATGCCCCCTTCCTTTCAGGCGCTAGCTGTATTCAGGAAAGCAGTATGAGGGGGCTTCCAGAAAGTTCAGGGGGGCCAAAATCCCTTTATCTTTTAATTCCAATGAGTTTTCCGTAGATGAACAGTTCATTCCCCGCTCGGTGCACCTAGGCTACCGGCAGCCCTTCTGAGCTGTCACTGCAGCGGTTCTAACTGTCTCTGGCCACGAGTCCCTTTTGGACCCAGAAAAAGCCACAGGCCTCCCCCTGCTAAAATGTACGTGCACACACCATCCTGTCCTTTCTGGGACTCACCAGGAGCACAGGACCCCAGACCGAGCGTGGTCCGCATCCCACTAAGATGACCTCAGGAGAGAGGCCAGTCAGGACAGCGGTTCCCAGAGCGGGCGCTGCCGCCCCCTAGGGGGGCACTGGAGCGGGGCTGGAGCAGAACTGCAGCTGTGGGCTCCGGAGCCTGTCGCTGCTGACCAGAGTAGAAAGCCCAGTCTTCCTCCCAAGGAGCTGCGGGTGGTTTCGAACCGCTGACCATGCAGATCGCAGCTCAATGAGCGACTGCTACCCCACCAGGGCTCTTCTAGGTAACCAAAAGGAGGTGAATTTTTGCCTTTGTGAAGGACTTAATGAAAACCATCCTAAGTGGCTATGACGCCCCCCCCCCCTCCCCCAACCCCTGTTCTGTTCTGGGCAGTGATTTGCAGAGGCAGTGGGGCTGAAGGCCTCCACTGTACAAGCTTGCCCTGCCCCAGGCTGTTCAATCACCACAGAGCAGGGCAGGCACTTGGCTCACTGCCACTCCCCTTATTTTCCCCCCAACCGTGGGACAAGGCAGAAGACAGAGTAGGTTCTTCCAGGCACTCTTTGGAGTTGTCCTAACGTGAACTGCAGAGAAAAACTGTGCCCCTTGAATGGACTTTTGCACCCAGGAAACAGGGCACCCACACTCGGGCGATGGTAGTTTCCAGACTCTGGAGCGCGGAGTCAGGAGAACCAGGGCTGGCCAGTGCTACCTTGCAGGAGCACACCGGATGAATGATGACCAGGAACCCCTAAGAGGAGCCCTGAGGTGCACTGGGTTACAGCAGTTCGAAACCACTAGCTGCTACTCCTGTAAGGATGTGCAGTTTCAGAAAGCCACAGGGGAAGGTCTACTCTGCCGTCCAGGGCCGACAAGACTGAATCCACTCAATGGAAGTGCGGTTCAGAGCCGCCGACAGCCTTAAAGTCTTGGCAGTGGACAAGGGCGGTGACACAGAGCAGCAGGGCCAGCCTCTTCGCTAATGCCCCTGGGTGGCTGTGGTCCCTGCTGGGCCAAGCTATGGGCTCAGTTCTCCAGGGGCATGGAGACAGCAGCAGGAACAACAGGGATGTCAGTGTGCTGAGGGTACTGAGCACTAGTTGCCAGGCAAGGTGCTCCAACCACGGCCGCTCACACCACCCTGACAGGAGGCCAACTGGGTCTAGCCCTCCTCAGGGGGTGCCAGGAGTGGGAGTAGACCTAGTATCATACAACCAGTAACGAGAACAATTGGGATTTAGACAAAGAACCTGGCCCACCCTCCCACTAAGCCATACTCTAGGCCCTAGTACTGCTGGGCTGAGGTGGACCCTGCCCAGCTCTCTGGACGGGCAGCTTGAGCCTGAGCCCACACAGGGTTTCCCAGGGGTCCCAGAGGAGGGCCGGAGGTGGGTTGGGTTGGGTAGTGGGGCTCTGATTGGCCTGTAGGAGCACAATTAATTCACTCCCCAGTGGGCACAACTTTAGACAGTTGTAGGCTCTTCACAGGTAGCTTGTAAAAGCGTTCCCCCTTCTGGGATTAGCCATGCAAATGAGGTGAGGTCTAGCCTACCATGCACATGAGGCATCTGTGGGGACTGGTCAGTTTGTGGCCCTGGTTGGAGTGCCATGGCTCAAAGTTGACGAGGTGCTTACATGCTGAAGCAGCCCGCAGGCCACAGAGGCGTCTCAGAAACAGGAAGCAGCAGAAGGAAGAGCGCCAGCAGCAGAGGCACCGGCGACGATGGCAGGGACACTGCCGACATGCCTCCTGACTGGTGCCACCCTGAGCTGTGACCTGCTCATCCTGATCCCAAGTCGTGCCCTGCTCCTTAATAAGCCGCGTCACTCTAAGTCTGGCCTGCTGAGTTCTCTGGGGCCGAGAGAAGCAGAGTGCTGGGGGCAGGGATGGCCCGTGTCAAGAGCTGGGCAAAGGCAGGAGAGTTCCAGAGATGGTCTGACCTCCACCTCAGCGGAAGGAGGTGGGCTTTGCTGCTTTGCTCCCCCCTCCTCCCACAGTTGAGTGGCACAGACTCAAACAGGAAGCATGGTCCCGCCTGCTGCCCTAGCAGCCGCAGCCGAGAGAGCCTACCGAGGTTGTTGTCCGTCAGCACCTCCTTGACCCTCTTGGTGATGCCGTAGGTGTCCAGCTCTGGAGACATGGCTACGAGTTCTTGAATGCTGAGGGTGGAGTGTCCGGAGAGGGGCAGTGGAGTTGTGGGCTGGGAGTCGGAGGCTGGCGGGTCACTAGGTTCGGGCGGCTTTCCATCCTTGCTTGTTTCGATGGGGGGACACGGCTGCTGGACCAGTTCTGTCAAGCTCTTCACGGACTCACTGGAGCTCATTGGTGACTCAGGCGCAGGGCTGCAGCTGGCAGAGGTCTTTGGAGTGCTTTCTGTAATTGAAGCACAGGAGAAACCGCGGCTTAAAATACCGATCCCTCACCATGTACACTGACTTGACTCTTCCAAGAAATACGAATTAAATGCCTCGCACAAGGATCGAGATGACTTGTCTTAGAGTTGCTTTTTGACTGAGAGGAACCTCTAGTTTTGCTTAAAAGGATGATGGCAACTAAACAAACAAACAGAAGAAACACTCAGATTTTAAATACAAGGCTACTGAAGGCATGCAGGAAGAGCGTGCTACTGAGAAGCCATCCTTCACACTCATCGTGTTCCCGTCACGACTTCTAACGAAACGCTAACATCTCTAATGCGCAAGTACCTTGGCAGGATTGTAATTACTGTCATAATTTGTCCCTATCTTTCAGAATGACAGTAACAACAAAAGACCTCAGATAAAACCCAAACCCACCCCCCTGCGATCCAGTCCATTCTGACTCACAGCGCCCTGACACTGGACTTCGGAGGCTGTAAATCGTCACAGGAGCAGCCAGCCTCGTCTTTTGCGAGCACAGTGGCTGGTGAGTTTGAACTGCTAGCTGCTAGTTGTGCCTCCCACTATCTTAACATATATGGTCAGTACGTTACAAAGAAGACCTTTGGAAAGGAAACGGGAGGCCTCCCTGCTGGCTCCCAGAGCGTCCAGTGCAGGGTCTTCCTGGCGTGAGCGCCTGCTCAACGCCCCAGATTGGTTTTCACCCTGACCACCCAGAAAGGTCCACGCTGCTCATGCTGAGAGGAAGCCAAGGAGAGCCCAGAGAAGAGCATCCCGTTGTCTCCCGCTCCTCTGTGTCGGGCTTCTAGGACAAACCCGGAACTTGCCGGAACTGCTTGCTTGTGAAAGAGGAGCACTCAGTTCCCCTCTGCCATGCTCTGGCACACGAGCCAGGCTGGGGTGAGCAAGTGGCCTCCACTCTCTGCTTCCTTACGAAGGACCGCTGCCTCGTTGGCACGGCGCTAAGTCCCCAAGGAAAACTGTCACCCATGCTCTGGGGATGGGTGAGTGGGACCTTCTGGCTTCCCCGTATCACGACCCTTAGGAGCCAACGCAATAGGCTAGATCCTTGTCAGGGATGGTTTTCCAAGGAGAGAAAATGCTTGTGCCCAGGAGGACTGGTCAGCTTGTGGGAGTGCCTGGCACTGTGTGAAATCTGCTGCTGCTGAGGCTGTGCCTGGTACACTCTCCAGCCCACTGTACAGAGCCGCCCAGTGGAGGCGGACATGTGCAGGGTCCACCAGACGGCCAGCACTGGCTCTCTGGCCCAGACAGATGGCACAGGGGAGGGGTAGGCTTGGCTCCTGCCTGCTTTCCTCTCGGCCCAACAGGTAACTCAGCACCTAGATGTGGCACCCCAAATACTTGCTACCTGAAGACTACTCTCACCCTGATTGACCATCTACTCGGCATGCCCTTTGTTGGACATACCACACCCGGGATTCACAACCCATTTTAAAGTCATGAGGACGGAAGGATGGAAAATGTTCTCCAGGGGGAGGAAGAGTCTGTCCAAATACCTACAGAGAGCACGGCCTCAAGGCCTCAAATAAAACCACAGAGAAACCTGTTTATTGTCTGGACCAGGTACAGAGCTCGGGGATCACACAAAGCGTGTCCTCAAACCTGGACAATCAGATTCAACACTCCTCCCCTCCCACACCCCGACACCCCGACACACACACACACACACACACACACACACACACACACTGAAACAGGTTTGTGTAAGACGTAAGAGACAGGCGCAATAGGCAGAAGAAAGGGACAGTATCCTCTCTCCGCGGCAATCAGAGCCCTACAAATCGGATCTCTCCTCTTGGCTCGCTCACCTCGGGGCCTCGCACGACTGGGCAGGGAAGCCGGCACATGCTATTTCTGTCTCCGGGGCAGCAGAGGAATTGTACTGCGAATCTGCCCAGACTCACCCGTGCGAGGGACCGATTTGGCAGGCCATCCATCTTGCTCACGGCAGACTGTCAAGGACGGCACGAATTCCCCACATGATAAACAGATTCCTTCTCAGGGTGCTGTCCTCTCACCCCGCGGCAAGGTCAAAAGCATGGCTGCCTGGCGCGTAGCCTGCTGTCTGCGGCCTCCCTCATCTTTGCTGGGTGTTGTGGAAGCAACGCTCACCACACAGGACTCTCCACCCCCCCCTTCCTCCCGCTGCATGTACAGATGCCATGCTGCCGTGAAGCACCTCTGAGAGTTCAATGGTGGCCTCACCACATGATCCTGGGGTCCCTCGGTGCTCCCAGCTGCAACTACACTGACGGGAAACCCC
The DNA here is from genome assembly GCF_050624435.1 of Tenrec ecaudatus. NCBI lineage: Eukaryota > Metazoa > Chordata > Mammalia > Afrosoricida > Tenrecidae > Tenrec > Tenrec ecaudatus. The sequence continues at coordinate 128,762,339 of NC_134541.1, forward strand.
TTAAGATCCAAGTGGGGAAGGTGGGGGGGGGAACCTGTCCCAAAGGGCGGGTAGCTGGGGCAGGCAGGCCTGGCTTCTGCCTGGAGACAGTTGCTCTGTGGACAGAGGCCCACGTGGCACTGCCAGGGCCTGGCCACAGAGCACAGAGCCAGAGCCACGTCTTTAGAGTGGCAGGGACAGATGCAACAGCAGGTGGCCTCCTTGGGAACACACACTAATCTGCACAACATCGCTCTGCCGAGACCAGTCGGCCTCTACGAAGCTACTGACAGAAAGCCCTGTGCAGCCCCAGCGGCAGGACTAGTCTGGCCAAACCCAAGCGGCAGAAAAGCCCGAGAGCTCCCCCTGGAGAGGGGCCAAGCAGGTAGCTTCCCCTCCACCTCGACAGAACAAAGGAATGCACTCAACATTGCTCCCTCCGCTTCCTGTTCCAAAAATTAGCAAACGAAACCCTCTGATTAAAATAATGCTTCCTAAAAGAACAGGGCTTTGCTCTGCACATGTAATTACAAATACTAATTATTAAAGAAAGAGAGAGGGGAAAGAAGGAAGCGGCCCAGGCTTGGCATTCAGGTGCTGAGCCTGGTGTAATCTGTACCTTCCTGGGAGCCACTGGACTCCGTGTGACCCGCGGGCAGGCCCCTGCTCTGGGCGCCGAGGTTGGTGCTCAGCAGGGCTCATCTGGATTTGATGGCAAGACCTGGGCGGCTCTACTGCACTGGGGGAAGTGCGCCCATGGCCCTTGCAATTTGCTCATGGTCTCTCCCCCAGTGCCTGGCCCACGACCACGGAGTGAACGTGCTGGGGATGAAGACGGCCTGTGTGATGCTGAATGTGTTTCAGTGGAGTGTCCAGATGAAGAAAAACTAGGAAGAAAGGCCTGGTGATCTATGGTCTGAAAACTAGCCCATGAAAACCTCTCTGAGCCACAGTGGTCAGTCCAGACGACTGTGGGGAAGATGCAGGCCTGGGCAGGGTTTCACTCAGGGGTGCACGGCACCGTCCTGAGTCAGGAGCTACAACATGGCAACAATTGTGAGGTCGGTGCAGGGCTGAGTAGTGTCCCACTCTTCTCACTCACACATCCTTCACTCACCGATTCACTCATTCACACATCCCTTGACTCACTTATTCATACATTCACATTCCCTCTCATTCATTCATGCATTCACTTACTCACCCCTTTACTCCCTCCATCCCTCTCCAACCCACCTACTCACACCTTTATCACTCATCCACTCTACCTACTCACTCTTAAGTATTACTCTGGGTCATGCACACTGCCAGGCATTGTGGGTCATAGAGAAACCAAGGCAAAAGCGTGTCCTTCCAGGAGCCCCAGGACCGGGGTATTGGGGTGATTGAAAGTGGGCATATGCACATTTGGAAAGTCCAGCGTTACAGCCTCGCTCTCCATGTCTGACTGCAGTCCTGAGGTGCTACGTTTTCCAGGTGAGCCGTACCTATGGGGGGGCAAGTCTTTGAATCTTGCGCGGATCGCTGGGTTAGTAAGATGCAGAAAATGGAGAGAGCGGCCCCTCTGAAATACACGAGGCAATCGGGAACTATAAAAGGATTATGGAAAATACGATATTCCAAAAACAGCAGGCAAACAACAGCTGCCTAATTTCTCAACAGAAGCCAGTAGAAAGCACCGCCGCTGTCCCTTTCAGAGACAAGTCTCTCTGCAGTTTATCGGAGCCACTGTTTCTGTCTCCATCCCCAGCCCGCTTTCGGCGGTAATAATAACCCAAATTCCATTTAGTGTTCATTTGAGCAGTCAGGATAAAGTCATTTCTTATTATCTCCCCACTGTGTGAAAACAGCTTGAAGGCAGGAAGTCAGCAAGCATTTTCACCAAAAAGTAATTATTGGAAGTGACATTTTTACTGCGGGCGCGCCATAAGGCGAGCGTGCCTTCAGAAGGACAAGTTGCTGAAACAAAATGACAGGCACTCGGTGACACTCTGACAAGAGCCCAAACACGGTTTCCGTGGTGGCCAGTGCACCACTGCGTTCTGTCTGTCTGTCCTTTGGGTGCTGAGACTGGGCTAAGTCAGGAGTTCCAGGTGACCACCAGGGCAGGTGGGCCTGGGCGGATGGGAGATGGGCGGGCACAGTGGGCTGTGGAGTCCAGGCACGGGTGGCCTGGCCATGGCCTAGTAGGTGTGGATGTGAGGAAGGGGACACAGCAGAGAGGAGGGATGGCAGTGGGAAGCAGGGCATGGAGCCTCAGACACAAACGTCTGGGTGCTGCTATCCTCAGCCAGGGCCTTTCCAGTTGACAGCCTCAGACGCCACGACCAGGAGAGTCCAGTCTGGTCTCGACCCAGCCATGGTCAGTGCTGGTGCGGTCCCGCTCCTCCTGCTCCTCTCTGAGGTGACGAGTGAGCTGGCGGGGCCTAGAGCACAGCGAGGGAACCCTGGGGGTGTAGTGGTTAGGTGCTGAGCTACGAACCTAGAGGTCAGCGGTTTGAAACTAGCAGCGCTCTTTGGGAGAAAGATGAGGTTTTCTACTCCCATAAAGCGTGCCAGCTCGGAAACTCACAGGGGCGGGTCCAGTCTGTCCTAAAGGGTGGTCGTGAGTTGGAAAAAGCCCGAGGGCAGTGAGTGTGGTGAGCTCTGATGCTATTTCTGAGCACTAACTATCTTTCCTGGTGGTGGTGGCAGACGTGTCCTAGGGACCTCAGTCCCTGAACGTCACCAGTGGCAGATTCCCCCCCCCGGCCCCCTGGTGGCTCCCAGCAGTCTCTGCAGTCACCCTGCCCTTGCTGACTCACAGCAACCCTGTGGGACAGAGCAGGGCAGGCACCTTGGGCTTTGGAGACGGCTATACTTCATGGGAGCAGAAAGCCTTATCTTTCTTCCATGGAGCGGCTGGTGCGCTCAAACTGCTGACCTTGAACTTAGCAGCCTAATGTGCAAGGGTTCCCTTTGCTAGCCAGAGCCAAGGTCAAAGAGAACTTAAGGAGAGGAGGCGTTTACAGTGGCAGACCTAGGACTACATGTAGCGAGGGACATGAAAGACTTGGGTCGGGAGACTTGGCATTGCCAAGGTGTCGACAGTACCCAAAGGGGCTTTTAGATGCAACACAATTTGGATCCAATTTCGAGAGCCAAATCCCACCAGGGCTCCTGTACCCAGGGAGAGCAGAAAAAGCAAATGCAAAGCACCCATGTTTCCTAGCGGGTGCCGGGGCGGGAGGGAGAGGGGAAGGGAAGGGTCAATGGTGACAGGGAAATAGTCTTGCTCAGAGGGCAGGGTGACAACGGGCGATGATCGCCATCTCGGCTACTAAGCTGTACGCCTGTAAAACAAGGTATGCTTCGAAAAGGTGTAGCTATTCTGCAACAAAGGCAAAACCAAAACAGAAGTGAGGCTCTCTAGAAAGGCACAGCCCACGTCCTGGCAGGATGTTGTGTCTGGGTGTGGAAGTCCAGGCTCAGCGCTCCGTGGCCAAATTCCATGCCCACTGCTTCGGTCTTACCTCTGAGGGAACTGGTTGGGGCTGAGGTCTTACCCGCTTGTCAGCAGCCATCCAGGGCACAACAATTAGTCTCTATTTGCCTGGAGCAGCAGAGGGCGGGTAGTTAAGAACAGGGGGAGGAGGGGTCTGGAATGTGTGGCTAATTGCCTCCACGGACACTGCCTTCTTTCCCATCAGACCAGAAGCACTGGCTACCGAGACCCAACATTTTGATGGATGAGGGCAGGTGAATCCTGATCAAAATAGGGGTGGGGGCAAGCAGAGCAGAATTTCAGACTCTCATGGACGGCAGACTTCTGGAGCCACGAAGGCTGGATGAACGCCTGCAACGACTGCCCTGAGAGCGTCTTTAAACTCCAGTCCAACAGCCCCTCCGGAAGTCTTACAACCACACAGTGTGAACTTGACCAAGGAGGTGGTGGCTGCCACACACTAGAAAGATGTGACCTGTGCCGGGGGATGGCCGACGTGGAAAGGGCGGAACCACTGTTTCCTTCTGTAGACTCTTGGCATCAGTATCAACAAGAGGACGCTGCCTGCTGGAGGGGGAGCAACCTGGGGGAGAAAAGGTTGAGAGCTGGCTGGGTGAGCTGTCTTGGGGCTAGTGACAGAGGCACCTGCAGGGAGCGGTGGTCCGGAGCACAGCGGTGGCCTCTGCTAGTGGGCTGGGAAATGCCAGGGCTGTTGCTGCTGAGTATTCAAATCGGATCTTCCGAGGCCCAAGGCCTCTCGAGGGAGATGCCATCTCTGCGCCCTCAGCATGTCCCTCCTTTTGGGGCTGGCTGTTCACTCTGCTCGTTCTCTCGCTCCAATTCAGGAAGGCTGGCTCCGGGCACAGCCCACCGAGAGCTGGGGGAGGGGCTGGGCACTACAGAGAGCATCCCTACCCGCTCAGGGCCACTGCGTCTCTTCGGTTAGCATTTACTCCTAAGAAAATGTCCTGCGCCGGAAGCAGAGGGAGAACAAACTGTCCTCCTGAAATCCCAGGTGCCTTTGGCCAGCGAACTTGCAGTCTGGCGAGACTGTGGCAGAGAGCTTGGCGACACAGCTGTCCTCGAGTCAGGAGCCCAGTGTGCAGGGGCCCCGCTCCCACAAACCCACCCCGAGGGAGACAGAGTGCTGCCCAATTACCTTCAATAACCTTATTACCGAACCAGCTGTGTGTATGAACTCTTACCAATGCGTTCCTATGCGTTTAAGAGAAAATGTATGTCATACAAACACTCTAAATATATATTACTGAGATGGGAAAAAACAAACCCTCTAGTTAAGTTGCTTTGCTGTAATCAAAGATTAATCACTGACTGTGTGTGTGTGTGTGAGTGCGTGAGTGTGATGTACGTGTGAAGGTCTGTGGGTCCTCTCTTTTGCCTCCAGAGCCTGTTTCTGACTTTGGGCGTTTTGGTTCACCCCTCACCCAGGGCCACGTTCACTCCTGGGCGGTGTGCCTGGCCACCCTGATATTGGGGTGAACCCCCTCAACTGATGCCCCAAGTTCTAAGGGTCAGAGGTGCTGAAAGGCAGATCCAGTGTGGCTTTTCTCCCTGAGGCTGCGACGGAGGCCTGCAGCTCGGAGGCTCTCCTGTGGCCTGGTACACAGTGGACAGCCGAATCCATCTATCCACCTGTGCACAGGGCCGCCTGTCCCTTCCCTTGCCATGTCGCCGCCTGGTGTGCAGGTGAGGATGCTCGGGCAGTGAACGATTGCTCCTGAGGGAGCCCCCAGCTAACTGCCACCCACCTGTCCTCCCAGCCCGCTGCTAGCCAGCTTCGCACCGGCTCTCAGGTGAGCGGTCTGGTGGGGCCTTCCTTGGCCCAAGCCTTGCTGGGCAGAGCCCCCGGCATTTCCCTTATAGGTAATGACACTGGAAAAGCTATTAAGGTACATTATTTTACACATCCTCTTAATCTCTCCATACTGCCTTACTTAATTTGTGATGAAATTGTAGAGAAAGGGTACTTAATGTAGGACAGTCAGTAAAAGTAATTTATCATCTTCCCGCTTCAGTGCGCGCGTTATCAGCGAACTCATTTTCTGCATTCATCATGCAATCAGCCTATTATTTGCATATTAATCAGGCAGTGGACCATGAAAGAACTGCATCCCAGCCAAATGCTACGCTATCTCAGGAGAAACACTCAGTAATTATCATACATCAGTGTTATGATGTGGTAATTGATTATAACATCTTTCCGGGGCCCCTGGGGAGCCCCACTGCTCACCCAGCGCCAGGCACTCAGGACGGATTTGGCTTGTCCCCTGCTCCCCATCGCCCTCGTCCCCCTAACACCGACGGTGGGTCTTTTCTCGGGCTATTTCTGGGGAGTGTTGATCTGCCTTTCCAATGTCAGGAGCTATTTACAAGGCGAGACACGGTGCTGACCTAACTTGGGAATGAGCAGGTCCGGCTGTGAGAATAGTAAATGTCTCTGGGTGGGTGGGTGGGTGGGGTGGGAAGGCCCCTTCCCTCCGGAGCCTTTGGGGTTCAGGGTGCTGCCTCGGTTCCCATGAAAGTTTCCTTATCAAACACAATGCTGCCACTTCAGTACCTCCTAATTGCAAAGTAGGTACGGAGGCAGTGTGGCTGCTTTATTTAGGTGCCAAATGACAGGCTAATTTTGGCCCTCTCATAAAGGACAAACCCAACATCTGCCAATTCTGACTCAGGCTATATTTAGGGAGCGGGCTCGGAGAAGAACAAAGCGCGCATCGGGATGAAGCCGACACAGGAAGCCTGCCGGCTCACCCGTCCTGGGTGGGAGAGCGCCCCAGGGGTGCGGGCACTGGAGTGGCTCAGGTTGCCTGATCATGGAGGGCCCTCAGGCCCCAGCTGGCATTTCCCTGGCATTGTAGCAGGAAGTGGCCTTGGGGCAGGACGGCCTTCTCCAGACAGTGGCCAGGTGGACACTACTTTCCGCTGAGCAATTTTAGGGCCTGGGATCTGACACTGCCCTGGTTGTGGTCCCAGTCCATCTGATGGAAGTGACAGCTGGGTCCCCTTTTCCTGACTGGCAGGACACAGGGCCATAGAGGACCAGGCGGCCTCTTGTTTGTCTTGTTGGACCTGAGTTTTGCTATATGGACGTAATGTTGTTCCTTGTTTTGGGGTGTGTGCCCTTCACCTCGCTCTGAGCACGGGAGGGTGGGGTGGGGTAGGTGAGGCGGAGGGCCACGTCTCAAGGCTGAGAGCTTGGTGGGGGTTATTAGCGGAGGTTCCCGTGACCTTCGCCCACCAGTCCATCTTGCCTCTGAGCCTTGGCTTTCTGAATCTGCAGTTGAGGGGGGTGGGGGCAGGGTGCTTCTTGTGTGGCCAGGTGCTCAGCACGGTATGTGTCAGCCCTGGTACTTCCTGGCTTACTGCCAAACGCTACCCCCACCTAAAATTCCCAGAGGATGTGTAGGCATTTATGCATACTGGGAGTCAACGCTCAGCAAACTAAAGTCTCCGTTTGCTCCAGTTACACCCTTTGGCCCCTTGACCCGAGTGCCCACTGAAGGCTGCCTGAAGCGGGGGACTAGGAGGGCTGCCACAGGTTCCATGACCCAGGCCTGCCAAGCCCTAGCAAGGAGGTCCCCATGCACAGCAGCCAAGGGCTCCATCTCCGTCTCAAGACAAGGTGGTCTGCTGCCACCCACATGGGGCCAGTGCTGGCCTTTGTCCTCCTTCTTATTCTCAAAGCTTCAGATTAAGGTTAACCTTAAAGAGGGTCAACCTTCGGTGGCCACGGCATTCCAAGACAGAACGGCACTGCCCTCAGAGGGCTGCTGCAGTGTGGACCACACTTGAAGTGCTGGTCCCCTTAGCAACTTGCGAGCAGAGCCACCTCCACGAAGGGCAGTGTCTGCTAGGCTACGCATCACCACGCACGCCCGGAAGGACAGACACTAGTTGGGTCGTGCGTGTGCCCATGGTCAAGTACATGTTTAAGTAGCATGAGCTCTGCCAGTCGGGGCTGAACCCATGTTAACCTGTTCATCCCTCTCAACAGTCTAGGAGGCCAGACTCAAATCCACACTCCCCGCCAGCAATCCATTCTGACTCACAGAGACCCTGCAGGACAGGGCAGAACTGTCCCTGCGGGTGTCCCAGACGGGCTCTTTATGGGAGTAGGAAGCTTCGCCTCTCTCCCCCACCCAGAGCGGCGGCTGGCTTCAAACCGCTGACTCTGTGGCTGGCAGCCCAGCTGTAACCCATGAAGCCACCAGGGCTCCACGTTTAAGAGACCAGTACGCAATTCCCCTCGCTCCCCAGGCACCCAGCCTCACAGTGGCAGAGGCAGGGCTGCCCCCGGCCGTCACTGTGCCCACGCGCCACGGGGTGGTGGGGGCGGAGTGTGCGTTTCTTCTATTCTGCTGTCATAATCAGTTAACAGGAGCCAGAGTGCAGCTAGCAGCCGCCTGTGGGGCTGACGTCGGGCTACTTCCGAAGGGCTTCCAAGGGGCATCAGCTAGCCCCATGGGCTTGGGGGCCACAAGAGTGTGTTTCTATTTGAGATGGGCAAGCCCTTTCAAACATGGCATATATCTATCCCAAAAACTTTACTGCCAAGGGACCGCCAGTCACAGTGTAAATAGAGCGTCCAAAACTTTCCTACCCTTGGAGAGTCTAACCTCTCTTGTCCTTCGCTGAGGCAGCCACCACCAGCCCTCCGGGGCTCCCTGACAGATGAGCGAGGGTGCCTGGCAGTGGGGCTTCAGGAAGGAATGGCGGCAGAGCCGGTGACTGTGCTGGAAATGGTTTCTCCATTGATGACAGCGACACTCTTTGTCGCCGTGACACAAGACTCGCAGTGGGCTGACTGCTCTCTGTGCTGCCGCCTCCACAGAGGCCTTGGAGCTGCAGGTGCAGGGGAGGCGGGCCAGGCATCCCTCCTTCCCACTCCTTCGTCACAGGCTCCAGAGGGACTGCCACACGCCTGCTGCTCTCGGCTGCTCGTGCTGCAGGGCCAGGTGGTGTCCCCAAAACAAGGCCCCAGAGGTTCCCACAGCTAGGGGCTTGCCACACCGGTGGTGATGAGGGGGCTGGGGACCCAGAGGAGGCTGCCGCTCTGCAGTGCCCAAGTTCTACTCGAGGTGTGCTGTGCTCCCACAAGGTGGGACTGTGCTCGTCACTGCTGCTTGTTCAGTCCCACAGATCTAGCTTCCTGACACCCTGACGTTCTCCTCCCTTGTGTAAGGTCACTGATGACCAGTCAGTCTCACAAACCCCCAAAACAAAAACCATCAAAATGACAAACTCAGCCATCGAGGCCATTCCGACTCACCGCGTCCCTTATAGGACTGGGCAGAACTGCCTTGATGGGTTCTGAGACGGTTAACTCTTGATGGGAGTGGAAAGCCTCATCTTTCTCCCTTTGGAGAGACTGGCGGGCTCAAAGTCCTGACCTTGAGGTTAGCCAGGCAGCCTGTCACCTACTCTGCCACCATCCTTAAAAAGAGCACAGTCCTTAAGGGGCGATGTTCCTGATTGCTCATATGCTAATTTGTTACTTAGCTACAAGGTGGGTTCAGGGGTTAAGAGGTGCTCATGAAGACAGCTTTGGGGCATCCTGAAGTCTCAATAGGCCAATAAGTCTGTTTTATTGCCCCCCTTTTTGGAGGGGGCTGTGATTTGAGGAGCTCCTCCTTGTTCCCCACCCCCACCCCATGCAATCAGGATTTGTCTATTGTGGCCCTGATTCGAATGGTCAGGAGTGGTGGCCGGGCACCAGCTAGAGCTTCTGTCCTCAGGGAAGATGAAATTCATACAGACTATTGTCCTGTAGACAAGTTTCTTCTTTGAATCTGGTTTTTCTTCTCTTTTGCCTTCAATGAGCAGAGACTTAGATGGTGACCCACAGGCTTTTAAGATCCCAGACACCCCCCTGCCACTGAGGCCACCAGAACAAGCACGTTCCAAGTAGACTGGAGCCGTGATCCCGCCTGACTATGGCCCACAGGCCTGCTGGGGGCCACATGCTGTCCTGCCTCAGCCAACGGAGCTGCCCAGAGAGGTGTTGCCTCCGTAATCCCTCACTCCTGCCTTGTGAAGGGTTAGATGAGGCACACCACCAAACCCCTTTGCCCCACAGCTCAGCCAGGACAGAGATTCCTTCTCCCAGAGGCAAGAAAGCCAACTCCCAGGCTGCCGTGGCCTGCGTCGAGAAGACACCTCATCCTGGGCACAGCACCTCAGGCCAGTGGACACATTGCCTGCCCACTGCGAACAGTTGTTCTGAACCCTGCCTTCAGCCAGCTTCCGGCCACTCTGGCCCGTCTTCCTTCATCCGGGTCTTCTGCCTTGGAATCGGGGCCATTTTCACTGGCTGACTAACGCTCTCTTTCCACCGCATCCTCTTTTCCAGGAAGTTCTCCGGGGCTTGGAGATCCCAGGGCGGGGTTCCAGGACTTCCTGCCCGAAGCACATTCGGCAGCAGCTACCTCCTCCTGCTTTTGCCCACGTGCCACCTGATGCCCCAGAGACCATGGGATCTGTGACCCCACAGAGAAATGCTGACCCCGGTCAGGAACCTGGGGCACCCTGGGGACACACCTGCTGGGTTCTTCCACGAGGGACTTCTCCCCCATTCTCTTCCCAGTGAGAACGCTAGTAGTCTGGGGGTGCTGCCGCCACCACGGGCAGCAGCCACTTCCCTCAAGAAGCCCCCCCCCACCCTGAAGAAGCAGGATGCTCCGTGTCGAGTGGTGCTGAGGCCGCCAGAGGCGCCTGCACCCAACCTCCACAGCAGGGGTCCCGCAGGCTGGAGCTTCCTCTCACCTCCCTCACCATGCACAGTCCCCAGCACACTCCACACAAAGGCTCGCTCCAGCTCTCCCACGGGCCCCTTTCTAAGGGTCATGGGGAAGGGGTGGGGTGTGTGTGTGTGTATGCAAGGTCCTCAATGAGGGCATTCTACTGATTTCATGTTTTCCACAGGTTCCATCGCCTGGACTCATACCTCTCCCCCTGCCGTGTTCTTTGGCTGCCCATCTCTGAACCTGCATACCCACGAGCTCCGGAGCCTGGAAGGTTCCCCACCCTGGCTGGTCCTCCTCCTCGGTTCCCTCGAAACCACGAGACCTCCCTGTGACTCCGCATCCACACCCGTCAGAGAATGGCCCACAGGAGGGGGGCCTGTACGTGAAGCACGAAACCTATATTGCCGGCGGGGAATGAAGGGATGCCCAGATGCAGGGCACGACCCAGATGAGAAGAAATGGACAAGGCCACCCCATCCACATTTGCAACTGTCAACTGAGTGCCATGGAGGGAGCTGGAGTCAAGACGGCCACGCACACCCTGCCCTGCCTTCAGACGCAGAGCCCTCGCGCTTGGATGTCCATGGTGAGTGCGACCAGGTCACAGGACTCTCGGTGGCGACAGCTGGAGCCCCGGGGAAGACGGTGTGGGCCGAGGACGTTCGGATACACTGTTGACTCCCAGAAAAACAAACGGATCTCTCCTGGAAGAAGTGCACCCAGAATCAGATCTCAGAAGACCCCAAACAAATATATCGATGCAAATGAGGGGAGTCACAGTGGAGCCCCAAAGCCCATCTGTAGACATTGGGCATCCCTCTGCAGAAGGGTCACAAGCAAAGGATGAGGCAGCCAGGGCGCAGCACAGCACCGACGGAACACACAACGTTCCTCTAGTCCTCTGATGCTTCCCCCGTCACCCCTCTATCATGATTCCAGTTCTACCTTTCAAACCTGGCTAGACCGGAGCATGTACACTGGACAGATAAACCCCTCAGGACCAATAATGAGAGTAGTGACACCATGAGGGTAGAGGAAGATGAGGGGAGAAGGGGGAGAAACGGGGAGCTGACTGTAATGATCAATGTGTAAACACCCCTCCCCGCCCCAGGGGGAGGAACAACACAAACGTGGGTAAAGGGAGAGAGTATGGTGTAAGATATGAAAACAAAGATCATTTATAATTTATCAGGGACCCACGAGGGTGAGAGAGAGGAGGAAAACAGAAGAGCTGATACCAAGGGCTCAAGCAGAAAGAAAATGTGTTGAGACCAATGATGGCAACATACGTACCACTTGTTTGATACACTTGGTGCACGATTGCTACAGAGCTGTAAGAGCCCTAATAAAATGATTAATTAAAAAAAAAATAGAAGCAGCGCACCCAGAACAATCATCAGAAGCGGGGACAGAGAGACTTGGTTTCACAAACTGTGGGCGTGTCAAGGTCAGCGAGGAAGCTGGGTTGGGAGCAGTGGCTAGGACAATGGCCCCTACATGGGACCCGGTGGTGTTTTGTCCTGCTCTGCACAGGGTCCCTGTGAGTGGGGGTGGGCTCAACGGCCATCGTCACAGACTCATCACCGGGGTTCCGCCCACGAAGCTTCTGGGTCATTTAGGACAGCCAGCGTTCCAGTCGCAGCTAAGTGCTTAACCATTTGCACCACTAGTGCCCTGAGGACTCCAGCTATTCTCGGGAAGCATCCTCAGGCCACAGGCAGAGAAGCTGGGCTCCGGCCCAGCAGGGACGTAAGGACGGCGTGGCTCTCAGCAGTGTTCCCTTTTGTTGTGCACACGTCACTGGGAGCTACACTCAGTGGAGGGCCCTCACAACAGTGGGTGGCCAAGGCCACAGGGCAGTCAACAGCCCAGCTGCTGAGGTGGGGGACACTTCAGTGCCCCAACTGGGCCCACAGGGTTCTTCAGCGACGGTTCTTAATTCTCTTTTGCTTTTGATCTGTTGTTCACGGCTGGGTATAAATCAACGATGCTCCAGCCTGCTCAGCTGTTCAAAACAACCAAGGCCTAGACTAATGCTGGTGGGACAGACCCGATTAGAAAACCCAAACTCACTGCCATCGAGCCAACTCTGACTCAGGAGAGGCCCAAGAGTTACCTTAAACAAATTTAATTGTGCTGTTGGTGTTGAGAACATGCATCACGGCGAACCAGACACCGACTCGGCCGTTTCTACGGTGATCACGTTCTTTAAATTGTGCGCCCCTGACCGTCTTCTTTCAGGCTGTTTCCTCCCCTCAAACATAAACTCACGCCGCCCCCCCCCCCCGCCCCTGGTTTCCTAGCTAATCTTTCGAGCTGCTGTCAATTTGATGCCTAGAATTTTTTTTCAAAGCATAATGCTTATCAAAGCAGACGTTTTTTACTAGTTAGACTAAACCATTGCTTTATAAGGTGGGCCTGATGCACATGAAAGTTGGACATTGCATAAAGAGCGGAGAAGGACGGGTACATGTGAATCCTGGGGCTGGTGAGGAACACTGGAAGCACCATGGACAGCCACAGGGATAAACAAATTTGTCTCAGAAGAAGTACAGCCTTAGAGGCAAGGATGGCGAGACTCTGTCTCGTGTACTGTAGACGTGTGTCAGCAGAGGAGCCCTGGAGAATGACATCATGCTCAGTAAAGGGGATGGTCGGCGAGAAAGAAGCAAGCCCCCAGGAGACGGACGGACACAGGAACTATGGTAAGGACGGCGGAGGACCGGGCAGTGTTGAGCACGGGGATCGCTGGGGGCCGCATCCGAATCGCCGGCACCGAACTACAACCACAACCAATGATGCCTTTTGGTCTTCAGCAGACTTCAGGGGATTCGTTTGCGTTTAAAGTGTATAGATGACCTCAGGGTAGTAATTTCCAGGTTCATCCAGCTTCCATGGCTCCAGAATGCCTGGAGCCCAAGAGGCTTTGAAGTTCGGTTCTGTGTTTTTGACCCTTGACCCATACACTCAGCAATGGTAGCTGGGTACACCCAGCCCTTTGTTCTCGTGGGAGAGGGGACCAGGCACCCATTCCCGACTCTCATCTTCTTCCTGGTTCTCCTGCCCCTGTTGCCCTGGTGAAGAGACCCTGGACAATAAGGATTCAGAGGTAGAGGAGAAGGTCTCACTGCTGTTCAGTCAGTGCCAGGGGATCCGCAGCCTACAAACCAAGGAATCAAGTCCTATGAGGTGCCTGGCGGCACCCCAGAGCCTCGGCGGCTGTCTGAACTCTTTGGTGGCGGTTGTAAACACATCACCAGACCTATGCCACCTCCACTTTTCACCTGCCTGCAACTGAGCGACAGCAATGACTCTGCACCCCTGCCCTTCCTCGGTGCTGAACAGAGCCCATCATTGTTAACCAGCCCCCACCCCCTCCCAGGTAGCCACGAATAAACTAGGGTCCCTGCACATTGGCTTCCTGTTGTCTTTTTATATAAAGGAGGCCGCACGGTCTTATTTGTCCTTTTGTGATGGGCTTACTTTGCTCAGCATCGTGTCTTCTGGCTCCAACCATCTTGTAGCCTCTCTTACGGCACCGTTTCTCCTGCTGGCTGAGTAGCATTCCACTGTGTGTGTGTGTGTGTGTGCACGCGTGTTTAACTTCTGGTTTATCCACTCTTCCCCGATTCTCAGATGGTGTGTACCTTTTGGCTGTTGTGAATAAGGCTTTCAAGTCTTTGGGGTGGACATCTGGGAGCGGGGCTGCTGGCCCGGAAGGTAGTGCGGTCATCCCATTCTGCATTTCACCAACAATCCTTACGGGTTTCAGAGGTCTCTAGATCCTTGTCCAAATGTGTTACTTCCGGTCTTGTTGTAACAGCCGCTTCATGGGGGGTGGGGTGGGGGTGAGATGGTATCTCACTGGGGTTTTCATCTGCCTCTCTCTGTGGTTCATGATGTTGAACGTCTCTTGGTGTACGTGGTGGCTCTTCTACATTAGTGTGTTCACAAACTCATTTTGATGACGGGGAAGGGAAAAGACAGAAGTAAGATCTAGCCTAAGGTACTGCGTGAGAAAGGGCTCTGCCTGCTCTGCTCGCTGCCACGGAATCTTCTGAGGCTGCAGCTGGCACCTCTCGGCCTGCTCCCAAGTTCTCCAAATGTCCCGTCCTTTTGGTGATTAAGACGCAGGAGCAGATTGCTTGTTTAGGAACACGGGCCCACCCCTGTGGCAGAGTTCAAAGCACTAGAGCCTGTACACACGTTCCCCTCCTTTGGTAGGCATGAGTGGAGCCTGGCACGCGTTCACAAGGGCATTTCTGGGCCTTGATCCCACCCCAGGTGTTGTGGCCGGGAGGCTCTGGCTCCATGAGGCCGCAGCACACAGCCATGGAGTCGTTGCGTCAGGGCAGTGGCAGCGCGGAGACCACCCACAGGAGAAACAGACAGACCACGGACGGCCCCAGCAGCTGTCTTCTCTACGAAGCAGCTGTGTGTGCTGTTGGCCGGCTAAATCTCTGTGGCAGGATGAACAAGAACTCACTGGCTGTCCCTGGTGGACGTGCTGGGAGAAGGCCAGCCAATTCATGATGAGCCCGCTGGGAGCACGCTTTCTCCTGCTCACATAGCTAACAACAGTGCACAGGAACCTGCTAGCTCCGGTCACGAATTGCTCACGGGCTCACATGACTGATCAACAGCAACCTGCTAAGCTCAGTTCCTCGCTCTTTCCTGCCTCTCTCCTTCCCTGGGGGCCAAGGATGAACGATCCCAAGTCACTGTGAATCAGAAACGAGTTTGGAGAATAACGCAAGCAAAATCCAATGGTTTGAGAATTTATATATAACACACACACACACACACACACACCCCTTTATCTATAGCTCAGGTGTTTGCACTGTAACACAATATTGCCACCCACTAGAGCTATGCCCTGTAAGAACAAGACCTCTTGGATCCTCTCCCTTCCTTCCCTGAGCACTTCCCTCCGCCCCCCTGGGCCCAGCGGCCCCTGCTACGCAGTGTGAGGTCAGGGATGATGGAGGGACACAGAGTGGAAGGCCAACACCGGGAGGTCGGGAGACTCTCTCAGGGGCACAGACAGCTCTACCTCTGACTGAAGTCTTCCAAAGACAGTCCCGAGTAGAGCTACGTGACGCCTTCGTGGTCTCCCATCAAACACCAGGGACTGTGAAAGGGCCCATGCAAAAGCATCTGCCCACCAATGTCCACAGTCGGCCCCTGGACGACGGGAGAGTTAGGGGTGCTGATCTCTGTGTATAATTTACAGTTGATCTGTAGACGGACGGCACTGACTCACTTGCACCCAGTATTCTCCCTGTGGTCCTCGTAGTTCAGGAGCCCTGGTGGCATGGCGGGTGACGAACTGGGCTGCTAACTGAGAAGGTCAATAAATCGAGCCCAGCAGCCGTCCCTCAGGACAGAGTTACAGCCTCGGACACCCGCGGGGGTAGTTCTGTCCGACAGGACTGTGTGGGTCAGCATCAAGTCGCTGGCAGGGAGTTTGGCTTTAGAGTATCTGCCTAATGCTGTGTGACGCCAATCATCTCTCCAGTAACCCTGTGATGTAACTTGGCCAACAACCTACAGACCCTGTGCTGTTCAAGGGCCAAGTGCACGGGGAGCGAGGCTCTGGGGAAACACGCTGGGGCAGCGGAAATTCTGTCCTTGGAACGCGCTAGCTTTCGAAGGCTGCTCATGGCTGGCAGGACACCCTGAGTTAGTCTGACCCTTCATCGAGGACTCCACGGGGCTCAGGTACTCCAAAAGCCACAGGTCACTGATGACATGGCGGTGGAAGGGCATCAATGCCCCTTCATGCCTTGGGCCACTGCCTCAATGCTCTGCCCATCCAAAGGACGTCCAGAAATGGTCCTGCCTGCCAGGCTGGTAAACGTGAGGGCACAGTGGGGACTGTTATTACTGAACCGGAAGCCAGTGGTACAATGAAGGGCGGGGCAGATTTACTGTCTGGAAAACCCTGTGGGGGCAGATGTGCTCTGTCCTATGAGTCCTTAGTGGGGGAGAGGGACGCTAAGGGCCCACGGAGCTGGGCGGACAGAGGCAGGCAGGGACTCCTCAGGGAGGAGAAGAGGCTCCTATGTCCGCACTGTGCTGTTTGGATGAGTGAGGCCACCCCACTTCTGTGGTACCTCATCACCATGGTAACCAAGCAGCGTTTGTCTCATTGGTTCCCACACGGTTTTGCCTCTGAGACAGCCACTCTGGCTGCTGGGCTGTGGTGGGCGGGGTGGGCACAGGAGGCGAAGGGCTCCACCAAGCCAGTTTGGGAGTCAGGTTCTCAGTGCCACAAGTACCTACCCGGTCTTCGGGAGACTGACCTGGGGTGGGGGTTGGGATGACCTTCCTGTAGCCGTCTGTCCCTACCCCTCTGAGCTGCCAGGGGGTGGGCTTTGACTCGACAGACTTACCGCTACACACAGACGACCCTGGTGTCTCCGAGTCGGGGCTCGTGGAGGGCTTCCACTGTAGCCATGGCGAGGGCACAGGCTCAGAATCCTGAGGGAACCCCTGCCGGCACGGGGAACAATCCTGAACCCTTCCCTGGAGACAGGCCAGCCATGATTCTCAGCTCTCGAGGAGCTCAGTGCTGGAGCCCCCCTCTTCAGCTGTCTATCCCCGTGGCTCATCAACTGGGCCCACCTAGGGTAACTGCTTTTCAACCTTCAGTCTCCCTTTTATTTCTGAGACACGCTGGAGAGGATGACGGCGATAGCAAAGATGTCACAAAGGAGTGAAGCTCCCACCCACCCCCTGACCTCAAGGTGACGACCTCGCTCTTCAGCATCGGAAGCCCCTCGAGCCTCCCCGGGCCCCGGAGAACCATCACTTCATGACACACGCTTTCAAACACTTCCTCGGACCTAGGAAACGGCTCTTCGTTTTCCTTCCAAGTCATCCTGATGGTGGTTTCTCAGGTGGCTCCCCCACTGCTAGCAGTCAGCGAGGGTCTTGGGGAGGTAGAGCCTGCCTGCCCCTCGTCCCCAAACCAGTGGACGTGACCACGCTCCCTTTACCCAGAGGTCCAGGGCTGCCTCCTGCTCCCCACCTGCCCATGACTGAACGTGTCAAATTACTTTTATTTTAACAAAATAGTATTTATAGCCCTCCGAGGGGGTGCGGTGAGTCAGAAAGGGACTTGGCAGCAACCGACTGGCTTGGGTTTCGGTTCCGGAGCCCAGGAGGCTATGCCCTAGGCTGGCCATGCGAGCCTTGTATGTAGGCCCACGGCAGTGGGCGTGAGCGGTTATTCTTCTCCAGAGACCCTTCTGCACGGAGAAGGGCTTCGAGTCGTCATTAATGGACGTGAGCCTCCCTGTTATATTTAAGAACAGGGGTTTGGATCGAAAGTTTGTTAGTTCAGCCCTGCCTTGAACGGAGCAGCACCTGTCCCAGCGCTTAAGGTGGGCGTGCCCTGGGTGAAAGCACGCGTGGCACAGCTTTTGTCTAATTAGGAGGCAGGTTTAATTTCACAGCCGCACAGGCAACCACACTCCGATTTTCCCTGCAGTGTTTTCAACACGAGCCCGGGCTGGCAAAGGGGGTTCTCAGGTACCGGGATCTGGTCCTGTGCCTTTAAGGGGTGGGGAGGTGGGGGGGGGTGTCTTCCTGAACCTGACTTCAGTGGGAGAAAAAGCACAAAAGCACGCAGCACTTCCAGGGATGTAATAGGCACGCGCGTGTGTGCAACAAGTAAGGGTGACCGGGAGGAAGAATTTGTTGTGCCTCGGGCTGATTTCCAGCCTTTCACAGAGAGCGCCGATTTACAGACACACAGCACACCCCACTCCAAGAGGGAGGCTCCCCCAGTTCTGCCAACTGACCCGTCTCACGCCCCAGTGTCACTTCTGCTATGGCCTCTGTTGTCCGGGCACCGCCCTGCACCTTCCCCTTCCACCAAGGATCACCCAACTATATAGTCTGGTCTGCTTCTGGTGTGCCCTGTTGGCCATGGCAGAACTGGTTCAAATGGTTTGAAGTCCTGCACTTCAAGGGCAAGTAGAAGCTGCCCATAAGTGAGGATGTTTGTAGCCCAGGGACAGTGGGCACGTGCCAAGGAAACTGGGCAGCCCAGCACCGCAGGGGACAGGCATCAGGCCTGGTAGTCCGTCTTCAGACGCACGACAACCCCATTTAGTTCCCGCCAAAGAACCAAAGGCTCCGGTGAGCCAGGCTGACTCGCAGTAAAGGGTTGGCCTCCCATTCTGGTCAAACTCACGAGAACACCTGAAACCCCCGATTCCTCGAGTGGGTTGGGGACCATGCCTCTGTCATGGCGGCCCAGGTGAGCCACACTCGTCTTTCTGTGTTCTCATTGCCCCTGGGACACAGAGACCAAGCAGCACATTCAGAGACAGCAGGGACGAGCACAGCAGTGAGGTGCTGGCCGGAGAGCTCAGCCTCCGAGGGGCGGAAGGACAAAGGGGCGTTCCAGGGCAGACGGACATGGGCCACCGATGGCAGGTGCCAAGTGAGGTCACCTCAAGAAGGCTGGAAGAGGTACGTGCGCCACTCGGAGACCTCGCTCGGGGGTGGCGGGGTTCTTGTACCCACCCGGCTCGGTAGTCAGCTCCACCCCCCAGTCAAACCTCAGGAAGTCCTCAACCGTCCCCCTTAACTGCTATTCCTGTCCTCCTCCTCAGGCCCAAGACTCCCCACCTTTCGTTCCCAGGGGTACCTGGGGGCCTTCCAGATGGGGGCAACTCCCCGGGTGATCCCACTGGGGGAGTGATGCAGGCCTGTCCCTTGCCCTCCACTCACCCACCAGACCAAAGTCTCCTGCGTCGGGGAAGTTTTGTCTCTGACTCAGGCCCCTCTCCCGGCCTGCTAGCCCAAAGCCTAATGCTGAATCAGACCCTCTGCCCTCAGTGACCCAGCTCAGGCCCGATGGAGGGGGACAGACAAGGCCATAGAGCCGCAACGAAGAGCTGACTGGCAGCAAGTGTGAATTACCTGAGCTCACGCTGCCCTGCAGGAGGGGGTCCTGTAGTGACATCACGGACTGGATCACTGAATGAGAGAAAGGTTACAATTATGTGAGGAAATAGCCCAAGGGTTTCGAAATTCCGAATACCCAGGACAAGACCCAGCAAACTGAGTGAGGTCTCCCTGGGGGGTGGGGTGAGGAGGGATGCAGACAGACACACGCTGCTGGGGTGGAGCGGGCCCCAAGGAGGCTTCCCCTGCTCCCCTGTCACCGATTCTCTGCCTCAGCCACTCACTTGGCTCTCACCGCATTTATATAGAAAGAGCATTTTCTTAAATGGTAACTCATTTTCGGCTGCTTCTAAGATTAGCTGGGAGTCATGGTGGCCGAGAAACCATAGTGGTTTTGAGTTGAGCTGCTAACCTCAAGGCCAGTAGTTTCGAAACTCAGAGAAAGACGGGGTTTCCTACTCCTGTGAGATAGTCTCAGAAACCCACAGGACAGTTCTATCCTGTTCTACAGGGTCGCTGTGAGTGTGGTTTGGCCCACACGTCTTTCTCCTAAAACAGAAGCTGCGTCTAGGGCAGCAGGTTGGGGAGGAAGAGGCATAGCCACCAGCCAAACGCGTGGCCAGTGACCTCCCTGGCTGCGGGAGCCCAGGCCTGGCTGTGCCTCCAGGCCAGCTTTGGCTAAGAATATGGCAAGTCATCTTCCCCCCACCCTAATTCTCTGTTTCCCAAACCCATTTGAGCCCAGCCCAGCATGGGGCTGCTCTCACCTGGCCCTTGCTGCTGGCCCTGGACAGGCAGGACGCCCTGGCCCAGCTCGCCGTTCAGCCAGAGCTGCATCCGGATGAAAGGTTCTCGGCCTTTCTGGGTCAGTTTGCTCCAGGGCTTCGGCCGGGACAGCATGTCGCTGACGCTGCCCTGGGACAGGCCCAGCACCTTGGGAAGCAATGGGAGTCAGCCATCAGTGCTGCGCAATGGGCCAGGTGTTCAGAGGCTGGTTGTCCTGGCAGGGCCGAGGGACCGGCTGTAAGCACACGCTAAGCTGATGGGGACCACAGCTATGGGAGGGGCGGGGGAGGGGACACACACACACCTCTCTCTCTCTCTCTCCAGATCACCACAGCCTCTCACCCTGGCACGGAAGGTGCCTCGGGTGAGTGAGGTCACACCCCAGCCACAGAGCCATCAGCTCATAGCCAGGGGCATGCTGGGAGAGGGCGGGGGCTGGGCATCTGGCCCAGAGTCTGCTGGCTGCCAGAGCAGCAGGACTGCGGGCCTGACAACCTGAGGGAGGCAATGTGGAACCATCTTGTTCCTGGCCTGGGGGCACCAGGAAAGGCTGTGGTGGGGGCCACGGGTCCCTGCAGGCAGAAGCGATGGGTTCTTGGGCAGTAAGTTTCTGTGCTGGGCGGGGTCGGCTGGCCTTCAGAAAAGACTCTCTCTCAGACCCCTACTCCTTCTGGGCTTCAGAGGGGACTGTGACTGTGCCTGGGGTCCCTCCTCCCATACCTGGCTGCCCATATGCGCAGGGCAGCCCACCCCCACCCCCCAAGGACAGACGCTGTCCCAACCACCCTCTTTTCAAGCTCCAGAATAAGCTGCACTTGTGGGCCAATCATGTCCAAGCCTAAAGAAGGCGCTGCTCAGCGTAAGAAATGAGCACGTAGGTCACCTCGATGTTCTCATGGTGTCGGTACAGCACGGGACTAGATGTCCCCAGAGGCTTTCACACTCCATCACCAGAGGGTGGGCCAAGGCCCCTGCCACACCATGAGCCCTCAGGAAGGCAGCACCCAGGGAGGGGGTGTTCTGTGTCACAGCTCATGACACTCCTTGCCTGGACCTCGGCGGTACAGCTAGTGTAGCAGACCTCGAGCCCCGTGGTTTTGCTGGTGCCCCAGGACACACTGAGGCTGGGGGCTACCATGCTGCAGGTGACTGAGCACGATGAGAAAGTCGGAAACACCGTGAGGGTGACACCATGGTCCATGGGGGCACCAAGCGAGCTCCTGCTGGTGGGGCCCTAACTGGCTTACTTTCTGGAGGATTCCAGGAGCCACAGAAGAAGGTATGCCTGTATTGGGTTCTTGTTTGCAATTTCACAGGTGTGGTGGGTATCTGTTGTCCAAGTGCCCAAGTGCCTGGATGCCCTTTGTATTGTGTTTCCATGGGTCAGGGAAGGACAGGGAAGCAAGCAGGGAATTGACCTTCCAGGTGAGTTCAGGGCCCAGCGTGGCCAGCTCTGCACAGCTCCGCCCGGGGCCCACTGCCTGTGGTTGCACATCTCTGCTAGATACCCCCAGGGACCCTCCCCTCTGAGTAGCTCTTACGAAGGTCCACTTCCCTCCCATAGCCACTTTGCGGGGCTTCCCGATGCTCTGCACCCGGGCCCTCCCTTGTGTGGTCTGAGATGGGCCCACAGAGTAAACTCAGTCACACCAATAGTGGGGGCCAAGTGTTCAACTTCCCCGGGCCCGTTTCCTCTTCTGCATGCTCGCACGGGCACCGGGCGGCCTGGGCCCCAAGCCTGGCCCCCTAGGAGCTGGCACAATACTTAGTGAAGCGTGGCATAGCCCCACACCGGGGTCATAGCCGGCCCCGCACTGCACCCTCACCTTCTCCCCGAAGATCCGCTGGCAGATGCCGTTCTTGGCCAGCTTCTCTTTGACCTGCCGGGTGAGGTCGATGGTGTCCACCTCCTGGTACATGTAAATCTCGTACTGCTCGGGGGTCAGTGGGGGCACCGAGGGTTTGGAAGGCTTCGACATGGGCACGATGGGGGAGGAGGGCAGAGGGCTGTTCTGGGGTGTCTCGCTGCGGCTGGCTCCCGTCAAGCTCAGCTCGGAGCTCTGGGAGTAGGGTGACTCTGCACTGGGCCACTCCTTCCAGTACTCTGAGGAGGACGGTCCCTGCAGCTGGCTGCTGCCAGTGCCGCTGCCGCCACCGCTGCGCTCGGCCCGCGCCTGGCCGCCGCTGGCTTTGTCTTTCCCCCCACTGCTGGCAGCTTCTTCCACCTTGATCTCCTCCGTGGGGACCGGGTTCCTCCTCTCGGGCTGCACCGTGCTCCACCAGTGGTCCTTCCAGACGCCGCTGCGGCCCAGCTCCGTTTTCACGTGCCGCAGGACCCCCTGGGCAACCTCGGCCGCTCCCACGAGTTCCGGCCCGGGGCCGTCCTGTGGCTCCTTCTTGATGGCGGAGGGGGTGGGCAGGGCAGAGCTGCTGGGGTCAGGTGCTGCGGAGGGCTTCTTCAGGGAGATGGCTATGGGCGAGTAGCTGGACACGGACGACATGGGCGAGGCGGACAGTAGCTTGGGGGTCAGGATGGTGATGTCTGTCTGGGAGAGTGGCTCTGGCTTTAAGGCAGGGTTGAGGGCGGCCTGCTGGGCCTCCATCTCTCGGCGGGCTTGCTGCAGGATGGAGCGGATGGCGTCGTCCGAGTTCCCACTGCTGGTGGCGGAGGACGGCTGGGCTGGCTCGGCTGCACGGAGCAAACACATGGTGAGGTGGGGGCGGCCTGCACATGCCTCCTCCTGCCAACTCCCCTCTCACCCCACCACCCACACACAGTGGACGGAAGGACAGACTGTCTTGGAGAACTATCAAGCCTCAAAAAACCCAATTCTGGCTCACAGCGACCCTGCCAGACAGGGTAGAACTGCCCCTGTGGAGTTCCCATTCTTCATGGGAGCAGAAAGCTGATCTTTCTCCCAAGCAGCGGCTGGTTTCAAACGGCTGACCTCTAGGTTAGCAGCAGCCCAACATATAACCATCATGCCACCGGGGACCCTCGGGAGAACTAGGGTGCGGTCTTCCCCAAGCGTGTCGCTCTTGCCAAGGAGATGCGTGAGCATGGATCAAGCCTCGGCAGTACTGACAGAGAAGTGGGTACGCCTCTCGGTGACCTGAGGTCCCCATGAAGTAGGATTTGCAATCTCCTTGTGGACAGAGCGGCCAGTGGGGACATGTCGTTTAGTGCACTTCAGATGCTCACACACTATGACCCACAATGCTGTGCTGCCTGGCAAGCCTTAGGAACATAACTCCCGTTGGCTGCACTCAGAGACACAGGCATCCTCGGGGGGTCAGGAGAGCTCATGTGAGTGGCCAGCAGCAGTGAGCCTCGTCCTTGCTCAGGGAGCAGAGAAGAGAAGCAAGAAGAGGCTGAGTGGAATGGCCCCAGCCCAGGCACCCTGGCACTTTGCCACCCGAGGGGGAGGGGTCGTGTGTGGGGAGGTGCAGGCAGTTGTGGGCGGGGCTGGGCCTCAGCCTTTCCACCTGGCAAATGGGACGGTAATTGACCAGATCAGTGACTTGACTAGAGCTCTTCCGTTGAGCTTGTCAAAATGCACATGGCGTGGCCCTGGCGCCTCCACATGGACAGCGGTGTGCAGCCCGGGGAGAAGCAGAGGGCTGGGATGCTCCTCCGATGCCTTGCCTTCGAGTCTGGACGAGGACACCACCCGCACCGGCTCCTCCTCTGGTTTCAACAGGCCTCAAGTCACAATGGCGGCGTAGTGGGTTACGCTGCTCACCACAAGGTCAGCAGTTTGAAACTACCAGCTTCCCCGAGGGAGAAAGAGGCAGCTTTCTGCTCCTGGGAAGAGTCAGTCTCAGAAACCCACAGGGGCGGTTCTATGGCGTCACTCTGAGTTGGCACTGACTCGATGGCAGAGAGTTTGAGCTGGTGAGCAACAGCCTCCCGTGCCTTCTGGGAACCAGACGGCCTAATGGAAGGCCTTCCTGCTCCCACCCCCATGACCCCTACAGCCAGAAACAAGAGCTCAGGGAGGAGACAGACAAGCCAGAGAGTTGACCCTTGAAGCCGGCCTTCACGGAGTGTGGATGCGTTTCAGGGGTCACCCACACGGGGAGGCAGACTTAACCCTCAGCCCTGGCCTAGTTGAGAGAGCTTTACCCATGCGTTCTCACGAGGCCACCGTAAGAGACGCCTCCTTCTCCATTGGGCCAGGGGTTGGGAGATGTGGTTTTCAATCCCTAATGATCTTGGGCAAATTATTTCCCCTCTGAGCTGAGCGTGAGAATTAGAGCAATGGGGATGTCCCAAGGGCTGCAGCGGTGCAGGAAGAGGCCCTGGTGCTCACAGAGAGCCATGAGCTCCCCCACTGGGGACACCTGCATATGTGGGGAGCTGGGGGAAGCCTGGCCGACAGGATGGCTTGTGCTCAGCTGCCATGGCCGCTCCCCACCAGGTCAGGCAGTAGCCCTGCGGCGAGGGGCATAGTGCAAGGCCCTCGGCCGGCCAGGAGGGTCTCAGGTGTCCATGTGGGGAGACCCGAGGAGAAACCTGGGCATCCAGTTCTCCCCAGAAGCACAGCATGTGCCTCCCGGACCAGCTGGGGAAACTCGGGGGCGGGGATGGTTTCTGCATGCAGCTGCTGGCTCAGAGACCAGAGCTCCGAGTCAGCTCAACTCTGACCCTCATGGCAGCAGGTTAGAAAGCTCAGCTCGCAGAGACTCTGAGCTAAGGAGGGCCATAGGGGGTTGTAGGGAGCCTGACAGTCACTCTCCAAACCTTCCGATCCTCCATCCCCCAAACCCACCCCACCCACCACCACAGAGTCCACTCTGACTTGGTGCGACGCTAAATAAGGTCTCCAAGGCTACAGACAGCCTCATCTTTCTCCTGCAGAGCAGCTGGTGGATTCAAATCGCCCATCTTGTGGTTGCAAGGCAACATATAACCTATGAACCACCCAGGCACCTCTGCTCCTCCCGGACAACCTTCCACCTCACTGAAGAGCAGGTGTTCAGGAACTTAGCTTCCACTCATTCTCAGTCAAGAGTTTGGTTTTTATTCCTATGTTCGATAGAATCCAAATCTCCAAACTGCAAGCCTCTACTGACTTTAAAACGGAAACACAGGGAAAATGCTTGACTTTTGCTATAATGTAAACTCTCTCCTGGGCTAAAATAAAAAGTTCACCTGTGGTGTAGTGGTTAAGCACTGGGCTGTGATCCACAAAGTTGGCAGTTGGAAACTACCAGCTGCTCCTCCGGAGAAAGATATCGCTTTCTACTCTCATAGTTTGTCTCTGAACTCACAGGGGGCAGTTCTGCTCTGTCCTACAGGGTCACCAGGAGTCAGTATCAACTCAATGGCAGTGAGCTATCCACCACCAACCCCCACCCCCCGCTAAAGGGCTAAAATAAATGCAGCTCTGGAAAAGGAATTCCAGGCCCCGTGTGCATTCCTGAGACAATGCTGGGGAACTACATTCTAGAAAGCACCAACTGTGGGTCAGAAAGATGGCAAACAGATCTGCGCCCCTTTGCAATCATCTACTTGCTTGAAGGTGGACATTGGTAAGAGTTCAGAACAAAAGTGTCAGTCACAGGTGACCACCCCAGACTTCAGTGTGTGGGCTGGCTCTCGGCACGGAGGGCGGAGAGGGGAGGTGAGGCGAGGCAGTGGTACCTGTTTTCTGCACCTGCAGCTCCCTTTTGGCTTGTTCCAGGATAGACTTGATTGCTTCATCGGAGCCGGTCTCTGAGGCTCGGATCCGGGTGGTGATATTACCTGGGGGGACAAGTCACACCAATGACGTTGGACCTAGCCCCTGGACCTGACCCAGTGCTGCACCAAGACTGTGCGCTGATCAAGAGCCCATGGTGAGGCCCATGGTGGCCGGGCGGCAGGTGTGGCCTCTTGTGCCCTGCGCTGGCTGCGGACCCTGCGTCACAGCAGGTGCCCTGATGCTGTAGGAAAGGCTACCTGCTTCCTCTACCTTCTCTTTACAACCCAGCAGGCCAGCCAGAGCCCTCTTGTCTCCCCAGGCTGCGCCCACCCAGGGGTTAGCGCTAGGAGGACAGATCACTTCTTCCACTATATCCACAATACATATTAAACAAGAATTCACTAGGTGGTGAGACGTTTCTTTGGGAGTCATTTAAACACCGATATCAACTCCTCTGGCTCGGGCACTGCTTCGAGGCTGGCATCCCAAACCAGGGAGAATGGGAAAGGAGCGCAAAGGGCTGAGGT
The DNA here is from genome assembly GCF_050624435.1 of Tenrec ecaudatus. Classification (NCBI taxonomy): domain Eukaryota; kingdom Metazoa; phylum Chordata; class Mammalia; order Afrosoricida; family Tenrecidae; genus Tenrec; species Tenrec ecaudatus. The sequence continues at coordinate 128,788,488 of NC_134541.1, forward strand.
CTTTGTTTGTGTCTAGAACTGGTGATCGAGGAGAGAAGGCTGCAGACAGGTCCCAGAGGCCGAGACCTTGCCTATCAGACCCCAGGGATGAGGGTTTTCTGCAGAGGAGTCACGCAGATGCAGAGGACGGACGGATGGACGGACACACCAAGACTACCCGGTTCTGCTTGGAAGCCGCCCAAACGGTTTCACCTTTCACTCCCTTACTACATCCCGAACCTGCCTCGTGACACCATTTCACAATGAGCGTCCCGCTGGACAGGGCCCATTAAAGATGCAGCTCCAGAGAGCATGGTGGGGGACTGGTGTGCTGGCCCCAAGGGAAAATGGGCTCCGCCTGGAAGGTGTCGCCCTAGAGGGCCTCTCGTGTCCGTTCAGACTTTAAAACACGAGGAAGCTGAAGCCGCTTCTGTCAGCAAGTCACCGGACTTCTCTCAGGACAACAACTGCTGTCCTTTCACTGGCCTCTGAGAAATCAGGCGGTGCCAGTCGTGCCTCCAGGGGTCTGGGCTTCAGGCTGAAGGTGGGGGCCAGGAGGGGTCAGGGTAGCTGCTTCCCTCTCAGTGAGCAGCCCGCTTCTCACCGCCCTGTCTGCCCGTCAACCTGGACGGGCCGGGCCAGGGCCGGCAGGAGAGAACCCGTGCTTTGTTTTATACTTACTAGCAGTTTTTCCATCAGGTTCCAGGCCAGAATCACACTGCACAGTTTTAAGCAAAATATATGAATATAGGTTTATCTGTATATATAGATACAGCTAAGGACATGCTGCTTCCTAGGTTACTGACGGCAAAGAAAGACACCTGCCTGCAACATACCTTCAGACCCATTTCTTCGTTTCGGGACTTCCTGAAATAGTCTGTTCAGGCTCTGGCCTGGATTCTCTGTTGAAAAACAAGTGCGGTAAGAACAAAACAATCAGGGGGTGGTGGCGGTGACGAGATGGGCTGTGTGACATGAAACCTGAGCCCCGAGTCACTAAGGCAAGGGCTCTAGGGCGCCCTGTGAGCCTGGGGAGAGACTGGACCTTTCTGAAAGGCCCTTCCCTCGTGGGCTGGGCAGCAGAGGCCGAGGCTCGGCTGCTAGAGACCAGGCCACTCTGAGAAGGGGCCACTGGCACCAATGTAAAGAAGGCCGGAGGGAGGGAGGGAGAGGGGAGCTGCCTCCAGGCACGTCACCCACCAGCCCCCAGAACCGAGCCCACATTAATCATCAGGAGACATCCAATTTCAGGGAACATCGCCATAAAAGGCCCCGCCTGCTTGGTGTGAACTGCTCGCTCTCTGAGCTCGCGGGTCTCGTTCCAGGAGGCCTCGCTCGAGTCTGGTGGGGCCTGAGCGGAACGGCTGCCTCAGACCATCGATGTGGCTAACTTTTGATCTGTTTACGGAGGGTGGGCCAGGGAGAGTTTTGTAAAAAAAAAAACTCCAGTGGGTTTCTCGTCAGGGCAGGCAGTTTGTTCATCAGCCTAAATGAGCCCCTAATAGGCCGAGGCTACTAGGGACCGGCTGAGCACTGTGTGCCCTCCCCTGTATGGGGTGGGGGAGATGGAGGAAGCTGGCATGGATTGCCCTCTGCCCACAGGGACTGGGTCCTTGGAAGGATTCCTTCTGCTGAGTGCAGCTGCTGCTGCCATAGCACTGGGAGGGGGACGGAGGAGAGTGGGGGTGGGGTGGGGGGCGGCGAGGGGGGTGTCTCTCCAATGCAAGGCTGGCACCAAGGGCCAAGCTGACCACCGGACGCTCCACCCTGGAGGTGCTCTCCGTGATATGGTGTGCTCCAATTCACCAGGCGCTCCCTGGGGTGCCCGGCGGACACAGGAAGGCCAGCCCTCCAATAGTTATCACCATTCCCTACTGCCTCTGGACCCCCGAGCTCTGGTAGAACCGAGAAGACACCTGATGTGCTGTACACACCCGATGTGATGCACGCACGCATGCGCACACGCGCCGCACACACACACACACACACACACACACAGGCACGCGTACCCGCCCCCCGGAGGCCTCTCACCTCTCTGTCTGCCTTGGATGCTGCGGAGAGCCAGGATGTTCTGCTCGTCGGACAGGAACTGCTTCATCTTGTGGAACGGCTCCTTGCCGCGCACAGTCAGTTTATTCCATGGCTTGGGCCGGGCCAGGATCTCGCTCACGGACCCTTGGGACAATCCCAAGACGTAATGTCCAAAAATGCGCTGTCCGATATTGTGCTTGATCAACTGCTCTTTGACCTGCCGGGCAATCTCGGCCGTGTCTATTTCCTCGCCCTCAGAGGCGCTCCCAGCGCTTTCTGACTGGCTGGGAGACGGGGCCAGGCCATTTACATCTGGGCTCTGTTGTAATGGACTTTGGGAAGAGATGGAGTTTGTGCTGTAAGGACCTGTTGAGAAAACCATGCTTGTGCTTCCTGTGTCCTGCATGGCCTTGGAGTAGAAGGACTGCATGAGCTGTCGTTGGAGGAGAGAGTTTAGTGCAAATTTTCCTGTCGAAGCCAGGGGTAGGCTGGGGCTGGCCAGGGATGAGCTGAAAAAGTCTTGATTTAACCCCGCTGCTGAGAACTGGTGTGAACCGTTAGTATTGGAAGCCTGCTCCCCCGTGTTGCGGGGCAACTGAGGAGGAGGGGAGGCCGGCAAAGGTCCCGGGCGCCGACTCTCAGGCTGGTCTTTCCCTTTTCTCCTGGCTGACCCTACAAGGAAGGGCAAACATAATGCATTATGGGGGATTCAAAAGGGAAAAAAAACCAAGACCCAAATGCAAAGAGTGCCCGCAACAGGGAAAAAAAGTGCAGCTTTTAACAAGGGCCAATGAGGTGCGTTGGTTTGTTTTTCGATTGAATTTTTTAGTTAGCCAAACGAGGCCCCCCAAAACAAGCAACATGCATTTCATGTTTGCGCCTTTCTTGTACGTTGCAGCCTGGAGAATCCCCTTGACATCGGTTCAGACGCCTAACGGTGGCGGGAGGAGCCGGCCGAGCTTGCGCGCACACGTGGCCGAGCGCACGCGCGCACGCACGCACACACACACGCACGCGGTACAGAGTTGGCTGGTTGAGGCCCGCGCAGGGCCCGCCAGCGTCCCAGCTACAACCAGAGGACCCCCGCCTGAGGAGCAGCAAACACTGGCATGGTGGGACCCCCCGATTCTCACACCACTTGCTCTGAGGCGGCGGACGCACCGTAGCAAGTCCGCTCGACGCAGGCGCGCACATTGTCAAGAGCGAAACAGCGTCGCAGGCCGAGACCCGTCACAGTGTACCAGCGGCCCCAACCAGAAGCACAGTCAGTGATGCCACCGCGGTGGGACGAGCAGAGAAAGGCTAAGGGGTTGGGGGGGCGCGTCCCCCCAGACACCGACAAAGGAAGAGCCAGGGCGACGCTGACGCAGCCCCACACACCAGGAGAGAGGCCGCGGCGCCCTCCTCTGCCCTCGCCGACTCAACTCACAGCCAGGAGACCAGAAAGCCAACGACCTCTCGGTCCCCTGCCACACGTCCCCTCCCCACTCGCCCGAGTCTGGCCCGTCCAGACGGGTGGAGGCGTGGAGGCACAGTGAGGAGAGGAGGGAACCAGCGCCCGTCGGTCGGGCTCCGTGGGCCAGGGAGGCTCCGCCATGCACCAGCCCAGCGCATGGCCACGGCCCTGCAACGTGAACCCAGCACCGCGCGCGCGTGCACGCGGCCACCTACCGCTCAGGTCACTGTTGGAGATGCGCAGCGTGGCATTCTCGGACTGCAGCGAACGGTTCTTCTCCAGCAGCAGCACCTCCAGGGGCTTGGATGCATCCTAGACAGGGCAGAGGTGGGGGCTCACTCAGGGCCAGGCCTGGCGCCTGATCCCCCCCTCCCCGGGGTCCCTACACCTGCCTCTGTGGTCTGCCCCCCACCCCCACCTCTCCACCTGTCTTGGGCACAAATTCATTTCTGTTAAAGAGATTTTTCTTCCCCCTTCCAGAATCCAGACCTTCTAGGCAATGAATTCCCCACTCTGTCTCTCCAAATCCAGAGGATGTTGGACATGGGGGTTGCCTCTGGGGAGTGGGACAGGAGTCCCATGTGGCCTCGAGTTAGCGTGGGTCCCTGCAGGTCCCTCCCCACTGCCACTCTGACCCACACCCTTTGGCTGGTCTTTAATGCTGCTCGAACTTGCTTTTCGTCACACTCTGACCGCCTGCAAATCGCCATGTCATCTGAACGGAGTTACCTATTCAGAGAACTTGAGCTTCCATGGTTTGGGCGGGGGGAGTGGGGCCGGGGCTGGGGCTGAGGCATGTGTCTCTCTTTGCCTCTGTGGAACTCGAGACAACTTGCTCCCAGGTTCCTGTTGATTTCGCTGTGCTGTTCTCCCCCCGAAAGGGGCTTCTCATGGGAATCCCGGGATGGGGGGCTGCTGTCTAAGGCCTCCCGGCGCCGGGGTGCCACGGCGCTATGGCAACGCTAAGCGCAAACTGTGGTCATGTACCTGGGTCCCAGCGCCCTCGGACGGTGCAAACTCCATGGACTTGAGAATACTGTGGAGAGCAAGGCAGAGTGGTCATTTCTCTCCCGGCACCTTCGGACCCCGAGACACGAGAGGGTGCTGGTGCCGACATTCCTGGTTCTACCAGATCCAGGGCCCACAGCTTCCCTGGCAGCCCTCCCCCTTCGACAGTGTCTCGGAATGACTCTGCCACTAGCGCTTGGCCTGCCAGTCCCTGGGCCGGCGTGCGGCTGGTTCCGGGTGTCGTCACAGCAGGTCTGCTGAGCGGAGGCTATCCGGGAGGGACGGCCTTGTGGAGCGGAGGGAGATAGGTGCCCTGCTGGTGGATGGTGAAAGGCATGGTGGCAGCCCGGCTGGGGCAGGGCTCTATGGCCACCAGTCTCTTGACCACAACATTCTCACTGCCTCCGCTGACTGTGCCCCAACCCCACCCCCCCCCAAGCCTGTGCCTTCCATTCACGGTCAGTGCCCTCGGCGGGTGGGGGACATGCCTCTGTCTGCGAGGCTCTCAGAGGGCACGGAGTGGGCGCCAGTGCTGAGGGGCCTCCTCGGCTTCTCTGAACACTGAGCGGGAAACGAGGAATGGGTGGCTGCACGGTCAGATGTCCGGCTGGCTGGCAGGGCCACTCAGCACCCTGCACTGCCCTGGGGCAGCCACACGCTAGCTCCTGGCCCTCATTTAGCCTCAGGAGAGCACGGTGTGGGGCACTGGCAGCGCAGGCCGTGGTGGCAACCCTGGGCTCCCCAGACTTACTCGGGGCCGACCCTCTGTGGGGCCTCCTGACGCCGGCACAGAAGAAGAGTCACCACATGTGAACAGAGCCGTGCTCCTGACAGGGACGTACTGAAAGCCACATGGGGACAGGCAGGGAGAGGGACATTCGGCCTCACAAGTGACCCTTTCTCAGGGGCCACCACAGTGCTCACTGCTAGATCTTCCCCCCTTGATGCTTTCTTTACAAACACCAAGTTTCTACATTGGTGCCCAACTCAGACATCTCTTCTTTGATCTGCCAGTGACTTGTGAGCTGCCCCGGCTCTGCAGAGACCCAGACGACCTGATCGTCGCCTCAGGAAACATATCACCTACCACAGACGCCACACTGCCAGCCAGGCCAGTTCTCACCTGGGGGAGGTGGGGACGAGTTACGTCTTTAAGTCGGGTATCACGGTCAGTGTAAGTCTCTGCGAGGGGTCTTGGAGGGGCAGGCTGTTTACCGATCACTGTGGTGGTGATAAGGAGCCCCAGCAATGTCTTAGGTTACACGTTGGGCTGCTTAGCTAACCACGAGGCTAGCAGTTCAAACCACTTTCTACTCCTGTCAAGAGTGACAGTCTTGGGAACCCCCAGGGGCCGTTCTGTCAGAGCCTGTCTGATAGGGTCACTGAGCCAGCACTGACTTGATGGCAGTTAGTCTGGTCTGGAGAGGTAGGCAGAGGGCCCAGGACAGGGGAGAAGGCAGGACGAGTAGGGTGGGGGAGCCGGGGCAGAGGAGAGGGTGTGGTGAGAGAAGGGGTCAAGCATTTGAGTTACTATAACCTTGATTCATCTTAGCAATCAAGCCACACCAGTGGAGTCTGCATCTGCAATGTGGCAGCAGCAGTCACACGATGCAACAGAGGCCCACTGGTGTGGCAGGTGATGAGAGGGGAGACCGATCGGTGGGGAGGGGAGCCCCAGTAGGTGAAGCCTCCAAATCCAGGTGCTCTCTGACTCGGAGCGTGGAGAAGGCACACTTCTTCCTTTTTGCTTTTTGAGGGCGAGGGGAAGGGGAAGTTGGGGCAGGGTGGGGAGGCAGGGATAGAGGGTCCATCGGGTCGGAAGTCACCACCAGGGGCCAGCGCTTGCCAAGGGCAACGTTCCGAGGGCAGGAAGGGTTAGGAGAGGAGCAGTGGGAGCAGAAAGCAGGGAGGTGGTGGGTGGGGACTGCAGCCAGGAGATGAAACCGAATGTGTACAGTTGGCAGAATGGACCACAGTAGGAAGGTAAACGAACCGATCCACAGCCAGGCGCGATCAAATCCACAGTGATTCCTGGTGGCCCCAAGATGGGTCAGAGCTAAACTGTTTGTCAATGGTTTCCTTTCGTGAATCAGGTGAAGGTTTAGCGAGCAGGCGATCAGCTGTGCGCTACACCATTTACACACGGACTGCTTGCAGTCGTCAAGGTAATGCCACCCATCCCTCCTGCCGTGTCTTTCATGCCTCCTCCTCCTGACCCTTCTCAGCTGTTGTCCTTGGGCAAATGCCAACCTCCCGACTTCCAATGGTTGGCTCTTCTAAGGCGTGTGTGTGTGTGTGTGTGTGTGTGTGTGTGGAGTGTCTCAGGAATGTTATTGTTCCCTTGAAAGCTGAGCCCTGGGGGTGATTCCAGTTCTAGACCTGAGGAGTGACTAAGTGTCATAGTCTTGGGGGTTGTGCCAGTCTCTAACTGACCGTAAGCCCACGGGCTCTTTTCCCAGGGCTTTTGTAGGAAATGCTTTTTGGGAAGTGGATCACCTGGCCTTGAATGGGGGCGCGGGTGCTTCTGGGTGGGCTGCCGGGGGTTTGTGTTGGCACCCACGACGAGAAGGGTCAAGCAGGCCCCCTCACACTTACTTTAATTCTTTCTTCACCTCGTCATAGTCGGCCTGCCCTTTGAGCTTTTCTTCCAGTTGCTGCAAAGACACAGAGCGCCTGTTAGTGGCAATGTTTAGAAAGAAGGTGACAGCGCTCGCTGGCTGTGTCCCCTGTAAACGCAAAGCCTGGTCCTGGGCAGAGAGCAAGCGCAGAGATGGCACGAGCTGATGACCGGCAGCTGGCAACTTTAGTCCTTCATGCTTCTGGTCTGATGTTACACACACAAACACACACACACACACACACACACACACACGTGTCCTTCTACTGCCAATACAAGGAAATATTGTTACAACTTCCATTTGAAATCGCAGTGGCCAGGCCTTGGGAAAAAGCATCTGTGGATTGTGGATGCCTCTGCTGGGATGTCAACCCGGGAGGAGCTGGGGGAGTCTGATTGTCTGCAGGTTCTCAAGGGCAGGGTGAACCATTGCCGACCCGACGGGCCTGGATGTCCTCACTCAGTGCCTCCCGCGTTTCCAGGTTCTACCTGAAAGGCTGCACCATGCTGGTGGAGTTCCTTCTAGAGGGCTTGAAGGGCGCTGAGGAGATGCCCACCAGCCGGCCTGAATCCCAACCCACCCTGGGCGTTTGCCCACCTGAGTGGGCCGTCTTGGGCGGCGGCCTTTGTGCTGACTCCTGTGTCCGGCTTTCCCGCTGCGGGGAAGTTGTCCTGCCCTCGTCCCCTTCCAGCCCTCTTGCTACACTGACGTCTTACAATGGCTTGCTCGTCTGTCATCAAACGGGGAGCGTGCATTCATTTTCTGGCAAAAGCGTCTCTCAGAAGGTGCGGCGGAGAAGCAGTGATTATTTCACTCCTTCCCCTGCAGTCACATAGCAGGAAATGCTAACAAAAGGCCATCTCAGAGTAGATGAGCTGCAACCTGTGCTTCAGATTGCCGAATGCACCCCAGTTGGCTGTGGAAGGCACACAAAACTTGGTCACACTCAGAGACAGGGGAGAAGGAAGGGGTGAGGGTGGGCAGGGCTCGAGCCTCCAGTCCAGCTCACAAGCTGAGGGCCCGAGGACACGGTAATCCTTCTCCTATGGGAAGTGGGGATGGCAGTTTCCTTAAAGGGCGAGTGAAGGGGAGGTAGGGAAGGGCCTGGGGGCAGGGACCCTTGAGAGGCCCTGGGTGTTACTATTCCTGTTGAAGGGTGAGGCCTGGTTTCTCTGACTTTATGAAATGCAGCAGGTGTTCATGAAATACTTCTTGAATTAGAAGAATTAGTGATTAAAGTTAAGACATAAAGATTCAGAACATTTGATTTGAGATACAATGTATTTTGGCATGCAACAAATTAGTCCCTGGCTAGCAGTTAATTCTAGCTTCAATTGAAGTACAAATATTTCTTAAGACCTGGTCCTGCCTGAGGCTTGCCCTCAGGAAGAGGTCACTGAAGATATGGGTGCCATAGCAAAGTATGGTGAAGAAACTAGATGGTGCCTGGCTATCAGGAAGAATAGCCTCTGGGGTCTTAAAGGCTTGATTGCAAGCAAGCAGCCATCCAAGGAAGGTGTCAACCAGCCCGCGCGCAAGAAGCACACCAGCCTGTCCTCCAAGGATGGCAAATGATACAATCCAAATCTAAAGGAGGGAGCGGCATGCAAGAGCTTAAGTTGTGAACGCCTGGTTTGCAGAGGGCTATGGTTGGCAGTGGAAGCCCAACATCTGTATGTCGGGTCGCACACCTGGGTCAAGCCTTTGGTGAACCCCCTCTGAGCGCAGCTGAGGGGCGTAACCAGACAGAGAGCAGACCTGGTTGGGTCAAAAGTAGTACCTTCTCATTTGATGTCTCTTTTGATGCACTTTATAGCTGTTTCAGATTTTTGGAAAAAAAGTGAAGGGGAATGTATGTGGCTGAAGCACCTGGAGGCGAGTCCCCCCATTTGCCCACGGCCCGGGCTGTGAACCGCTTGGCTCACCAGCCGAGTGCACGGTAAAGTGGGTTGCTGCAGGTGCAGTCAGGCTACCATTTAGCACCCGATCATCTCATCTCCCTGTGACCCATCTGAATTTGCTTTATTTTCAATATTTTCTGCTTCCTTTTCAATGGAGGCTTTTATTTGTTCTACTTTGTCGTTCTTGTTAGTTTTTGTTTTAATGCTTTTCTGTCTATGAAAACCAGAATAGGCATATCTATAGAGAGAGTAACTGGGGTCTGTCGGGGGGTTTTGAGGGAAAAATGGGGAATAGATAACCATGAGTACAAGAATGAAGAAAACATTCTAAAACAGATTGTGGGGGTGACTGTACAACTCTTCTTAATGTGACTGAACCATTGAATTGTATGACATGTGAATTATATGCCAATAAAACTGTTGAGGGAGGGGAGAGCCTAACTACATTCTAGAATGGTTGCACATGGCACTGACTGACATGTGTACCACCAACTTTGACTTACTTTCATATATAAAGGCTACCCATTATATTTAGCATCCAGCGGACACGCATAGCCAGTCTCTGACTCACACGCAGCTCAGGGGCAAAAGTAAGTATGAGCGGGCATATGCTTACTGGCTGGGGCAGACAGCAGAGGGGGGGGGCACTCTGGCCTGGGACAGGCCCAGAGCCCTGGGCCCTCTCTCCGGCTCTGCCCAAGAAGACATCTCCAGGGGGGCATGTTCTGGTTTTGCGGTGCTATGATCCTAGGAGTCTAGAACTATCTCCCATTAGACTAAGCTCAACCGATTATGAATCCCTGAATCAAAGTCATTATTTTTTAACACATAAAAGAGAAAAGGTTCCGGATTCTGGATTTGGGAGCGAATTTTATGAGTGGCCCCATGAAGGCCCGTCTTAGGAATAGGCTGGCTAACATTCCTGTGGGTTCCCCTGTGTGGAAGGTCTGATTTTGGGGTCCCTGGGGGCAGCAGCGGCCTAACGGGTGGATACAGAGACCTCGAAACATTGCCTGCAGCCCAGAGCAGTGGCCTCCCCAGGCTCCGCTCCCTGGGGAGCTCTCTCCTAGCTTGGCTTCCACTTGGTTTTGAGGTACTGTGTTCTGTAGTCCTCCACCTGCTGCTGTGAGTGTCCACAGGAAGCCACCTGCAGAGATGGCCCCTGACACGGAGAGAGCACATGGGGCCTCAGGCAGACACCAGGCCTCCAGTCCTGGCTGTGCTCCTGTTGGGAGCAGACCAGGGGGCAGATGCGAGAGGACAGGCAGTGAGGCCCAGGGCCAGGGCACCTGGTCCAGAAGGGAGCTCACAGGGAGGTTCAAACCCAGTCCCAAGCCTCTGGGCGGCATGAGACACTTGAGGCCGCTGTGTTTGCTGCCAACAAGGAATTCTCTTCTGGATGAGATGCGGCCCCACGGGAGCTCCAGCGGAGCGTATGCGCCACGCGTCGGAGTGAGGAGTCTGAGGGGAGCCTTGGGTCTCATTTAAGGGGCAAGCCCTTGTGAATGACCAAAGCTCAGGCAGAGGAACTCCCCCCCAAGCAGGCCGTTTAAGAGGAGCATAGATCGTAACCACTGCCTTTGCAGAGAGCGCGCATTCACCATGCGCTGCGAGATGGCTCAGGCCGGGCAAACAAGGCAGCTTCTGGGACCAGGCCTCCTGTCACTGTCAACGCGCCTGGTGCAGAGCCTGGACCCTGGGGGCAGAAGGGACTACTGGGGAGCTCAGGATGTTAGTGGGCCCGGTGCACACCTGGCCTGCCCTCCCCACCACGCCTCTCAGCCTCCCCCATGCTTACTTTGAGAGTGCTGTTCTTGGCGCTCAGCTGCTGCTCGAGCTGAGAGATCTGGCTGGCCGAGTTCTCACGCAGCTTCGTGAGGCTGGCTTGCAGTCGCTGCACATCCTCCACCAGCTGGGCGATCTCCCGCTCTTTGGCGGCCAACTCAACTTCCAGGCTGGAGCGGGTCAGCACCTCTATGGCCTGCTCCTGGGAGAAGACAGGAAATGACAAAACCGCACCAGCTTTGGGCCGCAGCCTTCCTTCCCGCCCATGTGCACAGAGCTTCCCCCTGCCCTCCTGGAGTCCCCTGCTCGGGAGCAATCAAGTGCCCACAGTGGACAGGCAGACCAATGGCAGTGAACCAAGAGGACAGCCGCAGCTGCCCTCACAGCGCTTGTCCCTGTGAGTGGGGCGGGGCGAGGAGGGGGCGAGGCAATCCATGAATGTGCCCGTCATGCCAGAATGCCTGCGGGGCGGTGGGACCAGAGCAACAACCAGACTCAATCATCCAGTGGGAGGACTCACTGCCGTTGAGTTTCTGAGACGGTGACTCACTGTGGGAGTGAAAAGCCCCGTCTTTCTTCCTCAAAGTGGGTGCTACAGAAAGATGTGCGGGAGCATCCGAAAGGTTTGTGAAAAAATGATACCAAGCTTTTGGAAGGCCCAGGGTTACAAAGTAGAGGCGGCACCGGGGAGAGACACTGGGAGGTTTTTTTAAGCCAGCTGGTCAGGAAAAAGACGATGGGTGAGCAGACCCGAGGTGGGGGTGGGTTGGCAGAGTGTGGCAGGGAGGGCAGCAGCAACGGGGCATCTGAGAAGGTGAGAGGGTGCCACCCGAGAATATCCCAGAGCATTCGGAAAGCAGGGGGCGGAGGGCCTGGCTCACAGGTTCCAGGGTGGGGACCTAAGGGAAGTATAGGGCACCTGGGCTGGGCAGGGCAGGGGGCAGGCCATAAGAAGCGGTCCACACTGCCTTTTGAAAGACCCTGGGGGTGGGGAGGCCCAAGGACCACGGACTTGGGGTGACCACAGGAAGCCCCTGGGGGCTCTGGTGCAGAAAAGGGACAGGAGGGTTGATGGCTGATAAAAACTGATGTAGCCGACCTAATTTAATGCATGTTATCAATCATCCAGTGGGTGGGATGCTGGCTGAGAAAGCTGTTTATAGGACTGGGGCGGGGAGAGGGTGGGGGGAGGGAAGAGGAGGGCTTGGTGGGGGCTGTGAAAGAAGCCCCAGAAGTGGTCCAGGTTGTGCAGGGGTCCGGGTTGCAGAAGGGGAGTTTCTGGGTTAATCCGTCAGGGCTAAGGGGTCCAGATGCTTCGTCCTGGATGGGGACAGTAGCTCCTCATGCTCTGGTCAACCCCAGGCCAGCCTGGGCCACGGGCTGGTGTATAAGCTGGGGTGGGCCATTTAACACCCAGAGACTGAGCCTCACTCATCGTCCTCAGGTCAGTCACAGAAACCAGCCCTGGCTATGTGACGTCCGATGGGGTAACAGGCCTAATGCAGGGCACACGCGTGTCTCCAGGTTGTCATGTCACCTGGGCTTGACAGGAAACTACGGAGCCAACGTGACAAAGTGACAGGGCCTACCTACAAGCACTGGAAAGGCGACCTACAGAGCAGTGCAGCAGGTGCGCAGGCCCAGGTGGAGGGGTAGCAGTCACCCCCTCAGGGGGCTGGCACCAGGCTGCTCAGAGACCACAGGGCCAGGGGGATGGGGGAGTGGGAGGCAGAGCCTGGAAGGAGAAACGAAGACTGGACGCATGTGGATTCCAAGGGCCCGGAGCTGCTGGTTCTCCCTCCTTCTGTCTGCCTCCACTGTCCCAGAATCTCTTGGGAGCATTGGAAAATATGTGCTGGAGATGGGTTCAGGAGGGTTGGGGCAGGGCCTGGGAGCTCTCCTGGTGATTCTGGTGGGAGCCAGGCACAGGCCAGTGCTCCAAGAAAGGAACAGAAACAGACTTCCCTATGCTGGAAGCCTGTCTGTGGATGGTCCTGCTGAGCCTGGAGCACGAGACGGAGAGGCGCTGGCCCATGGCGCTCACTCGCTCCTGCTTATTGCCACCTCACTCCCGGCCAGCCCAACCAAGGGGGCTGGTCTCTATCATGAGTCGCTAGTCACTCGGCCTGTTGGGGCTGCGAGGAGGCGGCTTGGTGTGGTGCCCCAGGGCGCTGAATGGGTCGCATTTGGTTGCAGATACTTCACAAAGCAAGGAGGCCCAATGGTGCCATGACTCCGAGAGATTGGAGGTTCAAACCTGCCCAGGGTCCCGCTGGGAGGAAAGACCTGGTGAGCTGCTCCCGCACAGATTCATCTAGAAACCTCGGAGGGCAGTTCTGCCCGGAGTGGAAAAGCAACTGACGGCTACTCACAACCCAAACGTGCCGAGGGTCCCCTCTGACGCACGCAAATGCGGGGTAGGCTGGTGTTGGGGAAGGGAGTGGATGTGGGAGCAGGGAGAAGCTAGGGCCCCCACCCTGAGGAGCAGCTGTCAGGAAATTAAATCACGCATGAGCGAATGTGCTGCCAAAGACCGCGTCCCACCTGACCCAGGCCAGGGCACTCTCAATCACCGACAGGCACAGACGGAACAAGGATGGCGGAAGAGCCGAGGCACCTGAACTCAGTGGGCACCAATGTGGACAAGTCCCGTGGACAGTCAGAAGAATGAACCCATCTGTGTGGGAAGGAGCAGTGAGGGGGGCAAGGCTTTGCCTTACTCTGGACAGGGGACCCAGAGAAGGACGCCAGGGCGGGCAAAGCCGTGGGCCGAGGGAAAGAGGAAGCCCCTGAGTGAGCTGCTTTGACATAGTGCAAACTCAGGGTGGCCAAGGGCCAGGAAGGGCTTCTCCTGCTGTCCATTGGTGGCCGGCGATGAGTCGGAACCACCTGGGCAGTACCCAACAGCAGCGGGTTTAAATTCTAGCTCTGTCCTTTTCTAGCGGTGTGGCCTCAGGCACACTACTGAACTCCCGCAGCCTCACAAGTCCCCTGGGAGGCACGGCTGGCACTTGGCCCACCCACATCCATCCAGCAATGCCACGGAAGAAAGGCTGGCTACCAGCTTCTGTGAAGACTACAGCCCGAGAAACCCTGGCGGGGCGGTTCTGCTCGGTGACACACAGGGTCATCATGAGGCCAAACTGATGGGATGAGAAAAGGCTTGGTTTGGTTTTGCTCCGAACCTCGGTCTTGTCCGTAGATGATGCTGACAGCAGTCACGCTTCTAGCAATGGTGGCGTGTGAGGAGGAGATGAAATGTCCTCTGGGAGGCCCAGCGCTTGATTCCCCTGACTCTGGCCTTCACTTCCTCTCGACACCCTGCTGATTCTCGGCCGAGGTGCTTCGCCCAAACCCAACCCACCCTTTTCCCGCTGGCGAGGTTTCCTGCGCGCACTGCCCAGCCAGCTGAAGCTGCGGGGCCCTGGCTGTGCGGGAGCTCAACCCCCATGGAAACCCCTGCCGGGCCACTCGTGGAGGGCAGACTCGATGCCAACGATGGAGTATTGAAGCACCCCTTGGCTCTACAACTTACTCTACCTGGAAAAATATCCATTTCTGTCTGAAATGTTTGGGTGGCTACAGTCCTGGATGGTGCCAAGAATCCTCTCAATCAAAACATTCTGCTTAGGCACCCTGGACGACTGGCTTCCCCCGGAGCCCCAAGCCCGGCCAGAGAGGCCTGCGGGCGAGGCGGGTGGCACCTTTCCCATGCACCAGGGCTCTCTTCTGGCTAGCATCCACCACGTGCAAAGGAGTCCCCGGCCCCCTTGGCAGTCTGAGATCTGAAATCAGCATGTGCCTCCTTTAAAGAAAGAAAACTAAGACCCCTCTGGAGAGGTGGCCCCAGCGCCACCGCAGTGCAGGCTCGAGGGTCTGAAAGGCGGTGCTCCAACTTCACCCTCCAGTGCAACAGGCCAGCCTGGGAGCGCTAGGCCGTGTGAGGGGGCAGATTGGAGGGCGTGCCCCCTCCCTTGACAGCCCCCACCCTCGTCAGAGGTGGGGTGATTGCGAGCCCCTCACACACAGGCCACCCCGGGGAGCCCCGGTGCACACACACACGTTTCACTACGGCGGGAAGAGGGAGCTGCAGGACTCCCGATGGTGCCCAATGACAGCGAGCTTGATCTCGTTGCTACCCAAACGCACACCATTCAGGTGCTCCAGGGCACCCTGGGACAGAGGCCTGGTGCTCTACTCCCCAAACTCAGCACAGTCTCCTCTGCCACACACAGGTAGCCCCGAGGGGCTGAGGCTCCGTCTGGTCTG
This sequence comes from Tenrec ecaudatus, assembly GCF_050624435.1. Lineage (NCBI taxonomy): Eukaryota > Metazoa > Chordata > Mammalia > Afrosoricida > Tenrecidae > Tenrec > Tenrec ecaudatus. The sequence goes on from NC_134541.1 coordinate 128,803,535, forward strand.
GGGCGAGGCGTTTCCCTGCCCCTGCTTCCTCATCTGCATGAAGACAGGACACTAAGCGGCCTTGCGGATCAGGCTCTGATATCGAGGATGCCACGCTGACGTAGGGGTTCAACACCACAGCCAATGTTTTCCTACCAGACCGCCGCCTCTCAACCCTCCCTGCTCCCCAGGGTATGTGACAGCCTGGGCCACACGGCGGCGAGGGCTTCGCGAATGAAAGCGTCTCCCATGGCAACCCGCTTATCAGAGGACCAGAGTTCTTCTCTTCCGAGTGAGGCAACTGAGGCCTGGTGGGTTTTACTGCCTGGGTCTGACCTGCAGAGGCAAGTCTGGAAGAAACCAAGCGCACCAGCGTGAGGGGTCACCGCAGAGGACTACCAGCGCTTCCCTCACAGCAGCGTCCAGAACCCTCAAAAATCCCCACCTTGGGGACTTTCTGGGAGAGAGTGACTTTGTCAGCCTTGGAGAAACCATGAAGCTAATGACCGCGGCGTGGGCCTGGCGGGCCGTCAGCACCTCCTGTGAGTCTGGTGATGCAGTTACAGCGGGGCAGGTGGCTACGCTATTCCCTCGGCGCCCCCCCCCCCCCCGCCCCAGCTCACCAGGAACATCTTTTCCCTGGGGGTGGGGTGGGGTTCATGTCCAGGAGGACAAAGGCCATAGGGATTCCCTCGGGGACCTCTACAAAGACATGGCCAGCTCACCTCACCAGCCTGGTCTCCCTTCAATCAGCCAAGCCTTGCCCTGCTGACTGTACCCGGCTCCAGCCCCTCCGAATGAAATGCCCTCCCCATCAGGAAAGCAAGAGGGGTCTAAGATATTATTCCCCAGTGGAGAGGTTCGGCGCGAGACAGTTGCAGGTGCCAGGCGGGCAGGGCCTGGGCAGCCACGATTACCCACCACGTCCGGAGCCTTCTGGATCTGTGAGGCGAGCTGGAGAGAGTGGTTGGCTGAGGAGAGTTGCTCCCGTAAGGTGTCTGCCTCCCTCTGAGCGACCTCTGCCCTCTGCAGGAAACGCAAAGAGGTGGGGGGAGCGAGAGAGAGAGCATTCGGTTTAACAACTGACAATTATTACAAGAACATTCATCAATTCATGCCTGACTGGCTATAATTGATTTTCCTAAACACTCAACCTAATAAATGCTAGGCAAAAAAAACACAGAATGTGATGGATTTTTATTTTAAACAGTACAAGGAAGAAATAATTGAGCGATTATGACAGTAATTTAACGCTAGGAGCAAGGAATCCCCTGCTGATACTAACGCTCCGGCCCACTGAATTTCCCAGACTGAATAAATACAAGTGGAATAGAGTCTTTTGATTCAATTTCTTCCTATTCTCATAGACCAAGAGGATTTTATTGCAGGACGGCTCCTGGGAGTCATTCTCCCGGGTAAACACTGAGTTAGAGATGCTCTGGCCATCTTCTTCCGAGAGCATGTGCGGCGGGGTGGGTGCTGGCCTCCGTGGCGGGTCCCACAAACGCACAGAGTGGAAGCGCGGCTTCTTTGGAGAGAGCCAGGCCTGTCTCTGAGGAGTTAATCCTGCGCCAACTGCGCTCTCTGCTGCCAGCGGCGTTGCCACTAGCTGACCGGGGGCACCAGGACGGGGAGGAGCGGCCCTGGCCCTCCAGGAAGCAGCACGCATGCCTGGACACTGATGGGCATGCCATTCGAGGTATAGGAAAGCAGTGCCACCCTGGAGCGAGCCCTCGGCCCTGCTGCAACAAGTGGGACTAGGGCCGCCACGCGGCCTTTCTTAGCCGCCTTCTGGTCATCTGACATAGGAGCACAAGCCCTTCGCAGATCCCACGAGGATGCATGCCAGGGACGGCATGGCCCTCGTTTCACTGATGAGCTCGAGTGGTCTCACGAGTGTGGACACAACACAATCTTAGGTGGTAGTGGGGGGCGAGGATACAGAGGATGTGGTGGCTGGTGGCAATGCGCCAGTGAGCCGGGGGGTGGGGCAACAGACTCAACGGAATAGGTGGCTGAGGAGAGTCTGACTGGGTGGTGGGTGAGTGAGGGGTGCACTGCGGGTCTGCTAGCTGCTGAGGAAGAAGTGAGCTGGCCGGTCGAGTCCGGATGACCTCGACTGATCCTGAGGTCCGATGACCTCGACTGAGGTTGGCTCCCAATTCCGGTCACTCTGAGACTTCACCTGCTCCGTGCTGGTGCTGGTGGCCTCCTGCCTGCCTGCTTTTGGGGAGCTCCGGGAAGTGCACCCCATCCAACTCAGCCCTTGGTCAGGCCTGCCTATTGCCAGTCTCCTCCCGCCTCTCAGTTTCAGAAAGCGTCCAGAGCTGCCTGGCCTGTCTCAGGCCCTTCTCAGGCCCTCAGTCACCTGACCAGGTGGCTGCATCCTATCAAGAGAGGTCGTAAGGTGGTCACGGCACCTGTGACTGCTGCAGGAAGGCTTCCCTCAGTGCCTCCAGCGCCTTTCCAGGTGAGCTGCACATGCCCACTTTGCTTCTCCAGCTCAATGATGACCATGTCTTGGCGTTGGCCAGCCTCATTCTCAGCCCAGCAGTGAGGGAGCAGCACACCCAGGACTCACACCCATGCCCAACACGTCTGGGCGGGAGCATAACTTAAGGCCACGCGGGTCTCGGGCTCACGAGGCATCTGGCTTCTGCTGAGACTCAACTGGCTGCAGGGCCTGGCTCCCAGCACAAGCCCCTGGCCCCGGCTGTTTCTCCCTCAGGTTGCTGAATGTCTCCAGAGCTTCTGCACTTGCGTTCCATTTCCAAGGTCATGAGCAGAATCGCTCTGGCCTGTCTCTTTGTGGTCATGTCCTGTTTGACTTAGTTAGGTCAGCCTACCTTTTCCATGAATCTTTAGTCCCGCCCCCACCCCCAAGAGTTGAGGTGGCTTGGCAGCTGAACATGACAAGTGAAACAGGAGAGAAGGCGGTTAAAGGCGGGAGCAGGGGCAGCAGCGGGGATGAGGAGTGTGGGTCACGGGTGGCCCACTGCGTGGAACTTCATCGTGTGTTGCTCAGGCAGCATGAGAGGGAGTGAGGGGCATGCAGGGTCAGCACCTCTGCCTCCCGGGGCCACAAGCATGGCTTCAACTGCAATCAGTGAGGGGAGACAGAACCCCAGACACAGAGCTGGGGCTCCCACGCAACAGCGCCTCGATCTTCTGTCCCAGTTAGACGCCTGGCAGAGGCACAAACACCCAGGTATCGACCAGGGCTGAGCTGCCTCACGGAGAGTAGAGGCGTGTCAGGCAGTAACGCCCTCCGTGGGCGCATCCCTTGACCGCCCCATGCTTGTGCTCTGCATTTTTCTGAGAGACGAGGACAAGGTCTGAAAGCCCCCAAACCAAACTCACTGCCATCAAGTTCATTCTGACTCACAGAGACCCTGTAGGACAAGGAAGAGCTGCCCCTGCGGGTTTCTGAGACGGGAACACTATGGGAGTCGAAAGCACTGTTTTTCTGTCACGGAGTGATGGTGGTTTCAAGCTGCTGACCTGGCAGTTAGAAGGCCAACTTGTAACCACTGTGCCCTCAGAACTCCTTGCCACCCTTCAGATGGTGTGCATTCAGGTGGGTGGGAAGGAGACACAACCATCCATAGCTGCTGTGGCTGAGGGCTAGCCTCCTTGCCCATGGTAGACACACAAGGACTGTAGCAAGAAACCTACTGGTCTCAGCAGAGCATCCCCACTCTGGTGCATGGTTTGCATGACACCAGGCGAACGAGGGTGTCTCTCTTCCTGGGGAGTCTCCCCAGTTGGAGAGGCACTGAGCCAGGTATCTTGCCGCACTGCTCCCCGCTCCTGCCCATCCGAGCCTACCTCTCTTCCATGGCCAGGGACCTCTCTCTCCTGTTCTATCAAGACAGCTGCTGACTGTCTGCTGTGCCTGGTCCCTCCACTCCCACCCACTCCTCCATGTGCAGTGAGAGCCCTCCTCCAAAGCCCAGACTGGGCCTCTCCTTTCACCTACGTCTCTACTGACTGACTCACGGTCCTCCACCATGCCCCCTGGCCTCCCACACCTCCATGCCCAGAGCTCACCTACCTACCTACCTCCCACCTGGTTTTGGCCAGGGAGGCCCGCCTCTCATGTCTACCTGGGAAGGAGTTCTCCTAGTTGAAGGTCAAGGCCTGAATACCTTCCTGGTCTTCCTCTTAGACACTCAAGTCCACTTCCTCTTCTCTTTCCTCTAGGGGCCTTGGTGGTTTAGTGGGTTAGGCATTGGGCCTCAGACCACAGGGTCAGCAGTCTGAATCCACCAGCTGTTTCTTGGGAGAAAGGTGAGGTTGTCTGCTTCTGTAAAGACTGACAGCCTCAGAAGTCGTTCTCTGTATGTGTTGAAAGCGACAACACACACACAGCAATTGTGTGACAAAGGCTAACTTTGTCTTTGGCTTGGCTAGGCCAAGGTGAGCCAAACAGACCAGCTGAGTTAAGGCACCCATCCAAGGAAATGGATGTGTAAGGAGAAGTGTGAGGTGAGGCCGTGCTTCCCGGCCTGTGGGGCGAGGTGGATGGGCTGGCGTTGAGGGACAGGCAACGGGAGCCCCCGACCACGTGGCAGGTTAAGAGCACGGGCTCTTGACCAGCTGTTGGCCTCAGTTTTCCCATCTGTAAAACGGGACTAATAGCAGCACCGATATCACTGTGAGGCAACCCAGCGATGTGCCTACATCCAAGCCACGGTGACCCTTGGATAGCACAGTGCTAGGGGTGTGGATGCCTGACACCAAGGGTGGAGAGCATCTAGCCCTCAGGCAAGAAGAAAGCCTGGGATGTCACCAATACCAGTTGACATCACAAAGAGCAGCCATCCTGGACATCACATCAGGGGTGAGTTAGGGAAATGTGAGAGCAGCCTGGCCTGACAATGATACTATAAACATTACCTTTGACTCCTCACCTATGGTGTTCCTAGGGACCCTGGTAGCTCAGTGGTTGAGCATCAGGCTGCTATCCGCAAGGCCAGAAGTTTGAAACCACCGGCTGCTCTTGGAGACAGAGAAGGGGCTTTTTACTCCCAGGCAGAGTTGAGTCTTGGGATCTCCCAGGGGCAGTTCTGCCCTGTCCTGTAGGGCCGCTCTGAGTTGGTGTTGGCTTGACAGTGGTGAGTCATGTACTAGGGAGCTTCCCAGAGTTTGTGGAAGAGAATTTTCCCATGAACCTTCCGAAGCCCCCGGCACACTGTATCCACAGGGAAGCTGCATTTTTCAGGAGATGAAGAGGAGGGCTGCAGAAGGTGCCAAGTGCTGGCACTGGCTCAGTGCAGCCACCGCGGCAGCCCAGCCCCAGGAGAACCTTTTCTGTGTTGTAGACGGCTCCTCACTCTGGGTTCGTTGATCTCGACACGGAGGGCAGGTGCAGCTGCAAACTTCATCCTTTAGGACGGGTCAAGCAACTCAACTTGTTCATGTGATGTCCTACCCTTTCTCTGCTTCTTGGGGGCACTTCCAGCATCATTAGTGGCCCTTCTTATGGGTCCCCATGGTGTTCCCCAGGTTTACGGTATCGAGCTAAACACGATACAAAATACCCGAGCGCCGTGGGAGCTCACTTGACCGCCACTCGCTTTACCGCTGACGAACTGTTCACCTGGAGATGGTGTCACGCTTTCAGGAAAGAGCTCCTTAGGAGTGGACCTACACAGCTTGTCGTTCAAGGCTCAAGTGGATTGAACATTTGCCAGCGAGGCGTCCTGGGGGCGTAGTGGGTGATGCATTGGGCTACTAATGGCAAGGTCAATAGTTCTATCGCACCAAGCCGCTCCTGGGGAGGAAGAGGAGGCTGTCTGCTCTCATAAGGTGCACAGCAATCTACCCTGTCCTCTAGGGCCGCTGCGAGTCAGAAGGGACTTGATGGCAGTGAGTCTGTCTGAGTTCGTTAGTACTGCCACGATCATGACACCTGCTGACATGACGCAGGCCACATGTCTCTCCGAAACACGCAGTGTGTGCCGGGCTTGAGGATCAGAGGTGTCCAGCGCTGCAGCCACAAAGGCTCCCTGAAGAACTCAGAAACCAGCCCATTCAGGTGCATTCTCACACATAAACCAGCTTCAGTTCCCCTCGGCTGCAGAGTGTTCTGTGGCCCAGGGAGTGGGCAAGGACAGGACTTTGAGTGCTTGTCAAGGTCTGGGGACCACCCTCACCCAGCACCGTGGCAAGTGCCCTACGGGACATGCGCCAAGTGACAAGCTGGGATCGGAGAGTGGAGCAGGAGGAGGAGGAGGATTTCATCTCACTGGGGCCATGCTGGCTTGGGTAACCTAGGCAGACCACTTAACCTTCCTTGGCCTGAGACTAGCCAGCTGCAAAATGGAGTGGGGAAGAGGTCATGGCTGTGGCCTTCTGGGGCTGAGAACCACTTCGTGGCATGGGTTGGATTTAGAACATCTCCCAGTGAAGGGAACGGGTACACTCTCGTCATTCCACGCCTCAAGCCATTGAAAACCTTACCTGATTTGCTCTGTCGAGGTCCGTCATGATCATTTCAATTTCGTCAGCCCTAGGGAGGGGAGAGGGAGAGCGCATTAGTCAGCAACAAGGCAGGCTGGGGCAGGTGATTAACAGGATGCCGCTTTGTGACCAGAGCCTGGCAGAGTCACCCGATTTCACCATGTACGGGGAGGAGATGCCGCTGCCTACAGTGGGAGAGAGGCTTCCAGTGTCACGGGGAGACAGCCACGAATAGACCAAATCCGTGCGAGTAATTCCAGGAGCAAAGGGATGGTTCAACATTGGAAGAATCAATCGACGTAACAGACAACGGGACAGAGGAAACAGATGATCATCTTTATGGATGAAAACACACACACACACACACACACACACACACACACACACACACCCAATAACATCCAACATGCTTTCTTGATGAAAACCCTCGAGGCGACGAGAATGAAAGGGGAATGCCTCAATATGGTTTGGGGCAAAAGTGAAAACCAACAGCCAACACGATACTAATGGAGAAAGATTCTTGAAATCAGGAACAAGGCAACAGTGTCCACTCTTGTTTCTTCTATTTAACATCTTACTAGGAGGTCCAGCCAAAGCAATGAGGCCAGAAAAAGGTGCCCGTGTTGGAAAAGAAACAGCCAAGTGACTTATTCCTAATAATAGTCAGGATCTTATGTGCAGAAAGATCCCAAAGATGCCACAAATGAGCCTCCTGAACTAAGGAAGAAATATGAGCAAAGTGGAAGGGTGTGCAAAGTGGAAGGGTGTGTAGCCAACAAACAAAACTCTGTTGGGTCGATACACCAGGCAAGAGAAGTCTGCAAGAGGAATTAGAGAAGCACTCTCACGTACAATGCATCTAAGAAAACAAAACACCTAGGAATAAATTTAACCGGAGAGGAGTTAAGATTTATACAATGAAAATTACAAAACTCTGCTGAAAGGTGTTAAAAGACGTCTTTGGTGAATGGAAAGTTGTCCCAGGTTCAAGGATGGTTCAGATGATAATACTACCCAAAGCGACCGATAGATTCAAGGCAGCTCTGATAAAAATCCCAACAGCCTTCTTGGGAAGACACGGGAAAGCAAGTATTTCATTTTATATGGAATGGCAAGAGGCACCAAATAACTGCAGCGATGTTGAAAGGGAACAAAGGACTTAAACTTCTTGATTTAAAAACAGATTATGCAATCAAACAGCCTGTCACAGCAACAGACCCATGGGCTGGTGGGCTAGAGTGCGAGCCCGCAGCGAGCAGCACATTGCCGCCGGCTGACTGCTGACAAGGGTGCCCAGTACATCAGCCAGGGGCGAGGAGGCTCCTCAGTAACCGGCGCGGGGACAAGTACGATTTCTACACGAGGAAAAATCAAACAGGGCCCGGGCCTCAGGCCATACCTAAAAGCAAACTCAAAACAGATTAAAGGCCAAAATGTGCACCTAAAACCACAACACGCACAAACAGCAAATAACAAACGACAACATACACCTAAAAAACAAGCTTTTGCTCATCAGAACTTTACCAAGAAAAGGCGAAAAGACATATCATCAACTAGAAGAGTATCTTCAAGAACCATCTGTCTGATGATACTTTAATAACCTGGTGCCATAATCGATCTGTAGACAAATGGATCAGAACAGAGAACTCCGAAATACAACTGAGCACTCAGACACCTCATTGCTGATAAGGGGCTAAGACACATTAAATGGGGAAGAAGGAGTTCTTTTTTGTTTGTTTGTTTGTTTGTTTAAACCAAAAGGTGCTGGAGAGACTGTATTTCCATTTGCAGAAGAATGAAACGGGACCCGTGCATCACGTCAGATACTAAAATGAACTCAAGATGAACTAAAGATCTAAGTATAGACCCCAGAACTGAAATGATCACCAGTGTAAAAATAGGGACCAACCTAAGGGCCGTCATGCTAGGCACAAATACACCAGCAAACAGAGTGAACAACACCCACTGCAGAAGACAAAGAGGGTTAGGACCTCCGAAAAATATACCATCTATGTTTCTCAAAAGAGTGAAAGGAGAATCCACAGAGTGGGAAAAATTTTTCTGGGCAATATGTCAGATAAAATGCTAATTCAAAGATCCATAGAAAAACAGAAAGTTAACAAATGCTGAAGAGGACGCGGAGAGATTGGAATAATCATAGACTGCCATTGGGACTGCAGAATAGTACAGCCACTATGGACAACAGGGTGGAACTTCCTTAAACAAATATGAACAGAAAAACCACATGGCCTGTAGTCTCTCTAACTCGGTATACACAGCAAAGAAATAAGCAGAACACAGACATGTGCACACACGTGTACTGCAGCCCTTCCCACAGAAGCAAAAAGACGGAAACGACCAAAAAGCCCATCTGTGGAGACTGGGTAGACAACTGGCGCATACATACAAAGGCATATCATGCATCCTTAAAAAACACGAAGTGTCAAACATCTTATAACACGGATGGATTTGGAAGACGTTGTGTTCAGCAAAGTTAGCTCATCTCACAAAGATAAGTGCTTCATGATATATTATAAAAGGGAAAAATAGAAGAAAAATGGTTTACAAAACAAAAGCAGCAGGCTTTGAAAGAGGGAGAAGGGCGGGCCCTGGGGTGGAAATGAGGAGAGTGGAGATGGGGTTTGGAGAAAACAAGGTCTACATACGTGGAACCCTACCGCTAGGATGGCCTGTGCTACAGTGTTTGGCATGGTTGTGTGTGTGTATTGTAACACACACACACAGGCCACAACCTTGAAAGTCTTGCGGTCTCCTTCCCCATGGAACAGACTAGATCTAAACACTGGTCTGAGTGGTTATATGATAGGGGGAGAGTAACATGGAAACCATAGTCCATGCTTTTGTGGCACTTGGGCTAGTTTCAGACCACACACACACACACACACACGACTTTATGTATGCGTATCTAAAACAGCTCGAAGAATGTCATCCATGTTACAGAATTGTCCATGTAGAAATGGTTCAATTGTTGTACATTCTGCTATGCATATTCAACAGTGACAAGAATAAATTACACATGCATAAAAAGATGAACGACAGCGTGTCCTGCCAAGAATTGGAACAGAAGCCTGGATCGAGCACTCTGCAAAAAGAGGAGAGCTTGCCTTCCCTTAGAGGAAGGAGTCGGGAAGGGTTGGGAAGCGGTGACTTGAGTGCTGGGTTCTGAAGGATGAGTAGAAGCCTCCCAGGCTTGGGGGAGGCTAGTTCTGGGTCAGGTTGAGAGGGCCCCGAGAGGCTAAGGAGAAGCAGGGGAAGGGAGGAGGGCTGGTGTGGGCAGAGGAAGGCGCTGCAGTCGGTTCTGTAAACACCTGGCTCATTAAGTGTGGTTTCTGAAAGCACGTCCTTGAGGAATGGGAAAGTAAAGGAGTCCTCCTGAGGAGTCCTTCCCCCAGCCCCCTGCCAACCAGTACCTAGCCTGTGCCCCCTCAGGAAGCCGGGGGGCCAAGGCTCATGGGAAGCACTGGACCATTATAGCCACGGAGCCCCCTTCTGTGGGGTGGGGGCTCAGGGCCCACCCCCATGGGGGTTTTCTCACTGTTTTGCTGCCTTGATGGGTTCCACACTCAGCAGAGGCCTGCCGGGGCCACTCCCACGCCATGGTGCTGATGTGTGGCGCCTACCCACCTCTCTACCTAGCCACCTCACACCCCACGGCCCTGCCCTCTGACAACTGCAGCTCCGGGCCCCCTGCAGACACCAGGCCTGACCCCGAAGCTTTCTGGAGACCAGGTCCCAGTCAGTGCTGCTGACAAAGGACGGGCCTGGCCGTGAGAGAGCCGCTCTGAACCTTGGAATCTGCTGGACGGGTCCCAGTGAGATGTGGGTTGAACCCAGGTGCCCGCCCGCCCTACGGGGTGAGAAGTGGGCCCTGGGTGGTCAGCCCGTGTCTGCGGCATCCCCACTCTCCTCCTGCCTGGCGCTTCTGGCTTCTGTGGTGATCTCAGGCGCTCATCGCCCCCAGCAGCTGAACGGGCTCCCAGAGGCCTTGTGACCAGGATCCAGGCCGACTGGGCCGTCCCTGAAACAGTATCCTGCTTTCAGCTGGGTCTGAGAGAAGCCCGGGGCCATTGGGACGATGGCCTACTTAAAGGAAGCTATTTTTAGTGGGGTCTGGTAGTGTCTCCAAGTAAGAGGAACCCCAATGATGCTTCTGCTTAGAAGAGCCCATGGTGGGGCAGCTCCCATTATGAAAGCCAACACCGTATCATCTCTGAAGACCACAGGCGCTTAGACAGAAAACAGCCGAGCTTGGGAACAGAGGAAAAGGCACCTTACACGTGCAAAGAACAAAAAGAAACAGCGGAGGAGTCCCCAGCACAACGTAACACACGCGAGGGACCATCCAGCTGCCGGCAAGGCGACTTGCTGGTGGAGGGTACCCGATAACACCGAAGGCCGGCGAATGTTGGGCAAGGTAGAACCCAACTTTTATTTTATTTAATTTATTTTTTTGAGCCCAACTTTTAAACACAGCCCCGAATGCCAGGCAGGCAGTTACTACTCAGCGTGCGTCTGGAGTCCATGTGGCAAACTTCTCTCAGTGGCTAAGAATCGTTCACCGTGCACCCGCTTGCTCTGTGAACACGTCTGGGGCCCTGGGCTGGGCACCTGTAGACAGTCACCCCAGTTCCTGTCGATCTTGGCAGTGCCACGTTTTCTGAAAAGAGCAGGTGGACAGGCGGCTGCTGGGTAGAGCACGCCCCAAAAAATTGATCGGGGAGAGGTGGTTGCCAGCGCCTGGCTTTTGAGGACCCCAGAGAGCTGGCTGTGGGGCTTGGGACTGGCTGATGTTGGCCTGGGCTGAAGGGTTTCCTGGTCCCTCCCTGCTTGGCTCCGAAGAGCCCTTTCATGCTTCTTACCTCTGGCTAATTCATCTTCATCCTGAAAACGCCTCTCCCTCTCTGTGCAGGGCACCTGGTAAATATATGCCTGCTGTTGGCAGCCTACCCCTGCTCTATCGGCCTCACTTCCCTGGGACATTGGCTCTTTCTTTACTCTTCCCTGCTTCCCTCCCAGACCGTACGTTAGCTAGGCCGCTTCTTATCTTCCTTCCTTGGGCTCTTCTTCATGCCTGTTGCTCTCACCTGGCTCATTAAAGAATAAAGAAAAGACCCCGTGTTTGCTTTGCATTGCTAATCCTGCTCCACATTTCTCTGCGTCCAGTGCTCATGCTCAGTTTGCATTTGTGGCCCAACCGTCCTGCTTCTGAGCAGAGCCCCTGCCCGGTTGGAGGTGTGGCTTGCAGAGTGGCTGTCCTTCTGGGGGTGGGTGGTGGCGGTGCTCAGCTGTTCCCACCACCCCAACTCCCTGGATGAGCTCCCCTGGGACGGACACCAGTGACTCTTTGTGAGGATGCACATGGGAGGGGAGGAGGGGGGGGGAGAGGCAGGCCCTGCTGGGTGTCTCTTCAGGCAGATTTAAGAAGATGTTCACTTCAGATTTGCTCCGTGGATGAAGGCAGGGGAGGGACAGATGCTTGGCCCCCAAAGGCCTTACTAGGAAATCCTCTGCTACTCCTCCACTAGCGAGGGTGGGAGGAGTGGCTGCCTGGCGGCCATGGCCCCCACTCAGCTCCATACACCCACTCCCACACTCCGAGGCAGTGGGGCAAGGGCGAGAATGAGGATCAGACACACGGCAGGGATAGAGTGGAGAGCGGTTCGGTCCTAAGACCTACAAGTTCCAGTGGTTCTCGACCTTCCAATGCTGGGACCCTTTCACACAGCTGCTCATGTGGTGGCGCCCCCCCCCCCAGCCATCACGTTATTGTCATTGCTACTCCATCACCATCATTTTGCTACTGCGATGAATAGGGCGACCCCTGTGAAAGGGTCGTTCACCCCCAGAGGGGTCAAGGTCCACAGGTTGAGAACCGCTGTTCTAGACCTTTAAGGGTCCAAATCCTGCCTGGTGTCAAGGGCCTGTGCTGGGAACCTCCTGGGAGACAGAGAGCCTTTGCTTCCCTCTCAGAGAGTGGCTTTGGATGTTAAAACTCACACACACAAAGTCAAACTCACTGCCATCTAGTTGATGCTGACTCAGCCACTCTATAGGACAAGGTGCAACTCCACCCCCCTCCCCCGCCCAGTTTCAAAGGCTGTAATTCCTTACGAGAGTAGAAAGCCCTGTCTTTCTCCCGAGGAGTAGGTGGTGGCCTTGAACTACTGACATTGCAGATTGCAGGTCAACTCGTACCCACTACTCTACCAGAGCTCCTTTAGATTTCAAAGATGGATCTCATATCCAGAAAACAGGACACCATCTCCCACGGGGTTCTAAATTGTCTTTAAAAAACAAAACAGAAACAAACGCAAGCACCTTTAAACAGGCCTTGCTGGCAGCTGAAGGCACTCACTAAAAACGCATTTCATGTTTTCCATCTTCTGGTCAGTTTAATTTCGGTTACTAAGCAACTGCCGAACTGACCAAAATATTGACTGTGATAACCAAGACTGCTCTGACCTTGCATTACAAGAGCAGCGCTCATATTTCCAATGATAACGACCATCCTGAGCTCAGCCGAGATAAAGCAGGGCTGTTTAACACCAGGCGCCTGGAGACGGTGGGGCCCAGAGGGCCTGTGCTGCCCGTTCACAGGCCGGCTCTGACCCCGGGAGGGAATAGCGGAAGGGACCAGGGATGAGGCTGGCGAGAAGCACATCGAGAATACGAGCACGAGTGTAAAAGCTGGCGGGCTTCGCAGTCACTTTTCCCAGGGGGTACAGCTGTTTTAAAAGGTCAAATACAATACGACCAGCATTTAACTGTGACCAGGGCTGTAGAAAGGAGGCCTGGTGTGGCATAGGGGTTACGAGATGGGCTGCTACCTGCAAGGTCGGCAGTTCGAAACCACCAGCTGATCCGTGGGAGAAAGACAAGGCTGTCTACTTCTGTAAAGAGAGACAGTCCGGGAAACTCACAGGGGCAGTTCTACTGTGTCCTTTGGCTCGCCATGAGTCAGCACTGGCTCCGTGGCTGGGAGCCTAGAGGGCTGTTGAGATGCTGAGTCTTCTCATCGTCTAGCATGCGCACGAGCCAGCACTGGGAGAAGAAGATCAGGAAGGGGCTTGCTCTCTGAGTGTGTCACCTCTGCTGGAATCTGAGAATCTGTTCTCTCTCCAAACTGCTGCCTGCCCTTCCCCCAACCAGATTAATGCCACCAAGCTGCCCTCAACAAGTAAGGGGCAAATGCTGAAAGGATAACACCACAGGTGGGCACAGTGCCGGCGAGGTGTGGCAATGAGCCAGGTGGCCTGGGCTTCCGGACAGGCCTCCCAGTCTGAAGGCTCAACGGAGGGATCCAGGCCTGGATCTGCAGCCTAAAAGCATCCATTTCCCAAAGCTTTTCATAACCCCACACATAACGTATGCTCAGCAGAACTATTTATTATAAAAATTTATTCCATGCACCTTTTTATGAGCTGACAAAACAGCTTCCACTGATCTATTAACCTGCAATGCATTACGCTCTGGCTCCAAAGGGCGGATCGTTCCAGTCTGGCCTGGAAGTTGCCGTCCGTTCAATCCCTTCTCTACGGATCATTTCTGGGCATTCTCTGGGCTGACACTCGATTTTTATGAAAGGACGTGGCCAAGGTCAATGGGGTGGGAATGATAGCCATTGTAGACACTCGGCCATCTACTCCCACACCTCTGTCCTGCACCTCTGAGCTACGGCACCAAGGCAAATTAAAACTTAATGAATCAATAAACCGGGACCATCGAGTCCATTCCGGCTCCTAGTGACCCCTAAATGGCAGAGGAGAGCAGCCCCTGTGGGTATAGAGAGCCTCCTCTTTCTTCCGCAGAGGTGGGCTCGAACTGTTGCCCAACATGCAATCACCACACCAGTGGGTTCGGTTTGAGTATTTCAATACCCTAACTATTGCGTCAGACAGTTGAGAAAATGCACAAGGCAGCTGCCAAAGACGTGTCCTCTCCGTGGGTCTGAGTGAAGAGCGGACCTAGTTCAGGCTCAGTCCGAATCCAAATCCACACTACCCGCAGGCAATTCCCAGTCGCCGTGACTCCACGGAGAGTCTCTGAGCCGGTCAGTCGTTCCGGGAGCAGCCAGCTGTGCCTTCCTCCTGAGGATCCCTGAGGGGGCTTCAGCCGCCCACCTTGCAGTTGGCAGCCCCCCACTAACCCACAGTGCCACCGGGGCTCCCTGACAGTCTCAATATTAGACGGCAGAGTTCCTTGGCATGAGAAAGAGGGGTATCTAAAGATGGATTCTCCCTGCGTAGAAAAATAAGGCGCAGTGTATTGAGTAGGAGGAAGCCCCCACCTGGGTGTTGCATCTGATGGCGGAACTGGCCCCTAACTGGATTGTTCTCACGATGACCCACGCCGCAGAGCCGAGTCTCATGAGGGGAGGGGCAGACAGAAGCAGCGCTCACGGGACAGGTCAGAAAGTGCAGGTGGGAGAGGAGGTGGGGAGGGGAAGCTTAGGAGGTCTCCTGGGCTTGGAGTCCCCTTAAAGGCTGGGGGCAGTCTCTCAAGAAAGAGCCCCCTCCCTCTTTAGCAGGCACAGACCCCCCCCCCCCACTCACAGAGTGGGGGAAGGCAGATGAGCGAGGCTCCAGGAAATGCTGACCTCGCATCAGAACCTGACTCACGGAAACTGAACCAGACAAGATGGGGCCCGGAGCCCTGCTCCCGCCTCAAACACTGCCACCTGGCCCCGGGGGTAGGGGCGTGGGGGCTACAGCTAGAGCTGTGGGAGGCCTTGCCACTCAAGAATGCCTGCTGAGCGCTTATTCTATGCCACCACCACCCCCACACACAAAGCGGGATAGAGGGTCCTTGGTGGCACAGAGGTTTGCTTCTAACTCAAAGGTTACCAGTTGGAACCCACCAGCTGCCTCGTGGGGGTCCGCTTCCGTCAGAATGAGCCTTGGAAACCCGTGGGGCAGTCCGACTCTGCTGATAGGGCCGCTATGGGTTGAAAGCAACTTGACCCGTGTTGTTTGGGGCTTTAGGAAGGGCCCTCATTGGCTCCATGGTTTTTGTAGGGAAGTAATTGTCCAGGCGCTGAGTCAGCCAAGGCCCTGCGCCTCCCATCCCCCATCGTGAGCATGCAGGATGACCACCCAGCAGCGCAGTAAATATGTGCTGATGGCAGGACGGGTGGGCAGACTCCAGGGGTGGACGCAAGGGAAGAGAAGAGATGCACAGGTGACCAAGTGTCATGAGGGTGGGGACAGCTGAGCATTATCCTGAAGGACAGAGGGAGGTGTGAGCGTCTGGAGACACAACAGTCATTCAATAGAAGACCATTCTGGGTTTTCTGCTGCTTCAGGGTGAAAGAGGAAGCTCCCTCCTCCCCTGAAGAGTCACCAGTTCAGAAACCCCCAGGGACCCTTCTGCCCTGTCCCATAGGGTAGCCAAGAGTCACCATCGACTCAATTGGCAGTGAGTGAGTTTAGGTTCCTTAAAGGGGAGGGACTCATTTTTTCACCACTGGTGAAAAACGTTAAGTCTGTCTTCATTTACAACCGGAATAGGCTTGGGCCAACTTTTGGATTTCCGCTTTCCTTGCGCGGACGTAAGGTGAGACCAACAACTGCTTCTGTCGGAACCACAATGGGCTTAGGAGCGAGGGAGCTAAGTCTTCCCTGGCTATTCTTGGCAGAAGTTTTCTTGGCCTATTCCTGCTGGTGAATTTCTTACATGAACGGTCTAGCATCGGCTTGTGGTTTTACACTTGGGCAGATTTATTCAGAGTGACCTGGCACACAGGGGCCCCGGAGGCACTGTGGTTGAGCACTGGGCTGAAGCCTGCAAGGTTGGCAGTTTGAAACCACCAGCTGCTCCAGGGGAGAAAGGTGGGGCTTTCTCCTGCCTACAGGTTCCATTCTCGGAACCCCACGGGGCAGTCTACTCTGTCCTATAGGGCTGATATGAGTTGGCAGACTCCTATCATTGGTTTGGTTTGGTTTGGATCCAGCACCCACAATGCACCGAGTCTCCTCATCCAAGAACTGGGGCGGCCTCTCCAGCCAGTGCACGCTTCCAAGGACACCCAATAGCATTCCAAAGTGGTCTGCCTCTAGACCCCGTGCATTTCCTGGCAGTTTCCCATGTGCGTTGCTATGGCAGGTTATCTTTTCTTCCAAGACATTTTCTAAGTGGCTGGCGATGGTTTTAATTCTAACACGCCTCGAAATCGTTTAGGTTTTCCTTGTGTGTTCACTATGCTCTCATTCTGAAAAGACTAAAGCCCTACAGCCAAGGCGCCTTGTCCACTTTGTCTGCCCCTCACCCTCTTCTGCTGCGTACCTGCTCGCTCTCTCCTCCGGAACTACGTGAAGAACCAGTGACGACGGTGGGGCTTCGCACTTGGTACCCAACTTCAACCCTGACGCAGCTGGTGCTTCATCATTGAGCACGTGGCCCGTCTTTTACTTGAAACGTCGTGTGTGTGTGTGTGTGTGTGAGACATACATATAGAGATTTTAAAAGGTACTTAATGATACATATATATTCATCGTTGTTAATGAAAAATATCCAACTGCTCCATTTCATTAATACTTTTTAATACAAGTTGGATGTTGATTTCATTAAGTACCTTTTAGACATTTATAGAGCCCATTAAGTGCCTTTTCTCCTCTGAGCCACGGAAATGGGGGATGATGCTAGCAGCTCAGGTTGTGGTATACTGTGCATTTCATGCATGCCTGGCTTCTATTTGCTAATATTTTATTTAGTATTTTCCCTCCCATAAATATTTAGATATGAGATTGGCCTGTGGTCTCTTCTGTCTTATTGCTGCTGGCTGGCGTCACCCAGAACCAATATTACGGCACCTCCTCTTCAGACAGAGCGCCCACAAACTCCTTTTTGAGCCGACCTGTCTGGACCCATCTCCTGCCTACATGCTGTCAGCTACCCTGGCCCAGGCCTCCCTGGCGGGGCAGACCCGGGCCCAAGGGGTGTGGGCCTCCTTGACCCTACACTGGCATTGAGTGTTCAAATCCAAAATGCCAGCCTCAAGGCTGTCGTGGCTGGCCGAGGACGACCCCTGGAGCCTCTTTTCAGGTCCTGTCCTCCAGTGAAGGGCAGGGCCCTTCCTTGCCCTGTTGCCGGCCCAGACGCCCGCAGGTAACGGTGTGTGTGTCAAGTGAGTATCAGAGAACTATCTCCTTTTCCACTTTCTGTCCTGTTCCTCAGCCTTGTCGCCCAGACAAAGGGCCCAAGTGCGGCTCTGCTTCCCCATCAGTGGAGCCTCTGTGCTATGGTTTGGCCCTCATCTCTTGGCCTCTGAGCAGCCCCGTCACCACACACTCTCAGCGCCTCTGTGGCCCTTGAAGTCACGGTGGTCATCCCACCGTCAGGCCTCTGGCACCAGGCCTCTGCGTTGTCCTGTCCGTCTCTCTGAAGATACCTTGTTCGTGGAACTCGTCCTTGCATTCACTGCAGGGAGCTCTGAGCACACCACGCCGCAGGCGTTCCGTGAATACTGGTCGATAAGTATGAAAAACCACCACCTCTGTGTAAACCCGTGGCCACCATGCCCGTCCAGCCCGTCTGTCAATCTGCGTCTCCAAAAAGGGATCTCTTAAGTGTGGGGTGAGATTCTTTACGGAATCATATTCCTTACTGGTTTTTAAAGCCTTTGAAGAACAGGGTTTAGGGGATTAAAGGGACGGGGATCCAGCAAGACTCAGGGTTCAGCTCCCCCTTTGTCTTCGGTCCAGCAGACTGAGCGAGTGGGGCCATCAGCCAGCTCCCCGCTTAGCCCTGATGTCTGACAACGTGCTGAACACAAAACAGGAACTCAACAAACGCAGCTGCTGGGGGTGGGGGAGAGAGCAAAGAGGGGAGAAAGCGTTCCGTAGGGAGACATGTCTGGATGCTCCCCTGTGGATCACGCGCCTTCCCTTTCAGTTTCTGCCCTGGGATCCCTCAGGGTGGCCTCTGCTTTTACAGGAAGGGAAGGGAAGCGGACAGCCACTCAGTATCTTTCTTTCTTCCCCGGCTCCTGATCCCGCTGTTGTGGGTCAAACTGACTTGTCCCTGAGAAGAACAGAAACATAGGCTGTAGGGTCTGGCCCCTATGGAGAATCTCTGGAAACAGTGAATATGCGATTATGGCTGAGGGTTGGGGGCACTGGCAATGTTTCAGGGGACTGCAAAAGCCATTATCTAGACTTTATCTGGAGCGGGGTGCTGAGCCATTTTGTTCTGAAAAGGGGGTGGTAGGCCACATCAGTTTGGGAGCCCGTGGGCTCAATGACACCAACAACTGGTTCTTTCTAACGACTGGTCTATTAAATTTAACTGAGAGAACAGTAAACAGTGGAGGCTCATCTCTGACTCCCAACTGGAAAGAAGACGTCCTTTCTTGCCTTGCTGAGGTGATTCTTTGACATGAAACCACTGGCATACTGCCGGGTCCTCCTTTGGATCAAATCACCAAGGGGGTCTTCGACAGCACCAAACAAAAACAACCAAACTCCCTGCCATCGAGTCGACGCCTCTAGGAGTGACCCTATGGGGCTGGCTGGAACTGCCCCATGTGGGTTTCTGAGACGACGACCCTTTGAGCACAGGGTCAATGTTCCCCTTGTGCCAACCCCACCAGACAGCGGGAGCCCCTGGGCAGGCTGGGCATGTCCACTGGAGTCTGCCACAGTGTGACCAGACACAGCCTGTGACCGTCAGTCATCTCGGCAGGGCACGCGGGACAGGTGCGGCGCAGAGCGTGAAGTGATACAATAGCCTGCTTTGTTCTCGTCCCGCTACTGAAGTCATCCTAAGGCCTGGGGACAGACAGATGGAGCACTCCTGGGATGCTGGTCGCTGTGTAGACAGAGTTCTGCCAGCAACGCTCAACCACCAGCAACAGGTGGCGGGCTGGACGCACGTGACCGCTTTCTTTCTTCAAGGGCTACTGGGCCAGAGACCAGCGGCACCACTGGAGCCGAAATGAGGCAACCACAGTAAGCTGGGGAAGCCAGCCTCTAGTTGCTTCTCAGTTCTGTGACCTGGGACAGGCCGACCTTTGGGACTCGAAAGTCACCTAGATCGGAGGAAGGATGCCAGCTTCCTCAAAGGGATCGGTATGCGGACAGAACACGGACATCCATGGAGTGGAGGAGGGCCGGACGAACCACAGTGTCTCGCCGCACAGAATCATGCCTAGCACAGTGCGTGTAAAAAATCATCATGATAAAATCGGCTCTCTCTCTTCTGGTTGGAGGTACTCTCAACGCTGGAGGCGGAAACCTGCCACTGACGGGGTTCCAGGCGCAGCTACAAATCCATGGACTTCATGGGGCAGAGAAGGCGCAGTGCCTCGCCCACATGGAGGTGGGGGTGGGGTGGTGCAGACAGGAAAGTCCAGATTTGGGGGAACTCCTCAGGACACAACTCAGCTCCTCCCACCGATACATTGTAATGCAAAAGAGATTTTTAAAAAAGGACAGGACACGTGAAAGGCATGCCAAGCAATCACAACGCGTAGAAAGATCCTCTACGCATCCCAACGCACACACGTTTGAAAAAGAAAAAGGGTGAGATGACATTTAACACCATTGGTATGAGTTGGGGGTTGACCCAAGAGCTGCAGCTCCCTCCTGTTCCCCTACCAAGTCTGTCAGCTTGCCATACTGCGGCGGCCTGGGCGCTCTAGGATACAGAGAGCTAAGCCACCGGTCTTCCAAGTGCCAGGAGGGCCTCGGGTGTGACACCATGTGTGACAGGTGTTAGTGGGGAATCCAGATTAGGGATCTACTGATAACAATGGGCCAAGGAAAACCTTAGGGCAGACACTGTCCACTGCCTGATGCCCCACAGGCTGGGCCCCCACCCTGGACTTGAGCATGGCAGGGTCCGGAGGTGATGCATGCCTGGGGAGGGCATCGTGAGCCTGGGGAGACAAGTATCATGAGTCAGAGCTGACGCCACAGCCGCTGGGGGACAGTCGCAGGAACGTACACGTGGACCACAGCTGATGAGAAAAAGAGGTTCTTTTCCGTACAATACCATATGTATTGTGTCTCCGCTGAAGAAGCAGCGTCCTTGGAACCTATGTACAGTGTGCTTCATGCAACGGAATGACGGATTGGTGTAAGATTTGCACGAGCCGCCCCCAAAGAAAATGAAGAGTCCTTACTGTGAAGAGGTACATGCTACAATGTTCATGAGGTGGCCTGTAGGATGCCAACTGCTGATGTGATAGAATGCAAAATGATAAGAAACAGTTGCAAAAATAGCCCCTGGAAGGAGGAAGGTAGGAATCAAGGACAACTGGAAGTTGTCAAAAACGAAAAGGCGCTCAGCAATCGGTCTCCTGGGCGCTGGAGACCTAGCAAGGCCGGGCATTGGTGACTGACTCTGAAGTGGACAGCCAGGTAGGAGACACTGCAGAGGAATGTGTCACACTCATCGCCCAAAAGGACCTGTCGAGATCCATCCTGAAGTGTAATGCCATTAGTGACAGGATACTCTCCATACGTACGCCTACAAGGAAGATCAGTTATTACAAGGATGACTCAGATTTATGTACTAGCCAAAGGGGAAGAAACGGAAACTTTTACAACCGCCTGTAGTCAAACACCGAGCAAACAAGCCTTCAGGTTACACGGAGCATTCCTGGTTATTGGAACGCAGATGTTAGGATTGTACTGTTGTTAAAAGAACAAAGAAAAAGCCAAACTCACTGCTATCGACTCAATGCTGACTCATAGCAAGCCCCTGTGGGTTTCCGAGTCAAGTCGGTAACTGTTTATGAAGGTAGAAAGCCCAGTCTTTCTCCCGCGGAGCTGCTGGTGGTGTTGAACTGCTGACCATGCGGACGGCAGCCCAGTGTGTAACCACTGCACCGGCAGGATTACTGAGGTGCCATCAGACGGGCTCGAACTCACTGCAACCCTACGCGTAACAAACGAGCCACCACCCAGTCCTGGAAGCTTCAGTCCCGTGGCCGCTGTGGTACTGATCCAGACGGTCAAGGGTCTGGAAGCCTCCCTGTGCATATGCTGCCCTGCTTTTTTAACAAGCTCGAGGACCCTTTCCAGGGACTGGTCTCTCGTCTGTGGGCTGCTTTGACTCCAACTGCATAGGAATGAGATGATGGATGATGCACCAGTCGCTAATGGAAAACTGATCTGATCTGGAAACGTTATTCAATTCACAGGAAGGAGTTGAAAGAGAAAGGCGCGAGGTGATGAGAAATCTAAGCAAACACTGAATCGCAGATGTTGGGGCATGAGGCACATTCCGGAGACAGCGGGGGGAGAGGGGGGGAGGTGGGTTTGGAAGAAAACATCTGATTTGGGGATGATGTCCGCACATCTGTCCTGCGCTGGAAGCCCATCCGGGCCCTAGTGGGGATCCTGATCGTTTTCGTCCAGGACAGGTAGCCAGCCTCTCAGAACCTGAGCTCTTCACTCACCAAGGAGGAGACACTGTGTGGCTACACGCAATAAGTACGTCGCTCTATCTGATGGAGAAGTTGTGTGTGTGTGTATGTGTAAGGGGGCTTGGAAAGGCTTAAGGGGAAAGTTCCTATCTTTTAATCCCCCTTCATCATTTTGTGAAGGCTCCTGGTGTATGTTTTTGGATATACAAACGGTGATCTCTGGAACCAGGGATGCCCACTGGCCCTGCTTCTTCTGGCCAGGAAAGGCAGGCCTGACAGGGAGCCTTTCTCACGGAGGCGACAGGAGAGGAGACCAGTGGGTCCCTGCTCAGGTTGTGCCCCGCCTCCTCCGCACAGCCCCTGCGAGAAAGGGGCAGTTGCCAAGCTACAGCCAGCGCGGAGTCCTCGGGGTGGGTGCATAGACTGTTCTAGACGCTCCTGGAGGCAGAGGGTTAGTGGCCTTCGGTAGCTGGTATGTCACACACACGTTTTCATTTTAAGAGTCACCACCACACAGTTAGGGCAGAACGTTGCCAGTTAGGCTTCCCCGCAGACAGGTTTGTGAGTCCAGTTTGAACGTCTTCCTCTCAGAATCACCGTTTGGTTTTTGTTACTCTTTCCCTGCTAAACTGTGCAAATCCTGCCGATAATCAGTGGGCGCTGGCCAGGACCTACAATTTCCTAGAATGTTCTAGAAAATCCAAGGCTGCTGGCACAGCCGCTTTTCTCCCTCGTCTCCCACAAGGCGACCCGAGGAAGAACAGCAGAGGCAGGGACAGAAGAAGCCAATTCCCAGGTGAAGGCCCTGAGGTCACAAGGCAGCCTGCCTAGGTTCGGAACTCTGCTTTTATGCTCAAATTTCAGGGATTCTAATTATCCCCTTTCTCCCTTAAGTACCACTTGGTAGGAGTAGTTAAGAAAAGGTTTGGTGGCAGCGAAGCTCAATCTAAGAATAAGAAAAGCTTTCTCAGTGTATACCAGTTATTACTTTCGGCTTCCTTGCCCCTCCCCCTTCCATTCCTCTGCCCCAGCTGCCCCAGGACCAATGACAGGAGGTCCAGGGCCTGTCTCCCAGGTGTGAGTGGGGGGGGGACTGTTCTCTGCACCCCCCCCCAACCCACTCCATTACACAGTTCCTTAGAAACCTTTCACCTGGGGCCCCCCAACAAATGACATGGTTGGCTTCCCCATGGCTTCCTAGCCACTCACTGTGCTAGTCCACAGTTCCCTCCCTGCACCCCACTAATTGCCCTGCACTTATGGCAGCTGGTGGTTTCCTTCAAACCCCCCCCCCACACACACACAGCAGCTAGGCAGGGAAGCTGCCCCACAAAGCCACACAGGCGGCAGTTCATTCAGAGGAAAATCGGCATCCTTCCTCTTCCTCTCCCTGGCACCAAAAGTCTGCATTGCTACAGCAGAAGTGCCTCATTTTTTTAGGGCAACGGAAAAATGAATAATTCAGTGGCTCCTATTCTACCGGTGGAGTGTTATACAAACAATCCAGATGGGGCCAGACTTGCTGGCCCCACGAAGGCCGCTCCTTCCCTTCCTCCTGACAGCATTGACTTTGGCCATGAATCTTTAAGAATACCCTCCATCCTGTCTGATCACTAAAATACCACAAAGGATGCTCACAATACTCACCGGGCACAAAGCAGAGAGGTTAGTGGCCACATACGGTTTTCTCCTTCAGACCCAAGCAAACAGCACGCGAGGCTAGCGTGGGTTACACTTAACTCTTGGAAGATCCTAAGTAGGGAACGCTACACAAACAAATACCCCAGCCTTCATGAAACACCACAGATTTCATCTGGAAAGTCTTCCTGGACAAGCCACACCTTCGGTCTGCCAATGGTGGGGACATTTGGGTTACTCAGCTCACAAGGCTTCTCCACCAGGAAGCCACCTGTCTAAAACGCTGCCCTTTTAGCTCACGTTCATCTGGCTTGGATCTGCAATCAATGCTCGTGGGAGCAGCAGTCAGGAGATGGGATGAAGCGCTGCACAGGGTCGAGCTGCCGCACCTCTTCAAAGTGATGACGAGCAGGGAGGCTACTTTGAAGATTAAGGTGTGCCGATTTTCAATGGCGTCAGAGTTGGCTGTTGAATAAGGAGGATGCATTTGAAAGATGGTGTGGGCGAAGAATGTCCACAGCACCATGGACTGCCAAAAGAACACACCATCTATCTTGGAAGAAGTACGGCCAGAAGGCACTTCCTCAGAGGCAAATCTGGCGAGAGTCTGTCTCATGTACAGGAGAGACCAGGCCCTGAAGAAAGACATGTATGGTAACGTGGCGGGGATAACATCTAAGGCACCAGGGCTCCTTGCTTAATACTAGGCATGGACTATCAAGAAACCAGGGTACAGACAGAGAATTTACAATAGCAGTTGAGTTTTTTAATAGTCCAAGAACGGATGAGATTTCGGTCAAGAGCTGTAGAAACTCCTTGCCGTGACTCTTGAGTGGAAATGCGATTTCAGTAGCCAGAGACCTCGAGGCTGGGCTGGTCAATCAGAAGCCTGACAAGGACTGTCAGAGCATCAAGCTGGCCTTTCAGCCCATCTTCCAAACCGGACACGGAAGATGAATGAAAAGAGGGGCGAGAGGACAGAGAGCGATCGCAGCCAAAGCCATCAGGCCAAAGCCATCCACAGGAAGGAGACACAAGCTGGAAGTAAGCTCCCAATCTGAGAAAACCCATAGAAACACGTGTCCAGTGAAAAAGAAGCGGACGAACTCACTTGTTTGAAAAGACCGAGGTAAGCGCTCAACCACACGGACCAGTACGCTACGTTCAATCAGGGCCCTGCGGGCAAGGCTGGCACACGAGCTGCCTGGGGTCCCTGACTCAAGGCGACTGGAGCACGCTGGAGGGAAAGGCTGCCTGGTCCTGCGCCACGCCCACGGTCAGCTGGACTGCTTTCATCCCTGTGGCGGTCACCGGCTGCTTTTCAGGAAGCTCTGCCGACATCTGTTCAGCATCACAGCAACGGGCAAGCCTCCAGGGATGGGCAGTTGGTGGCTGTGCGTGAAGTGCTCTGGCTCAGAACTGAACGTGGGTCTCCCGCGTGGACAGGGAGGATTCTACCGGTTACTCACCACTGCCCCATGGAGAAGATACAATTAAAGCAACACCCAAAACCGAACCCATGGCAGTCGAGTCAATGCCAACTCACAGCAACCCTCTAGGACGGGGCAGGACTGCCCGCGGGGTTTCTAAGGCTGTCACCTTTATGGCGTTCAAAAAGCCCTCGGCCAGAGTAGCCTCCGAGTCTCGGTGACCCTGCAGGGCAGGGAAGAACGTCACTGTGGGTTTCCAAGACTTCTTTATGGGAATAGATGGCCTCATCTTTCTCCTGAGGAGTGATCGGTACGTTTGAACCACCGACCTTGTAGTGTTGGAACCATTGACCTTGTGGCGAACAGCTCAGAGTGTAGTCCAGTGTGCTGCCAGGGATCCTGTTTGGTTAGCGGCTGAGCCCTGAACCACTGTACCACCCCCCCATCTCCCCCCATTAGGGAAATAACTTTAAAAGGCACAGTGAAAAAGAAAAACACAACAAGCTGTAACTTGTCTTAAGTAAGTAGACAAGGAAATCTTTAAACGATGTAAAATAATCCTACTAGAAAACGTATTACACCACTAGAACATGAGAAATCAATTAAAGAGATAAACAATAAATTCCTTGTCTACATGATAAAGCCAGGACGACTAGATATGGTGTAATCATTAAATGGGAGAACCAGGGAATATTTTCTTTTTGAGCACTCTCCTCAGCCCATACACGGCGGGTGCGCTCTCTCTCAGCTTCCCTCTGAAGCGAATGACTGCTTGAACAACGGGACAAACTGGAGGAATTCCAGCCTCTCGGAAGCTACAAACCGGGTCCCAGCTGGATGGTGCATTTGGTTAAACAGGAGCCAGGGCGTTGGGCCCCACACCAAAGCCCGGAAGGCTGCTCTTCAGAGAAGGGATCGAGGTGTTGCCTTTAAAAACAGGAGCTTCGAAAGCATCCTCCTTAGGCGGCTATGCACCCGCCCCACGTCCTCTTAACTGGGCTTTGTCTCTGACAAAACTCACCTCTGGATTTCCATGGTGATTTTTCTTCTTCTTAACTATTAATAGGGCTAATTCTTTAATAGCAAACTACACAGAGAGCTCAGCAGTCCTACTAATGGCTAGGAAGCCAAATGATCAGGTCCCCGAGCTATCATTTACTGAGCCTCCGGCGACGGGACTATGAATTCTTAGTCCCCTGACTCACTTCTGCAGAGGCAGACAGTAGGCCAGGCAGGGTTAGGTACCCAGCCCTAGGTTACACTGTATAGGGGAAGGTGGGGGTGGGGGGTTCACCTCTGAGAAATTTAAGTGTCACTTAGGGGGCCCTGGTGGCATTGTGGTTACAGGTAGGGCTGCTGATGCAAGGTTAACAGTTCAAACCCCCAGCTATTCTGTGGGAGAAAGATGATGTTTTCTATTCCCATGAAGAACTCATCTTGGAAACCCACGGGGACAGTCCCACCCTGTCCTACTGGGGCCATCTGCGTTTGAGTCGACTTGATTGCAGCCAGATTGCTTTTTTGCAGTGTTAACGCAAAGTTCAGTATAGAAGCGTCATTCGCTTTAGATAGGTGCACCCACAGGCTTTGTTCAGAATGGCACAGGGGTTAAGCAGCTAGCTCCACAGGACAAAGATGAGCCTGTTCTGGGCAAGATGGGCAGTCTCAGAAACCCACAGGGGCAGGTCTACCCTGTCCGACCGTACTGCTACACGGAGGAACTTGGTCCATGGCGATGAGCTTGGTGGTGCACTGGGTTAAGTGTAGCGTAGCTAACCACAAGGCATTGGTTCAAACCCCAGGGTGATTTTCGGGACAGGGACAAAGCTGTCGCTCCCATGAAGGTCACAGTCAGAAGAGCCCTCCGGAGCGGCTTCCTGTCCTGCTGGGCCGCCCTGAGGTGGAGTCCGCTCGATGGCGGTGGGGTGCTTTCGGTTTAGTTTGTTTTTAGTGCCTATGACATAGAAGCCGCACCTAAGCACGAGGAAGTTTCTGTAGGCTTAGTTTTGCTTTGCTGAGATGGCAAAGTTGGCTGTGAGCGGAGCTCTACTGGCCGGGCCTAAGGGGAAAGCCAAGCCCGACGCCAACACTGCTCCCTCTGCTGCAACGCACAGCTGACAGCCACGGAAAGGAAGCGCGAGGCTCCACTCAACGTGAGGGTCTGTGTCCAGAAGCGGTGACATGAAGGGGCCCCATCGCCCAGATCTCACACAGAGGCAGAATGCGCCTTCACAAGTGACCATGTGCGCCCCCTTCTGCTAGCATGAATGGGCACCTGGATTTTGTCACTTCAGTGCACGTAATGTTGATGTCTCTGTACCAGGACATACGGAGTTCCCCTCTATTTGTTTTTATGGTGGGCTTTCAGTTATAAAGCAAGACAGGCTGGCTTATCAACCAAAGCTGCGCCGAGTTCTCGAACATCAGAAGAAGCAGACCCAGAGCCCACCCAGCGCTGAAGACAGCACCCTGGAGATGGGACACTTGAGGGCCAATGAGCGAAGGCCACTGAGTAACCGCCTGCCTGGCTGCTTATACTCTTTTAAGAATTACAAATGAACTCGTCACGTTCCTAGCTGCCACTGGGCCACCCTGGGAGCAGCTTAGAGGTGCTCCAGCGATCAGAAGAGCAGCACCTCAGAGTGGTCTATCCTTGGCAGTGCCACCGGGGGGGGATGCCACCCACAGCCGCCACTCTGAGGCTCTCTACCTGTGCCCTCACCTTCGTCTTCTAAGGTATGCAAGTATCAGGTGTGTGAATATGAAACAAACAGAACCACGCTCTTTAGACCTTAAGGTGTGGGGCAGGAGGCAGTGGCTGAAAGCAGGACCATCTGATGTAGTTGTCTGTCAGCTGATGGTCACAATGCCTGGATCACCCCCACACCTATAGACATCCTGCCATGTGTCAGCCTATCCTAGCGTCTTCCTTTCATCCAAATGAAGACATGACTTTCCTTAAGTCGAGAAGACCCTGTGCTTTTCCTGCATTCGGAGGTGTCTCTACTGTACTCCCTCACTGACCTGCTTGGGGGTGTGTGCGGGGGGCACAGGGCGGGTTGAGTGAGATGTCCGGGTGTTACTTAGGGGGGTGAGTACGGAACGGGTCCAGTTTGGAAAAAGCCTTCAGTTCTCTAAAGGGGTCAGACTTGGTGGAAGCAACTGTGTGAAGAAGTACCCTGGGGACCAAGCTGTCTCTGAGGTTTGGCCTTTCCCTTGGAGGCAAGAGAGAGACGTGGGAAAATTTGGAAGCAGACCAGTGCAGGCACCAGACAGCTACATCCAGCTGCGGGTTTGGAGAATGGGGTCACCCTGCGAAAAACCAGTGGCAGGGAGACAAGTTAGGTGGGTGCTTGAGAGGTGAGGCCAAGAGATGATGAGTCAGACTGGAGAGTGGCTGTGGCGATAAAGAAGTGGGGCGTTCAGCGTACTTTTCAGGAGATAAAATGAAATCAGAACCAACCGAACAGGAGGGACACGAAGGTGTCCTAGCGGGGAAGCAGCGTGCTTACCAGGCTTATGTGCGTCAGAGGCGAGGAGCTGGAAACAGTGAGTTTTCTACAGGGGTAGTAACCTTTTTCTTAGTGTTTTGCAAGGGCTCTTTATATACAGGGTGTGTGTGTGTGTGTGTGTGTTTATGTCTGTCTATAGCTATACCCTCTTTCTTTAAAATATAGATCGCAAGTACTTTTGTCAGTCTTTCTAATCCAGGGGTGGGGGACGCTGAGTCCTTGGGCTGTACATGGCCTGAGAAGTCATCCACACCAGGGACTAAATACCACACACCTCGCCAAAGAGTAGCAGTTCTCGCCGCCACAGGAGTGGGTTAGTTAAATGCTGGGCTAGTCTGGCCTTCAAATGCTGTGGTAAATATCCAAATGGCCCTAAGCAGAAAAAAGTTCCCATCCCAGATCTCATCCACCCCTCCATCCATCATGAAATCCAGACATCCCTCTGTAAGTTCTATTTTTGACTTCCTGTTTACAGAGGTCTTCGCTGCTCCTAGATTCTGTAAATATCCATCTAAAATGTCTCCTGTGCTTTGATGACCGTTTTTCAAAGCATGAAATTGTCTAGAACTGGTTTTGCACGAGGTTCTTCAATGAAGTTCACCGTTATCCCGCCAGCACGTACTGAAGACACAATCCTTTCTAAGGGACTGAACTGTAAGCCATCCCGCTAGAACTTCTGCAGACTATTCCCCCACCTTCACTTTGAACTTCAAGAATACAGGCAAGTACGAGAACAGAACAGTCAGCCGTGTGCCCACGCCCAGAAGGAAACACAGCCCAACCAGTCCTTTTACATGATCAGTGGCAGATTCCGAAAACCTGCCTTTCCTCAGAAATAGGGAAAGAGCCGGTCATCAATTCAGTCCACAAACTCGACAAATGACAAAGCTTTATGAGGGGACAGATTATAATTTCAAAAAATGAAAACATCAAAAATGAAAATAGCTAGACTTAAAAAAAAAAGTAAAACTAGACACTGCCCAGTAAGATGCCAAGAACACTCTTCTGCTTTTGTGCTCTGGGCCACTTCCTGTCATTCCAAACATGACGACATCTTAATGCGTTGTCCCAGCTCCTTGGGGTTGCCCGCGGGGACACGGACCGGCAAGTGCCCGTGTGGTCGTGTGGGGGTTAATTCTCCAGTCTGCGCGCTGCTTGCCGGAGCGTGAAATGGGAAAGCTCAGGAGAGCCATGTGGTGCTGTAAAGTTCCGCATTAAACATGCATGCGGCGGGCTCGCCTCAGAACCCGGCGCTGGCTTCAAGGCGGGTTGGCCGGGAAATATGAGACACCCCACTGTCTCCCTGGCAATTGGAGGCATTCCTCAACAAACAGCGCCTCAGGAAGCGAATGAGAGGGCAAACAAGCCGTGAAGAAATCAATGGTTCAATTACCCGGCTCTCCCGCCCTGGCCTGTAGGAAACGTTTCATTGGCGAGGCTCCTCTTAGAGGTCTGGTGCTGTTCGGACAGAAGGAACATCCCCGTCACTCTCCCCCAGGGCCCTTGGGCGAGGAGGGTGAGCTTTGGGCTTATGCTCTTGGGTGGCGTGGCACCTCTCTTTCCTGTCATCTCTGGTTCCCTTCGTTTGTTTCATCTCCTTCATGGCCCCCCAGAGATGGACACAAGGCACTAAGCTGGCTCATGAGTAAGACAAAGGCAGCCCATTTTCAAACAGAGGTTAGGGTTTCCAACACAGAGTTTGCGGTGGGGAGGGGCGGGCAAGGAAGGGGGGCATTCAATCCATATCAAGGCTGGAGTCCCAGGACAAGAGCCCTGGACGGCCCTGCTGGGTGCCCAGCTGCTTGGCACCTCTCCTAATCTATTGTACATCAGCCCACAGAGCCTCCAAGTCCCTGAGCCAGATGCAGTCCGATCTCGCTGGAACTAGACAGTCTTTCCAATGTGCAGCGGCACCTGGGCTTGGCAGTCCCTGGGGAGGAGGGGGAAGGGACACATGCTCCCTAACTTAGCCTCATGTGAGAAGATGGGGCAGGCTTCAATTCAGCACTTGGTTTTCAGTGGTTGTGAATCCCTCACAGGGTTCCTTCTTGGGGACGGTGGGGTGGGGATTAAGGCTTTGTGATAGGTTTGAACTCAGAACGTTCTGCCCCCTCCTTAGCAGAACCCAAAAGGAAAGATTTTAAAAGTTCCTAAACACGGGGCTGCACAAAGCGGGGCCCACTGCCCCAACAGCTCCACAAGCTCGTGCAAACCAGAGAGGTCTTGCACCGCAGCCCACTGCTGCTCACCGGGTCAGTGTGGAGGCACTGGAAGAGGACTTAGACTGAGAGATGGCAAGATTCATCTCATGCCCTCTGGTCATGTGACCAGGAGGGACCAGTGCCCAGGGGAGGAAGGACATCATGCTTTGTTGGCTCACATAGAACACTCCTGGGGCGGGGGCGGGGTGCAGGACCAGACCATGTTTGGTTCTGCTGTCCATGGGGTGGCTATGAGTTGGGACTGACTTGATGGCACCCAGCTGCTGCCGCTACCACCACCAACCACTATGCACAAAATGTGCCAGCCCTGATGCTAGGTGCCCACAGAGGCAGGCTCCGTTTACTGAGGGTGGTGTGTGCAGAGGCTGGCTGGGACTTGCCGTGGCACATTCCATTTCCCACCAGGGAAAACCAAGCCTCAAAGAGCCGAGTGCCCAGTCCGAGGCTACGCAATTCAGGGGGCCAAACGTCACACCTGGGTCCCCATGACCACGGCATCCAAGCTCTCCTCCTGAATGTCTCCTCATACACTGAACAGGCTCTTCCCTGAAGAGCCGGCTACCCAGTCACTGCTGGCAGAAGGCGCTGGAGAGTGGTGTGTCTGGGAAGCAACTGTGTGCTGAAAGCCAAGAGGTTGAAGAATGGGCAGGCTCTCTGGGTGTATGTGTTAATCCAACAGAGGCCCTGTGCGTCCAGAACATCCAGGGCCCGAAATGGAGCACTCGATATTCACAGCGCAAGAGCAGGGCCCTCAATCAGGCCACTTTCCGTCCAGGTTTGAGTGAGCACTCTGTAGGACTCCCACCTGCTATCTTGGGTGAGCCCCACAATTCTGCGAGCCTAGCAGGAGGGCTCAGAGTGGCATGTCCACTTTATATTTCACAGGTGGCCTGGCGTCTTCTCCCAAAAGGATGTTTCTCCCCAGTGATCCGTTCACTCACTTGCTTTCCCTTCAAACGGTGACTTTCCCAAGGTTTACATTTATGGTCAGACAGAAAAAGTAGCCTTGCCAGTCTATTACCTCTTATCCGTCTGTCCATGCAATGCACCCAGTCCTTGGGTTGCACATGCCTGAGAAGTCACCGCTACCAGGTAACATCGCACACCTCACGGAGGAGAAGCAGTTCCAGCAATCACATTAGGGACGGGTTACTGCTCGACTAGTATGGCCTCTGAGTGATTTTATAAATATCCAAATGGCCCTAAGCAGGAAAACGTTCCCACCCCAGATCTAAATCCATCTATCCACCCATCGATTCGATTGGGACTTCCCTTGGTAAGTTCTGCTTCTAAGGGCAGAACGGTCGCAAAACCGTGGCAAGCTACAGTGTCCTCCCAAAGGATGCTGGGAGAACTGGCACTGCGTCTATGCTGACAAGTGTGTTTCTGTCTCTGCACTGACCCTGGTAGAGCAGTGCTTACACACTGTGCTGCTACTCTAAGGTCAGCAGTTCACAACCACCAGCCGCTCCGAGGGAGGACTGTAACACGCAAACAAACCCACATTTACACCCCCTGAAGGAAAACATGCGCCCCAAAGTGAACTTATCCATGTAAACTGCGTGCTTACACACGTGTATTTTATCATCCACAGAGGTCACTTCCTCCTGAAAGCACTCAACTGCCAAATACTTAACCAGCCTTCTGCTTCAGGTGATGTAAATGTGTGCACTGAGCACGTGTGCATGTCTGTGGATGGGGTGTGGACACTGGCTTTGGTGGCGAGTCGGTGGACATGCTCACCAAAGTGGACTCCGCAATTATGAGCATCAACTACAGACGGTAGTACCAAAATAATCACCTCGCTGCCGAGTTGATTCCGACTCACTGTGATCCTGCAGAGCAGAGGAGACTGTCCCTGTGGGTTTCTGAGACTGTGATTGTTTATGTGAGTAGAAAACCTCGTCTCTCTCTCTCTCTCTCAAAGATTGGCTTGGTGGTTGGTTTCAAACTGCCGACCTTGTGGTTAGCCCCCCAATGCATACCCACTACACTGGAGATATGCAATCCACAAAGTGGGCCAGGATCCCTGGGTGTAAAACTACGAGCCACCCCGCCATTCTGCTCAGACCGGAGGAACACTGGCTCAGGTCTGTGCTACTTCGAGGTGGCTGAGCCCTGCAGGTGGTGTAAACACCTGAGAAAGCCTTCCAGGGTGCACACGAGGCCTGCCGTTTAGGTAGGAGGCAAACGGGAGCAGGGATGGCTAGTTCCACATTCACAAAATCCAGTTGCATTCTTTTGGAGGTAAGATCAAGAGGGTGAAAAGAAGCCACCAGCTTTCCCCCTTCAAGTCCGATTTAGCGCCCCCCTGAGGTTGAAGGGCACTAAGGTTTTCATTTGAGTCCAACTCCCCCCAACGACCCTCCCCACAAAACATCAAAGCAAAAGCTTCTCTATTTTGGGGGGAAATTAATCCAGCCAGGATAATTACTGCAACCCTGAACTGGAAATTGATGACTCAACCAAAAGACAGGAAATAGAGAATTTTACACTCTTAAAGGTACAGCCCAGAGTCCTGGTTCTGGCATCCCCAAGCCAGTCTCCGTCCACTTCAACCGGGGAAACAGTATTTGTCTAATAGTATTGTTAGAATAGGTCTTTGCTCCCTCTGCCCCAGTTTCTGGAGTCTTTCATGTGGAAGTAGAATGAGATAAGTACAAGAGAGGCCCATCCTTGAGGGCAAACACAGCAGGCTGATGGGAGAAGGCTTAAGGCTGGCCTCTTGGTTGATAGTGCTCACACGTCGATGCTCAGGCGGTCTCTGTGAACAAGGCAGCCCACAGAGGGCCATGGAAGGACCCCATGGATTGTCACTGTGTTTGACTCTGTTCTTGAGACTGTTCCTCGTAATGGGGCACAAAGGAGACTCCTCTGCGGCTGCCAGGAGGAGCCAGGCAGATCGCAATCAAGAAAGACTCCGGACGGGATTCTGGTGGGAGAGTAGACGAGCTACCCGGATGCTACCCGGATGGTCCACCACGAAGCCGTGAGGAACCAAAGGAAGCGACATGGACGGATGCAGGCCGGGAGCTGAAGGAAGCCTGTGCTTCAAAGGGAAAGGAGCACAAGTGAGGCAAACACTGGTCAGAGGAACACGGGATGAAAATGGTAATCAAGGAGATAAAGGAATGATGACTGGTCGGCTGGCCTGGCACAACTACATGACCATTGGCTCCCTGTGCTCGGGCCCACCCAGCACCCAGAGCAGAGAGTGTGATCTCCTGCTCACTGCCCTTATCTTCCTGGTGACCAGAAGTGTCATGTGGCAATGACAGATTACATGTTCCCCATCCGCACATGTAGCTCCTGCTTTGTCTTGAGTCTGGAGGTGCAGCCTGACCGACACCTGCCACCCCTGGGCTTGATGACTTCATTCTCGGCCTCTTCAGGCAAAAGAGCAGTGAAGGACCGGAAGGCTCACCCTATCCCGTGCTTCCCTCTGGGCAAGCAGGGACTCCTCTGCACCAGGACTACTTACCTCCTGGTCTCCCCTGCCAGCAGTGAGCAGAAGGGTGCCCTGCCCACTAGTTTTCTCCTTTTCCTTTGCTTCATTCTTCTTCCTTCCACTCTTGCCGTCTAGACTTCTTTCCCTGTCCTTTATTTTAATAAGCTCCTTTGATTATTTTTTCCCTTCTCTAGTTTTTAAAAACTGTTCCCTCCTTTCTCTTTGTCCTTCCCTTATTGTTTTCTTTTACTCGTGCTGTAGTTTTCTCTCTAAAAGTTTTAATTCATTATTCTTACTTCCTATCTTCCCTCCTGTGTTTCTTTTCCCCTTTTTCTTTTGTTCCACTTCTTGGGAGAGAGCAACTTTGACCATACTGCCTAGCCACACCTGTACCTCTGACAGCCCCCACTCCCTAGACAAGGGCCACCAACCTCTCCTGCACCACCTGATGCACGAAAGATGGCGGCCAACAGCTGCTTAGTCCACCCTGAGGAGCAAATAGAGAAGAGCACATACACTCCCATCTTCTCTTTCACCTACCACAAGACGGATGGTGAGTACCTGGGCACTGCCAGGGCAGACAGCAAAGCAGCACACAAGCCCCGCACAATCAGATACATCGAAACAAAGTAAAAGTGAAAAACAAAAAGCTGGGCAAAACTTAACAACATAGAACAACCAATTGGATACAACACTGCCATCATGTCTTGGAGATAACAAACAATCTCAGTGCATCGAGGAAAACAGAGATGAGGCTATATTAAAACAACAACAACAACAACAAAAACCACCTCAGGAAACAGTACAAGAACCGGGGGAAAATGTTACACAAAACATCAACAAGAAATCCAGAATACTAAGATATCAGATATAGGTCATGTAGAGAACCCAATCAGTGGAAGATAGAATTATTGACAGTGAAGATAAATGTCTCAATACTAATCTGTGAGATAAAGTCATAAAAAAGAATGAAACAAACAAACAAGCAAACCCCCTGCAAAAAGCCCCACATAATTATGTGGGAGGCGGTCAAGAGCAACAATTTACATGTAATAGGAATTCTAGAACAAGTCAACACCAAAACAAACACAGCTCAGGAAAAATAAAACTTTACCTGCCAAGAAGAACCATTAAGACTAAACTGTGATTTCCTTGTAGAAACAATCACACAGGCAAGAAGGCAATTGGAGGACATATATAAAATTGAAAGAAAAAAATGTCAACCAAGAATTATATACCCAGCAAAATGGTCAAACCCGACAACAAAAGAAGGCCATTTCTAAAATCTAGATAAATAGAAATCAAAGGAATTTGTGAACACAGGACTAACCTTACAAGAAATAGCAAAGGGAGTTCTTTAAATAGAGAACCAACAACGGTAAAAGACCACTTTGGGATTAATACACATGACATTATCAACAAGGAATACTATTCTATACCCAATTCTGTAAAACAGTAATCATCATCATAATAATCTATTAGTCAATGCACAGGTAGGCATGGAAGATGAACAGGTATGGGGAGGAGAATGGGCATCAGACTATATATAGTTTTTCAGGAGAATGTTTCTATATCTGTTGCAATTACAAAGGAGCCTTAAAAAGTTCACAAGAAAACCCCATTATATTTTAATTACATTTGTCCATGAACTTAAAAAATATATATGTATTAATAAATCTTATCATTTCATAGTTCAATCCCATCAAGCAGGATTTTACAACAGCTACCACAATGAGTTTCCAAACATTGTTTTCCTTTCTGGACTCTTTGACATTGTCTATTACCATACACTCCCCGCCACACACACATACTATCCCCACCCCCCCACCACCACCCTGAAACCCTTATTCTACTTGCTGTACCGAGGTTCATCACTCCTGGGTTTCATATACTGAAAACCATATAACACAACTTCAACTAGGTGACGACCCCCCCCCCAATGACATAAGGCCTCAGAGATAAACCTTAACATGAACCAACATAAAATGAAACAAAAATACAAAAATGTTGATAAACAGATCAGGTCCAGCATGCATGGGGGGTGGCGTGGAGGGAGGATAAACTGACAAAGTTTTAATGGTTCACGTCCCCGCATATATTCATGGCTACAGTAAAATATACAGGGTGCAAAGTGATAAAAAGTCCTTAAGCCATAATCAAACCACCTTGAAGCAGAGAGGGGCTTGGCCCAGGGGCTCAGGGGACAGCAAGGCTAACTGGTGCCAAACAGCTCACAAATACATTTTCTAGTCCCTTCTGTGGTGGGCAGCAATTGTGAGAAGCCATCTAAGGGGCAACTATTGGTCTTTTCCCACCCGAACCAGACGTGTGAAGAAAATCAAAGGCACACGGGAACAATGAGTTCAAAGGACGAACAGACCATGCAGAGATCAGCTCCATGCCCTGCAGACCAGAACTAGCTGGTGCCTGGCCACCACTGCCAACTGCTTTGAAAAGGCCACATTACAAAGTCCAGCAAAGACTGGGAGAAGAACATGGAACAAAGCTAAGCAACATAAAAAAGACCAGGCATGCTGGTCAGATAGAGGCGGGTAGACCCCTGAGACTACAGCCCTTGAACAGGCAGGTCTGTAAGGTAGGCAATTGTACTAGGGGGGTGTGCATCACTCAGAACAACCCACCGTTCATGATCAAAAGGAAAGCACCTCCCCAAGGAGAGAGTTCAAAGGGCAAGAATGGTGAGGAAGGCATGGGTTTCCACGGACGTGGACAGCCACATTGTGCAGACTGCAATGAGTGACAGGAAACAAAATGTGTCCAGATTTTTGCAAAGAAGGCGATTTTTCCTCTGTAAATGGCCACCCAATCGATAATTGACAAAGTAAAACAACACTACCTAAAAACAAAACACTGTGGGACAGTCGGCAGCAATCTCTATGGAAGGCACCCTATCGGCATCCCCAGGGGTGACTGGGTTCCCGTATAGATGGCTGTGTCACCAGCTGCTGCCTTCGTCTTGGTAAATTATGCCTGGTGTCCTCATACCCCTACCCCCACGATGCCAGATGCAGTCGTCCGTAGAGAATGTTGTTAATAAAGTCCTACGTGAAGTCTTCTGATTTCTCAGAGCATATTTTACCTGCTGGTAAAACATCGATTATACACATGCGCCTCTGTGCTGCTGTAACAGAAAGCTAATCTTGCACAGTGTCTGCGGTTAGGAATCTGAACTTGGGCCACTGGCTCTAAGGGAAGGCAATCTCTTTGTCAGCTCTTGGAGAAGGCTTCTGCCACGGAGACTGCCTTGGTTCAGGAGGTTCTCAGCATAGGGACTCTGGGTTCCAAGGATATAACCTGCTCCTGGCTCTTTTTTCTGAGGTCCCATCATCTCTGCCAAATTCCCTCTCCTTTACTCTCTCAGAAGATAAAAGATGACACAGGTCATATCCCAGAGAGGCTCCTCTTACATCAGATCGGGGTTTGTGATTGCCATCATCCCCTGGCACCAGCTCGGCTGGTCTCATCAGACCCTAATACGTGGGATGGCTACGTCATTACATAAGCATTTGGGGGCAGGCGAGGGGAAGACAGGGAGGTGGGAAGGAGATGAAATTCAATCCACGGCAACATGCTAAAGAGACAAGACTCTGCCATCACTTCAAGCAGACTGTCACGCATGCCTCTTCTGTGACGAGCTCTACAGTGTCATCCCTTTGAAAGAGCAAAAGCTTACAGGCGAAGAACACAGGGTGACCTTAAGAAAGACGCACTTCACGGGCAGGAAAAGAAGGGCCTGGGAAGTGCAAATTCTCAGATGAACACGAGCTACACGAAAATGCAGTGATTTCAGTGCAATTCAATCTTTTCTTTCACTGGTGGTTCAGCCCACGTGGCAGGAGGAATGTCCGAAGCTGACTGCATGGGCCACAAGTGCAGCTCCTTTGCCAGCCAGGGTCCTGAGGGGCAGAGCAAAGAGGTGGCCGTGGACTTCAACAGAAATAGGAATCCCTGCATGCCTGCCTCCGTACTGTTGGGAGTGGGCTTGCAGCAGGTCCAAAGCCAAGCGGAAGTGACCGGTTGCAAAGACAGGAGTAGAAACCGGGGGCGGGTGTGTCGCCCAGGCCTCTCTCTGCCCGGCTCCTGCATTGCTCAGAGACCTGTCCACCTCCAAGCCAGTCCAAGGAGTCCTTGAGCTATCACACCCACAACACTCAGCTGTGCTGGACCCACGTTCAGGCCAACTGGCTGGGATGGCTAGGGCGCCCAGCTGAGATGGAGATATTTCACTTTTCATCTTCAAAGGGCAGTGAACTAATTGATTTATTTAACCCAGAAATGATTATACTCTGAAACCCTGAAATCTTCTTCCACAACAACTGTTTTGGCAGCCCCTCCTTTTCCACCCCGTGTTCCGACAAATATTAAACCCCGCTTGCCATTTGTCTAAGGAATCTTGCATTAATAAACATGAAGAAGAACACTTTCACCTCCCACTCTCAGTGACAGGACAAAACAAAGACCAGCTGTATTCATCAATGGGGCCTTGTTCGGCACATAAAGGCTAATTACATTTTGCTTCAAGCCTACACATGGAAAACTTTACTGCTGCCATGCTCGACACACCAGCCCTGCCTGCCCAGCTGACGCCCGGCCGGGAAGGGACACAATGAACCGGGGGCTCGGCAGCCTCGCTGGAGGCTCCTCTCCAGAGTGGGGGTGGGGATGGAGAGGTTGGTCACTCCTGCATCATCTCCCAGTGGCAGGCTGGCAAGATGGCAGAGTCTGCAGAGTCTCCTGGGCGGAGGGGCCAGGGTGCTCTATCTTCCTCAAGGCCTGTTCGTTTCAGACTTGGGGCATCCTGAGCCAGCTGGCCAGGAAGGGGCACTCTTTACTGACAGCGACCATGGCACTCACTGAGCTGGGTGCCGTACCCCCAACATCGCCTTGCTCTTTCCAACCCCCCAGGGGCCTGAAGACGAAGATGTGCCACCCCATTCATCGGACAGGAAGAAAAGCGAGCTGTCAGAATCACTCCAAGGCCTATCCTCCTCAACTCCGGCCTGCTGCGCTCTGCCAATAGATAGTCCCCCAGAATCCTTCCCTTCACAGAGGGAAAAGGCGCGGCTCCGAAACCTTCTAAGCCCATTTGTGAAAAGGTTTGCCCCCTGGGGGCTTATATTCCTTCGTATTAATGAAAAGATGTCTCCGCTAATAAAACGTCTGTCCAGATGCCGGGCCCGGAGCAGATGGTATTGTGACAAACCTTTCCCTGACAATGGAAAAGGGGCTGCGGAGGCGGGCGCTTCAGATGCGATCTCCGAGACGGAAATGGAAAGCAAGCAGCAATTACGATCTCAGTCCTTTCCCACAGCTTTGCGTGGCGTGCTTCCTTGGGGACCAGGCTGGGAAGCCTTCCGTCCATTCCTGATCTAGGCAGTGTGCCCACCATGGCCCCTGCAACCCCTGGCCAGATGATCAAGGGTCCTCGACTGAGATTTCACTGCGCCCTGGGGCACCTCCACCAGTAGCACTGGAGTGCTGCCTCCTCCAGGAAGTCTTCCAGGAAGTTCTTCCTTCTGCCTCATCTGGACTGTCCTGTGTTAGAGGACTTCCATTTATCCTTCCTTCTCCCTGTCCCCCTTGCTCTAGCTGCTCTTGCCCTGGGGGCGCTGTGTTAGTCTGGGTACTTTAGAAAAACAAATCCACTTAAACTCATGTATAAGAGAGAGTTTTATATCAAGGGTAAGTGCGCATCAAGAAAACATCCCAGCCCAGTGCTGCCCAAGCCCACAAGTCCAACATTAACCCATATGTCCAACACCAATCCACAAAGTCCTCCTCCATCTCACAAAACACACACTATAATGCCAACTTCAGGAGGAAAGCCGAATCAGTGAACATGTAAGCATCTCAGTGCTGGGAGGGGTCTCCACACAGCTGCTCCAGTACCCAGGGATGTATCGGGATAGGTCCATGCAGCTTCTCCTCAGGGATGTCTTGAAGGAAGTGAGCCTTGCCAGCTGAAGCAGGGAACTGGCTAAGGCAGCTACACCCTGGTCTGACCATCACAAAGCAAGAGACCTAAGAACTGGAAAGGCGAGGCTCACTGAGTCCTTTTATCCCTCCGCCCTTCAAAGAACCCATGTGTTTATCGGCCAGGTTGGCACAATCAACTAACTACCCCAGATACCCCTCTAGCTTCCCCTGGGCTTGGCCATGGGATACTTGGTAGGGGGAAGGAGGAGGGGAAGGTCGGGCTTGTTGGTACCTTCTTGGCCTTTTCCACTCTCCTGGGCTCCAAGCAACCCACCTCTTGGGTTCTAGATCTACAGGGTTCCCTTCCGGGATTCTCCTCATTGGTCCTTCCAGGGACCTTGGCCTAAGAAAGAACCCATCCTTTCTGATGGCTCAGTCCCCAAGCCCCTCTACTGCACTGGATCACAATGGCTTTTCTCCCCATGCATCTGGGAACTCCCACAGAGAGCAGGGACAGACAGGGCGAGCCAGCATAGAGTGAGGCCCCAGAGGCCTCTCAGACCGTCTGCTGCATGAGTGGGCCAGCCGCCATCCTGCAGCACCTATCACTTGCTCAGGAAGCCTCTCGCTCCACGCAGACATGCACAGCCCCATGCCCCGCCTCCCAGCAATACTATGGCAAAGTGGGTACTTCCTGTTCCCATGACTTGGGCCTCCTGAGAGGGCAGCGTGATGTCAGGGGAGGGACCACTCCGAGCGCCTGGTGCCTTGCAGCCAGAGGAGCAACAACCAAAGCCCCGGGGAGAGCAGGTAGCAGTCTCGTTCCCACTGCTGCCTTCGCTGAAGCAAGTCCAGCAAGTCACATGTGGACTTGTGACCCCTTCTTAGATCCCGTGACAAGATCACTTTGGCCTCAAATCGTCCTGAGAGGCCAGGCAGGATCATGCAGAAACATGCTGTGCCACTCCATGCCACGAGCACTGGTGCTCCTGGGGCGGCGACGGTGTCAAAGGTCTGCAGCAGGTCTGCAGGGGCACAGTGACCAGCCCCAGGCCTGTGGGGCCCAATCCTGGAACCTGTGTGGTGATCGGGCCAGCTGCCGAGGCTGCAGCCCCGGAATCGAAGAGTCTACCAACAGTAAGTCGAAAGCCACTTAAGACTGGAAGTCACCACTGTCTCCCAGAGAGGCAGGCTCTGATCCCATGTGGGGAGCTATGACTGGGGGGCGGGGCCAACAGGTGGAGAGCTTTGCTGTTCGGCAGGACTCTAGCTGAGCAAAGGGACCAGCCCGCCAGCATGGGCCTGGCCAGTGGCAAGGCAATTCTGCCCCGGCCTAGAGAAGATGCAAGTTAGTGCAGAACAATGTTACTTGTCTAGACCTTCAGTTCTCCCTCCAACAGCGCACCCTTCCATTGTTTCCTTAACGCCCCCACCCCATTCTTATCCCAAATAAAGCCCTTCAATGTACAACCCCCACGAGAAATCATGAAATTCCCAATGCAAACCACGGACCAGAAATGAACCGGCCTGCAGGCCACCGTGACAAGCAGCACACTCTGCTGCCAGCCCTGAACGATGCTGTGAGTGGTCGCTTTTCCACCCAGGCAGGCTGTCTATGGCCAACACCTCCCTGTGTGACAGGAGATGCTAACTCCTGGTGAGGGGAAGAGTGGGGGACGCTCCGAGGACATTCTCCGAACGTGGCTTTTGGGGAGGGTTGTACGTGCGAGCGACATGTTGAACTGGGCCAAGTGGAAACAAAAGTCACAGAACAATACATCACGTCGCCACGTGGCAGCGTCCTGCTCCGGCAGTGTGGTTTACTGCCTGTCTTCTTGGACAGCTAGCAGGTGGCCACTCGTTTCTCAAGAGTGACTCACAGTGTGAAAGAGGCTGGCTTAGAAGCCTCTTTGTTTATTTCTTTTAAATAAAGCCCACTTGGGTTAATTGGAGATATATAAACTGTATCTCTACCCAAAGC
The DNA here is from genome assembly GCF_050624435.1 of Tenrec ecaudatus. Classification (NCBI taxonomy): domain Eukaryota; kingdom Metazoa; phylum Chordata; class Mammalia; order Afrosoricida; family Tenrecidae; genus Tenrec; species Tenrec ecaudatus. The sequence goes on from NC_134541.1 coordinate 128,845,535, forward strand.
CTCTGAGAAAGCATGTGGTTTAATAAGGAAAAGGCTGATCAAAGACACAAACTAATAAAAACAATCGAGTACACATAGATTACCACCGGAGTAGTATGACTCATGCCAACAGGTACGGTGATCTTATAAAGGAGTGGGCAGATCAAGGACTTTGCACGGGGACCTCAGATCAAATGATTTTAGGGATGAAATGTCACAAACCATTTATGGTTAGAAAGAACCCCAAAAGCCCCACCAAATGGAACGCCAAATATCAGCTTAAAATATCATGATGTGAAAATTCAATTTCCTGCCAACCTGCTTTGTAGAACACACTCCAAACAGAAACAACACGCAAACAGAGGTGACTCACGGGCAGAAAGAGAGAAGCCAGCTGCCCACTGAGATGTGTTAAGGAGAGGATGCTTTCATGTGGGCAGTGGGTGTGGTTTCTGCGGGGCTACATCTGAGGGATGTGGGTGGACAGGCTGTGGGAGTGCACTCAGTGGTCCCTGGGGGCTGCTGCTGTGTGGAGCGCTGTCAGGTGGTTCTGACTCATAGTAACCCCATGCTATGACCACAGAAGGAGACCCGCCTGGTCCTGTTCCTCCCCACCATCGGTCCCAGGTCGGAGCCCATTGTGACAGCCACCCTGTGGATCCTTCCTGTCTTCTGCCGGTATTCTACTTTACCAGGAATGGCATCCTTCTCCGAGGACTGGCTCCTCTCACCGTCATGTCAAAGGTGCGTGAGATGACGTCGTGCCATCCTTGCAGGTAGGGAGCATTCTGGCTGTACTTCCAAGACACATTTGTGGTGCTTCCGGCAGTCCCTAGAATATGCAATATTCTTCCCCCAGGACCCTGATTCAAATGCATCAATTCCTCCACCTTCCTTATTTATTTATTGTCCACATTTTGCATGTGTTAAGATGTCCCCAAAGCCACAGCTTTTTAACACTTCAAACACTTTGTTTCCCTTGCTTTTCCCCTGCAGGCTGAGCTGCCACCCACGCTGGAGACTGACGTCACTGTTCTCCACCAGTAAGTGCTTCCGGGACTCGCCGCTTTCAGCGGGCAGGGTGTGTCATGTGACATTAAAGGCTGTTCGTGAGCCTTCTTCCACTCGTGGAGGCCAGCCTCTTCTTTTGTACAGCCCAGCTTCATGGGTGATTTGCCCAACAGGCAGACTGAATAACACGATGAAACGATATAACCCTGATGCATATCTTTTAGGATTTTAAATCATGCGCTTTCCCTTTGTTCTGCTGGAACAATGGCCTCTTGGTCTATGCATGGGTTCCACGTGAGGACAGTTAAGTGATCTGGAATTTTCATTCTTCCCATTCTGATCCATAATTTTTGGGTGATCCTCAATAAAACACAGGCCGTCTCTTTCTGACATTCTCTGCTTTCAGGCAAGGTTCCCCTGACGCAGCAATGAGGTCCTCATTCCACACTAGCTGGAATCTCTCACCAGTTCCCGTTTCATGTATTGCTGCAAGCGTTTTGGTTTATCTTCAACAAACTGCTACTTGCACTCGATACTAGTGATATTGGTCAATAATTTCTGTACTCTCGTTTATCTCCTTTTTAAAAAAAAATTTAATCATTTTATTTTACCAGGGGCTCATACAACTCTTATCAGAATCCAAACATACATTCATTGTGTCAAGCTCATTTGTTGCCATCATCATCTTCAAAACATTTGCTTTCTACTTGGGCCCTTGGTATCAGCTCATTTTTCCCTCTCCCTCCCCGCTCCCCCTTCCTCATGAACCCTTGATAATTTATAGCTTATTATTATTTTGTCATATCTTACTGTCTGACATCTCCCTTAACCTACTTTACTGTTGCCCGTCCCTCAGGGAGGAGGTTATATGTAGGTCCTTGTAATCGGTTCCCCCTTTCTACTCCACCCTCCTTCCACCCTTATCTCCTTTCTTTGGAATGGACATGAATATGGATCTCTTGGGCACAATTATGGGCATGCACAACTATGCATGGATGGCATTCACAGGCATCACATTGATTGCACCTGTGAAAGGCAACTAAGGAAATAGTCTCAATAGTCATCCATGAGAACTGACTGAATAACAGACCATCAAGTGCTCTTATGCAAGATTAAGTTGAAGCTGATGAGAATTCAGACAAGTCCATGAGAGCTAAAGTATGACCTTAGGCAAATCCCATCTGAATTTAGAGACCACCTCAAGAATTGATGTCCTGCCTCAGACACAACAGACTGAAAACTAGACAAAATGTGAGTTGGCTGATTCCACCGTAACTTGTAGTTGGCGGGTTCATCATAACTTGTCTCTCAAATTTCTTGGTATAGATGAGTGTTGAATCCACTTTGAAACATCTCGGTAGCCTGTCACTTCCTGAAGCTTGGTTTTCCATCAGTGCCTTTGTTCATTACGAGTCTGAACGTCCTCCTTCACTAGCCCTGGTGCTGGACCACATGCTGCCTCCTGCAGTGGCTGAATGTTAACCAATTCTTCTTGCACAATGACTGGGCACTCCTTTCATGTTCCTCCAAGCTCCCACCTTCCAACCTTGTGTCCTTCAATATTGCAACTCAAGCCTGTATACCCCCCGCCCCCGGCCCCTTTGGCTTGAGAAAAGCTAACTGTGCTCTTCTCTTTTGGTCTAACGACTGACGTGGGCACATTTTGTTGTGTTACTGTGCCTTCTTGAGCTAGCTGCTCTTTGAAGTTTTCTGGCCAGCTCTTTCCTGTCATCAGCTCCTCTGCTCACGTTCGCTCATCTGTGAGGTCCTTCATGTGGTCTTGCAATCTGTCTAGTCTTCAGCCTGTTGTGTCCGAGGCAGGACATCAATTCTTGAGGTGGTCTCTAAATTCAGATGAGATTTGCTTAAGGTCATACTTTAGCTCTCATGGACTTGTCTGAATTCTCGTCAGCTTCAAGCTCATCTTGCATAAGAGAGTTTGATGATCTGTTATTCAGTCGGTTCTCATGGATGACTACTAAGGGGCTATTTCCTTAGCCCCCTTCCACAGGCGCAGTCAATGCCTGTGGATGCCATCCGAGGATGCCCATGTGCATAGTTGTGGTTCATGTTGTTGACAAAAGGTGGCTCTGATGCACGTCACTGGTTGTGCTCATGTCTCTGGTGCCATTTCTATCACCAAGGCCACATTTTCCAATAGTGATCTTTCTTTGTTTCCCACTTCCGTGTTCCAATCACCAGTAATTATCAATGCCTCTTGATTGCATGTTTCATCAACTTCAGACTGTAGAAATTGGTAAAAATCTTCAATTTTTCCATCTTTGCCATTATTGCTTGGTGCATAAATTTGAATAATAGCCAGGCCACGTGGCCTCCCTTGCACGTGTTTGAACAAAATCCTATCGCGGACATCTCTGCCCTTCAGGATAGAGCTTGAGATGCTCCTTGTGGATGTTGAATGTGACACGGATCCTCTTCAGGGTCGTTCCCAGCACAGGAGACTGTATGACTGTCTGGTTCAAAGTGGCCCAAACCACTCAATTCCAGCTCACTTAGGGGCCCTTTCTTCCCCACCTTTCTAAGCAAAGAGACAGGGTAGCTCACAGTCATCAGAGAGACCAGTGTCCCTTGGATATCCTTCTCGGCAGAGTGTGCTCGAGCTGGCTGTCAGACTTTGGCATTACCTCCTCTCGGCAACAAAGCAACACCCCTCGAAGCAGTGCAAGGCCCCCCTCCCCCCGGGAAGACAGGTAGCTGGGTGAACGGAGGGCACATCTTTTATGGATTAGCAACACCAGGTGAGACCCAACCAAACACACAGCGACGAGGCAAACAACCAGGGACTTACTTTGCAGTAGTTTCTTCATCATATTTGGTTTTCAGGTCAAATAATTCTGTTCGAGTTTTCTCCAGGGCTGCAAGTAGGGGACATAAAATCAGGATCTAAACTACAAATGGTTTAAATCAATTAGAAAGAAAAAAAGAAAATCACACTGTGCATTTTTCATTTCATGAGAGTCAAAGGTGACAAGAGGGCACTCCCTGCAGCCTCATCTCCCATGACCCTCCTCAGGGATTACCAACCCCTGGGAATAATTCAGCCCCCGAAGCTTCGCTTCAAAACATAGAGCTACATACACGGTGGCACATGCACTCTTTTCCCATAAATGGCGGACTATACACACTGAGTCTTGCTCCCCCACCCTTCTGTTCCAGCCCACACAAGTCAAGCCTGTGCTGTGTGCTCCTGGACATTGAGGGCTGAAGCTACGGGGGTGGAGAGCTCATACAATTAAACTGAGCACCCCCGCCCCCGCGTAGGACTCTCTGCCTTCACTCTATCTAACACCAGATACCGGCAATTCAAATGTTTCTGACCATCTGCTAGGCAAAACAACCCTTTCATATCTCCCTGCCTCTTGATCAGTTTCAACCTTGTTCAGATATGTACCAGGCATTTGCGATTTCTTTGGCAAGAAGCCAGTTCATACCCTTTGCCTGCTCTTCCCCCGGAGTGTCTGCTGGTGGTTACTGCTTGGTGGCAGGAGAGATTTTCATCCTTTCTGGCCCTTACTCACTGTCTGTTCCATAGGGGACTCATTTCTCCCACTCTGCCCCTTGTATTGCCACTGGGGGAGTCAAAAGGGGGAGGGCCGTTGTCCTGTCAGTAGACATTTGGCCTCCCTGAGCCATCCCACCCCTCCCCACCCCAATGGCCCTACCACCAGAAAAGAAGTTTCCAGAAACAGAAAATGGCAGCATAATCTTTTTGGATATTCTTTCTACTTTCCAGCCCGCTCTTCTCAGCCCTCCTTAACCATCACTTTGGGAATCCTGCTTTCTCCTACCATTGCTTGAAAGGAAGTGCTAGCCCTTGGCGATGTGAAGCGTTCCATGTGCTTGGTGGCTAAAGAGCAGAAGGAACGATGGGGCGTGGAAAGGACGGCGAGGGGGTTCGCATTCTCAATGACAGTGGCAAGGAGGCGACTGGGGGTCTTGGGCAGCCGCGAGTGCACGCATGTGCACCAGTATGTACACTCAGCAGTGAGCCCTGGGGTCCCCATGGGAGTCTGAGGGCCAGGGACAGACGGCCAGACTCCTCTCCCTCTAGCCTTCCCTCGGTCAGCTCGGCGGGGATGACCAACATCAGACCTGTTTGCAGAGTCTGGAGCTTGTGTTCTGCTTCCTCCAGCTTCGAGGTGGTGCACAGCTGTGTCTCCTGCAGCTTCCTGAAAAGAGAGAACGCGGCCAGATCGGTCACCTCGTTTACCGGCTGAGACGTCTGGTACTTCTGAGGGACAGTGGTCAGCCAGCATCACTGGCCACCCACAGGCAGCTGCCACCCGCTCTCCCTTGGAGTGCCACGTGCACGGCGAGGCTTCTTCCTCGTCCGGAACGGCCTGGCTTGGTTGCCACAGCTGGCATAACGTGAAGAGGGCAGCGGGGAGGGCTCGACATGTGGCAATCTGTGTGGAAGCTTACCCTAGATGCAACTGGGCTGCCACTGCCGGAGATGAAGAAAGAAAACCAAAAGAAGATGCAAAACAAAACAAAAACAAACCCACACAAACAACCCATCATCACGCACTCATTGTTTCCTGAAGTCGGTCCACACAGAATGATGCATTTACATTTTGCTGACACAATGAAGGAGTTTGTTGGAATAAAGGATGTACTAAATAGATGTGACAGCTGTTCCCGCTCCGTTATAATGGAATGCAAATGCAACTGCAATACCTAATGGGGAGATTCGGAATGTTCTCAACTGCATTCCACAGACTTAGATTTCCCCTGATCTCGACATGAATTCCCTGGTCAATAATTAGCATGCCTTTCCTCCTAATCTGCAGAAAATCTCTAAAAATAAGTTTTATTATTTGTACAGGGTATGATGATAGCATATGCCAGAGAGTCCCAAACCTGGGAATACAGAGAAGTCAAAAGCAGACAACTGTTTAGGTTAAGCATTTCAAGGACAGGGGTTGGAGTGCACTGCTTGGCAACTAACAACAACACAGAAAAGCATTACTAACACTCTCATGTATTCTACAGAGGAAAGCCGATGGTCGGAGTTTTAAAAAAGCAAACAGGAGAAGAGTCTAACGGGTCAAATGTCCTTGCCCTTCCTTCCTTGGCTCCATTTCTACCCGTTAGACATAGTGCCTTCATATCTGATGGAAATGTCTAACATATTATAAACCCAAGGGTTTCTGAGAGTGTGACCCTTCCTGGATCCACAACAGCCTCATCCTTCTCCTTCTGAACGACTGGTGGGTTTGAATTGCTGACCTTGGGGCCAGCAGCCCAGTGCTTACCCCACACCACCACCAGAGTGTAATAAAAAGCCCGCGAGACCCCCCCCCTCAATGCAAGAACACTTTATTCTATTAAACTGGCACTCCATGATGCTCACCGGGTGCATAAGCAAATGTGGCGAAGAAAGAGGATGGTGCCCGGCTAACAAAAGATATCACATCTGGAGTCTTAAAGACTTGAAGATAAACAAGCGGCCATCTAGCTCAGAAGCACCAAAGCCCACATGAAAGAAGCACATCAACCTTTGTGATCATGAATTTTTGATGGGATCAGGTATCAGGCATCAAAGAACAAAAAAATCATATCATTGTGAATGAGGGGGAGTGCAGAGTGGTGACCCAAAGCCCATCTGTAGGCAACTGGACATCCCCTTACAGAAGGGTCTCGGGGAGAATATGAGCCAATCAGGGTGCAGTGTAGCAACGATAAAACATACAACTTTCTTCTAGTTCTTTAATGCTCCACCTCCAGACACCCCCCCCCCCCTGCCCCACTGCCCACTATCATGATCCCAATTCTACCTTACAAATCCGGCTAGACCAGAGGATGAGCACTGGTACAGATAAGAACTGGAAACACAGGGAGTCCAGGATGGATGAACCCCTCAGGACCAGTGGTGAGAGTGGCGATACTGGGAGGGTGGAAGGAAGGTGGGGTAGAAAGGGAGAACTGATCACAAGGATTTATAAAAAACCCCCTTCCTGGGGACAACAGAAAAGTGGGTGAAGGGAGATGTCGGACAGTGTAAGACATGACATAATAATAATAATCTATAAATTATCAAGGGTTTCTGATGTGGGGGGTGGAGAGGGAGGGGAAAATGAGGAGCTGATACCAAGGGCTCAAGTAGAAAGCAGATATTTTGAGAATGATGATGGCAACAAATGTACAAATGTGCATGACACCATGGATGAAGGTATCGATTGTGATAAGAGTTGTATGAGCCCCCAATAAAATGATTAAAAATAAATCAATAAATAAAATTAATTTTAAAAAAGGCCCTGAGACCACCCATCCATCCTCACTCATCTCTCAGTTTGTTGTCCGGCCTGTGGTGCCCGTGTGCTCCTGTGGTGCTGGAACCTCCGCCTCCGCTAGTTCAAATACCCGAAGGATTGCCTGGGTGGGCAGGTTCCAGGAGAGCTTCCTGCTAAGGCAGAGTGGAAAGGAAGCACGACTCCCTGAATCCCGTAGGAGCCGCCGCGGCAGGACCGTGCTCTGACGGTAGGGCTGGGTGAGCCCTCTAGGTTGGAAAGCACTCAACACGTGTCTGGGGAGGGCCAGGTCAAGTGCACGTTCATGACGAGCATGGCCTCGTAGACGCTCATGTGCTGACGTGGCACAGCTCCAAAGGAGAGGGACAGCTGCAAACTGCCATTCATCATCAGAACGAGCAAAGTATGAACCTAGGAAGGCGGAAAGTTGCCCCCCTCCCTCCACACACACCAAAAAAGGAAAAAAAAGAAAGAATGCAGAAGATCCACATTCTAGGCCGTAGTACCCTGAAGTGGATGGCTACAGGACACAGTGAAGTTGCCAAACCTACGGCTTACTCTGCTGGGAACAGCAACTTGAAAAGGACGGTGGCCCATTAAAGTCAAAAAGAAGCACGCTGAAGTGCCATGCCGCCTGTGTCAGGGCAACAGGGAAGGCAGATGAAACGACTATTATCCCAATGGAGGCAGAGCCCACTAAAGGCAATGAGGGTCAAATGAAAGGAACCCTGCCCCCTCTGCGGCCGGAAATGGGTCCGACATGCAACCGAGAGGCATCGCTAAGTCCTGGTGATTGGAATGCAAACGCTGGAAATGAAAATGGACTCGCAGTTAGGAAATAGGGCCTGGGTGACACAGGAATCACGAGAGAATTCTGCAAAAGCAACCACTTATTCACTGCGAATAACTTTCTCCAATGACCTAAGCCTCGATTATACACACGGACTGCCCTGCATGGAATAAGGAATCCACTAGGCTACATCTGGGCAGAGAGGCAATGGAGAGGTTCAACAAATAGCACCAGCCAGAAGCAAGGCCCCGCAGGGGGCGACTAGAAGACAGACCACCCAGTGCCTCCATGCACGGCCGAGCCTTAGAAATGCAGCCAAGTGCACACGAGCCAGTATGGCCTCGACTGCATTCCACCTGAAGTTAGAGACCGTCGCAAACAGGGATCTGACACACTGCACACGAAAGACCAGGTGGCTTCTGGGACGACATCAAAGACATCATCATACAACAGAAGCCAATAAGAAAGGAGACAGAAAAAACCAAAATGCATGTCGGAAGAGATGCTGGAACTTGCTCCTGAGCAGAGAAAAGCTAAAAGTAAATGGTGAGTTTAAAATAATAATAAATGGTGAAAAAAACGGAACAGAAAACGTCAACAGGCGGCCTGAGAAGACAGCGTCAATTGTTACAATAAAAGGTGCCAATATTTGGGGGCTAGAAAACCAAAAGGCAAGAACATGCTTGGCTCCTCTCAAGCCGGGCTGAAGCAACCGCCCTACAGAAACACCTCCTCATCTTAAACTCCCAGCAACAGTGGACCCGGATCGGCAGGCCTGCACTCTTGAGGACACTGAGGGAACAAAGTCTAAGATCACAGTCCCGTCAAGGGCTGGCCACCTTGAGGGGGACAGAGCAGAACTCCCCCACAGGGTTGGCCTGCATGGCAGCTTTACCAAAGCCCTTTGCCAGGCCTTTCTTCCGAGGCACGCCAGGTGGATGCGAACCACCACCATTTGCCCTCGCTGAGGCCCAGACCACATGTGCCCCGGGCTCCCGCATGTAGTCCTACAGAGAAGTACAACAGAGTCGCAGGCACATGTTTTGAACAGGATGATGGCAACCTAGGGACAACTGTGCTTGACCCAAGGGATGCATGGATTGTGATGAGAGCTGTCCAAGCCCCCTACAATGATTTGAAACAGTAGTCTATTTAAAGTAAAACGACCACAACTGAGTACTTCTCCTGCTCATCTCCTGTGTCCATTTTCTTTCTTTTTTGGGGATGGGGTAGAGTTGTATTTTCCTTATGAATTTATAAGAGCTCTTTGCATAGTAAGAGAAGTAGCCCTCAGCCATCCAGGTTATAAACATTTCTAGCCCTGGCTTCAACTATGCTGTTTCCGAGTCTGTTGTAACATTTGTTTCTGCAACCTCGGCTTTCTGCTTAGACAGATGCCCCCCCTCCCCCACCCACGCCAACACTGACCCACGTATGTGTGCAGGCTGAATCGAGTTGAATTACTGATACTTCAATCTCACACCCATCTCCCTTTTAGTGGTGTAGCGCAAGAAGGAAAGATGTCACTTCACTGTGTCCTTCCCTACCCCCAGTAGCCAGTTATTCATAGTTTTTCATTTTAATTCATCCTTTTACCTAATGTGAGAAGTCACCTTAATACTACACTGAATCCTCCCGGTCGTATTTCAAGACTGTTGGCACTCATGCATTTACTGTGCATAGGCCTGCTCACGGGAAGAAGGAAGAGTCCCGGGAGGTAGGTGGTACTGGTGGCTATTGGAGGCTCAGGTCTATCCAGAGCAAGGTGTGATGACCCACTTTCGAACACCATCAATGGCGACCTTACGGAGAGCAGTGTGGCTCCAGTCCACCTGTGGCCACTATGAGTTGGCACCACTCCGTGACACCTGGTTTGACATTTCCCCCAAACTGGATTTTGTCTAATGCTAGGATTTTTGCTCATAGTCTGGGTTTATTCCTGCGATCCCTGGGAAAGACGATCTTCTAGTATGAAGTCTTAGGCATAGCGATTACATGGTGGGCTGCTAACTGCAAGGTCGGCAGTTTGAAACCACTAGCCACTCTGAGGGAGAAAGATGAGGCTTTCAACTCCCGTGAAGAGTGACAGTCTCAGAGCAGTGTTAAGTGTGGCGGGACCCCAGGCTCACCGGGCGGCAGGCTCACCTCTCTTTTTCTGCAAAGTCATTTTGTAACTTTTGTTCCTTTTCCAGAGCTATCGTCTCTGCTTGGTTCTTCAGAGTCTGTTCATAGTCTCGGATTTTCTCTTTAAGTGCTTTTATCGTAACCTCTGCACAAAGAAAGGCAGAAAGGGAGAGAGGGGGAAAATTATATATATTTATATATCCAGACTGCAGTCAGAAGGACAATCCCATGTGGCTGGAGACACGAGGCTCTCACAGCCTAGGAGGATTGGTATGTTTTAAACTTTAGCACTTCAAGCCTGACACAAAATCAATGGTTACGAGTCCCTTTGGAGACCTTTTACTCCCTAAATGTTAAATTGAACTTTAAACGTTTGGACTGAGACGGATCAATGGGGTTTGCTGGGAAGAAGAGCTATGGTTTCTCCAAGACAACTTAAAGCGGGGAAAAATGAAAAAAAAAAATCAATGTTCAGCTATAATATCATCGTATTGATGAGTCTTAAATGAGCCCCATACTGAGGAAGATTAATAAAGTTTTAGTGCGGGTTTAAGTACTTTCTTACACAGAAAGCAGTCCATAACGGAATGCATGTTTCGGGGCCGCAGACCCCCGAGTCAGGTGGAGGCTCCAGACTTTGCAGGCTGTGGATGCTTCACAGGTGACGACAGCACTGTGCGGGCGAAGCAGACAGAGCGTGTGTCTCCTCCGTGTAGCCAGCTGGAAGCCGCCATCGGCAGCTTGGTGCTGAGGCGCCCTCTGGCCCGGCTAACATGAACACAAAGACCCGGCAAAGAAAGCCAGGCTCGCCTGGGGGAGAATCGCATCGCACCCAGCAGGATGCCCCCAAGGATGGGTGAGCACCCTGCAGGTGGTGCACGAGAACCTGGGTGGGTGAGGGGGTGGGACAGGGCTCGGCAGCAGGCTCAGTTGCTCCTGGACAAGGGCCTGTTAGGAGGCCCAGAAAGGCTAAGCAGATGCAGACAAGAAGAGCGAAGGGACCTACCCCAGAGACTCAGGGCTGGCCCTAGACCAGGATGGCTTTCAGCCCATATCAGCGCTGAGCCCAGCCTCTAGGGAAACATACCTGTGCCCAAGTAGCCATCTCCGAGGAGGCAGAGACTGAGCTTCCCCCAGTTCCCAGCAGCTGGCACAGGCGGGCGCTCAGGGCACGGCTGAGGCAGGAATGAACCCAGGAGCCGAGCCTGGCAGGTTAGGGTGAGGCCCAGACAGGGCTGGTGACAAGAAGGCTCCAGGCTCTAGTGACAACAGAGCTGGCCAGGTCTGCACCTGTCAGAAGTGGGACTGGCCCGTGCCTGCAGCTGTGGGAACTCTGAGACCCATCCCCTAGAACAGGAGGCTGGCGAGGAGAGGAGACAATTTGCCCAAGGTCATACAGAGGCGGCAGAGGCAGTGCAGGGACGCAGACTGGGGCGCTAGGCCTCCAGGGTCTTTGGTTGTCTTTCATTTGAAGGAGGAGGAGGCTCTTGGGGGGCGGGTACGGACATCTACACCTCAGGCTGGCCCCGTGCCAACGTTGGAGTTCACACCCCGCCCAGCACCATCCACTCAATGAAGCAAAATCACTCCACAGAAGACAAAGAGTGGGGCCGTCCAAAGCCAGAGCCCGCAGGCAGGGTCTGTGCGAGCTCCACCGGAGTGGGGTGTGCTGCTCCCCAGCCTCTGGTCAGAACGTGGGGGCCTCTGTCAAGAAAGGACTCACTGGGGGGAGGAGGCCCTCTTCTAGGACCCATCCCAGCTGAGAAAATCCTGCTCGTGGCTGTCAAGGAGGGCTCAGCTGCCCCTGCTGGTCCCAAGGCATGCCCACTCGATGTGAACCTGAAGGGCTGAGTGGGTCAGAGCCCACTCTGGCTCCCCAGTTCATCTTCATCTGTGCCCCGACTCCAACAAGGAGGATCTGCTGGCCTGTAAAGAGCTCCGGGACCCTGGGGAAGGGGGTCCTAGGGTGCTGCCCCACAACTCAGAGACCCCGAGGAGGGGTCTCTGTAGCTTGAGTCCCAGGACACACTGCAGCCTCTTCCTGGACCCTTTCCGTGGACAAGGTCTCCTCCTGTCAAGACTGTCCCCAATGTCCTCAAAGCCCAGAGGGGGTTTGCAAGACCTTCACTGGCTACTTAGGAGATCCCCAAGAGGCAGATGGTGTGAAAGGCCACTTGGAAGGAAGGGGCAGTTGGCCAAGTGGCCTGCCTCCCTTGGCATCTCCTTCCCCATGCCCCTCCCCCTCTGCATACACAAGCAGGCTCTGCTTGTCCCAGGAGCTGCTGGAGAAGCTCAGGCTGTCACTTTGGGTGGGGGAGAGGGGGGTGGTGGTGAATGTCAGAAGGCTTTCTTTTCCCTGCCCTGCCGGGAAGAGCCAGGCGCCCTCTGCCCTGACGGCCGCGCTCTCATTAGAAGTCAGTAACGCAGAAGCGGCTCTGACAAGGAAATTGCAGTGCGTAAGCCTGAGATGCGTCCCGGGCCCTGGCAGAGGGGCAGTGGTGATTAAGTGGCTTACTGTATGTGACCCTCTGATCCTGCGCTGGCTGGCTGACAGGTGTTGCCCCGAGGCAGCGCACCCGGGCCCTGAAAGACACAGCTGAGCATGTGATGACACAGGAAGTGTCTAACAAGGATCCCATCATCCCGTCGTAAAACCCAACCCAGTAGAGTTGCTGGGAGGGGGGAAGGGCGGGACATTATTACCACCTCGCTTTAACGACCCTGAGGATTCCTGCCCCACCCTGCCTGGATGACGTCTGCTACCATTAGAGCCAGTCCCAACAGTGCGGGACAGGCAATTCAAAGAGAGGAGAGAAAAGCCGAGTCAAGCCAAGCACGGTCGGTCTTCCACGCACCTTGGTTCTTCACTTCGGCAAACTCCTTGTTGTACTCCTCCAGAGTCTCCCTGAGCTTCAGGTTCTCCGTCTCAATATCATGCAGGCGCTGCACCTTGAGCTGGAGCTGCTGCCCGAGGTCCAGAGCCGGCACGGGGTCTGCGAGACACAAGACGACGCGTCACCCCTCAAACCAGGCGAACGGGTACGCGCTGGCTCAGGTTCCGAGGCACCCCGGAAGCCAGCCGCCCCCCCTTCCCTGGCAGACCAGCCTCTGGAGGCCCCTCTGTGGCGGCTCTGTCCGGACGTGAGCATCCAGACAGGGCAGGGAAGGCTGTGGGAAGCCACGGGCTCAGGGTGAAACTCTAGTGGCATCTCATCCTTTGATTAGGTCCGAGGAGGGCCGCATCTGGCGGAGGGGATGGAAGGCGCCCTGGGCTTAGCACCCCTAGCACTGCCCCTGGATGACAAGGTGGCAGGGAGACAGTGCCCGGGAACTTAAGGTGCCCTGTGGATTTTCCCCCAGGTGGAACTCTGAGGGTGTTCCATAGGCCATGAACCACTCCCGGGGTCTTTTCTCCTGAGAGCCTCTCAATGCTTCTGCAAAGAAAGACACGGGCCGGCGTTGTTTTCCAGGGAGGACAGTAAAAGTTGGAGAAGCCGCGGAACTTTCTCAGGATCACCAGGTCAGCTAGTAGCCAGAGTGAATGTCAATCCCGAGTCTGTCAGCTCCACACGGCCAGAAGACGACCTGGTGGGCTGGGGGAACCGACCCGCGGGCTGTAAGAGGCTGCCCCTCTTTAGGAACACGAACCCCTTTCACCCTCAGCCTCCGTTAATGACGAGAGATGCACATAAGAAGAGTCTGGGGGAGGTCTGTGGGGTCGGCCTTTATTTAACGGGAAGCTTAGTAGGTGCCGCTGCAGCCGCTGCACGCGTGATTCTAACATAGTGGGTGGCCCAATGACCAGGACAGTATCTGGGTCAGTTACGTGAAGTTGGTAGGCCAAGTCAGGAGGTTCTGATGGAACGGTGGTTATGCTGGCTGGAAATGTCCAGGTCTGATGTTGGGACCCACCAGCCGTTCCGTGGGAGAAAGAGGAGGCTTTTTACTTCCAGGAAGAGTCTCAGAATCCCAAATGTCCAGTTGTACCTCTCCTATACAGTCGCTGCGGTGAATGGAGTTGACTCAATGGCAGGGAGTGAGTGCTGGGCTGCCTGCTCCCATAAAGATTCAGGGTCTCGGAAACCCCAAGGGGCTGCTCTGCCGTGACCCCTAGGGAACTGACTCGCTGGCAGTGGCTTGGTGGCCAATGCAATGGAGTCATTTACACCCTCGGATTCATTTACCGAAAAGCTGGCTTTCACGGGCACTGAAGAGACTGCAGCCATGGAATTTCCTATACAGATAGTCCCTGGGCCACGAACGCTTATCGTGGGGTCTGCCTGATGTTCGTCCCAGAGTTGTGAACTGACTCCCTAAAGCCTAGCGTCTTGACATTCTGCTGCACACGCGCAATGGTCCATAATCACAAATGGATTCTATGACCCTTAAAGAAAGGCACCTCAGAGAACTATGGTTACGACAATATTACTGTGCTGACGAGGGCTCAGTGCATATAGAAGTGCTTCTTCAATGCTTTCTATGCATATAGAGGCGGGCAGTACACACAGCATTAAGTACTAGAAGAAATATTTAACTTAACATCTAGGTGCGCCGACTTATGAGCAAATTCAACTGAAAGGAAGCGTCAGGATGGAGTGCCTTTGGAAGTAACCCAGGAACTGCCGGCACTTCCCAAACCAAACGCGCTGCTATCAAGTCCATTCCGACTCAGAGCACGACCCTACAGGACAGGGTGGAACTGCCTTTGTGGGTTTCTGAGACAATGGGAGTAGAAAGCCTCATCTTTCTCCCTCGGGGCAGCTGGTGGTTTCAAACCGCGGACCTTGTGGTTGGCAGCCCAACTTGTGTCATCTACTACACCACCAAGGTTTCTCTTAGCGGCCCAAATACCTTTGCCTTCACCACAAATTCTGCACAAAATAGAGACGTGAAATTTTCTTGCAAGGGCTTGGTTCTTCAGTCCTGCCCACTCCCCACCTCCCTACTACCGCAAAGTCATTATCATCCCCTTGCTGGGCACCAGTAAGCCATTTCCTTTTGGAATTCTCAGGTTCTACTGGGGTAGAAGAATACTTAAGTCCATGAGGCTTGGAAAAGATTACTGCACATATTTCTGCCCTGGGCGCCAGCGTCACTTGTGGAATGACTGCAAAGATTTAGTCTCCCTAGTGGAATGCTAAACACACCGGCCAAGGACAGAGGATCAACAAGGGTATATATCCAAGCTCTCGCTTACTTTTCAAATAGTGGAGCCGTCCATTTGTCAGACCACCCTTGGTTCCTGGAGCGTAGGGCTGAGTCCCAGCAGGCCTGCGCCTGGTGCTAACTACCAGTCAGGTGCTCCAGAATGCCGATGTCCTCTCAGAGTTTACCAAAGGCAGCCCTGGGCTGTGCTGAGCACAGGTCAGCAACCACGCTGTCCACCATGCAAGATACCCCTGCCAGCTGGGCACTCGTCATCCTGTTCTGGTCGGTGGCTTTTCATGCTTAGCTGAGCCAGGGTTAAAATGAACTTAGCTCGGAGTTCACTGCCATCAAGTTGCGTCCGACTCATGGTGCCCCTGCAGGACAAGGTAGAACCGGTCCTGTGGGTTTCTGCGGCTGTAACTCTTTAACGAGAGGAGAAAGCCTCTTTCTCCCCATGAGCAGCTGGTGGTTTCAAACTGCTGACCTTTCGATTAGTAGCCTAACTCGTAACCCATTATACTACCAGGGCTCCTCTGGTCCTGGGAGAGGGGGTAGGGGAGTGGAGAGGAGGAGGAGGGGGATGAGGACGTTCTGGGTATGGTGTGTGTACGTTTCTCAGTTTTGCAAGTTCGGTATTTTCCCCAGGGTCTTTTCTGCTTCCTATCCTGCCAAAGGCCTGACGGACAGGACAGTCCAGCACGGAGCCCCTTCCTGGGACCTGATGCAGAGGTGGGTGAAGGAGAGGTAAGGAGAACTAAGAATTGCTGCCCCGTATATCCCTCTACTAACCGCTGTTCACGGAGGCGGCCAACACCGGAGCCTGGGAAAACGACATTTTTCACAGCATTAAGCTAGTACATTGCCCCCCAGCCCTCCATGGACAACTATTCCAGTCTGTTCCTCTTTAGAAAACTAGCTTCCCCCTTGTTCCAGTCAGCAAGGAACTTGGTGAATAGTATGTGTATACTAAATGATGTGCAAACGATCGAGTGAATAGCGACTTAGACCTTCAGACACATTTCCAATCCTCACAAAGCATTATATTGTAAATGAAAATTCTGGCAATCTCATAATTATTCATTATGGCATTTATATTTAATTTAACATGATTAAAGGTTAATGCCTAAGTAGCAAAACTGGTCGCAGAATAAAGAACGAACTGAATGTTCAAACAACTCTGTGCATTAAACTTCAAACTTTACTGCAGTGTGGCTGAACGACAAACGCCCACAGCATTTGAGTACTGTTTTGGGATATGTAAAAGGCATTGCCAAAGTACCTCTTAGGCTTAATTTTTATTACTTGTATTAAAGGAACAGCTAATTACCACATGACAATATAATGACTCTAGCATGTTTGGGCTAGCGACCAAAACAATGAATTTTGGTATGCCAAACCCCAACCTGCATGTTAATCTAGGAAAACCATAGCTTTTTGTCTCGTTAATGATTTCCAATGCCATTTAAACCCCACACAAGCATTGTTAGGTTTTATTCTGAACGTCACAAGCCTCGGATCTCAGCAGCTCAATTAGGGACTTGTCTGAGGGAGGCAGGCGGACACGCCCGGACGTAAAACAGGAACACGCAAAATCCTGGAACCCCGTCTTCCCGGATCCAGCAAGCCTTACTGCCAGTCGCCCGCCCAGCGCCTGCGAGCTTGCCCAGTGCTTTAGTCCTCAGAGGGCTGATGCCTATACACGCTCTCTGAGGTTAAACAGCCCAGGACGCAAAGAACACAATTATCAACCAACATCCACAATACTGCCACCTCCGTCTATCCGGGACCTCTTCCTAAACGCCCGGAACATTAGCTCATCAATCCCAGCCACTGCGCTCGGAGGTTGCGCCGGGCCCTCTTCAGTGAGCTGGGGCAGGGTGTCTCACACAGGGGCAGAGGGAGGCCACAAGTCAGCCACAGAAACAGTACGCACGATTCTGATGAAGATGTCTGCTGCTAAATTACACTGTCGTCACAAGTGCTCACTTACCAAGCATTTCCTCAGCATCTACCTGGAGAAGGCCCCAGGTTAGGCAACTGGGGCGAACAAACCACAGAGCCAGCAGGAAGCAACCTCATCAGAAAGCAAAGCAAAGCAAAACAAGACACCCAAACTCTCACTGCCACCGAGTCAATTCTACCTCGCAGCAGCCCTATGCAACTGTCCCTGTAGGTTTCTAAGGCCTTAGCTCTTCACAGGAATAGAGAGCCTCATCTTTCTCCTGTGTACCGGCTCATGGGTTTGAACTGCCCAACTTGAGGTTACCAGCTCCGTGCATACCCCACCAGTCTCACGACAGACATAAAATATACACCGATATTGAGATAAAGCAAGACAGGCCATGATAGAGAGGTGAGGACCACTCGCAAGTAGAGAAACTGGGAAAAGTACCTAGAAATACAGGCCGGCACACCTGCAGGCATGTACTTGAACAGTTGGCTCCCTTAAAAACCAAACTGCTCTGGTGGCATAGTGGTTACACATTGGGCTATACCAACTGCAGGTTCCACAGCTTGAAACCACCAGCTGCTCCTCAGGACAAAGCTGGGACTGTAGAGGGTGACCGTCTCAGAAACCACAGGGGCAGTTTTACCCTGTCCCATAGGATCACTGTGAGTCGGCAGTGATTCGATGGTGGGGCATTTTGAGCCATGGTCACCTAGCTTTTTCACAGCACGGGGAACAGGTGACCCCAGCAGAGCACAGCCCACTGGGCTGCCGATGCTGACCTAGAGAGTTGAAGAGGGCAAGGCAGCTGGTTGCAGAGAGCTGGTGAGGAGGGGGCCCTGGAGAGAAAGAGGGGTGATCTGGAATCTGTCATCAAAAGCGGCGGTGCGTACGCACCAGGTGAAACTCCACAAGGCTCTCTTGGGGCTTTTCAGCCAAGTAATTCCCAGCAATCACAGAGGGCTGCAAGAACGCTCTACGACCAGTCGGGACATTTAGCACAGACATTGGAAGGGCCACGCCAGACTGGAGGACGAAACTGGGCCTAAAGTAACAGGTTATCCTAGATTCATTTAGTCAAAAAAGGATTAAAAGCTGATCTGCAAGCAATTGAACTGCCTGCTCAAACGAATGTCAACACACTTAAAACCACATCGAGACACTTAGTATTCTGAGTGTCCAACACACAACACAAAGTTAATTAGCCAAAGGAGAAGGGAAACCCAACCGATGAGCAGGGGAGAAAATAGTTAACAGAAACAGATCCAGGGATGAAAAGAGATACTGGAATTAGCAGACAATGACGAAAACAGCTGTTCCAAGCACGCTCAAGGATTTACAGCCAAGCAGGAATAAAGTTAAGGGGAGACTAGAAGATGTAGGAGAGAATCAAACGGAAACTCAAAGGGGAAGCTACAGGTGTGACCCCAATGATCTCAAGGGAAAAAGTTCACTAGATTGCCTTGACCAGCAGAGTAGACACTGCAGAATACTAATAAGAACAGGTCAGTGAGCTTGAAGACACAGTCATGGAAATGGTCTAAAAGGAAGGAAAGAAAAAAGAAAACCCAGGAACCACACTCTCTGTCACTTGTAAAACATCACCAAGCAGTCTAGTATACGTACAAACGAGGTGGAAGTATTTGAAGAAATAATGGCCAGGAAACTCCCAGGTTTTTTGGGAAAAAGAAAACTATAAAGAACGGTATCCAGAATAAAGAATTAGTGAACCAATAATAGGGGAAATCACTCACTAACCTGGAACCACCTTCCTCCATCTGAAATGGACGGGCACGTAATCAGGATGCATGCTCATCATCTCTGATGAATGTTGGAAATAGGCTCTGGGAGAGGAACAAAGCTAGAGATCCCATGGTGGATTTTGGTAGACCAGCTTCATCACAAACACTCTTTTTCAACAATACACCCGGCAGCTGACAACGTCAGTGGGCAGAGATGATGGAGATGGTCAGTAACATCACCCCAGACAAGGCAAGGGTCACCAGGTAATAGACGCTCCCATACGCCTGGATATTCAGTTCAGGCTGAAGCCGAAGAAGATGACCTTGACCAGGCTCATGTCTAATGACCCCAAACTGGAAATCTACCTGTTTAGCAATGAAAAGAAACCACCAAGACCAGCACCAATATGGAAGAATCCCCAAACACAAACGTGGGTGAAAGGAAACAGACACCCCAGAGTACATGCTAATTGGATTCTATTTATTGAAAGCTCTAGAAAACTCTGTTTCCATACAACTCAGTGCTGGCTGGGGCAATGTTGAAAGTGATAGAAGTGTGCTAGATCTTCATCACAAAGGTGCTCATGCCAGACTGCCCCTAAGAGGGGTTCGCTCTACTACGAGAAAATACATCTCAATAAAGCTGACTTAAAAATAGTATGTTGGTGACCGCAAAAAGGAGTCGGATGCACTGCTTGTTTTTTTTAATTGAAGTCCTCATTCTTCATCTCATCCTTTAAATCCCATTTTTAGGAAGTGAGCTACGTGTGAGTGGCGTGGGAAAGACGTGACTTTCACATCCTACCGAGACTGTACGCGTGTGACGGCCGGTTGCAAAGTACTGGTACGAAGGGCACGTGGATTTCGCAAGCAAACGTGTTTCGACATCTCTCTGTGATCAGCGGATGGTTGCGGACAAGTTCTCTGTGTGAGACGCTTGTCTCCGTCCCTTTAGGATTACCTTAGAAAAGGTCCAACTGCGACAGTGGCTTCTCCAGGGACCCACTGAGCCAGTTCAAGCCAAAGCAGCCGAGTTTGCTCAAGTCATGGAAACTGGCTTTTTGGAAATCCAGAGCGGCAATCTTGATAAGAGTTTCTCACAGGACACAGGGGACCATGGGGGCTTATTAAGAAGAGGTTTCATGAAACTAGAAAACCACACTACTGAGGAATAGGCCAGGGAGGCTGTGCGGGGTCGGCCCTGAGTCTCTCACTGGGAAGCCTTACCGATTCAGGCTACGGCCCTGATCTTGTCTGCTCAGACTTCCCTGCTCCCCCAACGCAAACCTCAAAAGATACCAATGAAAAGGAACTCAGTTTGAGTCCCTAGTGGAAGCCCAAAGCGTCATTCTGATGTGGTGCCAATGACTCACAGTGACCCTATCAGACAGACTCGAACTGGCCCTGTGGGTTTCCAAGACTAACTGTTTTCAGGAGTAGAAAGCCTTACCTTTCTCCCGAGGAGCCGCTGGTGGTCTCAAACCGTGTCATTGGCTGTACAACGGACAACCCACTGTGCCACCAGGACTCCCCGGTCCAAAGGAGAGCACAGGACTCTTTTCAGGCGAGGGGCTGCAAGCACTGCCTTCAGAAGTCGTAGACGGAGAAGATGGGGAGAAGCAAGCACTTCCCTTGCCATCCTTCCGGTTAACGCAGGTGCCTGGGATGGTGCAGCGGTGCTCCGCGACTATCCCTGTACATCACCGATGAGCAAACGGACAAGTCGGGAGATTCTGGGGGTGCACATTCAAATGTCTGTCCTGTCACCGTGACTCACTCCTCCCCCTATGAAGTTAGATGAGGTGGCCCGATGCTGCTGCTGCCACCAGGCCACTGTCACACTGTGAGCTGGTCTAAGCAACTGGCTGGGTGGTGAGACCATATACATCCCCGGGGGGGCGGTGGGGAGTGGGGTGGCGGTGGTTGGGTGGAGGGGCTTTGGAGGGAAAACACTTGCTCTTTTTTGGTCACCCAGGGAGAGAAGCCCATGGCAAAGGACGGAAATGAAGACAGGGCAAAGGACTGTCAAACAGAGGGTCCCCAGGGCCTCCAACAGCTAGCACTCTGGCAGAGAGAGAAGGAGAGTGCAAAAATCTGAAGGGAGGGTGGGGGAGCGAGGAAGAGGAGGGGGAGGGGGAGTCGTGTAAATAAATAGGTAAAGAAGTGCCGCCAAGAGGCCGAATCTCGTCTGGAAGGTGCTTTGCCGTGATGGGAGTTGAGAAGTGGGCCAGGAGCTGGAAGCCAGGCGGATCGCCTGAGCGTTCATTTTCTCCATGAAGTATGTGGGCATGCTGGAAATGGGGCAGAAAGTAGGCACGGACCAGGACACGGAGGGCCATGAAATGAGGCTAGTTCGGGGCGCTTGACTTCAAGCAACTGAGCTTACCCTGGCCCTCCGCAGGGTGCTGACTATGGAAGAAGGCCAAGGGTCTTGGTGTGGGGGAGCTGCAGGAGGAGTGGGGAAGACGGGGGGGGGGGGGGGGGGAGAGGGGGGGACAAGAAAGTGGGAGGTGACTTCTTCATGTACCCTGAGGTCTGAGCACCAGCTTAATGGGTCCGTGTGGGCAGAGTGCTCCGCGGGCGACAGTGCTGTCCCCTGCCGTCAGCCAGAGGATGAGCGCACCCCTCCTGAAATGACATCACGGCGCAGCAGACGCTGCTTTTCGCCAGGGCACTCTAGGCTAATGTAATCATACGATTACATAATTAACCCAGCTGTCTCATTAAGAAAATCAACTGGAATTCAGGGCATAATTAGTCATACTGCAATTAGCATGCTGATGAGCAACTGATGAAAAGCTGTCTCGATACTGAGCATGCCAGGACCACCCCAGCTCTGGCAGAGAGGGGAGGCGGCGACACACCTCTCCACACACGCAGGCCCAGGGGGAGCCCCACGTCACCGGGCAGGCCAGGAGCACTCGCACTCGCACAGCGTCTGGGGATGGGAGGAGGAACCGAGGCCGAGCCCTGAGATCGCGGAAGGCATGACCCAAAAGCTGACCCCCATCTGCCTGCCTCCCACCCCCCCCACCTTTCTCTCAGATGTTGAGGGCTAATTCCTTAACCTGTACACGGCGACAGCGGAGAGGCTCGAAGTGCACGGTGGTATCGCAAGGAGCGGGGAGGTGCAAAGGCGACTCCCTGTGGAGGTTCCCCAGGTCTGGGTGGCCTGCGCAGGTCCAGTGCCAGGCAGGAGCGGCTGGAGGCAGGATGGCACTGAGGCTGCTGCCCTGTCTTCTTTCTGTCCCGGCTGGGTGCCCGTGGCTGATACTCCCACGTGAGTGAAGATGTTTTATGAAAGGCAAACTGAACGTTTCTAAAGGGGGATCCCCAGGTGTCAGGCTGCTGAAGTTAGAGCGTGTTCTCTGGAGGGGCCATGGGGACTGGTCTGGTGTGCCAACACCATGGAGGCCTAAAATACCCGGACTGGAGTTGCTGTCCGGGATCAGGCTGGGGTGGCCACGTTTCTATAGCTTTCGGAAAGTGCTACCAGATGGCACAGCAATTGAAATCTTGGCGATCAGAAACTGGGCCATTCGTACATTTGCTGAAGGTTTCAGCACTGTTGTCAGAAGTCTTACTACACACACCTCAAAACAAACACAACTGCTACTGAATGCATTCTGACTCTCAGTGACCCCATAGGACAGAGTGGAACTGCCCCTGTGGGTTTCCTTTGGACGTGTTGTTAGGGGAGACCAGTCCCTGGAGAAGGACATCACGTTTGGGAAGGTAGAGCGGCAGCAAACCAGGAAGAACCTCAAGGAGACAGACTGACACGGTGGCTGCAAGCTCAAGTTCTTATGCTGCAGTCTAAGAACAATCCACTGTGAGGGTGGCACAGGACCGGACGTGTTTCGTTCTGTTTTGCATAAAGTCACTACGGGGCAGTCGACTCGGGGGCACCTAACCACAATCACGAATGTTGACGGAGCAGCCAGCCTCATCTTTCTCCCATCGAGAGACTGGATTTGAACTGCTGGCTTTACGATGGCAGCTCAGCCCGCCACCCAGCCAGGCGCGTTCATCTGTCGCTACACTGGACCCTCACCTGAAACGAGGGTAACAGCCATGAAGACCACCCCTATGGAGGAACATTAAAAAGCCGTTCTTGTGCTTTCCTCTCCGGATTTGAAATGCCAAGATGAAGGGCTGTCCATCAGGGAGGCTTCTCTGAACCCAAGCAGAACCTTCCCGGGAACGCCTCGGAGCAGGGCGCTCTGCAAACAGAAGGACCCTCCTCTGCCAACGACTCTTCACTGCAAGCCAGTTAGCCTACGGCTCAGACTCAGAAGCAGTGAGTCCTAGCCGGGTTTCGTGAGCCAATGAATATTTCATATGGCTGCTCATGCGCTTCCTAAGATTTCAGGCTTAAAATAAACTCTTCCAGCCACTGCCTTTGTGGCCGAGGCGCTTGTGCCTGTAGGACTTAAACCAACATCTTAGCCCGGAGTGCACGGTGCTCCCGACAGCGGGGGCTCCGGGGTGGGGTGGGGTGGGATGGGGGCTCTTACTAGGAGCTCTGCATCTAGTCTCGGCAGAGACGCTGGCAGCGCCACCCACGTGGCCTCACTCCCAAGGACTTGTGTAGATGGCCTCACTGAGGGGGCGGGGAAGTCGCACATGGTCCGCACAAATTTAAGAGGTCTATCCCACAGGTACTAATTTGACTGCTGCTTACGTGCTTATCTGTAACTATACTAAGAAGGGCTGGTCAGAAATTAAAGATTCTTAAAAAAAAAAAAAAAAACAACGACAACACAAAAACTCCTGCAAAGGATCAAGAAACAAGAGCAGATCACCTACACAAGGTGAACCCCCGACCGGCCACTGGGTTCGGAACGCAGCCCAATTCCAGTTATGCCTGAGTCTTTAGTTTAGGAAGTTCATCCCAGAATACTCCTGGCTCTCTGGCAAGCTCACGCTCCGGGGCTGAGACAGCTGCTGCTTGTTTTGTTACCGAGCCTCTGTTCACCTGCTGAATTACAGAAGCCCCTCGAAGATGGTGGTGACTCCTCCCATCACTCGATGTGGACCACCTGAGGGCAGGCGAGGGCTGACTCACATCTGTATCTGGAACAGGGTCTGATGCAAGTGGGCGCTATCTGAAGTGCTGGAGAACACGTCGCCCCCCCCCCCCTATTTTATTGAGGGAGCTTACATTGCTTACTACAATCCATGTCTCAATTGTATCTGACATATTTGTACATATGTTGCCATCATTCTTTTCTAAACAATTACTTTCTATTGAGCCCTTGGTATCAGCTCCTCTTTTCCTCCCCTCTATTGCCCCACCCCGTGGCTTCTTGATAGACTATAAATTATTTTCACATCTCACACCAACCAGTCTCCCTTCCCCCATGGTTTCCATTGCTCTTCCTCCGGGAGGGGTGTGTGAACATCATTATGATCAGTTCCCCCTTTCTACCCTATCCCCACCCTTCTGGTATGGTTATTTGCATTCCTGCTCCTGGGTTGTATGTGTCGTGAGCTCTTACCTCTTCTCTACACCTGAGAACAACTTCTTAACCAGCACACCTGGCATCTTTTCTCACACACCTGGGTCTTCGTTGTTGCTAGACACTGACCTCTGCTCTCACCCACAGACCAGAGTCGGATGCAGAAGGATACCGGCCTCCTGGGTAGGGGCCCGTTACCATGGAGAAGCTCCGTCTGGGGATGGGGAGTGTGTGTGAGGAGGGGTCATGACCCTGGCTGGGAAGAGCCACGATGCTTGCCTTCCAGTGGGCATATTCACTAACAGTCTCATGCACGGACAGCTCAGAAAAGATGCATGGAAAGCTTAGAAACACACATTTGCATCTTTAAGACAATTCCCATCGCTCAACTGTAGGAATTTTGCTGTGAAATCCAGCCAGGATCAAGTGGACAGGTGCGGCCCCTACACTGAGGATGATGGATGGGGACATTTCTGTACTTGTGGCCCTGCAGGTAAAAACACCTCTGATTTTGACAATAAACGCAAAAGCCAGCTTCAATCGGAGTTAGCAGTTAGAGCTGACCATGGAGCAGGAGACTAAGTCTCCCAATTTTTGCTTGTCTTCCTTTGAACTCTGTGAACGAGATGGAACTATGCGAACAAGAATGCTGGGCCGGCGAGGCCGAGGCCAATGCAGGGCTGACGGGACTGTGACACGGACCTGTGGCTCATCGCCTCCCTCTCCAGCCAGCCAAGTCCCTCCTGCTTCCTAAGTACAGCTGCTCTCTGTCCATTTCTCCCCATCACCAGAGAACAGGCGACCCTGTCTGTCCGCCCCTGCCATGGACCCAGGTGCCCCCTGCTGTCCACACAGGCAGCATGGCCACTTGCATGCCTGAAGGAGGTGTCGCTGCTCCTGAACATCCAGAAACGCTTCTCTGGTTTAGACTCAAGTGCAGGATCTTTTACGTGACCTGGGTGGCGGGTGGATCCGCGCCCGTTACTCAGCAGCCTACGATGGGCCGCACAGCCTCTGAGGGATGGGGGGCTCTGGGTTGGAGCCTGCTATGGCTCTTCTTCTCGGCTTGTTCACTGCGCTCCCCTGGCCTTGTGCTGCCACCTCAACCTGGGACCTTCACCCAGGCTGCTATCTGCCACCTGGTGGCACAGTGGTTATGCCCCGGGCAGCGAACTACAAGGTGTGTTTGAAGCCACCAGCCACCCTGAGGGAGCAAGACGGGCCTTCTACTCTCGCAGAGTTAGTTTCGGGAACTTACAGGATCAGGGCCGAAGGGCAGCTGTGAGTCGGAATCGATTCAATAGCAGAGAGATTGGTTTTTGGGGGGAGGGGAGTTTCTTCGCTTTACACCGTTTCAGCTTACGGCAGCATTCAGAGGAAGGCTTTACTCTTGGAGCGAGAGCGTTGAGTCCACGTCCTCACGTGAAGGATGCTTTGGAAGGAGAAGTAGCAGGGTTTGGGGGGTCTGGTTCGTGGGATGGAGACGAGGGTGACCAGAGTCACTTGCAGTGCGAAAGGGGAGGGCCCACGGGAAGGGAGGCCATGTTTGGTGCAGGGCATATAAAGTCTGGAAGGCGAGCAGGACAGCTGTTCAGACAATCGCCGGTGCTGGACACCAAGTCCTGGCAATGGGAACAGCAGGCCTAGGACGCTGGCGGCTGGCCTGGCGAACACAGAATGCTAAGAGCCATATAGATGCCTATGCAGGCATGTAAATCTTTAAAGAGCGACACCAGGGCGAAATGAGAGCTCGGAGAGCTGTTAACCTGCTACAATGCCATGAAAGATACATTCTGCTCTCCTGCAATTTAGGCGGGGAGGATGCTCCGGAGTGCACTCCCACAAAGACGCAGCGTGTCAATCTCCCGAGCAGGGATCAATGGCGACCGGGGAAGGCCAGCCCCAGACCCAGCAAAGAGCACTCAGGGAGGGGCCCGTTTGGCCTCTTCCTTGATTTACTCACGCCGCAAATATTTATTAAGCTCCTGGTAGGTGGCAGGTCCTGAGTCAGATCCCAGGGAAACCATTAGGGACAAGCTCACACTGTCCCAGGGTCTGTCTGGCTGGATGCGAACAGAGATGCTACCAAATGGTTAACACAGGAGGGAAAGTACGGGGCCTGGGCGCTGCACCTCAGTCAGATGCGGGGAGGCAGGGGTCCCCAAGGGCCTCACCAGAAGCCATGTTCAGCCCACTTTTATCTGGGGCACACTCCGCAGGGATCAGCTGGGAAGGGCCTGGTGGCGAGCTAAGAGGTGATCTCCCTGTAGCTTGGAGGGTGAATGAGGCCGGCCGGCTCCCAGGCAGGCACACTGCAAGCCAGGAAGCTGGGTTGTGGGTTGCGGCCAGCCTGTATACACAAGCTCAGCGGCCAGAAGTACAGAACAAAAGGTGGGAAGGGAGGACACAAAAACCCAAACAGGCCCCAAACCAACTCCATGACACCCCCTCGAGTAGGGTAGAACTGCCCCTGTGGGTTTCTGAGGGTGTAAGCCTTGAAGGGAGCAGCCAGCCTCATCTTTGTCCTGAGGGCTGGCTGCTGGTTTCCAACGGTTAACCTTATGGTGAGCAGCTCAACAGGGAACCTACTCCATCACCAGGACCCTTCAGCACAGAGTCCAGTGGGTGGGACTGAGAAACACTCCGGAGTAGCTTGGCCAGAGTTTGGCAACCACATGCGCTGGTGTGAATGGCGGCGGCCTGTGAGGTGAAGCCAGGCAGAGCTTCTACTGGACTCGGTGCCTGGCCGGCATCCAAGGTACCCTGGTGACACAGCAGGTTAATGATGATGGACTACTAACCGCGGCGTCAGTGGTTCAAACCGAGTCACAAGAGAAAGATGAAGTTGGTGCTCCCATCAAAACGGATCGCCTTGGAAAGTGTGCGCCACTGTGCTGCCCTGTCCTCTAGGGCCATTGTGTCGGCAGCGACTCGTGGGCGGTGGGCCTGATGTGGGTGGTCAACTTTCCCCAGTTATACCATGGGGGCAGTTAGCTCTGCAGGCTGATGGAAGGTGGGAGTGGGAATGTGTGTGTCTCGCAAAGCTTTTAGAGTTACTATTGCGAGCCTGGGGAGAAAGATGAGGTGCTCGGTCTAGGGACACCCCCAGAGGCAGTTCTGCCCTGTCCTAGGGGACTGCTAGGAGTTGATACCGACTCGCTGGCAGGGAGTGTATCAGTAGTGTGACCCTTCACGAGCTGGCTCCGGGGTGACAGACTCACACAGCCACCCAACACAGCAGACCTGCGGCAGGCCAGGCCCTGCGGAGAGAGCAGGAAAGCCAGGAGTCCAGTCCTCAAGGAGCTTCCGCTCCAGTGGGCCCAAGAAACACCCAACAACTACGCGTGTAAGTAAACCCCATCTCAGGAAGGGCGGGATGGGGCGTGGGGGCTGGTCTCCGAGGTTGAGGGCGGGCTGGCTGGCAGGGCACGCACTCAGCTGAGACACCAGCTTCCCTGTTCCCCCAAGTGCCCTCCATTTGCTTCAGACACCCTGAGCAGCTGTTCCTCTCAACTGGAAGCACCTTCCACCTCCTGTGGAGGTTTCTGGGCCCGACTGGGTTGATGGCTAAAGTACACAGGCAGTTAGGGTACCATGGCTGGCCCCCCTCGGGCGGCTGTTAGTACATGAGGCACTATGGACCTGGGCCCTTCCCGTCAGCCTCGACTCAAGGATGACTTCATCGGATCCCTCATCAGGCTACCGGCGTCCAGCAGACCCCAGCAAGCCCACTTCTCAGGCAACTCAGTCAGGCCAGCCTCTCCCTGCCCAAATGGAAGGCGGACTAGGGAGGCGGGGAAATGGTGGCGACAGTCTCAGGTGGACCTTATTTGACTCTCAGCATTATGGGAAACCATCCCCAGGGGCCTTCACCCTCTGAAGCATAGGACGGTTACGTCCATTCTCCAGCCCCCGTCGTGGACGTGCTGGGCTGCTAACCTCCAGGGCAGCAGCTGGAAACCACCAGCGGCTCCTCAGGAGGAAGACGGGCTCTCTCCTGCTGGGGAGACAGGGTCTCAGAAACCAACCAGAGGCAGCTGCCCTGCGCTGTAGGTCGCTGCGAGTCGGACAGCATATCAACGTGGGGATCCTGTGGCTGGGAACACGACAAAGGGACCAGCCCGGGTGGGAACCAGACATCTATGCTAGGGCACAACCAGGTAACTGTCACAACACACGTGCACAAGGCCTGCTTAAGGAGCAGCCGTGTGTGTGTGTGTGTGTGTGTGAGTGAGTGAGTGAAAAAGGGTCTCTTCATGTTTTATGGGCAATTAGAAGGGAAGGTAATTGCGGCAAAGGGAGCAGGATGACTTGCCGCAGTGGCAGGCCCATTCAGAAACTTCCCCGGGGGGGAAAACCAGGGAGAAAGCCAACTGCTGACTTAAGGGGGAGGGAGGGGGAAGGCCCCCCTTGTCTCTGGCAAAGACAAAAGCATCCGGCCCCTTCTGACAACAGCACTGCCATGGACAGGGACAGGCCGAGGTCTTGTCCGGAAACCAGTCCCTTTTGGGGGGCTGGCTGTCATTGTCCACGAAGGACAGCGCCCTCCTGAGTGGGAGGTACTACCTGAAAAAGAAGAGGTCAGCTTTGGACCTAGAGCCTTCTACTCTCCCAAGGCCAGGCTGCACTTTCCCTGCAAACTCTTTCCCGCCAAGTCACTGTGGGTCTAGCACAGTTCAGGGAAAAGGAAAGAAGAGTTCAGTGGCTACATTATGCACAAGAGGGGTCACCTGCCCCCCCCCTCCAAGATGCCAGGCACTCGAGGACCCCCTACCCACCCCGGGCCTGGGGGGATCAATTTTCTGGGCAGGAGTCCCCTCGTGAGCCTCAGTCTTCAGGGATCCCCAGCAGACACAAACTCTACAGACAATCCAAAGGCCACAACTAGGAACTCAGAGCTGGACGAGCCAGCACTGAGCGGTGACACAGGGACACCCAAGGTGAGGGTCAACACCACCCAGACCTTCTTGGAGGAGGACTCATATCGAGTTTGCTTCTGAAAAGGGTGGTAACAGCAGGGAGGGCTCCGAAAGGGCCATCAGAAGAAGACAAACCCTGCATCAGAGTAGGAAGAAAACCATCTCCCGCCCCCTTCCATCCCACAGATGAGGAAGCCCAGGCCTAGAGAGGAACAGAGAATGTGAACGAGGCCTCACCAGCAGCCCCTTGGCAGGAGACCTCGGACCCCGGCCCTCCTCATGCGAAGTACTGGCCCAGCGAGAGGACAGCGGGGCCCATGGGGGACGGCAGAGAATCAGAAGACAAGGGCCGGTTCAGGAGTCTTGTTTCTGTTTTGCTTTGCTAAAGCGGCCCTGGAAATGCCAACGCTGGATAGAGGAAGCCCCATGAGGGTAGCAAATGCAGCGGGTGGAGCTGGAGGGCGGTGGGAATTCTGTTTCCAGGTTGACAGAGCCCTAAGGATCCCCGCTGGCTCTCAGGCCGGAGCTTCTCCAGGGTTGAGCCTGGGAAAGGGGAACGTCCCCAACAGGACCGAGACCCCTGGGCTCAAACACTCTCCACCTTGACGCACTTTTCTAAAACAAAGAAGCAGGAGTCAGCTTCACGCCGTGTCTACCAAGCGTCCCTTGAACTTGAAACCTTTCAGTTCATTTAAACGACGAAGCCGCCCACCCACATACTTAGCTGTAGCTAAGGAGCCCACCAGTGGTCCTATAAAAGCCCTGGACGGGTGGGGGTGGAGGTGAGGGTGGGGGTGGGGGTGTCTCCTCAGATGGCTGGGGCAGGGAGGCACTCCAGGGCACCCATCAGAACCATCCCGGAGCGTGGGCACAGAGGACGTCTGCACCGCCTACACGGCTGCTCATTTCTGCTCGGCGATGCAGGCTGCATCTTAAACCCCACATCAAGGTAGTCCCACGGATTTGGGTTTCTGTATTCACCAAGGCAACAGTTTGAGATTACAGGGTGACTTTAGCACATGCGTCCTACTTCCATTTCTCGCCAAAGCCCAGGTTTGGGAGGATTTGTGTTTCCAGAACCGACCAGCTCTCCAGGCACAAGCCCCATGGGGACCACGAGTGCACGGGCTTACCTGGGACATCAATCAATCTCTTGTAGACGTTCAAGAAGGCTGCTTCGGCCTCTTTGCTCCTTTTACTCAGCGCATCAATCTGGAAGGGAGTGGAAAAGAGAACAAAGAAACGGAGAGCTCAACCTTTGTCAAGAAGTCTGTTAAAAATCATCGCCCGTCCCGCCAGTTCCCACAGCAAATGCAAGTCTGGTGTCTTGGTGCAGGGGCCCAGCAGCCAAGCCTTCAGCCTATTACAGGAGAGGCTTGCCAGCAGCACGCAGAGCAGCGCTGAGATGAAGCCGCTCGAAAACACTGGCACGTGACCAAGAGTCTTCTGGCCCAGTTGAGGGGCAAGGGCACCGAGAGAAAGGAGCCTTGGTGGGCGCTTCCTGGTCTTGTCACCTCTTCTGTGAGCCTTTACCAAGAGTGAGATGTGAGGGTCCCTAGATGGCTCCGGTGCCTTAGTGCTGGCCAAGAGTTTAGAGATTAGAACCTGTCCAGGCACCTCAGAAGTAAGGCCTGGCAACCTTCACAGAGACACATGCGTGCGGGTGCACACACACACTATTCTGTTTTCTTCTCTTTGGACCCTTACGTATCCACCTGAGTTGCCACACGTGATCCCTACACGCACTCTAAAGCCCCAGAGTGGAAGGGTCACTGGTCGTGGACACATGGGCTCTGCAGATGTCTGCTGTGGTGGAGACCAAGGATACACGTGGAGGAACCATGGTCACAGACTCAGAAAGGTTAAGGGGGCCAGTGGAGAAGGATAGGCACCCTTCCGGACAATGGGAGCCATGGGGACAGAGGGAGACTGGGGATCATGAGGGGCATGAGTAAGAAGGCAAGACGGATGGGAGGGGCAGGAAGGAGGGAGGGTGTTCAGAAGGGATTGCCCTTGTGAAGTTGAACAATGAGAGGGCAGGGCCTCAGGCACTGAACAGAAGAGGCTCCAGAGAGACTGAATCAAGCTCAATCTGTGGGAGGCACAGAGGAACAAGAAGGCTGAGCCCAGCACCCAAGTTTCTAGCTTGGTCAACGGGCACATCTCTGTGATGGTGGCCGGCAAACGTCTGTTTCGTGAATGAACCCAGTTGGGCTAGTTCCCCCCAACGGCCGCCACCACCCACGGAGACACCCAGTCACAAGAGAAAGGTGAGGCCTCAGTTTCCAAGACACAGACCCAGGGAGCCTTCTGACGGTTGGGCAGACTCACGGCACTACTTAGCTCACATATCATAATCGCTGAGACAACAGATCATTTTTTTCACACCTGAAGCCTGCAAGATTTTACATGCGTCAAGTTCCAATTGGCTCGGGTTAAGGACACTAAATTATATATTTCTTCTGTCCCCTCGTAGAATTATACTCTCTGTCTGCAATGTTATTAAAGAGGCCAAAGGATGTGGTCTAATTACAGGGCCGCTCACGCTGAAGCAGCCAACCATTTGTTAAGACTGGGAGATGACGGCCCAGGACGTGAGGCTCTCCAGGAGTGGGGGCCAAGGGTGGACGCGCGCCCTATCATGAAGAGCTAGTGCAAGGCAAAGAGGGGCAAGGCCACTTCTAACAAGGTCTGTCCCTAAGCTCTTCCTTGAAGGCAGCTGTTTGGAACGCTGGCATCTAGACTGCTTCTTGCGTAAAATCAAGTTGTGATGTAGGTGTTGGAAGGGTCTCTGGATCCACCACACAGACCACATGAATACAACAGCAGGTCTCTGTGAGTGCCTACTTACGTGCAGCCTGGCAACTCATGGGGTTTTGGCTTCTTGGGTCCTGGTTTCATGGGACACCCCCGTGAATTGGCCTACTAATGTGCCCAGTGCTTCTGTCCTGCTCCCTGCACAGGGCCTGCGGTCTTCCACAAGTGCAAGTGGCCACCGTTGCCCTCTGTTCGTCAGGAGCAACAGAGGCAGGAGGAGCGTCAGGAACACAAGGAGAAAATGGAACGTGTGACTAACTCTCTCTGCGAACGGCTGCCTCCCCTTTGTCATCAGAGCAAAACTGGTTGGTGCCTGATTCCCATCTCTGAGCATTTTGGCCCAAGATTCCACAGAAGAATTCTTATCAAAAGAGGGGAAAGTTCTCATGGAATCCAGACTTTCTGGTGCCACAGAGGCTGGGTAAACTCCCCAAACTATTGTCCAGAGACGTTTTAAACGAAAAATGTTCCCCCAGATCTTCTCGAAATCAATGAATGGTTTAGCTTAACAAATAAGGGCTGTCTGTCTTGAGCACTGTGCTCTTTAGGCTCTGTCGATGCTCGATCACTTGACCATGGGCCCTCGAAAGATTAAACAGGAGACTTAGGGAGTGGTAAGTTCATGGTCACGGAGAAGGAATGGCTCAA
Organism: Tenrec ecaudatus; assembly: GCF_050624435.1. Lineage (NCBI taxonomy): Eukaryota > Metazoa > Chordata > Mammalia > Afrosoricida > Tenrecidae > Tenrec > Tenrec ecaudatus. The sequence continues at coordinate 128,878,395 of NC_134541.1, forward strand.
AAAGGGGGGTGCCATGGGGAGTGTAACTCAACGAATGTAATCAGTGTCAGTGAACCGCAGGTGGAGTTGGTATGTGTTCTCGACGAGAAAATAAGAATTTTTAAAAGCCACTATTCTTAAGACAAATGCTTCATTTTTAAAACCGATTATTAGTAATTCATGCTGATTTTACAATGAAAAATATCAAAACTAGAAAGAGAGCAATGAAAACTACAATCTGCCACTTGCTGGTAGAAGTCATTTTTTTGGTCTATTTTCCCCTCAAAATATTACTTTTTTCCTCCTAATTTTAAGATATATAGTTGAATGAAACGTCCTCAACAGGCCAATCTGCAGAGACAGGGGCAGCCTGGCCTACGCTGGGTGGAGGGGAAAGGATTGGGGTGAGAGGATGGGAGCTGAAGGGGATGGGGTTTCTTTTGGGGGTGAAGAAAATGTTTTGAAATTAATTATGGTAATGGTTTCACAATCTTGTGAATGCATTATATGCTTTTAAATGGGTGAGTCGTAAAAATAGGAATTATATCTCAATAAAGCTGTTAAAAATAATATATGGTTAAAACCAAACCTTGTGTAAAGTTTTTATTGTGCTTCCTCTCACTAACATATCATAAATCTTTTACTGTATGGCATCCAGGACTTCAGACACGAAGAAAGCACAAGGTCATTAAACAGGACAGAAAGGAAAGACAAGTGGGGTGTTTGAAGATACCCTGAAACTGGCTCTTCACTGGCGAGCACCTAAAGCAAGAGGAAGACATGCCGTCAGAGGCGGAACAGAATTTCAAAGAGCAGCTTGATACAGCAGAGCCTAAGAATAAACTTGCAAAGACCTGGAGTTGGAAAAGTACAAGGCAAGGCAGGTTTGGCATTTCTCAAGCTGGAAGAACGGGGGTGGGGGAGACTAAATACTAAAGTCTGTAGTTTTTACCGTGAATGAGTCTCTGGACAAAAAGGAGCTCTGGTAGCACCGTGGGTTAAGCACTGGGCTGCTAACCACAAGGCCGGCCGGCAGTTCAAGCCCACCTGGCCTCCCTGCAGGAGCACGATGAGGCTTTCTGCCCCGACAAGGATTATACCCTTAACACCCGAGGACACAGTTCTACTCGGTTCTGTAGGATCAAGATGTCTAACAATCAACTCGCCGGCAGTGGATATGGGCAAAAATACTGAATGACACAGGAAACAAAAAGATGGAAGGAATGCCCAGTTACTGTATCAGAAAGAACTGGCCAACTCTCCATCCTTTCAGGAGGTCGCATGTGATCAAGGACGATGACGTGGAAGGATGACGTCCAAGCTGCATGGAAGGCATTGGCAAAAGCAAGGTCCTTGCAGTTGACTGAATACCAGTGGAGACGTGCTAACCAACATCTACGCCAAGCAACGTGGGCGACAGCTATCTGACCCACTGACTGGAAGAGACACATCTTTGTGCCCACTCCAAAGGGCGGCATGATCCAACAGAACGTGCCAATTATCTAACAGTATCAGCCAAAAGGAGGGGTTTGAACAGAACCAGGGAGAACGGGAAGGAAGGCTTGAACCCAGGCAAACTGTTCGGGTGGTACAGTTCGCCATACTGATCCAACCTGTGCACTGACTCAGTCATCCAAGAGACTGGGCTGCTTGGAGAAGGTGGAGGCAACAGGATGAGAGGAAGACTCACTGACCACCTGTGGTACCCAAAGGACACAACCTCGTGCCTTCAAACGAAGAGGATTTGAAGCACTATCGGCAAAGATCTAACCACATAGCCTTCGGTATGGACGACATCTCCGCAGAAAGGTAACAAAGATCCTCCCAACAGGACCGAGAAGCATAATCGTATTGTTTGGATTCACAGACAAAGCCCCGGAAAGCAGCAATGACATGTTGCATCAGGAGGAGCTGCTGGAAGAGGCCTTTCAAAGTGTTACAAAGCAGACGTTACCAATTATCAAAGCCATGGCATTTGCCACCATCTCGTAGGCACACGTGAACAATGGACAGTATATGAGCAAGACCGACGAAGAACTGATTTGGTCCCATTACAGGCCTGGCAAAGAATAGTGAATGGGCTCTACTCTCAGAAGAACCAAGAAGTCTGGTTGGAAGTACAGCTAGATGGTTCAATGGAAGAGCCGATCATGAGACTCTATCTCATGGACTTCGGACATGGTACCAGCAGGGAGCAGTTGCTGGAGAAGGTCATTGTACTCTGTCCAGTATTGGGTCAGCAAAAAGAGAAGCTGACCCTCAGAGACACGGGTGGGCACAGTGGCTGCGAAAACGGGTTGAAACGTGACGACGACTGTGACGCTGGCACAGTACTGGGCACTGTCTTGTTTTGCTGCGGGGGTCACTGTGTGTGGGAAGGGACTCAATGGCACCTAACAAGTACGATCCAAATTTTTGAAAACGTCCTAGTAGTACTATTTCAACTGTACCTTAGCCCCTTATCCCACGTCTGGAGCCAAAACAGAGTTGGAGCTGTGTCTTCGGAAACACTCCCTTGTGCGTGGCTAATCGGATAGAATTTATGTCCAGAAGGCAGGACAGACACCCGACTGACCTCCACACCACAGTCGCACAGAGACAGATGTCTTCAGCCAGCTCAGGATCTGCCTAGAGAGAGGCCCTCACTGCCCGGGTCTTCTGACTCCGAGTTCAAAATGTGACTGTCGCCAGCATGGGGTCTGCATGGAGTCTCTGGTGGTCCACCCAGTACACTTGCGGCCCGTGATTCTGAACCCTTGTCTCCTTGCCTCTCCACAAATATGACACAGTGTAAGCTCAGTCCCCAGGGAGCAGGGCCACGTCAATGAGTTCACTACTTCGTGAAGCCACTGGACAGCACGGATGAGAAGTCCACCTCACGTGGCTGCGTTGCTACAGCATAAAGTCCCTTCCCCAAGTCAGTCTCATGATTTTCACAATTGCCTGGAGACACGTGTTGGTTCTGGGACTTTTGAAGAACCCCTGGTGGTATAGTGATTACGCACTGGACTGCCAACCACAAAGTCAGCGGTTCGAAACTACCAGCTGCTCTGCAGAAGACAGGCATTAATAGTGTTAGCCAAAAAATAAACTCACTGCCATCGAGTCAATACTGACACATAGCGACCCCCAGGGGCACTGAGACCATAAAACTGTTCACAGGAGTAGAAAGCTCAGTCTTTCTCCCATGGAGCCGCTGGCGGTTTTTGAATTGCCGACCATGTGATTGGCAGCCCAGTGCCAGCTGGGCCCCCTGTAGAGTTATAGTCTCAAGTCATCCACAGGGTAGTTCTCCTCTGTCCTACAGGCTCCCTGGGAGTTAGCATCAAATCGATGGCTGTGTGTGTGTGTGTGTGTGTGTGTGTGTGTTTAAATGCAGATGAACTCTTTGGCTCCTCCCATTCAGCCCTCTCGCCCAGGAACACACTGCCCAGTGGGAGTCTAACCCCTCCTCACCTCCTTGGGCGCATCTCCTTATCCTGTTCTCCTTGGCAGCCCTGGCTGACTCTTGTTGCACCTGGGAAGGGTCTCCTTCTCTGCAGTCCCTTAGACATCTCCCCACTGACCTCCCTGTCCACCTTGAGAACCACTTGCTTAGATTAGAACCCTGCTGCCCGGCTCCCTCTAGCTGCCAGTACATTGGACTTGGGGGAGTGGGGTGGGGTGGGCGTGGACCAGCACCCAGACTCTGAAGCGAGCTGTCTGAGCTCCAACGCCAGCCCCACCCTATATGCACAGCAGGGTAGCAGCATGCATGCATGTCACAGGGCTGGGTGACCCGGTGAGCTCAGTGCTTGGCACAGGGACGTTCCAGGTGAGAGCGACTTGTCCTTTGGCCCATGGGGTATAAGTTAGTTACCTACTGTGAGTGCCCAGGGAAGACAGGGCCTTATGCGTCTTCATGCACCCCACCCCACCCCACCCGCCTGCCACAGGTGCTTGGCCCAGTTTGCTGGGCGACTTAGGAGTTGGTGCTCGAAGACCTGTCCTGCCGCTCCTCACCTGCAAGGAGATGTGCCTTAAAGGCACAGACTGCTGAGAACAGGACCCTAGGGCAGACCCTGAGGACGCCATATCAACTTGTCTCTCTCTCGACGCCCCCCCCCCTCTAGAGGAAATGGTAGGGACAGGGGGGCCCCTTCAGGTGGCAGCATTGGAGCAGCTCTCTTTAACGACTGATGGCCACTGGGGTAAAACCTGACCTTCTCCCAGGGATCCTTTCAGTCTGGGATCGGTCTACCATGTCAAGTTCACCTCCTGCCACACCTTACACTCCAGCCACACCCGACTACTCCCTGTTCCCTGAATACATGAGCAATTTCCCCTCAGCCTGGAAGGCGCCTCCCTGGAATGTTCCCCTGATCCTGGAAGCTCAGTGAAGTGAGCTCTCTCCCTGGTCAGGACCACTCCCACTGCCCACCTTCCAAGACTAGCCCTGTCACTGCTAAACCAACGGAGAACGTTTCCTCAGGGAAGCCTCAAGCCTTGAATGCCTGAGCCCTGCTGCTTTTCATTTCAAAGGCCTTTGGGCTATCTGTTGAGGGCAGGAGTTTGAACCCACCAGGAGCTCTGAGGGCGAAAGAGGGGATGGCCCGCTTCTGTCTGGGGAATCCTGTACAGGGGTGATGAGAGTCCGAATGGGCAGCTGTCAGAACTGACTTGATGACAGGGAACACTGTGATTCTTAGCATGTGACTGCTCTCCAGGAGGGGCTCTGGTGGCATACTGGGTTACCAACTGAGCCGCGATCCCTAAGGCAGCTGCTCTAAGGGAGAAAGATGAGGCTCTACATCCCTGGAAAGATTTAAAGTCTCCATAACTCAACGGGGCACTTCTACCCTGCCCTAAAAGGCTGCCGGGAGTTGGAAATGGAGTAAATCTCAGTGGCCTTCCCAGAAGAATCCACATCTGGCACTCTCTACTGTGGCATGGGTTCTCCCCTTTCTCTCGCAAAGCCAGCAAAAAGGCTTCCAGTTCTGGGGGACGGTTTAAGCAAGTGGAAGACCCCACTGCAGGGATGGAGTTCTCAGGAACCACCCGCTTGTCTATGCCCTGGGAGTTCACAAGCTAATGATTGAGGAATAAACACAGGCCATCAAGAGAGTTTCAGATCAATGTGTTCTGGTGAACTTACTGGCCAAGAGAGATTAGCAAGGGCTTCAGGAGAGGACAGAAAGGTTTGGGCTCACTCTAAGTCTGGTGGCAGATCCTCCCCCCGCAAGAGCCAAAGACTCAAAACACGGCATGAAGGAGGACTTGCGGAGGACTCCTAGAGCCCAGTCCTAAAGAGAAGGATATGCAGGCAAACCTCCTGGAGCTCGATTTTAACCGGTCCACAGGCATGCCAAAGGCACATACCTGGTTTCTTACCAGCAACAACAAAAGAGCCCAATAATCGCCTGGACATCAACGGCCTGCAGTGTCTGGCAAAGCCCTCACCCACTTATTGCCATGAGGGGTCTCAGGAGACCAGAGAGGGCACATAGCAAAGGGAGCCCCTCTCCTAGTACACTGGTCACCCCTGGAGTAGAGTAGAGAGATGTTGGACGTGGGGGGGGGGAGCTAGTTGCCACCATCAGCTTTGTTTCTCGAGGTCACCTCCTTCAGGATTTCCAACACCAGTTCCGCGAGAAAGCAATCCCATCCCCAAGAGTCTGCATCCTGGAGATGCCAACAGGGTTTACTGGACATGCCTGGCTGCCCTGTTTCCTAACCAAGTGATCCCACAATCTCATAAGACAACGGTGAGGCTGGTCTGTGCCCAGTGCTAGACAAGCGGGTGGGCCTGTCACTCTCTGGACAAGGTCCTGGAGGGGGTGAAGAGTGTCAGGACGTGGTGGTAAGTCTTGAGGGACCTGGAGCTGGAGGACGAGGAGCTGAGGGTTGGGGCCTCACCAGAAGGTACCACTTGGCTCCTCTAGCTCATTGCTGCCTTAGTCTCTGGCTGGTGCAAATGTCTACCTCCCCTCCTGGGAGTAGGCAAATGGTGCTGAGTTTCAGTCAATTAATATAGCCCTGCCAGCCAGCATCCCTTATGTGATATAATTCGGGACTGCACATACCTGTGGCTATTGGCCCATTCTGGAGGGCATTCATCTGCTAATGAATAGGAATATGATGAGATTAAGACCCGACCTTCTTTAGGATGTGAATTGGGTCATCCTCTTTGTTTAAAGCTTATCTTGGTTACGGTGACTTGTCATGGGTATAAGGAATAATGTGCTACAGCTGGGGGCGGGGGAAGCTGCTTCTGGAGTGGCCTGGGAAAAAGCCTGGCTGACTCAGATTAGTAGTAAGTCAATGTCTACTGGAAACATCCTGCCAGAGGCCCCAGGTCATGTGAACAAATGATGAGTCTAGGTTTGGGGACTAGATGATTTGTGGCATTATTAAAAAGGTGAGGGGTTATATATTGATTTGGTTGTCCTATTGAAACTCAATGTAACTCCCACCAAATGACCTTTCCCTCCAAACGTATAGGGCAGTGGTTCTCAACCTTCCTAATGCCTCAACCCTTAAATACAGTTCCTCATGTTGTGGTGACCCCCAACCATAAAATTATTTTCGTTGCTGTGATGAATCGGGTGACCCCTGTGAAAGGGCTGTTTGAACCCCAAAGGGGTCACGACCCACAGATTGAGAACTGTTGGTATAGGGGCAGCTACTGATAGAATTCGCCGGTGAGTCACTGTGATCAGCCTTTCCTGCAATGCCATCCTGCTGCATGTAAAATAAGCCCTCTAAGAGGCAGCGAGCAAGAGTGGACCTCGTCACCAGCAAGAGCCAGGAATGGAGTATGTCCTTGGGACCCAGCATCTGGCTCACCTCTGGCTGATCTTTGGATTTTGGACTGAACAGCACCCACAACCACATGAGACATTCCCTCAAACTCTGTGGGGCGTTGTGAGGGAGGGGTGGGGGTGGGGAGAATGGAGTTGAATAGCATCATGGAAGACTTAGACTTGGGGCATCATCAGTCCTCACTCCTTGGCATTAGTCTGGTGACAACTCTGCTCAGAGCGATTATTATCACAGGCGCCCCGACCACTTAAGATGCTGCGGCAGGAATCGTGAGCGAAGTGCGGAGTGGCAGTTTCTGGTCTGCAGTGGTCGGGTGGCAAGTGGAAGACGCCACCCAGAACCAGCCAGCCTTTGATAGACACTTAGCTACTGACCCCACTTCCTCATGGGGCTCCCTCCCCAGGGTCCCATGCATAGGGGCCTCCTTCCTGACCATCCAATCTTTGGTGTCAGTTTCATTTAAGGAATTACTGCATTCAATTGATGGAACATTAGTAAAACCTAATTAACATCCAGATTGAGTTTTTCCAAGGGAAGTGGGAGCCGCACAAAAGAAAACACTCTGGCAATTTAAATCCCATGGTATTCAAATAAATACGCTACAACTGAGTCGATAGTTTCAGGCCAGAAAGGAAAAGGTGAGTCTCACAGTCAAATACAACTTGTAATTCTCATTCAGATCCATTCCATTTTCATTAAGTTCACTTGCTCAAGGTCAAGGTCCATGCCTGGGACAGGCCTTAAATCCTGGCTGTAAGATCTAGTCAGTGTTCCATGCCACAACTGCCTCATGGTGTCCCATGATTGTCTGGGTGGGATTAGGGGTGAAAGCAGAGAAAACACCAAACCAAACACACTGCCATCGAATCGATTACAGCTCATAGTGACCTTATAGGACAGGGTAGAACTGGCCCCTGTGGGTTTCTGAGACTGTAACTGTTTATGGGAGTAGAAAGCCCTGTCTTTCTTCCACGGAGTGGCTGGTGGCTTTGAACTGCTGACCTTGTAGTTAACAGCCCAACTTATAACTACTACGTCACCAGGGCTCCAAAAGGAAACACACTGGTCATGGTAACCCTCCAAAAAACCCCAAAACTAAACTCAATGCCATGTCAAGTCGATTCCGACTCTCGGTGAACCCGTGGGATAAGGCAGAACTGCCTCTGTGGGTTTCTGAGGCTGTAACTTTATAAGCACAGAAAGCCTCATCTTTCTCCAGTGAAGCAGCTGGTGGATTTGAACTGCCGATCTTGAAGTCAATTGAGGCCCGATGTGTTACCACCACGCCACCTATGCTGGTAGCCTTCTAGGCATACCAGCTCTGGGCAATTCCTTGTCCGAGTTCCATCTCTGTCCCGCTAAAGTCAATGCATGTCCTTGGTACCCACTCTGAGCACCAGGCGACACTGGCACCTTAGGGACCCTTCCCCAGGGCGGGCCTTAGAGTTCAGGGGGCAGCCCGGGGCCAGGCATGGCCACCTCCCAGCTGCAGAGAACTCCCGGCCTTCCATGCACATGCTGTCCATGGCCCAGCCGCCGCCCGCCAGTTACCGAGAGGATGTTAGAAATAATTACCTGCTGAAGATATTAGATTTGCCCGGGATTGTTCATTACCTACAATGGTTTAATAGGACTTTTATTGAATAGCCGTGGAGCTCTGGGCCGAAATCAATTTGCCATCCGCCCGGCGTTTTGAGGTCTGCCGTGGACTTCCCCAGCGCCGAGCAATTTGTAATCGCTGGGGCTCGTTGTTGTTTTCAAAGCTCCGGCGACGGCATAAGCATTTACTTCTGACCACAAAATTACATTTATTCAACAGAAAGCAGCTCCGGGTCTTTAAGAGGTTAACTTCTGGAGTGCTTGGCTGCGCTCCAGCCCCCCGCGCAGTGGCGCACGGCGGTGGCGGCGGCGCTGGCGCGCAGGCCGGCCAGCCCGGCGTGATTAATAGACTGCTGAGTGCGTTCCCTTCCACATCCACATCCACACACGGCTCGCTCCCCGGCTCCCATAGATCATGGACTCGGCCTCAACCGATCTGACTGAAATTGAATTTGGCTTCTCTCTCAACCGTTCATTTCCTATGTTATGCAAGGTTATATCCTTTTCTGCATGAGCAGAACCAAACCAGCTGCAGCTTGGGAGGAGAGAATGTGCTTTCAATTAGGAAGCTGGCCTGGAGCCGGAACCGCGGTTCACTGCTTTCCTAATTGAGCCATCATGGCGGGGACCTATAGGAAGAACTCCTATTAATTAGGCCTCGGAGTTTCCCTCGAAGATAATTAAAACATGCCACCCTCACTACCACCACCCGCCACCTCCGCTGTCGCGTGCAGACCAGAGGCTGGGAAGCCCAATAGGAGAGCGAGTTGGGTGAGCGGGGCCAGGCAGGGCAGCGTCCCACATCCGCCTCAAGCTGGTCAGCGGGTCCTCAGGGTGGCTGGTCTGTCCTTCCCAATCAGAAACACTGGACCCCCAACTCACAGACGCCCCTGCGCTGGGACCTAGAACTCCCTCTCGGAGTTTTCTGGGAAGCTAAGAGGGCCTGCCTTGCTGTACTCTCTGAGTCCTTCCCTAGGGGGTGAAGGTGAGAGGAAGGGGGTCAGTCAGCCTCAGAGAGCTTCCAAAGCCAGTTCAGTGGGGCACAGCAGGTGAGGAAAGTCTAAGGCCAGGCCAGGCCCTGCCCACATGCCAACACTCTGGGACTTGCAGGGTAGAGAGGGAAGCGTTACATACGGGCTGAGGTGCCTGGGAAATGAACGGACGAGCTAGGATTTCAGTTAGAACCAGTTGGGAGGTCTGGAAATGATTCTGCAGGTGGAGAAGAGCGAAAGGTTACAATAACGGTGGCGGCGGCTTTCAGAAAAGGCCACAGGCAGGAAGTCAGGAGGCATGTTCAGGTGACAGTAAATAGACCAGGCTGGCCGGGGCAGAAGCGTGGGACACCAGTCAAAGGCCAGTAGGGGCTCCTTGCACATTAGTTCGAGGGGCCGTGAGTTCATCTTGGTGGCTGGTGGAGCCCTGGGAGGGTCTGAAGACTAGCATGAGAACTGTGTAAGACCATGCCAACTTTGCAGAATTGCACATTCTTGGGCTCTACCCTAGGCCTGCTGAATTAGAAGCTTTGGGGGAGGGAGCCCGGGGAGTGGAATTTCTAGACACACACAGGTGAAGAAGGGTCTGCAGCCAGTGTCGTGATGGTCCAAGGCCAGCTTCAAGGACACACTACTCTGGCCCGACCTCTTCCTCACCAGCCCACCCAAAATACTTGAGCAGTACTTGCTAAATAGGGAACATGGAGGGGACACCCAGCACCGAGCTGTTAGATTTTTAGAAGCATCCTGGATAGAGGATCCCTGGTGGCGTAGTGGGTTACATGCTGGGCTGCTGACTGCAAGGTCAGCAGTTAAAAACTACCAGTTGGTCCCAGGAGAAAGATGGAGATTTCTACTCCTGTAAAGAGTTACAGTCTCGGAAACCCACCAGGCCTGCTCCAGCCTGTCCTGTGGGCCACTATGAACCAGAATGGATGCCACGGTAGTGAGTTTAGAGCGAGAAGACTCAGTACAAGAGCAAGTTCATCTACATGTAAACAACTACAATATAGAGGCAGGCGGAAAGTCTTCAGGCTCAAAACCGAAAAATCTCCGCTCCCTGGAGACCAGCAGGGGAAACCGTAGTCGGATTTCTGGCTGGGGTATTTTGGGACGATCTGGAGCAGCGATTTTCCAACTGTGGGTTGAGATCCTTTGGGGGGGTCAATGACCCTTTCACAGGGGTCGCCTAATTCATAACTAATAAAATGACAGTGATGAAGTAGCAACGAAAATAATTTATGGTTGGGTGGGGGTCACCACCACATGAGGAACTGTATTAAAGGGTCTCAGCATGAGGAAGGTTGAGAACCCCTGTCCTGGAGGATCTGGCACTGGGTTGGATCTTAAAGAAGAACTCCTAAGAGATGGGCAACTTCCTAAACGGTGGTCATTAGTCCTTGCTTAAATGCGCCTGGAAATGGGAAACTCACCACCTTATTTGGCAGTTCATTCCATTTCTGCCTGGATCTAATTTTTTGGAAATTGCCTCTCCTGTTCTTCTGAGAATAGCCTACCCAGTATCAGTCCGCGGAGTCCCTGGGTTTCAGAGCGACGGAGCACCTTCCAGCTTCTCTCGCTCACCCACTTACTTTACACATGGGCGAAAATGGCTCTGGGAGGAGGGGGAAGTGGCCCAAGGCCACTGAGATAGTGACCTAGCCAGTGCTCCCAGAGCTGCTCCCAGGTCTTCTCTGCACAGAGCACTCTCTGCCACAAGCCATGCAGATACCTTGTAACGTTCTTTAGAAACGAGCCTTTCAATCCAAACCCTGAGCTATGGTACAACTCAACGGATCAGGCCGTTGGACATGCCCACCTCTCTGGCCACCTGCCACTCATTCTTACACGGGATTCCCAAATCAATTCGTGTCACCTGTTACTGGATTAGACTCTGCCAAAGCGACCTGCAAACGAACACAGGGCTTTGCTTTCCACTGGGCCCCGATGTCTCCAGAGGGCTGTTTTCTTTTAGATGTCTACCAGCAGGGCACCCCATGACCATGCACTGCTGGTCCTGCCTCTCGGACTACTCCACTTCTTCCTGGCCCCTCCGCAGAGGATTAGGGACGGTATGATGAGAGGCCCCTGCTGCCTCCTCTGGTGGGAGGGGAGATGAAGGAAGAGATGGATCTGGCTTTGTCGAGCTGGTGACAGGAGGATGACAGAAGTCGCCCTTTGCAGATTGCTAACATCGGCTGGGCACGTGTGCCTGGAGCACAGTGGATGTGCTCGGCGCTCTGCAAATGGTCCTTTAATAAGGTGCTATTTTCAACATGATTACGAATGTGCTTTCCCCCCTTCTGCCTTCCTAAAGAGATTGCCTCACCGGAAGCAGCCCTTTGCGGGGAGATTAAATGTGTCACGGATAAAAGAGAAGATAACATTCAGCTCTGACACACAAGCAAAGAACGGTGTGGCTATTGCTTTGTATGTAAGACGATTTCTCCGTGTTTCAAACACAAAGAAACACGCGTGGCATAAAGAACACAGGGAGCACCTGTGAGAATGTTACCCAGACCTCGAAAACCCCTTTGTACTCGTAGGGCAGTGACCGCAAGGCCAGTGGTTTGCTGCCACCAGCCATTCCTCAGGAGAAAGAGGAGGCTCTTGACCCCTGTCAAGAGTGACAGTCTTGGAAACTAAAGGGTTAGGGGGGGTGGGGATTTCTATTCTGACCTCTAGGGTCACTATGAGTCCAAACTGACTCCAAGGCAGGGAGGGTTTGGTTGATTAAAAAAAAAAAATTATAACCTCTAAATGGAATGTTTACTTTTTCTTACTCTTCTTGGTGGTTTTGTTATGTAATCGTTAAGTTAGAGTGATGGGGCTGCTGAAGAGTATTGACAATGCCAGACTGCCTCCGGGGACACAGGAGAGTGGGAGGCAGGGAAAGGAAGTGGTGCTAACAACCCAGGACAAGGGAACAAGAAGTGATCCAAAACTGGTGGTGAGGAGGGGTAGGAGGCCTGGCAGGGCGTGATCAAGGGCAATGCAACCGAGAGGAATTACTGAAACCCCAATGAAAGCTGAGCATGATAGTGGGACAAGAAGAAAGTAAAAGGAAATAGAGGAAAGAGCTAGAAAGCAAAGGGCATTTATAGAGGTCTAAATACAGGCATGTGCATATGTAAATATATTTACATAAGATGATGGGGAAATAGATCTATGTACATATATTTATAGGTTTAGTATTAAGGTAGCAGATGGACATTGGACCACTACTCAAGTACTCCCTTAATACAAGAACACTTTGTTCTATTAATCTGGTATTATATGATGTTCACCTTCCAGACAGTCGCTGAAGACAAGAGGGTACATAAGAAAATGTGGTGAAGAAAGCTAACAGTGCCTAGCTATCAAAAGATATAGCGTCTGGGGTCTGAAAGGCTTGAAGAGAAACAAGTGGCCATCTAGCTGAGAAGCAACAAAGCCCACATGGAAGAAGCACACCACCCTGTGTGATCATGAGGTGTTGATGTGAATGAGGGGGAGTGCGGAGTGGAGACCCAAAGCCCATCTGTAGGCAACTGGACATCCCTTACAGAAGGGTCGTGGGGAGGAGGTCCAGTCAGGGTGCAGCATAGCACTGCTGAAACAAAACTTTCCTCTAGTTTCTTTAATGCTCCCTCCTCCCACCTATCATGACCCCAATTCTACCTTAAAAATCTCGCTGGACCAGAGCATATACACAGGTATAGATAAGAGGTGGAACTACAGATGAACCCCTCAGGACCAATATTGAGAGTAGCCATACCACAAGCATAAGGGGAGAAAAGGGGAACCGATCACAATGATCTATCTATAACCCCCTCCCAGGGGGATGGACAACAGAAAAGTGGGTGAAGGGAGACATCAGTCAGTGTAAGACATGAAAAGATAATAATTTATAAATTATTAAGGGTTCATGGGGGGGTGGGGAGGGAGGGGAAAATGAGGAGCTGATAGCAAGGGCTCAAGTAGAAAGAAAATGTTTTGAGAATGATGATGGCAACAAATGTACAAATGTGCTTGACACAATGGATGAATATATGGATTATGATAAGAGTTGTACGAGTCCCCAATAAAATGATTAAAAGAAAAACTGCCAGAAGGACAAACAAGTGTATCTGAACGAAGCAGAGCCAGAGTGCTCCTTAGAGGCAAGGATGGCAAGACTTCATGTAGCCTACTTTGGACATTTTGTCAGGAGAGAGACCGGTCTCTGGAGGAGGCCCACACGCGGGGCAAAGCAGAGGGGCAATGACAGAGAGGAAGGCCCTCAATGAGATGGACTGGCACCTGGCTGCAAGCCTTGTGAGGGTGGCACCAGACTGGGCAGTGTTTCGTTCTGCTGTGTACAGGTTCACGAGGGGTCGGAAGGACACCCTCCCACAGTCTCAGCTTAGTTCTGAGACTTTTCTGGATTTCATTGACTTTTTCCTGTGATGTCGTATTCATGAATATGAGTACGGGGGCTATAAAACACAAAACAAAGAGAGGAATCCTCCACCCCCATCCTACCGCTAAAGCTATACGTTTAATTTTTTTTTAACAAAACAACCTCATCACCTTCAAAGTACTGTCCATCACACGAAACGCATTTGCAACTCTGCCATTCCAGTTTTGGAAACATTTTTCAAACTCATCTGTTGTTTTCTTCACCTCTTCTACATCGTCAAGACACTGTCCTTTCACATCCCTCTTCATTCACGGAAGCAAAAAGAAGTCACATGGAGAGAGGTCATGTGAGTCAGGTGTGTGGGGCAAGAAAGGCATGTGGATTTTAACACAAACCGGCACACTGAGATGGCTGTGTGAGCAGGTGCAGTGTCGTGGTGGCAAAACCAGTCCCCCGTCTGCCACAAACCAGGCCTTTTTGTCACACACTGTTACACACACTGTCCAGGGCCTCTAAACAGTAAGTTTGATAAGTGATCTAACCTGGTGGAATGAGTTCCAAATGTACTACAAGTGGACAGTTCAGCTGTTCGGGAACAAGGTTTGTCCTCCATCGACAGTTCACCTCTTTGAAATGAGACCACAAGTACCCTTGAGTTTTCCCCACAGTGCTGTCCTGTCACAACAGTCTCTGCGGCACTTTTCCCGAGCAGGTCACACAATTTCACAGCGGTACGCTGTTCTCTGAAACCAGCCAGCATAAAAACCGAGCTGTGCGTGAAACTGCTTTCACGAAATGAAATCACTGTGACCAAAGAGAACTTTCCCAGGCGACACCGCTGTATGCACTAGCTCAGACAGATGCTCCATGCTTGCCTAGGAAAAATGCACACTACAAAAGCTCTGTAGCTTTTCCCCCAGATTTTTTGGGGTACCCCCTCATATGCTACACTTTATTTTCACTGTAGTTGATGGGCACTGGGGTTGTTTCACCCTACTCACTGTTTCAAACACCCTTAACCTTGCCCTACCCATGCTTACATTTACTTAGCGCATATCTCTCGGGAGGGAGAATGCTGTGTGTCAGAGGCCACATGCTGCCTTAACTTTAGTATCTTATGCCACATTGGTTTTCAAAAATATGACACCAATTTACAATCCTATCTTGCTTGACTTTATGATTTTGGCCAATCTGGTAGGAAGGAAACATTTGCATATAGATTATTTTATTTTGCATTTCCATGATTCCTACAGAGGTGGGATTTCTTTTTATGTACTTATTGACCATTCAGAGTTTTTCTTCTGAGGACATCATTTGTGGCTTTTGCCCGTTTTCCTACTGGGATGCTTACCTTTTTCTAACTGATAATGCAAGGGTCTTAAATCCTTTCGGAATCCTAATCCTATCTTCGCCCAGTTGGTGGCCAAGGCCACCCAAAGGCCCAACCCTAGAGTGCGCCATTATCATCCTAGGCATTAGAACCTTTACGAGGAAGAGGAAGATTCAGATTAAGAGTCCGTGAGTCTGAATCTTTGTTCCAACTGATGAAGAAAACTATTTTAGGAAAGGTGGAGGCGTTTCCTAATTCAAATGAAGTTACTTACAACTGAGCCAGATGCCTTCCCATGACAATAGTTGCTGCTTATCAGTGTTAATGGACTTGAATGTAGCAATGTCTTTCTTTAGGAGCTCTTATTTCAGCAGTCCTACCCCACCCCGAGTGCTCTTTAAAGGCAAGATTTCGTCTCCCGTACTTTGGACATACTGTCAGGTGAGACCAGTCCCTGAAGAAGGACATCATTAGTAAAGTAGCAGGGCAGTGAAAAAGAGGAAGGTCTTTGACAAGATGGATCAACACAGTGGGTGTGATGAGCTCAAACTAAGAATAATCGTGAGGATGGCAGAAGACCAGGCAGTGTTTCATTCTGCTGTACATAGGGGGTGCTCTAAGTCAGAATTGACTTGATGGTACCTAACAACAAACAATACAACAAGAAACCTACTCTGAAGTCATCACATTCTATAGTCTTCTTCTAGAAGGTTGAAAGTTTTGCCTAGAATGTATTCTTGTATATGGTGTGAGGCAAGGCTTAAATTTCACTTAACTCCATGTGGGTAACAAATTGTCTCAGGACCATTTATTGAAGAGTCCACCCTTTCCTCACTGCTCTGCAATGCTGCCCTTTGCCATACACTTGGAACCCTGGTGGTGTGGTAGGCTACTCACTGAGCTGCTAACCACAAGGTCAGGAGTTCAAACCCACCAGCTGCTCTTTGGGAGGACAATGAGGCTACCCACTCCAGTGAAGATGTAAAGTTTCTGAAACCCAAGGGGTCAGTTCTACCCTGTCCTACAGGGTCGCTATGAGTCGGCCTTGACTTGACGGCAGTGAGTGAGTGTGAAACACTTGACTACCAGTGAATTGGAAGGTTATGTGAACCAGTTCAGAGCTACCTTGGCAGAAAGATTTGATGACTTCCTTCAAGAGGCCATGAAGGGTGAGGAAGCAGATTCTGCTTGGTATTATTTGGGTCACTCGAAGTTGGAACTGACTCAGTGACCATTGGCCAGGAGTCCCTGGGTGGCACAGAAGGTCAGTGGTCCAAATCTAGACAGAGGCACCTTGGAAGAGAGACCAGGTCACCTTCTTTTTGAGAGATCATAAAAGCTTTGGAAACCCAAGGAGCGGAGTTCCACTATGCGACATGGGTGAACTAGGCGGCATCGGGCTTGTTCTCTCAAACCTGCAGCACAGGCTCGGCTGCCTTTATGAAGGTCCACTGGTGTGTTGATCTTTCTTTGAGCCAACTGCTACACTCACTCACTCGCCCGCTCACTCAGCTCGGAACGACGAGGATGCGCGCCCTTCCACGTGGGGGAAATGTCCGCATTTCATAAATGTGGAAATTTTTATCTTCGAATAAGTGCCGTCTTTCCATTTAAATCTTCTGTTATTTCCTTTGACGTTGTTACACTCTTTTCCAAAAAGAGTTCTTACATATGGTTGTATTTATTTACTGGTACCCTTTCTTCCATTATTATGAATCGGCTAAAGGTTGATAGGACAAATCCGTTTTCATTCAACAATTCTTGCACTTTCCCTGTCAATGTTGGTTATTCCACAAACACCACTCTACCACCCCCCACCCCGCTTTCCTGTTTCCACTCTCTTCCTTTCCTAAGCCTTCCTGCCTTTTGAACTTGGCCCTTGTGACCCCACCTGGCTGGCTTTTCTAAGAAGGGCACACTTTCCTGGTGTCACCGTTCCCAGTACAGCCCTGCCTATTGAGGCGCAGGGGGCGTTCAGGATGACTAAGGAGTCCCTGGTCTCGGGGCTCCCATCAGACCAATAAACCTGGGATTTTTTGCGAATTTAAGCTTGGTTCCACATTTCCTGTCTACTCTCTCTAGGACCTCTAATGTGACCCCTTCCAGAACGATCAATACTGGGAGCCAGGCACAATCTAGGTCCTTTGCTCTCAGGGCTGAGGAGGCCAAAGTTGATTAGTCCCTTAGATGAATCGTTTCCATGTGTCTCTGATTTTTTTTCACTCTTCTCTGCTCCAAACCATGAGGCGCTGCTCACAAGCTTTTAAGACCACCTTGCTACTCCACAAAAACTCATTGCCATTAAGTTGATTCTGACTCATAGTACCTTATAGGAAGGGACAGAACTGCCTCTTTGGGTTTTCCGAGGCTGTACAGCTTTACGGGAACAGAAAGTCTCTACTTTCTCCTATAGCGCAGCTGGTGGGCTTGATTTGCTGACCTTGAGGTTAGCAGCCCAATTCCTAACCCACCATGGCACCAAGGCTCCTCCATCAAACAGTGCCTTTATTTTTGGTGTTATTTTCAATGATACCATTTTAAAAATTACACTTGCAATTTGTTGTTGATGTAAAGGTGTGCAATCGCTTTTGTATATCTTGAGGTTGTAACCAGTAAGCCTGTCAATATTTCAACCTCATCTGAAAATGACAGTTCTAAGTTTCCTATTGTAATACTTAGACTTCATTTCTTTTTCTTGCCTTCTAAGCCAGGGAAGAGTTCAAATACAATGTTAAATAAAAATAGCAATAGCAGGTATTCTTGTCTTGTTCCTGATTATAAAGGGAATGCGTTTAACACCAATGGGAATAATGACTGAAGTAGGTTTTTGCTAAATATCTTTTACTAGGTGGAAAAAGCTCCTCTCTCTTTTTATTTTGCTAGTTGTTTTCATCATGGATAGATGTTGGGTCTGATTAGCTTCTCTTGAGAAGCTGTAGTTATTGAGATGATCGGGAGGAAGATGCGGCTCTCTACCCCTGGAAAGAGTTACAGTCTCGGACACCCACAGGGATAGGTCCACTCTGTCCTCTAGGCCACTGGTAGCTGGGATCACCTCAATGGCAGCGAGTGTGTGTGTGTGTGTGTGTGTGTGTGTGTGTGTGTGGTATGTGCGTGTATTGGGGTGCTCAGTTTTCACCTTTAATCTGCGGGGAATCTGAAGTTACACGAATAGGTTTTCTAATGTTCAACACACAGCATTCTCGGGATCCACTGAACTTGATGGAGTCGGCGTACTAATGCATTTTTGAGGATTTTTTGCAGGCTGATTCCTGATGGCGGGCTTTCCTTTCTTGTACTGTTCTTAGGAACCCTAGTGGTGCAAGGGGTCAAGTGCTCAGTGGCTCATGGAAGCGCAACAGTTGTACCCCAGCTGTGGCTGCGAAGGAAAAGCTGCAGCACAAGTGGCTCCCGGTGTCAGACGTGCTCCAGGGAGTGGCTACTCGGTCTCACAGGGAGGGAGGCTCTGAGTTGGAATTGGCTCGATAACAACGGCTTTGGTTTATGTTGGGGCTGCGGTTGGTACCAAGGTTATATATACACTGTCCGCATCAAAATTAGTCAGGACCCATTCTCGCATGTTCTGTGTTCTGAAGGAGTCTGCAGAAGATGACAACTATCTATTTCATAAGTGATTGCTAGACCTCTCCCGCCAACCTGCCTCGCCTTGTAGGAGCATTTCTGTAATCACTACAAGGCTCCTCGGGTTTTCGACTTCTTCTTGCAGTGATTTCAGTAAATTATAAGATTCTAGGAAACTGCCCATTTTGCCCTCCTTTTAAAACTTATTGGCATGATGTTGTTTATAAGGTTCTCTTATCATCTTTTAATCTCTGCTACAGATACAATGTAATTTTAGCCATTTTTAGTCACTCCCGAGCCCTCCAGAGGAAAGTGGTTTGTCAACTGTAGTAGAAGCCTTATGGTCTTTGAGCTTATTCTGTTATACGTAGATACAGCCTTAAGAATGAGGCTTAGCAGAATAGATTTGCAGTCTTTTCTTCCCTCCAAGAAGCCCTGTAGTAAAGCTCTGGTGGGTTGCCATGAGTCGAAGGAGCCCTGGGGGCACAGTGGCTCCGAGCGGGGCTGCAGTTCAAAACTACCAGCTGCTCCAAGGGCGCAAGCCCAGCCTCTCTGCCCTGCAGCACTGCGCTTGGGCATCCAGGGGCATTTCCACTCTGTCCTATAGGGCTGCTGGGTATCAGCATCTGCTCGTTGGCAGGGAGGGGTCTTTTGTTTGTTCTTTTAATAAGCCTCGGTGGTGCTCTTAGGTAAGCCTTGGACCGTGGGCAGGTGAAACCCACCAGCCACTCTAACGGACAAAGACGAGACTGCCTATTCCCTTAAAGATTGGTGGCCTCAGCAACTCCTAGAAGGGCCGATGTGAGTTGAAATGGACTCAGGGGCGATGAGTTTGTTTTTGGTTTGGGCTCTTGTTATTTTCAGAGGATTTTCCTCCCTGGTGCATTTGGTTCCTGCACTCGAGGTCTGCTGCTCCTCATCCCACCACAGGACCGTCTTAAGGAGAGAAGGAGGCAATCTGAAAGACGTAGCACTAGAGGAAGTGAATGTTGTTTAAGATATGCCCCTCCCCTCCCAGTAATCAGCTAGCTGGGCTCATGAAAGATACAAAATTAGATGTAACGATAGGCAGATAAACCTAATTTCAGCGTGATTTAAATGTGATGACTCTTAAGCAATCACTATGATTATAACATGACAAACTTTTCCATCAAAGACAACAAATAGTTCTTTATCCCCCTCCCCACTCCCCCCTTCTAAAGGTAGAACCCAAGCAGATCTCAGAGGGTCTCTTTTATCTTAGGAGCAGCCAAAAAAAAAAAAAGATGGAGGCAAAGGTTTTACTTAAAATGGTCTCCAGAAGAACCTTGCTGTTCTAAAATTGATTGAGCACACCATTCTGAGAGCCCAAATAGTACTCGCTGGCTCCAGGGAGTGTGCCATTTGCTGGGAATACAAGAGTGAGCAAGAGAAACAGTGTGGCTGCCTTGGCATGTTGACACGACCAAGAAGCAATACGGACACAGTCACGGGCTCTGAGTTCAGTGACCTGGTGATTACTGCTACCACAAACAGAGCAGGGGTAATGCCTTAGCCTCTGCTTGGAGGCTCAGGAAAGACCTTCTTGAAGTCTGCCAGGATGAGTATAAGGCAGGAAGGAAGATCGCAAGGAGGAGGAGGTAGGTGAGAAAGCTCTGTGTATTCAAGGACCTGGCAGGAGTTGAGGATGGCTGGTGGGCTGAATGCGCAGTAGTGAGTGTTCAGAAGAGTCCAGAAGGACAAGCGCTTGATCATGCAGGCGCATCCAAACCACACGCGGAGTCTCGACGTAACCCCGAGACCCACAGGGAAACACTGAAACACTGCGGGGCAGGGAGAGGTAGCAGGATCATGTTTCCATCGCCTTACACCATACTACAAAGAACCCTTCACTCAGGGAAGAGAAATCCTCTGTGAATTCCTTATTTTAAGAAAATGGGGTTTGCTGTCCTTGTTTTCTCTGAGGGTCATACATGGGAGAAACGAGCCATTATAAATTCTGGGGGCAAAAAAGCTGTGTGTTTTCCTTGGGTAATGCTAGCATCTTGGGACCAGCTCAAAGGGTCTCTGATAAGTGAAACCGCCTTTAAAATCAAACAAACAAAAAGGATACTAAATTCTATCCCAGCTAAGCACCTGGAGGTGGGACTCTCCAGTCCCACTCAGCAGGAGACCAGCCACCTGTAGCTACCCTCTGCCATAAAGGTTCAGTTTTTAGAATCAAGTGGAATTTAGCCCTTTCTAGTAGAATTAACTTACTAGGCAGCACACATTGTTTAACACAGATATGAGCAGAGGATGATAAAATATATCCCATTCACCGAGAACGGACTTAGAAGACGGCTGCATAAAGAGAGCATCATTCGGACCTTCCCCAATCAGCAGCCTTTGGGAGGCTCCGGTCTGGGCAGCAGAGCAAAGCAGCGGGGAACTGACAAGAATCAATAATGAGTGGCACACAGTCGGAACATCTTTGTCTCTCTCAATCTCAGTCCCTCTCCTTCCTCCCTCCTCCCCCTCCCAGCAACTTGAGGCAGCGCCTACTCTGAACTGTGAGAATGATCCCAGATAAGGAGAGCTAACTACCAGAGTTCCAGCCTATACACAGATAGGGCCCCAAACATCTATCTGAAAATCAAGAAGATCCATTTAGAGATTCCTCCAATGGGACATTGCTGGCTGCAAGCTGAGAGAGAATTGTTACAGAAGTCCTGTGCACTGGAGTCTGTTGTCTCAGTCTCCCTACACATCCCACAGCTCAGGCCCCTGAAATCAACAAGACAGCCCCCCACGCAGTCAGTGCAGGTCTACTTGTTCCCTTCTCCCAGTTGGTGCTGCGGACTGCTGCCTGGAGCTGCTGTGTTAGAAAGGAGGCATCTCTAGCGGAGACTGCACCCACAGCCAACATCCTGCAGGGGGCGATCTAAGAGTGCTGTGGAGTGTGCCAGCACTCTGCTCCGCCCCTCCACTTAGACACTGTGGGCTGCAGGCCTGCTGTGAGTTGGGACAGAGGGCCTGTGCAGGAGACGCTGCTCCCAATGCTACTCTGCTTCCTTCAGCACAAACCCCATAGTGTTGACCTCTGAAACCAACAAGATCAATCCCTCTGTGCATCCATTAGGTTAGTCTTCACCCACCTGCGGCTGGCAGAAAGGACTGCAGACTGGGGCTGCTGTGGTTAGGAAGCAGGGCCTGAGCGCAGGCCTCACTCATAGCACTCTGATAGGAACGAATTTGACCTCCATGGAGAGCTTCCCAGAGCAATACTCCTTCCCCACCTGGTACTTCAGCTGTTGCATGCTGCTACACACTGTGGATTCCGCCCCTCTAGTAAGCATTCTACCTGCCTCCCACTGCACCCCGAAGCTCAGCCCTCTGAAACCCACAGGTTGGACACCCCTGGGATTGGCTTCCAGGTGTTGATAAGAACAGATGACTGAGGCTGCTGAGCATTCAGAAGCAGCCTTCCTGAGAGGAGGCTGTACCCATAGCCAACACACTAGGGGGCTGGCTCTGTTGATAGTAACAAGGGTGACCTCACCGGGGGAGTCCCTTTGGTGTGTGACACCCGCCCCCCCAACCACTAACGATTGCTTGCTGGGCTGACAGGAACTCCTACAGAAGGTTCCCTACAGACAGAGTCTTGATTAAGCCTGCCTTAAATGAGTCACCTAAGTGGAGACTTGTGGCCTCTCTTCCTCCCAAGTCTGCCCGTGAATGGCAGCTCCGATGTCAGCAGCCCCCAGAGCACGGAAGAAAAGTCTCGAGCAAAACCGAAAGGCAAAGCCCAGCTCTAAAGAGGCAACCCTGCATGCTCAAACAAAAATCACTGCCACCGAGTCCATGCTGACTCAGAGTAACCCTATAGGACAGGGCAGAACTGGCCCCCTTGAGTTTCTAGGACTTTAACTCTTTAACCCTTGGAGTGGCTGGTGGCCTCGAACTGCCGACCTATGGATCACAGACCATCTGGTAACCACTATGCCAGGAGGAGGCTCCTTCAGAAAAGGGTGGAGGTTTCTCAAAATAAAAACATGGTTGCAGGATGAAAAGAAAATAAATAATAACCAGAAAGAGCATACCCCAGTGGACAAAATGATTACTATAAACTGGCTCGGCTGAGTGGAGGTGTCCACTGGTGGACCCACTGAGAACAGCATCATTCCTAGTGTGTTTGGGAAAGACGGAAAATTGAGATCTGACACGTTCCCATCCTAGGTAAGCCAGGATAGGGAAAAGCACATGGAAATCACAGGCTGGAGGCTCGGCCAGTATAAAGTTTCCTTTGCAGAAAGCAGTGTGGACAGAAACACCAGATACTGGGGGAAACTGAAAAAGTAAATGTTAATGAAAAGTTACAGTGACCCAACCAAAAAAACTGCACGCTGCACGAAGAACAGAGAAACATGGCAGAGGAAGTAAAAGCACACCTAGGGAGGCTCCACGAATGGGGGTGGGGAGAGATAAACTACATTAGCATAAGTAAAGAGCTGAGGGTCGATACAGACAAAAAACAAAAGAAAGAAGGAAATCAATGCCAGAACAAAATGAGGATCTGAAAGAAAAAAAAGATAAATTGTAACCGGAAAGAACAATAACTGAAAACCACAAAGAAGACTTACCAAGAGATTTACTCAGGCAGAAGCACCAGTAAGTTAGATATAATATAGTTAAATGACAGGTGCTGACAGTATTCAGACTAGAGAGGCTCATACAGGCTGCAGACAGTTTAATTGAATTATGCGACGGCAACAAAAGACTTAACATCTGCATCATTAGAATTCCTGAAGGTGATGAGACAGAGAAAAAGCACAATGGAAATATTTGGAGAAATAACAGGGAAAAGTTCCAATCTAATGGAAGACACGACCCTACAAATCCAAGAACGCAAAGAATGGAAAGCAAGATAAATCCAGGGCGATTCCAAGACACACGACACGTTCTCAGAAGGAGAATTCTGAAGGGAGTGGGACAGAAGCAAACAGTCTGATAGGAAGTATCCTCAAAAACATTTCTTTTCTCAATTATCCTCCGAACACTAGTATACTGAGCAGAAGTAGTCTATCAGGAAAGACAAATACTGTAAGAGATGCTACTAAGAAAAGTCAAGAAAAAGTTTAGACAGAATCATTCTTCGAAAGTGACTAAGGGTAGGAGGTGAATGGAGGATGAATCACAACAAGAGTAGATATGTATTAACTTGGCTAAAGATAAAGGCGATATACAGTAAGAGGGAAGTCAGAGTAGAATGAACAATGCAAAGGAAGGTACTCGGAGGAACACAAAAGTTAAAGGTAACGATAACACACACAATCCTGCAGTAATAGTAATAATAATAGTCAATAAGTAGATACATAGATGTGTGATTAAATGAGAACCAGCTCTCTCACAACAACCAAGGGTCACCAGAGGCACTGCTGTAATTAACAAAGACTGATAAGATTGATAAGATAAAAAGATTACAGATGGGGTGTAGGGGCTCCTAAGGTAATGGACACCCCAGGGAGGCAGGGTTATACACCGTTCTTTTAATGTTTCCTGCATCCTGTGACTAGTTCTTGTCCAAAGGGATTGTGGCAAACAAAGAAGCAAAAATATCTTTAGCCAATTAGACTACGGTTTGAAGGGGAGTATCTTTGAACACCTGCAGATCGCTGTGTTTCAGCCATTTCCAGGGAATGGGGGAGAAAGCATTTACCTTATCTTAGTGGAAGGTCAGACTTTCAAGTCTCACTCAGCTCCCTGGAAAGCTGACAACTGTTTCCATAGCCCTGCCTTGGAATATGGGAACAGTCCTGTCTTACTTGAGAAAGGAAATTAATTACAGATCGTCCTGTAAATGCACTCTGCCGCTTGGAAGCCCAGGAATTCCAACCAATACCAGTACACAGAGTACACCTTGAGACAATCTGCTCTCACACGCAGACAGACACTCAGGTTGAACCCACACATATATAGGTTTGACTAGGGATATCCTTAAACGTCTATTAGTGCATACAAGGGACAAAATTATAAAAGCTTCTTAGCAATAACAAACACCTTGAGGGACTGAGCAGCTAAGCCTGGGGATTCAGGGTGATAGTCTTGAGGGAACAACAAAATCAACTGGTGTCCCAGTCCATAAAGACAATCCTCTCTATCCTACTCTGGTGGGTAGCAACTGGAATATTAACTGCCCAAGGACAAGGTTCAGAAGGCAGGAAAGGGCAGGAAAGAGGACAAAGGGTCATGGCAAACACAAGGAGGAAGTGGGAAGAAAGCTGCCACATTATGGGGATTGCAAAGTCATAAAACAAAATGTGTATGAACTGTGTGATGGAAAACCATTGTGTTCTGGAAAAGCTCACCCCAATCACACACAAAAAGTCCTGGACCAGATGGCTTCACTGGGGAATGCTACCAAATACTTACAAGAATTGACATTAAGAAAAAGAAAAGAAGAAGAAAAATAAAAATGGACATTAATACTCTTTAAACTCTTCCAGAGGATAGAGAAGGAAAAATTACTCCATAATTCATTCTATGAAGCAAACATAACCCTGAACCTATAACCAGGCAAACACTGTAAAAGAAAACTACAGGCCAATGTCACATGGACATAGAATTAAGGTAACCAGATTTTAACACTGGTAAAGCAGGACACCAGCGGGACACCATTGATAAAACTCATATCCTGGCGAAATAGCCACATGGCAGCTGAAATCCATATACCCTAGCTTGTCGTGCATTCTTTCCAAAAATCAGGACTTTTTAAAAATGCTGTGGGAAGCGGGAAAAATTGTTAAAAATTGGGACTGTCCCGCCAAAAGTGGAACATCTGGTCACCTTAAAGATACAAAAATCCTCAATAATATAA
Organism: Tenrec ecaudatus; assembly: GCF_050624435.1. Taxonomy (NCBI): domain Eukaryota; kingdom Metazoa; phylum Chordata; class Mammalia; order Afrosoricida; family Tenrecidae; genus Tenrec; species Tenrec ecaudatus. Next base: position 128,903,894 of record NC_134541.1, read on the forward strand.
GCACAAACAGAATCGAACAGCATGTTAAAAAAATCATCCACCATGATCAAGTTGATTTTATTCCAGAAAGGCAGAGCTTGTCCAATGTAATCTACTACATCAAAAGAACCAAGGAAAACACTTTGTTTCAATAACCTGGCATTCTGTGATGCTCACCTTCCCAGACACAATCTCTGAAGACAAAATAAATGCAAAGGAGATGTGGAGAAGCAAGCTGATGGTGCCTAGCTATATAAAGATATACCAGGAAGTGGAGAGCAAATGCTTTGAGAATGATTGGGGCAGGGAATGTGCAGATGTGCTTTATACAATTGATGTATGTATATGTATGGATTGTGATAAGAGTTGTATGAGCCCCTAATAAAATGTTAAAAATAAATAAATAAAATGGAAAAAAAAAAGATATGCCAGGGAGGGGGAAGCAGGGAGGGAGGGGAAAAATGCGGAACTGATACCAAGGACTCAAGTAGAAAGTAAATGTTTTGAGAATGATGATGGCAACAAATGTACAAATGTGCTCGACACAATGGAAGTATGTATGGATTGTGATAAGTGTTGTATGAGTCCCAATAAAATTATTTAAATAAAATAAATAGATCTAGCATGTGGGATCTTAAAGACTTGAAGATAAAAAAGCAGACATGTAGCTGAGAAGCAACAAAGTCCACATGGAAGAAGCACACAAGCCTGTGTGATCATGAGGTGTCCATGGGATCAGGTATCAGGCATCAAAGACCCAGAACAATGAGGTAGACCCAAAGCTCATATGTAGACAATTGGACATCCCCTTACAGAAAGGTCACAAGGAAGAGACAAGCCAGTCAGGGTTCAGTATAACATCGATGCAACACACAACTTTCCTCTAGTTCTGTAATGCTGCCCCCTCTCCTCCACTATCATAACCCCAATTCTACCTTACAAATCTGGCTATATCAGAGCATTTACACTGGTACAGATTAAGAGCTCACAACAAAGGGAATCCAGGACCGATAAGCCCCTCAGGGCTAATAATGAGAGTACCGATATGAGGAGGGAAAGGGGAAGGTGGGGGAGGAAGGAGAACCGATCATAATGATCAAATATAACCCCCTCCCAGGGGGATGGACAACAGAAAAGTGGGTGAAGGGAGAGAGTGGTTGGTGTAAGACATGGAAAAAATAATGATTTATAAATTATCAAGGGATCAGGAGGGAGGGAGGGCAGGAGAGAGGGATGGGGGGGATGAGCTGATACTAAGGGTTCAAGTAAAAAGAAATGTTTTGAAAATGATTATAGTAACATATGTACAAATGTGCTTGACACAATGGGTGCATGTATGGATTGTGGTAAGAGCCCCCAATAAAATGGGGGAAAAAAGAACCACATGATCATCCCTATGGATACAGAAAAAGCCACTATCATTTCTTGATGAAAACCCTAAAGATAGGAATAGAAGGAAAATTCCCCAACTTATTCAGGAATATATATATATAGTTAATAAATATGAAATATATATAGTCAATGCTTAATATTACTGGAGAATGAGAGTTTTCCCATTGAAACCAGCAACAAGACAAAGATACATACTCTACCACTTCTATTTAATATTACATTAGCCAGAGCAATAAGACAGGAAAATAAAATAAAAGATCCCTATATTGGAAAAGAAGTAAAACAATAGCTATTTGGGGATGATAAGTCTTACAAATATAAAAATGTCAAAGTGTCCAAAGAAAGTTGCAGGGTACAAGAGAGGGGAGAAATGAGGAGACAGAAAGTTTGCACTGATGAAAGGGCTAAGGTTGCATAACCAATGATTGCAGTTGCTGTCAGTAAGTTGCTCACCTGTCAAAAGCTGGATTGGGAAAAAGTTGAATGTAGATAAATTGCCCTTGTGATGGCAAAAACAAACATGAGAATCTGGCTAACATACAACTACAAACTCAGGAGATGACCTGCTTTGGAGGATTAGGGTCTGGGTTTCATAGGACATCCGTCCCAGTTAACTGGTCTAGTAACAAGCTTACCGTATATACTTGAGTATAAGCCGACCCGAATAATAGCCGAGGCACCTAATTTTACCACCAAAACTGCATTTAAAAAGATGTGCTGAAAAACTCAGCTTATACACAACTATATATGGTAGCTCCTCTATTTGACCTGCAATTGCATTGCATAATGCCTGGGGTCTTCAAGATTTCCAAGCAGCCACACAGGGCACAACAATTGTTCTCGATTCAGCTGGGCATAAAAAGAGCCCATGGAATGTGCTGGTAATCGTCCTTTATGAACAACTGCCTCCTCTGCCTTCGGTCTTGGTTACTATCACAAAACATTTTGATCAGAGAGTCTACAGAAGAATTCTAATCAAAAGGGGGAAAACAAGGACTTCAAATTCTTTTGGCCTCTAGACTTCCTGGAGCCAAGAAGTTTGTACAACTCAGGAAATTATTGCCTTTAGATGATCTTTAAACCACAAACAAAAATAACCCCTAAAGTCTTCTTAAAACCAAAAAAAAAAAAATTAGCTTCAATAATGAAAGTTGTCTGCCCTGAGCATCAGACTCTTTTAAGAATTATTTATATTGGATCAAAGTGAAAAGAGCAGACTGAAAGATTAAATAGGAAATTTAATGATTTAATGTTAATGAGGAAAGCACCACTGAGAAAAGGATGGGTGGAAGGTTGTAGAATGCACTCAAAGTCACAACATGGCTTATGGAGAAACTGCTGGCTGGGTCTGTGTTTGCTGCATATATTCTCAACTCCAACAACAAAGCAAATCAACAGCAACAACAACAACAGATAATGGGACACACACACACACACACACACACACACACACGTCATAAGAATGGGAAACACCAGGGACAGGGTGGAGAGCATGTTCTACAGAAAGAGATACCCAGATGTCCTTTTTGAACCTGACTGGCAGTGAGGTCTTGAGGTTGGTTTGGCTGGTTTACTGGGTATTGAAGGACCCCTAGTGGCATAGTGGGCTATGTATTGGGCTGCTAACTGCAAGGTCAACAGTTCAAACTCATCAGGAGAAAGAGGAGGCTTCTTGCTCTTATGAAGATTTCCAGCCTTGGAAACCCACAGGGCAGTTCCACTCTGTTCCATGGGGTCACTAGGGGTTAGAATTGACTCGGTGACAGCGGAGTTGAATTCCTGGGTATCATGGAAGGAATTTTGTCAAGTGTGATGCTTGTGGGAATGGTGGGGACAACAGGGAAGACCCCTCCCTATTCCTGGAAGCAGCATGCAGGCTACAGGTTAGGACGCGCATGCCACTGTCAGACAGCCTGCAGGCGGACGGGACTCAGCGGCAGGAGTTTAACCACCGAGGACTCTGGGTTGCAGGTGTTCAGTGCACTGATCTGGCCTACCTTGTATGTCTACTTGAAGCCTTTCAAGGACATGCTGGGAGAACGATGGGATTTTCTACTCCTGTAAAGAGTTCAAGTGTTGGAAACTCACAGGGCAGTCCTCCTCTCTCCTACAGGGTCATTGTGAGTCGGCTTCGACTCATCAGCAGTTAGGTTTTTAAAACTAGGGGATATTAAAACCAAGAAAGCAAGCACATTAAAAAGGGGGGGGGGGGGGCGGGGAATGGGAAGGCATTGCATCAGCTCCAGAAATACTAAGCCAAAGGTCTCATAGGGTTGCTGAACAGGTAAGATTAAAGGTGGGTGGTGTAAGGTGACCGCTTTACTTATAAAATGAGGGTTTGGAAGTTTCCTTCTGAGGAAAAGACCAGTCAAGTCTTTCAATGACCCAAGATCGCTGCTGAGGATGCAGGAGCACGCTCGGCACAATGTCAGAAACCAACCAACAGACCAAGACACAACTCTACCTTCAAGGAGCCCTGGCGGATAAACAGCGCAGTTGCTAGCTGGAAGGTCTGCACCTGGACCCACCACACGCTCCGTGGGAGAAAGATGAGGCAGGCGAACAGATCCCGCCAGGGAAGCCCTGGGGCCGTTCCACTCTCTCCTCCAGGGCTGTTTTGGCTTGCAATCAACTGGACAGCAATGGGTTTGGTTTTGCTTCTAAAATCTTTAGGGTTGGCGCAAATGGCAGCGCACTTGACTACCGCCCTAAAAGTGGGCAGTTAGAAGTTACCCACCCAGAGGCGCCTCAGGGAAAAGGCCTGGTGATTGCTACTGTAGAAAACTCTACGGGAGACAGTGCTGCTCCGACACACAGGAAGTGGCCAGGGGTCAAATGAAAATCTTCAGCCAGCACCAACAACAGCAAGGGCCCTATTTGCTTTCCTTGGCCCCTGTAGTGTCCTGGCATCTCCTCTCTGGCCTCCCACTAAGGTCGTCCTAACTATGCCCATGTGTTTCCTTATCCTCTGCCGTCACCTACATGCCCACGAATGTGCCAAACAGTAGCTGCAACCTCTTAGCCTAGGCGGCGTGGCTGTAAGGTCGTCACCCCAATTGGCCCTGACTAACAAGGCTGGCACCCCAAATTGAATGAACCATCTCACTCCTCCTAGGTCTGACCTTCCCACCACATTCTCTGATTCCTCTCTACTGGGTAGTTGCAAAAACATAAAGGGTTGCTAAGGCCATACCAACCCGGCTTCCAGAGAGCTTCTCAAGAGTCGCCTCCTTGTCCTGATCAGGCAGCCACGTTCCACAGTTCCTATTCTGGTGGGAGAAGCTAAAGCGGGGGGCAGGAATAGCACCCTAATGGCAACAGCGTTTGGATTCCTAAGAGTCACTGCGTCTCAACACAGGGAGTCAAGGAGGAGCACTGTGAGCTCCGCTCTGGCCCGAGTCCCACTGTGGGTTCCAGTTCCATGGACAGGTAGGGAAGGCAGGGGTCTCAGATGACCACATCATCTGGAGAGAGAGTCCAGTTTCTTTCAAGAAGTGTCCAGGAGACAACACGTACTTCCTTATATTGAACCCAAGCTTCCTCCCTGTGGCTGCTACCTGTTGCTCTTGGTTCTAAACCTTGGGCCATAAATCCCGCTTCTCTCCTCCGGGCTCTTATAAAAACACCACACTCTAGCCTTGGGGGCGGCAGGGCAGGACTAGCTCAGAGAAGGAGATGGAGGCTCCAGTGAGCATGAGAGGAGGCCCACACATCCCCCTGGCCCCGCTGTGCCTTCTTACTTTCTAAATGTGCTACATCCGTTCACAGCGGCTTTGATGGAAGACAGTGAAAATCACATCGCAAAACTCAGTATCTGCCTGGCTGTGAAGGGGCGCAGCCTGAAAACAAACTAGCTTGTTCATTCACTCACTCACTCACCCACTCACTCACTCACTCACTCACTCACTCACTCACTCACTCACTCACTCACTCACTCACTGCCATTGAGTCAATTCTGACTCAAAGCAACCCTACAGGACAGGACAGAAGAGCCCCTATGTGGCCCTGAGGCTGTAAGAACTACAGGAGCAGAAAGCTCCATCTTTCTCCCTCAGAGCAGCTGGTGGTTTCAAATGCTGGCCTTGCAGTTAGCAGCCCGGCGTGACACCTCTGCCACCAGGCCTCTCACCTACAGGAGTAGACAGTTTTCTCTTTCTCCTGCGCCAGAAAGCTCCACGGCCCTTACTTCTCCTGAATATAAACAGAGCCCTAGGCACAAAGCTTATGTTCAGCATGAAGTAATAGAAGAACTTACCTCCCCTTGGAAACTCTTCAGCAGTGGAGCTACCTGCTTCCGCAAATCCTGGAGCAAGAAGGATGCAGCGGGAACCAGCCATGTGGAAAGGAAAGAGGGGGAACATCGTTAAGGCTTCTGGGGACAAAACACCTTTCGTTTATAAAGGCAACCTGGGGCACGTCCCATGTCCCCTCAGACCCGCTCCACGACTGAGATGAATGCCGTGAGAACGCAGGCCAAGAGCCGTGGTCCGGATCCGGCTGAGCCTGCCTGGGACGGGCAGGGAGAGGCACACACGGCTTCTTCTTTTCTTTGTCCGGTTCCAGGGCTGCCACGTGGGCGCACACATCCGCCTGACATGGACGTGCATTGATCACACTCTTTCTCGCTGCCATCGAGTCGATGCCGACTCCCAGCAGTCCTCTAGGATGGAGTTGACCTGCCTGCGAGTTTCCGAGGCTGTCACTGTAGAAAGTTCCATCTCTCTCCTGAAGAACGGCTAGTGGTTCTGAACTGCTGGCGGCCTTGAGGATCGCAGCCCAAAGCTTAACGACTATGCCACCAGGGCTCCTCTTGCAGTGAGCAAGGCAGAGACTTATCCATCAAACCATGAAGCCGAAGTAAAGGCATGATTCCAGGGAAATAGCCCCAAGGGAAAGGAAACTTCAAGTTCAGTTAGGAAAGTTAGGCTTAGAATCAAAGGGCGGTGGCTGGTCCATGGAGGAGGTGGCAGGTGAGCTGGGAAGATGCAGGGACTTCGTAAGAAGTGAAAGCAGGGGAGACCTTAGTCTCAGCCTACTTTTCTGTCCAGCCCACGTTTACGTTCCCACTGCCCTAGGCTACAGTGTGCCCAGCTCTCCAGCCCCATCAGTCATGTTGGACATCTCTGCCACGAGGAACCATGGAGCACACGGCCATTTGTTACAGCAGCAACAAGAAACGAATCGAGACCTCATTTAGCCCCTGGATTCGGAAGCTCCACCTGGGACAGACTGTAGCACTAACACTGCAAGGGGGAACAAGGGAGGGGCGGAGGGTTAAGTAAAGTTTACTGTGCCAACCTGGCCGATAAACACATGTGGGGTTAATTAAAGGGCAGAGAGATAAATGGCTCGGTGAGCCTTGCCTTTCTAGTTCTCGGTCTCTTGCTCTCTGATGGTTGGACCAGGGTGAAGCTGCCTTAGCCAGTTCCCTGTTTCAGCTGGCAAGTCTCAATTCCTTCAAGACATCCCCGAGGAGAAGCCGCATGGACCCACCCCGATGCAGCCCTGGGTGCTGGAGCAGCCGTGTGGAGACCCCTGTCAGCACTGAGATGTTTACACACACACTGATTTGGCTTTCCTTCTGCAGTTGGCATCATTGCGTCCGTTTGTGAGATGGAGGAGGACTTTGTGGATTGGTGTCAGACATATGGGTTAATGTTGTTGAACTTGTAGGCTTGGGCAGCACTGGGTTGGGATATTTTCTTGATGTGCGCTGAACCTTTCTATAAAACTCTTGTATGCATGAGTTTCTATGGGGTTGTTTATCTAGAGTACGCAGACTAACACAGGTGGGGTGGAGGGAAGGGCGGGGTACTTTATTCTGGTCGGGGTCTGAGGATCGGCCTAGGCTGTATCATGAGGAAAAGACACACTTCTTTGTCAGAACCCCGTGTCCACAGAGAAAGAGGCCGGAGGGACGCATGCAGGAGTTGAGAGAGAAAGGGGGTGTCAGAACCCCATGTCCACAGAGAGGGAAGCCACAGGGACAAATGTAGGAGGGAGAGAGAGGGGAGGGGGGTTGGGGGGTATAGTGTGTGTGTGTGTGTGAGATTGAGAAGTGGCATGGGCTTGGATTCCCTGTCAGAAGGAGGCAGGGGGGCTTGGGAAAGTGGGAGGGAAATGGCAGCCAGGGCCCACCCCACCCCTCTACCTGCCAAGCAAGATAATGAGGGAGTTACTCTGTCACAGGCTGCAAACACACACCGGTGAAGGATGGAGTTGGTTGGTTGTTTTCCCAAAAAGCTGACTTCGTACAAAGGCAATTTGTGAATGAGGAGTCCCTGTCTTAACCAGCATCATCTGGCAGGGTGCTAAGTAAGGTGAGTCCGGGAGGCAGGGCGAGTAGGAGGAGATACACAAGTCTCGAGGAGCCAGGCTGCCGGAAGCCCAGCGCACATGTAGCCTCTTTGGGAAGCCTGGTCACAGCTACTCTTCCCAGAGGAAGGCCAGCCTCGGACACATGTCCGTGCGCGGACTGTCTCCCCGAGGGCAGTGCCAACGGGGCCCTCCAGGCTGAGCTGCAGGTCCCACAAGAACACATTAGCTACCAACACAACCACAGCATGCCTCGTAGCTATTAAACGAAACAGTGGAAGCGCAAGACACTTTGATAATGTCTCCCATGAGCCCCCAAATATTACCATCCCAGCATGTCACTTCTTGGAAGATAATTCACACACAAAAACCAAACCCACCGCCATCAGGCCGATGTCAACTCATTGCGACCCTACAGGACAGGTCTCTAAGACTGTTGATGGGAACAGAAAGACTCATCTTTCTCCTGTGGAGTGGTAAGTGGTTTTGAACTGCTGACCTTTCAGATTAGAGCCGAATACAGAACCAGAATGCCTCTGAAGATAATCAGTGGGCTATGATCTACTCTCCAGTGGAAAGACTTGGAGATCTGGCACGAGCGTGTCAAGTGCTGCGAACCTTCAAATCCGAGGGCCGCACAACAGTGGCAGGTTTTCAACCAATCCAACCCCCTGGTCAGGTGTGGGTACAGGGACAACATGCAAGGGCCACCCAGACAGTAACATGGGGCACATATGTACCACTTAAAAGGCTCACAAGACAAACAAACATGCAGGCCTGTGGCCACTGAGTGGATTTCTGCTGATGGAGACCTGACAGGACACAGTGGCCTAGAACCGTCCCATTGGGCTTTCACGGCTGTGACCCTGTACAGGGCACGGCCTTCTTTCTTGGAGTGGCTGGTGGGTTCCGACAGCTGAGCACTGAACCGATTCCGAGGGGGGAAATGGTGAAGTTGGAAGGGAGCAGGGGTGAGCAGACGGGTGGAGAAGGAACAGGGGAGAGTGGGGCGTGGGGGTGCCGGAGAAAGAGTGTAAGTGATGTTGGGAGATGTCTAGGCACAGGTGCCCTGGAGCTAAGGCCACGAAGCACCTTATAGCGGGCATGCTTCCTGCTCTGTCTCCAGTGCAGCCCCTGGCACAGGACCAGCTTGCGAGAGCCACATAGTTGGGTGCCACTGAGGTGGTCCCGACCAACGGCGCCCTGCATTCCACAGGAGGTCCTGCGCAGTCCTCAGGGAGCACAGGAGGCGACAATAATCATTTCCACGTACACTGGCAAAGCAGCAGATCAGCAAAAGAGGAAGAGCCCCGGATGAGACAGACTGGCACAGTGGCTGCAGCAACGGGCCACACCTAGTAACAGTGAGTTGTAAGGATGGCCGGGGGAAGGAAGGGTTGGGCGGGGTTTCAGTCCTACTGTCCATGCAATTTGACCGCACCTGACTCCACAGCACATTCTACTGCGGCAGGCCAGGGAGGCAGCATGGTGACAGGAACGAATGTCATCTTTCTGCTGTCTTCACTGGTTAGGGGCATCTCAGCCAACCGGGGAGCTTCAAGAATCATCTACGTGAGCACTTCGAGTCATCTATCAGACTCACTAAAATAACCTGTTGATTCAAAACACGCGCGCACACACGCGCGCACGCACACACACACAGAGGTAGAGAGAGAGCCACATTCCCACATGCCCTCGCAGACTGATGATCTGCACACACTTCGAGTCAGCAGCTAAAAGCTACTCCTTCTCATTCTGTCCCGGGCCATTTGAGAACAGCCTTATCCGAGTCTGCGGCCCACACAGGTGAGCTGGATGGCACACAGGATGCTCCAGTCCGCGATTCCTCGTCACCCCGACTGCTCCCGCGCCTCGAGTACCTCCTGCCAGCCACACGCTGCTACCTTCCCAAGCCGAAGCAAGTGTGTCGTGTGCTTCCGGCATGACACAAGGCTAAAGGGGCCTAACCAAAACAGAGGTCGTACGCTTCATCCAGTTGCAGGCTCTTCCATTTCCCAGCCCCTGGCTCGTGTACTGGGCGAAAGGCAACAAGCACCTTGAATGCATGGAAAGTTCTGTCCTTGAGCTGAATGCAATCAACTCCATGGGCAAAAGCCCAAACCGAGTGTCCCGACACCCTCTTCTCCCATGAGTGCACAGCAAACACTGTCTACTGTTGACATAGAGAGGGGGCCACGTCAAAGGGATGTCCATGATGCCCCCAGCCACTGATTCACAGAGCACCGTTTAGAGCTGAAGGTGGACCGGCACGGGGCTTTGAGGAGCGTCAGAGGCCATGGCAGTTGCAGAAGCAGACTGCTCACAATGACGCCCCCAACAGAACCCAAAGCAGGGACCGCCCGTCCATAGACGGGTTCCTGGGTCCACCAGAGGACCTCGCAGTGCTCAACTCTCTCCCGCCCCCACTCACACGAAGAACCGGGGGAAGAGGGGCAGGCCATGTGGCTGAGCGTCAGATTTGTCAATGTGACGTGAATTCAGTGTGGGTGACCACCTGCACCCTCAACATCATAAAATGATCTCTCCACTTTAAACATGACACAACCCAGCTTTTCCCGGGTGTCTTCATGGCTAGAAAGCCTTGATTTTCACTCCTCTGCCGCTTGGGTGTGCATTTCTTGGCGCAAGCACGGAGGGAGCATTTTCCACTGGTTACTGGCCCTGTCTCTTGGCGGGACTTCACTGTCTATGGCAGCTGCCTATGAGGTAGGGAGGTGGAGGCTGGTCTTCTTCAGTGACAGCAGGGTTTTCCCCAGAGCACTGGGGTGCAGGGTGGGGGCAGCAGTGAGGCTGAACTGGGTCATCTCTGAAAGGCTGGCTCTGTGATGCTTGTAGAGTTGCCAGCAAGCTGCCCTGCCCTGGCGCCATCACAGACCCAGCCCTGGGTGCCCGCAGGAGTGACTTTACTGGTTTGACTGTCACCCTGGAGTTCAGAACTGCCCCCAGCCCAGGGATGATACCCAGAAGGTCCTCTGGTCCTTGGTTTCAGTGCATAGTTTCTTTACTGTGCATGGGTAGCTACGGGTTGGCTTTTGTTTAACCCTTGCTGGGGGCCGAGTTGAAGTATAACCCTGGAAAACATTTAGGCATCGTGGGGTGGGAGTGGGGGGGTGTTTGTCATGTCACACACCCAAGCCAGGAACTATTACCTCCAAATGGGCCTACTAACCCCTGGCCTTCCCTCTCAGCACCCACGCCTCGAACAAGAAGACTGTGCTTGAAACACTTCAGGTATCATGTGTTTGAAGAGCATCACTATGCAACAGAGCGGATCTCATGACATGTCCTGCCATCGAACATAAGACGTACCACGCTACATGGGTGGGGAAGCTATTTTTCAGTACCTATTTGGTAAAAAGTCTATTCAAGTCCATGTTCGAACAGAGGTATGGAGAAGAAGAAAGAACGGGGACCCCATTAACAGCACAAAGGCCCACCAGGTCCAAGTGAGTGCCCCCCCCAAGAAAGAATGTTAAAGCTATGAAGCAATGCCTAATCCCAACCCTGCGACTCCAGGGTCCACGGATGGCTACTGTCGTTGGCTGCTGTCAAGTTGGCTCTCAACTCCTGGGCTACCTCAGTCACAATGGGATGAAATGTTGCCTGGTCCCACACCTTTCTCAGGATTTGTTCTGGATAGGGCCAGTATGATCCAGAGGCTTTTCGATGGTAGATTTGGGGAAGCAGACTGCCAGGCCTTTCTTCCTAGTCCTCCACTGCCTGGAAGCATCATATCAGCACACATGTCCCCTGGGAGACAGACCCGGATTACACATGCAGTGCGTTCTGCCGCTGAGCCACCACAGCCCCAGCGCAGAAACGCTGGCTAGCTGCACTAGGCCCATCGAGGTGGTTCCGACTTGCCGTGACCCCGTGGGCGACAGAAGGCAGCAGTGCTGGGTCGGGTGGCACCCGCCGTTGCCGCCACGTTGTCAATCCTTTTTTGTCGATGGTTTTCCTTTTTGGCGCTACCTTTCTACTCTAGCATGATGGCCTTCCAGGGACCAGTTTCTCCTGACAGTGTTTCGGAAGCACACGAGATAAACACTGGCCGTGCTTGCTCCCAAGGGGCATTCTGGCTGTACTTCTCCCAAGACAGATTTATTAGTCCTTTGGGTCGTCCATGGTCCTTTCAGTATTCTTCGCCGGTACCTCATTCAATTGATTTGATTCTTCTTCAGCCTTCCTTATTCCTCTTCTACAGAGAACTGCTGTGCCCATCTGTCACATGTAGTTCTACAAGGAAGTTGCAGGGGGAGGGCCGATAAAGAGAATCATCAGGCCTCTCAAGGGGAACATGTCCTCCAGACTTTTTGGACTTCCCTGGAAGCCCCCTCTTCTGGCAGGGCAGCGCTCGGACCAGGTTCAAGGCTATAAAATGCCCGACAAGGTATCGTGGGTGGAACGCTGACTGTGGCGCTCAGTTTAAAGTGAGGTCCGGGTGAAGTGGAAGCTTCTCTTTGTTCCGGGGTGCTGAAACCTTCACTCCGCACGGCATCAGTAGCAGATGAATCACGCAGTATCAACGGAGCATCAGACGTTTCCTTCCTTTTACAGAGGAACTCGCAGCCATCCAGGTTTTGCGAGGGAAAATGGGCCTTTTAAATGGCATTTAAACTGAAGTGTTAAATAAATTTAAATATATGCATATATACCTCTTTCTATACAACAACTGACAATATGTCCTGGCAAATTCTTGTAGATTTTAGTTCAGAGATTGGAGAAAATTCCATTAGCGTTAATTATTTATCAGCAGTCAATTTAGATTACTGCTCTTGACCTATTTTCACAGTGTATGGGCCACCCTGCAATGAAATAAATGAATAGTCTTTTTCTACAATAGTTGATTTTCTGAAATAATAGAAATCTAGTTTAAAGGAGGAATGAAACCCCAAACATGTAATTACCACAATACATAACCTGCCAGGCCGCCTTTGTAGCTGGATAAAACACACATCTTTGTGAGGGATTTTTTTTTTGGTTATTAAATAAGATTATCTTGAAAGGGATAAACTCACTCATGCTATAATTTCTCCCCATTTAAATTTCTTTGCTCCATTTGAAGCATGTTCAGCAGCTTGGCAGGCAGGCTCTAGCTCTGATGGATGTGCCGTCAGCATTGTACCTAATAAAGCTGCGGAATGGGTAGGATTGGGCCTCGTGGTGCTGGGAGGGAGCAGGGGAAAGAGGAGTAGAGGCGGAGTACACAGGGGGCGCACAGAGGTTTCCTGGTGGTGTGGGAGCATGGGATGGAAGTGGGTAGCAGAGCAGCGAGACCCGCGGAGCCTCTGAGTTCCTGAGCAGCCGGGAGCAATGCTTCTTCGGTCGGAAGATTGACTTGTTCCAGAGTAGCAGCTTCACCAGGTTGGCTATGACTCCAATTGGAACCTAAGGTGCCAAGGCTGATGGCGGGGCACCAAGACAACAGAGGGCAGGAAAGGACACAGAGGCCCCCAGTTCCAGGGAGAATCACTAGCCCCAGGTAGAAGAGCAGAGAGGCAGAGAAGAACCAATAAGGTGTGAAGCCAGCACTTCTCCAGGGGGGCCTGGGGGCACCTGACTCCAAGTCCCAGGGGGGCCAAGTCATCTGGGTTCTTTGCCTTTTCCACACTCCTTCTCCAAGAAATGTACCATGGAGTCTCCTCGAGACTCAGTGCCCGGTGACAAGTTTGTCACCCTGAAGCCAAGGGCAGCTGTGCTTGGGGATTCTTGTGTTTTTCCATGTTTTCAGTCTTAATCTCTTAACAGTCGAGACCAAGAGGTACTCTCTATGTACACAAAAGCTCTTTGGAGTCCTTGGGTTGCTTCGAAAGGTCTAGATGTTTGAGAAGTGGTTACACTACCAATGAGTGTAGGTCTCAAAGGCGAGCGCTGCTCCTGGTCACTTTCCAGACTGGCTATCTACTCTGCCCATGGGTGGGCATCCCCTGAGACAGCTCAGCCAACCAGCTGCGAGTTGGGGGGGGGGAAGGGAGAGCCCTCCTTCAGCGTCTCACCCGTGTCTGTCTTTTGGCCTGGTCCCCACACAGGAGGGCCTGGCAGAGCTGGCTCCCATCACCCCTGCCCCATCCTGGGAATAACAAGCCATGTAGCAGGTGACTGGACGCAAGCACTTCTTGCCAGACACCAGGGGACCAGTGGACGAAGTCGTCTCTGTCTCCTTTGGCCAGTTCTCTGGATAGGTGATCTTTGCCTTTAAGTCTGACTCGAAAAATATTCACTTTTCTAAATGGTTAATCACTTTCCAAATAAATGCTCATGTCTAAATCTCTCTAGTTATTGGGACTTGGAAAACCCAGCTGTGGTTTGTGTGTACGTGAAGAGTATAAACAGAATTTGACACAAACAGCTTCACAAAGCCGGGAAGCTCCTCATTAGGATTAGATTTCAATTGGTTCCAAAGCTATGTGAGCATTTTACTGTGCGTTGGATACAAGGCAGTGGCACGAAGGGTCAAGGTCCCTACCTTCCCGGAACTTACATCACAACGAGAACGGAGAAGCCAGCATAGACTTACCAGCCTCTGTTGAGAGGGCCCGACCTGGAAGGGCCCTCCATGGAAGGAAGGAATGAGTGAACCACACAGCTCCTCGTCCCGACTCCTCACCAAGCCGACCCCATGTGGGAACTGCTGTGAGGAGGGGTCACGTGCTAAAGTGGGGACATGCCCTCGTCCCACCCAGCTTCTGGAATGACCCAGGGAACGAGATGGCCACTTTTGCCACGTTGTGTACCCACGGCGCAATGTATTCTAGATCCTTTCAGACCCTGCCTACATGTAGTCGAATGGTATCTTTAAAATTAGAAAGCAGATTAAACCCTCAATTTAGTACTTGCACTTCTAGAGGGCGAGTCATTAAAAATTATCAGAGACGGGTTTAAAGTAGCGGAAAAAAATGATACACAGTGCAGACTCCAGTAATAGGGAATCACTTGTGATTAAACACATGTCCAGAAAGCAGTACCGTGGCACAGTGTCGTCGCCGGGGGCTGTGATGAGAGTTTTGACCCCAGCAGCCCCATGCGACAGGGTGGACCGGTCCCGCTGGGTTTCCTGGGCCCATCTCCAGACCTCTCCCACAGAGCAGCTCGCGGACTGGCACTAGAGCACGTGCTTCACTTCAGGTACTGCTGGAGGCGCTACTTCCATTGCGAGCGCGACCTCGGGCCTTCTGTGCCTTGGGGAGCTTCTGAAGAGCGAGCGGGTGGCTGGCACGAAGTCGCTGCCAGCGGCCCGGGGAAACTCACGTGTCGTCGGTGCTATGGAAGAGGCTGGGCGGAAGGCTCCCGGGGTGGGAAGGCCAGCTGCGGGGAGGGGAGGGGTCTGTGCTCAGCACTGGAGGAGGCATTCTCTCGGTTGCTTGGTACTTTGATGTCATCTAGTTAATTCCAACTCATTGTGACCCCACGTACAACCGAAGGCAACACTGCCCAGGATGGCGCCCTCGTCATTCATGGCTGTGATGTTTGAGCTCCTTGTCGGAGCGCTGTCAATCCATCGTGTTGTGGTCTTTGTTTGGGCTGATCCTTTACTCTCCCCAGCACCATGACCTCCTCCAGGGACTAAGGCCCTCCTGAGAACAGGGGCAAAGTGCATGAGACAGACAAGAAGTGTGACATCCTCACCGCTCGGGCACACTCCTCCACGGCAGATGTGCGCGTGCTTTCGGCAGCGCACGGTATGTATGGTCAGCAGTCTGCAGATGCTGTCATTCAGAGGCATCCACTCTCCTTCAGTCCTCCTGACTCACCGCCCAGCTTTTAAGCATGTGACAGGGCCGGGTCATGTGTTCTTTAGCCTTCAAAGGGACATCGTTGCCCTTTAATACTGTAAAGAGGTCTTTTGTAGCAGATTTGCCCAATGCAACATACCCTTTGATTCTCTGCGGTTTCCAGGGGCCCCGCGGTGCGCTGAAGTAAGATGAAATCCTTGACAACTTCCATCTTTTCTCTATTTGCCGTTGACTGGTCTAGTTGTGAGGAACTCCCTCCCCCCCCCAGGTGGGGTGTAATTAATACTGAAGGCTGTACTCTTTGATCTTCATCACAAAGTGCTAAGTCCTCTCTGCTTTCAGCAAGCAAGCTTGTGTCATCTGTCTCTAAGAGAGCGGAATTATGGCCTATTTTTAATTTCTTTAAGTTCTCAAAATGCTCTCCTGATAAACTTTATCCTTCTAACATCGACAAACTCTTTTGAAAATAAAGCATGGGGACCAAAGATACTTACAACAACAACAAAAATAATAGCTAGGAGAACTTCTAAAATTAGGATAGTCCCCTAGCTCAGTTCTGGCGGTGTTCGCTGTCATCTCAAGGCACAGGAACCTCCAAGTGGCCAAATGTGCCACAAGATGCAGGGCCAACTTGAAGCAATACTGTACCTGTGAACGCACAGCCATATTCTATATGTGCTGCTTCTGGAGGACATTATTTTATAACATTTGCTAGCAGAAAACCTGCCGCTTCATCCTTTGCAGTATACATTTCTTATTTCTACAAAATACTAACCTGGCCGGAAAACCATGCTACAAAATAATATGGGCGGCATAATCCTGCTTAGTTTAAAATATGGAATATTTATGAACAAGAACCATTAGAAAGCTCAAACACAACGTGTTAACAGCTCTGTCTCATATTTCAGGCGAGTCTTCACTTCTTCATGCTCTGTGCATTTCTCAAATTTCTCTAAGGGATCTGAGCGTCTTTTCATGAAAGGATAATGTTACAGATCTCAGGGAATATCGGGGAGATTTACGATGTCACCTGCAACTAGCACCAAAGGGCCAGGCACAATCCTGTGGATCTGAGACTCTTGGGCAAATTGCTCGCTCGCTCTCTCTCTCTCTCTCTCTCTCTCTCTCTCTCTCTCTCTCTCTCTCTCTCTCTCTAACACACACACACACACACACACACACACACCCCCAGGTAAGCTCTAAGATCAGATCTCAGGGAGGTTCACACACACACACACACACACACACACACACACACACACACACACACACACACATACACACCTACCCACCACGTAAGCTCTAAGATCAGATCTCAGGGAGGTTCCTTCCTAACTCTGGCCTTCATTTTCGTGGCCCCCACCTGAGCGCCTTCAGATGTGTTCATCTATGCAACGAGCGAACCTAAAGTTAAACCGCGTGGAAGATATGCAGGTGGGCCTAGGGTTATGGATGCCTGGCTGACTTACACCCCCTAGTTATAAACCAACACCCGTGAAGTCTATTACACTGAAAATTCGAGGGACACACAATGGGTCTGGTGCTATGTTGCCAATTTGCTCCGAACTTTTGTTACTACTGTATTAGTACTTTAAACACATCCTAGTGTCTCTGGAAGTGGCTCTTTAGTGGTTCTTATGCACAGAAAGGCACACTGTTGTCACAGCCCTATATCTCCAGATGATGAAAGTCAACGAAGCATGTACGTGTATAAATATTTATACCCGCTGCTGTCAAGTCAACTCATAGGGACCCTATGGGACGCAATTGCATTGCCCCATAACTTTCCTGAGGACGCAGCCTGCCCCAGATTTCTCCTGTGGAACTACTTGTTGGTTTGAATCACTAAATCTTTCCATTAGCATCCCAATGCTTAACCAGCCAGCCCACAGGGTCTCCTTATGTAAACACACACGGGGGATCAAGGAGTTCTGTGGGAGAATGGAATGAAAAGATAATGGAATCTTTCCACACATTTTTTGAAGACCCCTCTCCTAGAGACAGCAATCGACTTCAAGGGAATGGGTTACACAGCCGTGGAGGAGGCTGGCAAGTCCTAAACCTGTGGGTCAGGAGCCAGGCTAGAGGGCTTCCTCTTTCTGGTTGACAGGTTGCGGGTGTTGGCAAACTCCAAGTTGCAGGCTGAGTGGAACATTGCTGGCTCAGGGTTGTGGGAGGCTGGTTAATCCCCCAAAACTGCAGGTTGGGCTGCAGGGTCAAGATCTAGTGAATTCTGCCAGCATGCCCATATATATTGGATACAGGCCACACACCCCCAAGGAACTACCCTTTACAGGTGATCACAAACTGGAGTCAAGTTGACACACGACAGTAACCATTACAACTGGACACTATCCACTAAGACAAACATTGAACTCACTGTCACTAGCAGAATCACACCAGACCTGCATGTTCCCACTGCTCTGCAAATGCAACCTGCAGACAGACTCAGGAACAGAACAGAACTGATCTGTAACCTGGGGATTGCCTGTCCCTTCGTCTCGGCTTAATCATCAGCACATAATGTGTATTAATATTTACTAGCTTCACAGAGTGGTTCAGAAGCATACTTAATAATAAATAAAGGGAAATCTACAGAGTGCACCGCCAAAGCTTACTCAGATACTCGCTACAACGCTGGTGGAGACAGAGGCAGACACATGCATGTGCAGGGCACCTACTCCCTGGGGCAGAGCAAGGCGCTTGCTGGGCCACATGCAGGGCCACTGGTCCCACAGGGGGCTGCTGGGCCCATACAGGGACCTTGTACTTTTGACGCGCAGTGCCTTTTGAAGAAACTACTACCGAGCCCCTGGCGCACGAAAGGCGGGCCATGATCTCCTAATTCCTAGACAGACTGATCTCTGCATGATGCACGGAGACCATGCCTATGAGGAGGTTGGGGAAAACCGAAGGGAAAGAATGTCGGCTGTTTCCCCGCCCTTGTGGGAGGCCCTCGCATGTGGCGCACTGAGTTACTAGGAGATTTAAAGCTTTCAAGCAAGAGGTGCATGGCCTTCCTGGTGGATGATGATGGATGGTGAGGAGAAGGAAGAATGAACAACAAAACAGCAGTGGCGTGCCAGGATGAAGAAAAGCTTCACATGGCCCTTAGGTCCTTCTGCACGTCAGCATCCCCACAGGGGACCGAGCATGCTACCTTTACTCAACCATTGGCGGGCACCAAGGAAACATTCAATGGTTTCATCCAACCCGTGCCCAGCGCAGGCCTCGGTAACCCGTAGGTTCTCAACCTTCCGAAGGCTGCAACCCTGTCATATGGTTCCTCGTGTGGTGGTGACCCCCAACCAGAAAATGACTTTCGTTGCTACTTCATCACTGTCATTTTGCTCCGGTGATGAATCGGGTGAGCCCTGGGAAAGGGCCGTTCGACCCCCAGGTTGAGAGCTGCTGCCATAGATACTGGAATCCAGGACCGACTCCCTTTTGCTTCCTTAGCTCACAGGGCGTGGCGGAAAAGCAGCGGTCCAATGTCCACCTTGTTGGCTCCCGAACAGCCCCACCCACAGGACGTTCTGGGTGGGGAAACAGGAGCTGTGTGGGGGTGGGGGCAAGGGGCCTGCTGAGGATGCCAAACAGGGCTTTCTAAGGACAGTCCTAATAGCGAGCAAACCCGTACAAACTGGCCTCTCCTAGCCCTGGGGGGAAACAAGGCACCCCAACGGCACAGCTCCGAACATACTGGAAGAGAGAAAGACGGGGCTGCGGGCTTGCGCTTCACCCTGGAAAAGGCAGCTACGCGTGTCCCTTAGCTTAGTCACAGATGAAAACCTGACGCGTTGTGTACCAGCAAAATCAGTCGAGAAAGCCCAGGCCCTTCTATTTCTGGCTCCTGGAGAGCCAGGAGCCACGGACAATCCATCAGCCAGCCAGCCCAGGACTCCGGCAAGCGGCCACCACTTAAGACACAGAGGAGCATGGTGGGTTTTTGTAAACACGTGGCTGTAAAGTGTGCTTGGATCCTGGGGCAATCTTTCTGGAGCCTGGTACCAAGCACTCACTTTCATGTGAGGCTGGAACTGCTTCTGAGTACACAAGCGTGGCTCCTTTCTTGGCAAACAATTCAGGTCAGAGATAGAGTTGAACGCGTTCTCTATCTCTTGGCGGGCAGGCGGGCGGGCGGGCGCTGCCAGCCCTGTGGGATGAATCATGGAGAAGTCCATAAATGCCGAGGGGAGCATTCACAGCCTTTCCTTCTATGCCCTTATATGGCGAGTATAGATCCCGTCCTCGCTAATCAGCTTCTCGGCGGCTCGGGTGGGTTTCCGACCATTGCCTCGCTGGAGAAATCTGTCTCTCCATCCCAGTCTCAGTGCCCAGAGCAGCCCCAGCCCCAGACAGTGGCCGCCTGCAGAAGCCAGGCTGGTCTGGGTTTTCTCCCCCGTCCAGCAGGGGGACAGCCAGGTTTACATCGGTAAATATTTGAGGTAGGTCGAAGCACCTCGCTATTTATGTTCTCTCTTCATCTTAGTGGAAAGATCTAAAGGCGTTCCATTAAGACTTTAACCCAAACAAGCTCCTCTCCCAAAGAACCGTATTTCAGAGCACACACTCCGGAAGCAGCTGAAAAAAAGTGGTTGGTATGGATACAGCTAGTCCATCAAGAGACAAAAATTCAGTATCTTCGTCAGGCGCCCAAGAGCCAGGGGCTGGGAGATACCATGACTGCTGAGGAATTCTCCTTGGCACTCTTTCTTTCATTCATCACATCAGTCCTGGGAGCCAAGCCCTGCAGAGACGCGAAGAAGGAGCCCACCCACCCAGGGAAAGACACCTGAAAGAAGGGGCCCAGTGCTCTGGGATCTTTGAAGAGGCGACTTTTCAGAGTGATGGTGAGCGGGGCTGAGGCCAGAAATTAGTGGGGAACTAGCCATAAATTTGAGGGAAACGTGGAATGTGGCTGTGGAATCAGGGAAGGCTGCTGCAGGCGTTTGGAGGCAGAGCCCAGGGCAGGGAGGACTGAGTGGGGGGTCTGCCTGCAGCCAGGCAGAGCTGGTCTGTTCTTTAAAAATCTTCTACCACCCACACTTCGTGGGAAGCCAGCAAGGAAAATGCAAAGCAAGATACACTGATCACTGTCTTTATTTTATTTTCATTCCCCCCACGTGACAGAGCCAAACTCTTCAGCTATAACCTCTAAACAGACACTGAAGGGTCACCGAAGACACATGCACAGAGATGGCTGCATACTACGTGGCCCAAGCTGCCAGCTGTCCACTCTGGGACTTCAACAGGTCAACTCCAGACATGCGCCTAAGACAAGCCACGCTGCCAGGCCATCAGGGGGCCTGTTGGTAGAAATAGCTCTCATAACAATACTTCCACCCATGCTTCACACTTATCTGGTTAAAACTTTTTTTAAAAAAAAGAATCCTATTTTAGAAAAAAATCTCTGGAGTGCAACTTATCTGAAAAAAACATAAATCCTTAACCCACCCTGCGCCCCAAGTTACTAGGCAGAACGTAACTGTGATGGTGACAACGTCCACCATGCTATGCCCTCGTCACATATGTGTGTGTTGGTATGTGTGTACCACCCATTGCGTCCCTCACACCACCACGTCTGACCTATTTGATCTGCAAGAGGTTCCTTTGCGACAGTAGGTATTCGCTCGTCTTACTTCCTGTATGAGAACTGCTGGTGAAACGGAATGCTGGTGCCGGCACAGGGTCCTTGAAAGTGCCACGGGCTGCCAGAAACACAAACAAGCCTGCCTTGGGAGAAAGCGGCAGGAGGCTCCCTAGAAGCAGGGATGGCAAGACTTCGCCTCACTTTGGTCCTGCTGTTAGTTCTGGCTCACAACAGTGCGAAACACTGCCCGGTCCCCTGCCACCCTCACAGTGTCATGCTGGAGCCCACTGAGGCAGCCCCCGGGGTCAATCTGTCTCATCCAGGACTGTCCTCTTTGTCGCTGCCCCTCCCCAGTTGCCACGCACGATGTCCTTGTCCAGGGACCAGTGTCTTCTGACAACTTGTTCAAAGTATGGGAGATGACGGGTCGCCATCCTGACTTCAAAGGAGCCGTACTTCTTCCAAGTAAGAAAACTGTTTCCAAAGGTGATCTCGGCCCGCTGACCTGTGGTCAGATCTATTTGCTCTTTGGGCAGTCCACGGTTCTTTCAGTACTCTTGAGTGGTGCACCACTCACAGACTTGGGTTTTATGAAGCCCGATGCCCCCGGAGAAGGCCATCATGCTTGGTAAAGGTGAGGGTCAGTGAGAAAGCGGAAGGCCCTCCCTAGCTGCACTGACGCAGTGGCTGCCACAGTGGACTCAAGCGTAGCAGCAAACTGGGGGCAGGGCTGACTGGCAGGGCCGGGTCTATGGCGTGTCTCTGGTCACTACCAGTTGGAGCCAACCCGATGGCACCTGAAACAAGGTAACAGCGAGCACTGTGCCCATTTCTGGGTAACCAGCCCAGGCTCAGATGCCCCCAACTCCGTGCCCCTGGCTCCTGATCATGACACAGGGTGTCTAAGGGCCTGGCAGAGAAAACCGTTTCTAAAGGTGATCTCGGCCCGCTGGTCAGTGGTCAGGGAAGGCTTGGGACAGACAGCAGCACTGGTCCCTCGTTTCATCCAGTGTCACACCAAATGCCAATGTCTTGCCTTCTCCTCAAGGGACTGGGAATGGCTGCACCGGGGTCCTGCGGGCCCCTCGCATTTTTACACCGAGACTTCTAGTGACAGCCGCCAGGCGGCCACCCACGTCTCCTTGCTGTAGTCGCTGTTCTAGAATCCAAACCGTCCACCACTGAGAGACCGGACCTGAGTGACCTCCCCCTTTCCGGCTCCCCATGAGCGCTGGGGACGCCGTCTATGTGTTCTAACACGCACCGCAGAGATTAAGCCGGACGAGACGTGCTGTTCATGCAGGCTCGCTGAAATTACGCCTGTTAAGCTTTTAAATGGCAGCAACATTAGGCAACACGAAAGGAATTTTAGTCATTCAAAAGCTTTTGTCCAACTGAGAGTTCCAATGGACAGAAACACACACTGCAGATAGAGACTTCGAAGGTGCGTGCTTGGTCAATCTGTCCCCCAACCCTGGGCTGGAGAGGAGGCGGGCGCAGGCTCAAGCCTTGACTCACCTCACGTGTAGAGAGGTTGGGTCCCTAGACTGGCATGTTCTTCACCTTCTCTGACCACAAGTGCGTAGCGTGCACTCTGGGGCAGGCTCGCCCGGGGCAAGCTGGGCTTCACTCCATGCTGGGAGGAGCTCGGCGCCCACCACCCCACCAAGGCCCTCCTAGGTGGCAGTCTCGCCTCGGGCACTTGAAGATGGGACTGTGTTGACGTGGCACAACAGCTCGTGGGGGGTGTGGGATTATCCTGAGGGCACATTTGGGAGACTGGGGGTTCAGGCGGCTGGGGCTTCTCACTGGGGCCATTTGGCAATAACACAAACCCAGGGGCCGGCTGGTGCCATGCTGATCTGCCACCAGTTCCTCTCTCAGACCTGCTGGCACCCCCTGGCCGTATGGCTGGCCAGGCGATGCGGACTCACAACGGCCTTCTTGGGCAGAGTAGAACTGCCTGCCCCTGTGGGTTTCCGAGACTGTAACTCTTTACTGAACAGAAAGCCTCATCTTTCACCTGCAGAGCAGCTGGTGGTTTAGAACGACTGAACTTGAGGTTGGCAGTCCAAGGTACACTACATGCCACACTGCAGGGATAGCCAGCACCCAGCTAAGTGCTCGGAGAGGCGAAGGCGACAGCAGGTAGGACCTTCAGATGGCCCCAAGGACCCTCTTTCTGAGCTCTGCAAATGATACACAAGACTAGGACTCGGGGTTCGGAGGCTCAGAACACTGCAGGGGCTGGCAGGCTTGGCATGGACACAGTGACACTGCAAGGACCTCGGGAAGATTCTTCTGTGCAGCCAGGCGTGTTTTCCTGGGGGGGCCCATCTGACTTGAGCAAGAGCCCGGCTCTCTGTGACTTTGGGGTGGGGGGTGCATGTGGGGGCAGCCCAGCCTCGC
The DNA here is from genome assembly GCF_050624435.1 of Tenrec ecaudatus. NCBI lineage: Eukaryota > Metazoa > Chordata > Mammalia > Afrosoricida > Tenrecidae > Tenrec > Tenrec ecaudatus. The sequence continues at coordinate 128,927,336 of NC_134541.1, forward strand.
GGGGTTCCTGTCTGCAGTCAGCAGCCGTGTTCCAGGCCACAGCAGTGGGTAGGCCGGAGTCACCCACTGCCTGCACTTTTATGGACCAGGAGCTAAGAACGGCTCTTACATTTTTAAGTGGTTCTATTTTAAATGGTTATGTAAGTCCCACATAATATCCTGGTTTCGCCTCTTGGCTGGTGAAGCCTCAGTTTCGATAGCTGGTCTTTTGAGAGGAAGCTAGCGGACCCTGGATGCCTTCCACCCACTTCACTGCCTCGCCTTGCCATCACGCCTGTGCAGAAGGGGGTGCACTGCCTCTCACCGGGGAAGTCAGGTCAAAACAGAAGCAGGCAGAATCTGCGCCTCAGTCCCCATCCTCGCCCTCTCTACCTGAGTCACCTGTGCAGGATTCTAGCTAACGCACGGCTGCCAACACCATGTCAGATGTGGCAGGGGAATAGGTTTCCAAAAGTGCCGAACATGTTTGGAATGAGAAGTTGACTGTGATTGTTTATGAGTTGATTTGTCACTAAAGTTTCATTTTCTCTCCTCATCAATGTTGAAACCTGACATTTCTTCCCAGCCCACAAATATGAACACAGGGAACAGGGGTGGATGGCCCAGGAGAGGGAGGACCTCCTGCTTGGTGAGCCGGGGTCTGATTTCACCCCCAGGTCAGGGTAACCTCCCCGGGTCAGTTTGTTCCTCTCTGACCTTACTAGACTCATCTGGCTGGGGAGGGAGCCACCTGAGACTCCGATTAAGGACCAGCAGCTGGAACGAAGACCACCGGTAGATGAGCTTCCTGGTAGAAGAGCTAACACTCTACCCCAGGCTGCAGTGGGCACCCGAACGACATTTTGCTTCTTGACAGAAATTCAGACTCAAAGCTTGGAGTCCGTCCTGCAGCGTGGCAGATTCACCCTCTGGAAGACTATGCTTGAAAGGCTATCCGGACTCCGACACAGGATCGGGGCTGGTTGGGAAGACTCTTGTCACCTGAAACAGCAGCTCAGCTTCCTGTCCAAGAGGACAGGAGAGGGAGAAGCCCAGGGGCGGAACTGGCAAACCCTGCCTCTTTGCGACGCAGGTGCGGCTATCTCACGTGCGAGACTCCGTCCTTGGTGAGCCACGCGGAGGCCATATCCTGGGACGCTTAGCCAGATTAGGTGCCCCTTTTATCAACAGAGCATACACTTCCAAACAGGCCAGAGGAGCCACCTCCCAAATCCAAAGAGGCCCATTGGGTGCGGGACTACCTTTCCAGTTGTGGGAGGGGCCAGGGCGTATCCTTCATGTCAGTAGGGATCTCTTGGCAGGGCCCACACTACTGGGCCCTGAGACATTTCTCTGAGGTTGCAGGTACTTGAGTTTTTGGTTGGGTTAATTTCTGAGCCTCTAGCACGTGGGTGACAGAGTTCTGTGGCATAGTAGTGACACACTGAGCTGCCAAGCACCAAGACCGCAGGTGGACACCGGCAGCCACTCCGAGAGAGAAAGACGGGGCTCTCTGTTTCCATCAAGAGAAATCTCAGAACCCAGGGGGCAGTCCGACCCTGCCCTGTCGGGTTGCTCTGCATCGGATCAGTGTTCTTTTGGAGCAGGCCGGGGTTCTGACTGCTCAGTCTGGAGTCATTGGTATTTCTTCCTCACTGGGCCCCTTCAGCAAGATGCTGACAATGGAATGGACCCACGGTGGCAGGGAAAGGTGTGTTCCCTGTACGCCCACGGGTGGGTCTGAGTGTCTAGCCTGATGAATCCACTCTAATGTCCCACCAAGCTTCCCACGCCCTTGGGTGTCTTTCTCTGTGGACGATCAGGGCAGGTCCGATTTGCCTTGATTCAGGGTAGGCCACCGCACCACGCGCTTCAGTGAATCAAGCACGTCAGATCCTCTCCAAACAATGGAATGAGGGCGCTGTGCTTAGTGGGCCCCTCATCAATCAGCCCAGACGGATCCAACTTTGTGTTTCTTGCACCATGACAGCCATGCCGACGCAGTCTACAGGTTTCTGTCTGTGGCCCTCCGAGACCTTGGGCATGTCTTCGGGAGTGTGGCACACTGGGACTGAAGTCTAGTTACGGGTTTGCAAGCAGCCATGGACATGTTGGTGAGCGACAGAGGTCGCACAGGCCAAGGGCAGGGTTCCAGTCCGACAGGAAGGAATGCTTTTGTTCGGCACACGCTTCGGGAGTGCCTGCCGTAAACAAGCCCTGAGCAAGCAGGGTCAACAAGATGGGGCTGGCTTCCTGGAGCCGGAGATCGGCTTGGACTGGTGGCCCTGTGACACGCGTGCCGTATACCACTGTGGGGGAAGGCAGGCCTCATACTGATTATACCTGGCTGCTCTGGAAGGCGCCCTGGTGGAGCAGTGGCTACGCTCCCAGGTGCATCCAAACGACTGGTGGTTCCAAGAGACTAAAGAAGAAGATGCAGCTGCCCATGCCCGTAAAGAGCACCGCCCCCGAAATCCCGCGGGCGCTTTACTCTTTCCTTCAGGGTCGCTGTGAGTCAGGAATGGCAGCAGAAGCTTTGGCTACTCTGGACCCTTCCTTGCTGGGCCAGCTCCTGCATGAAGGCCACTCGGACCTCCTGGGCTTCTGTGCCACTCAGGACCCACAACTCCTAATGTTCTGGGCAGTCCTGGTGTGATGATCATGGCTTGACATGGCTCCTCTAGCCAGGGCCTTCGCAGTGCCACCTGAGGGCCTGCGTAAGAGAAGTTGGGGAGGATGCTGGCCAATGAGGTGATTTGATGGTGAGTGACCATTAGCAGGGCTCATTGTGATGGAAAAGATGGTACTCTGACAAGTGCGAGTGTGTGTGTGTGTGTGTATCAGTTTAATTCTGGTTAACAGACCCTTGGGGGTAAGGCAGGAGCAGGGCTTGATGCTGACATTCCCCACAGGGGGCCTGAGGCATTAAAAGGTGGGTGGTGCGGGGTACCCTTCCATCAGGTGGCTTTCTACTCGAGGCCACCCTGAATGTGTCCAAGGGGAACTCTCTTCCACAGGGTTTCCAGTGGCTGATTTTCAGGATTAGCTCTCCAAGGGGCCTCTGGGTGGATTAAAACCTCCAAACTCTGAGTTGGCAACTGAGCGCACTAGCCATCCGCACCTGGCACACAGGAAGTGTTGAATACCAATGTTTGTTATATGACTTGCAAGATGGTGAGGGTAGTCCCACGAGCCACCCTTTCTCCCAGCTAAACAGACAAGAGTTTTTCAGTTTAAAGAAAAGAACATAAAAATGAAACATTCTCTTTTTTTTTTTTTTTGAGAGAGAGAGAGGAAATGTAAGCCAGTTCAAGATGGGGGCTGGTTCAGTGGTCTCAGAGGACCCTTGCTTACCAGGGACTTCTCCAGGCACGGGGCCTTGGCCCAAAGTGAGCAAAGTTTAGAAATATTTCCCTATAGCTCTACAGAAAACTTCCTGTAAAGAAAACTCTCTCAATCCAAAACTCTGGCAGGGACGGGTGTAGATGCAACCAGATAATCCACTTGCTAGAGGGTAAAGCGCAGCACTTGATGTCAAGGAGGGCACTAGGTGCCCGCGGAACAATGTGACATGGCGGGCGAAGAAAACCACCATCTGGTGCTTTCTCGGGGAGCCTTCGACAGGGCGAGGGTGATGACCATATAAAAATGCATCCAAATTGTGATGTGTACAAGACAGACTGACACTGTGGCAGAGGAACGATCTCTGAGGACGGCGCAAGGCCCAGCAGTGCTCTGCTGCATGGTGCACGGGGTCGCTATGGGCTGGGAACGGCGGGCGGCACCTGACGACGATGAGGACAGCGTGGACACTGCTTTCCAAACATGTTGACTTCTAAAATCCCTCACATGAAAAATGTTATTTCCCACAAAATAGGGTCGAGTAAGCTGCCTTGGCCAAACCCTCAGGGCACACTTGGAAGTGGTTCCCTCGATAAGCTGCTTGCGAGAGGGGCTGCAGCCCCGTGTAATTTCAGGGACAGGCGCAAGAGCAGGACGCAGGCTTAAGGGGCCTGGGGCTCCATTCAGAACTTTCTCCGGACAGCTCAAAACGGAGTTATAAGGCGCATACACACGCACATGCGTGCTATTGGCAGGAGCAGCAGGGCCACGTTTGGGGACAAAGGATTTCATTTTCTTACCAAGCCTAAAAACTTCAGAACCTGTCTGCGTTGAAGCTGGATTCTGTTTACTGTCTTTGTCGGTAATTTTCAGCCGAGGAGCCTGGGCCCCTGCAGGGCAGCTCCACGGCCTCAGGAAAGTTTAATCTCAGAAGCAATTGGGCGGCCGTGGCCTTGCTGCAGATGACGCCTCCGAGGCTGTCACAGGGACCTCGCAGGCAATTTGTCAGCGGCCTCGGCAGCGCGGCACAGCGCTCGGCTCTAACCGGGGGCTGCTGGCAGGGTGGAAAGCGGGCTTTCTGGAGGCAGCCGACAGAACTCAGGGGGCGGTCTGAGTGCGTGTGTTTGCAGAGAAAGGGGCTTCTGCAGCTGACCGCTGAAGCCCCTTGCCAGCAAAAGCCTGAGCGCTATGTTTGGAACTCCCTGTCATCGATCGATGGAAACAATTCTGCCCCTGCGGGTTTCTGAGACTGCAACTTCTTTACGGGAGTAGAAAGCCTTGTCTTTCTCCCTTGGAGCTGCTGGTGGTTTCAAACTGCTGACCTCACGGTGAGCAGCCCAGTGGTAACCACTCTGCCTGCCACCAAGGCTCCTCTAAGACAGGAGAAATGCTGACTGCAGGAGAAGCGAAGCGTCACTACGAGTCAGAACGGGTTTGGGCTGAGGACTTGAAGGAGGAAAGAAGCCATAAAGGGACACAGGCAAAGCCTACGAACCAGGTGACAAGAGCAGTGGAACATGGTGGGGTACAAGGTGTCATGTTCAGGCTCTGGCTGGAGTGGCTCTGAGGGCCCTGGGGCCACCACCGAGAGGCAGGAGACCACAAGCGCAGGTTGAGATGTACTTGTTGGTGGGCTGGGCTAGGTGATTTGGAGGTGGACTGGGCGCCCCCTGCAGGTGAAGATGGGGAGCCCGGGAGGCTGGGTGGGGCTGTGGTAGAGGGCGGTGGTGGGTGGGGATCCTGGCAGGTGCAGGGATGGTAAGCCAGACGCAGAGCAGGCTCAAGTGGACTAGAGCCGAGTGGAAGGAGCAGGGCCCACTGGGGAGGGAAGGGTAACAGCCGCGAGGGGTCCAGGGACAAGATCCAGTCCCCCTGTGCCACACTGCTGGTAGAGCGGCGCCTTCTACTCTGCGGAGGGGGGAGCTGTGGAAGGAATGGACAAATTTGCACCTTTCCTGAGGGACTATACAAAGGATGAGGAGGGCTGCTCAGAGCCAGCCCCGTCAGGTCCCGACCCCACCCTGCATCGAAGCATCTGCAGTTCCCCCGAGGCCACTCCGCTAGTCCTCGCAAATACTGGACCACAGCAAACACCCCTGCCATCCGTTCTGACTCACAGCAGCCTGTGGGCCAGCTCACGCCCACCCCTGTGGGTTTCCGAGACGGTGACTATGGGAGTAGAAAGCTCTGTGTTTCTCCAGCAGCTGGTGCTTTCGACAGCTGATTTTGTGGGGGGGGGGGGAGAGTAGCTCACTGAGTGCTCGCTATAGCTCTCGGGACACTGGGCAGATGCGAAGGATGGCGGGGTGGTACTTGGAGGACATAAATATATATACATATATATGTATGTATTCTACTGCAACTAGAAATAGTCATTTACATGTGGGGTAGGGGGTGTTGAGCAGATTCTGACTCACAGTGACCACAAGTGTGCAGGGCAGAATGGCTCCCTACTGCTTCTGGGGCTGTGGGTTTTAGAAAGAACATCAAGTCTGACTCCCAATGTGCCTCAGGGTGTGTGCAAACTGCCCACCTATCGACTGGCAGTCCAGCACTTCACGAACTGCATTGCCCAGGGCTCCTCAGAGTAACTTTTGGGGTTTCTTCATGCTGACCCAGACTCCCGCAAATGTGGGGGGTTTCTAGACCGTCACCTTCACAGGGCTCTCCCTCACAGGGTCACTGCAGAGGTTTGAACCAGGGACCAGTGCTGATGCGGGTGCCCCGGGCTCCTTACTTTCATTTAGCATCACAATCACTGTAAACCCCAAACAGCCACAGGTAATACAAGCCAAGTCTGGAGCCCTGGCAGTACAGCCACCACTGGTGACTTGGTGCCTGGGGGTCCGGCTTGTGCTCACTCTGGTTCTGATTGGACCCCTAGAGCCAAGCAGAGAGGAGGCATTGCCACGTCTCGCTGTCTCATCTGACACACTTTCGTGGAACCGTCCTGGCTGGCACCTCAGGCATGCACCAGCCGTAGTGGGCGACTAAGGCAAGGTCAGTCTGGACCCAGCTCAATGGCGGGGGGTCACTGCCTTTCTGCGAGCCTCAGTTTCCCCATGTCAAAAATTAAAAAGACAGAGAGAGCCTGGAGGCTCAGGTCTTGGTTTCTCTGCCCATCTAGCGTTATTAGGGACAGAGCGCCATTTTCCAACGAGACATCCTTGATGCACAAGACAGGTACACTGAACCAGAGAGCCTCTCAGGGAAGCCAGGTGTGTGTGTATGTGTGCGGGGATGGGAGGAGCCCTCGAGGCTGCACCCCCCCCACCCCGCACTTCTGGAGCCACACCCAACTTAGTATGAAGCCTCTTGGGCCCTAAGGGACTCGCAGCCTAAAGAACTTGGCGACAAAGATCCCAACTCTAAGAATTGACTCTGGCCATGTTAATCAGTCCAGATTAATCAAGTGATCTTTTAAAAGGCAATCAAACTTCATCAACAAATCGAGGTTTGCACATGAATTCTCTGCGGGCACACCAATCTATGGTGGGCCCTAGCTTCTGCTGCATCCAGTGCTGTGCTATGGTGGTGGTGGTCAGTAGTGGCGGGGGTGGTCGGTGGAGGTGGAGAGCCCAGGATATTTTGAGTGCTCCCTGTGTTTTGATGGTCTTTTTCTTTTGCGCTCTTGGTTTGTAATGAAGCAAAACTAGAAGTGTTGGGCCTTGTAAGCGACCCAAAGGAAGGGCTTCCCCTCTGAGCTGGGGTCCACCTGTCTACAAACACCAGCCCAGGTCCCATGGGAGGGTTTAAAACGCACCGAAGAGACTCGGTGATGTGAAGTACCACCCTGTGGCCTCCCCACGTACTTCACCGCCCAGGGACAACCGCAGCATTACGAGGTGCACAGTGGGAAGGGCTGAGGGGTGATTACAAGGAAACATGGCCAAGTGCCCCTCAGGAACTGAGGGGGCCATGGGAAGTCCTGGGTTCCAGCTACTCATTGATTTAACTATTTGTTCTTGCTTCAAGCTCCCTTGTGCAGGCACACAACCTCACACTCTGCCATAAGCCAATCACCAACGAGCTTCCGGGAAAAACGCCAGCAAAGGGAGAAGCACGAGCCAGCCACGGACCAGGGAAGGGCTGTTCTTCGGCAACTCCTGGGTCCCCTCCCTTATCCAAGAAGGGCTTGAGGAGGATGAGGGAGCGGAGCTGAAGCTGGAGGGGTCTGGGTGGCTCCTCCCCCTCCCCCAGTGGGGATACCTTGGCCTGCGGCCCCCCTGGGATGCTGTGCGCTAAGTGAAGGAAGGCCCTCGCAAAGTCCTTCAGGTAAGGGGCCTGCGGGCCACCTGTGGCATGTGCACCAGGCAGGGCTGCTGAGTCAGTGATGCCATGCTAGTCTTGGGAGGGAGGAGGCTTCGCCCAGAGGCAAGCACCTGAGGGGAGCCCTGCAAGGTGATGAGGACTGGTAGGAATGGGGAAGGTGAGTGCCTAGTGAGGGGCTGGCGGCACCTGGTTCTTCACTGAGAACCCTGGAGGCGCAGTGGGGTGTGGAGGCATCATTCCCAAAGCCCCCGCCGGAGGGGAGGTCACTGAGGATGTTGAAGACGGAAGCTCTCACCTGTGGCTCTCTGGGAACTAACTGTGAAGGCGGAAAGGGTTGGCCAGGCCCCATTCCCAAGGCAGGAGGGACCAGAAGGCAGTAGCCATAGGCCACGTGATAGCCGATAGCCAGGGAGAGGGCTGTTCCGTGGGAGCACAAGGGGACCAGATGGGACTTTGGGAGGTAGTGAGACGAAAGTGGGCAGTGACTCCCCTGAGCAGGCCCCGGAGGCCAGAGAGGCTGAGTGCACAGCCAGCCCGAGGTCCCGCTGGTGGCAGCTCACTGAGGACTTCAGAGTTGGGGCTGAATTTCATACCTCCCACCCAGGCCCAACATGGGCTGTCGCAGAGGGGGGTGTGGAGAGGTGTGGGGCGAAACACTTGTACTAGTCTCCAGGTTCACTCTGGGAAAAGAGCTTGTTGCTAGCCCAGCGATCTGTGTCTTTCCTACCTTCGTGTGTTTCTGGTCAGCATCACATTTGAACTTGTTGCTAGTCTACAGCAAACGTAATGAGAGCTATGGATCCAGACAGATTCCCTTCATCAGTGGTTTCTGGCCTGACCAGCACATCAAACACCCTCCCCAACGCCCAACTCCACTAAAAAAATCAAAAACCCAAACAAACCAAAACCAACCACCCTGTGACAGAGTTGTGGTCATGTCCTCTGTGATACTCAAAGAGCTGGTACGATGGACAGTGAGGACACCGAGAAAGGCTTTGCTGCGCCTGCCCTTGCTTCTGGTCAGACAGACATGGAGCAGAACTAAGTTTTCATGATGACGGCAGGGGCATACCCACTTCAATGCCACGACCACACAGGAATGTTGCTGTGTGCACACTCACTCAGTCCATCCCAGTTCTGGGGAGCTCCTATGAGCAACATGGAGACTGACCCCATGCTGGACTTGGGACTCCAGTGGCCTGCAAGGCTGGGGCACAGGCAGGGGCCATGTCGCAGTGGCTGCCCAGGACGGGGCGAGGCTTGTCGTTTAAGGCCATGAGGAGACAGTGGAGAGCAGATGGTGGAGAACGAGGGGTTCTATGTGATACCCACACGTGACCAGTGGGGACGGGTCCACAACAGCACCTGCTACATGGGAGGAGGGTCCTGGGTGGGGCCCCAGTTCCCTCCTGGACAGTCAATGCCACTTCCAGGCTGTTTTTCCTTAACTCCAAACAATTACCAGTTAACCTGATCATGGACAAGCAGCTCGTTTCGTTCTGTGCTGGACCCAGAACCTGGGTGGGAGGGGATGCCCCAGGGCTCTGGTCTGGGGGTCTTGAGGAGGACAAGACAGCAGAAAAGTAGGCGCGGGGCCCTCAGTTCTCATCCTAGTGGGCAGTCAAGGGAGACAGTGCAATGCTGAACAGAACAGGTCTTGGGGAGCCGCTGCGGGTTCTCTCCCAGTGACTCATGAGATAAACAGATTTTTATTCGATTAACCAAGAGCAAAAGTGTTTCCATAGTATGTTCTTTTCTGTGGGAAAGACCCCTGCATTCTACATAAATATCGTGCAAGCAGGCTCTCAGGGCACAGCCTAACGGAGGACGACACTGAATTCAACCCTTGTCTGGGCACAAACAGCCACCGCCAACCTCAACGGTGAAATTTTACCAACGAGTTAAGATTGCCTCCCAGTGTGTTACTGTGAATTCCATTCTGGTCACAAGCATGTGTGCACAAATTATACTTTAATGCCAGGGCTGACACCGTCTGCCTGGTCAGAAAACCAGTCTGAAGACTCTCCAAGCTGATGTTGGAGGTGCACCAGCTTCAGCCTTCAGACTGGGGCGGCTCAGAGGGTTTCAGAATGGCCAACAAGACACAGCCACTGAAGACACGTGACTATTTCGTGTGCCTGGCTCCCGTGGCCACGGTCAAGCTCCTTCACAACTGGCTGGAGGGTAAGTGTGCAACACACGCCGGCGTGGGGCTCGGCCACGTTTCCTCCTGGTGTCCACGGGCTGCTGTGGGTCAGAACTAACCCTACGGCACCGGACAGGGATGACTCCGTGCTGTTGAGGAGCCCGCCCTGATAGCACAGTAGGTAAGCTGCCAGCCGCTAGGGGACCTGGAAGGCCAGCGGTTCGGAGACGGATGTGGCGGTCCGATTGCATACCGATGAAAGCTTGTGAAACCCTCTGGGGCAGTTCACACCTCGCTCTTACAGGGTCGCTAGGAGTTGACTCAACCTGATGACTTTTTTATTTTTAACGTGATGTTGTGAAAGAACCCTGGTGGGGGCTATGGGCTCAGAGTCTGAATGCTAACCTGCAAGGTCAGTGGTTCTAACCTACCAGCCCCTCAAAACAAACAAAGAGGCTGACTGTCCTGTAATGATTGACAGCCTCAGAAAAGCTACATAGGGCTGTTGTGAGTCAAAACTGACGGGACGGCAGAGCGGGTGGGTTAGAACTCGAAGGGGTTCCTGTGGTGCCGGGCGCTGATAACCAAATGGCCGGGGTGCAAATCTGTGAGCCACTCCGAGGGAGCAAGAGGAGGTGGTCTGCATCCACCAAGAACTTACAGCCTCAGCGGGCTCCAAAGCAGGTTCCTTCTGCTCAGTAGGGTCCCCGGAGTCGAAATGGAGAGCTGCTCACTGTCCCTGAAGAACAGTGATGTCTAGTAGTGTTAAAAAAGTCACAGCCAGTCCATTTGTTTTGTAATTTTGCTTTCTCGTGCTAAGCACGCTGACCCCTGGTGGAGCTGGAGGTGGGTACGCTCACCGTGATGTTGGTGGTTCAATCCCATCCTGGGAGGAAGGTGAGGCCGGCTCCTCCTCCCAAGAGCTACAGTCTTGGCAACCCCGCATAGGTCACCCATGAGCGGGACATGACTCAGTGGCAACGGGCTTGGAGCATGAGTTCCTGGAGTTCGGCACTCATGGTCATGAGAACACTGGAAGCAACAGGCCCGCCCTGTGCAGGGGATGGTGTTGTTAGGCACTGGTTTCTACTCTGACCCGACATAGGGGAGACGAAACACTGCCCTGACCCGGGCCGCCCTCGCAACCAGCCCTCCCCGTGCAGCAACTGGGTCCATCCATCTCCCGAGGGCCTTCCTGTTTCACTGACCCTAATGTTCCCAAGCAGGACGTCCTTCTCCAGGGACTGACGGGGCCCTCCTGATAGCACAGCAGCAGTGTGTGAGACTAAGTCTTGCTATCCTCTCATCTAAGGAACATTCTGGCTGTACTTGTTCTGAGACAGAGCTGTTCCTTCTTCAGGCTGTCCATGGGATGTTCACTACTCTCTGCCCACACCCTAGTTCAAATGCAATTCTTCTCCCGGGTTCCTTACTGTCTGTCCAGCTTCACATGCCTCAGAGGTGACTGAAAATGCCACATCTGGGGCAGGCACACTTCAAAGTGACAGCTTTGTTTTATAACTGTAAAAGGTCTTTAAAAGACTTCTTCCATGAGGATAATCATCTCATTTCATGCTCACAATCAGGAAGCAACTTCTACTATTAATCACATTGTAGAGATGAGAAAATCGAGGTGTGCGAATTCAAGAACCGCTTGGGACCGGATGGACACAGACGGTGATGCTGCAGCCTCGGCCTCGGAGCTGCACTGCGACCTTGAACTAGCCGTCTCCAAAGATGGGGCTGCGGGGCAGGTCCCAGCAGCTGCCCTAGGCACAGCCTGGCCACACCTCCCGCCAAGCCGGCGGCGGCTCTCCCTGGTCTGCCGGCAGCAGGGCAGCTCTGAACCGAAGGTGAAAGTATCTAAAAGCCAGGACTGTCGACTGTATACACATAGCAATTTGTTACTGTGGAAAACCATCTGTTTCTTGCTATTACAATCCTCAGAGGGCAAATTATAGCTCGCGTTCAACATAAAACATCAATTTAAACCATCAACTATTCATAATTTCAATTCTTTATTGGAAACCAAGGACATAAATGTCAGGGAATAAAGCAATATTTCTTTTATTAACTGTTCCATTCATCTGGCTATTAAATAAAACCAGGGCCCCAATAAATGGCAGGAGCCCTTTCCCGACAGCCCTGCCACACTGCTCTATAATTCTCAGATGTTTTAAAACAACGGAGACGGCATTCTCTGAAAAGTTTAAAACTTTAATATATAATAAAATTAAGATTAATGTGGTCTTAATACCTTGCAAAATGGTTTGCAAGTGCCCTTGCGGGCCAACCGATGTCTCCTCGCCTGGTTTCTTGCTCACGGACAAGGTGCTGGCTTTCTGACCAGGCTCAAGAATGGTAAGTGCCTCCAGCATACTTTGTCAATGTCCAGGTTACCCTGACTCAGGCCACCTTGGCTTCACTGTTAGCCAGGGCCACCCGGGTCCCCTTTTGGGGAGGGCAGCACGGGGAGGTTGTGGCCCTGGAAGCCTGGTCAGGAAGGACCCTCGCCAAGCAGCCCTTGACAACAGCCTAGTGAGGCGCAGGCTGGTGAAGTGCAGGTGAGTGCCCTCTGCAGAGGGCGAGCTGAGCATCAGAAAACAGCCCACAACGGCGTGGAGGAGAGTGTTTGTGCTGTGCGCATGTGTAAGAGTTGTCTGGACACAGGCCTGCGGGGCTGGCGCATTTACAGAGGAGGGTGACCCACCCACTCGCCTATCCAGGAGAGATGCACCCAAGTGCCTCCTGAGGGGAAGCAGAGATATATCAGAGCTGGGGTTCATACTCCCAACACCTTACAAATGAATGGCTCAGAGACACCTAAGGATTTGTGGTGTCAAACCTCTAGGGTAGGCCCTGAATAGCCTGGGGACTCCCACGAAAGGGACATCACTCCCCACCCCCACCCCACACACACACACCAGATGCAAGAGTAAATGGCAAAGGGGTGGATGTCAGGGAAGGTTCCCGGGGACCTAGATCACACCGGGGCTGAGTTCTAGCCAAATGCCTGCTTTCCTTCCCGCTGCAAGGTCGCTTCTGGATGACAGAGCTTGCCATCCTCAGAGGGCCTGTAAGGAGCGTGGATACAAAAGCCATTTCAAGAAGAAACGGGATATTCATAATACCTACTCACGACCCTACGGCCCTCACAGAGCTGCTTTCTGTTTCCCTTTGTCCCTCTGTAAAGCCACCTGGGTGGTGATTGGGGGGAGGTACACGGTACTGTCCCAACATTGTTGATGGCTGTATAATGTGCCTTGCTCTTGTGGGAGGCGTCCCCTGCAGCCAGAGCCTCTGGACAGAAGGTGTTGAGGAGGGCCTCAAAGTCACCCCCCGGCTTTGCAGATCAAGAGGCACGCACCTTGCCCACCCTCCTGATACTCCTTCCAGGGCTGTAGTCAAGAAGGGAGGGTTTTTAGGGACAAGGGTTCTGGCAGCAGCAGGGGTGGCATGGTGGACAGCTCTGAACACATGCTTCCAGAGGACCTGGCAGGGGCAACAGCGCAGCCAACAGCGAAGTCTGACCTCCCTGCAGACCCACAGCACATCAGCCAGACCACAGCCGGCTCCCCTTGCTTACAGTGGACACGCACTGTAGCACCCACCACAGGGAAGGGGCGGCAGCTCCAAGGGCATGCTACTTTGAGTTGGAATGTTACTGGTCAGCTCTGAGTTTATCGACCAATGTAGGTAAAGAGACAGTGCAGCACACCTGCACAGAAATGCTGGCACACCCTCCTGGAGTGTGGTCACTCATTGTCACTCCTATTCCAAATCATCATGGAGAACGTGGAAACAATAGCTGCTTTTCCCTCGGGCCAAGGTGACCAACGGCAACCTCCCTCGTTTTGATGAGAGTCAGGATTTCAGAAGTGAGCGTCTCTGGACAAGGCCTCTCCAGTTTCCAGGGCACTCACAATTTTAGTGCCATCTAGAACGCTTGAAATGGTCATTTTAATAAGTACCCGTCTATAAACAGAATGGCTGGGAGTGCCCTCAGTCAGTCGCCCACCAGCCATCTCCTGTAGGCCATGTCAGACTCTCCACACTGACCATTCATGTACTATTTGTCAACAAGTGTCCCCCATGCTACGACACAGCAGCCTCAGTTCGGGTTGGGGGCCCAGGAGTGAAACAGGTTTTTGCTTCATGGAACTTCCATCCTAATGGGGAAGAGTCAGCAAGAGATGCATAATGTGTCGCGAGGACCAGGCCCCAGAGCCATACAAGGGGGAACCCTCCCCGCCACCCCCTCCTCAAAAAAAAACCTGGAAAAAACCTCCACTGGGGGGCAGAACTTTCATAGTTCGCATTTTTACCCACCAGGCGAGCTTGGAGCTCCGTGCTCTGAGTTGGCGCACCCAGGGGCGTTGCCTGGGAAGGTTCTCTCTCGACACTGTGACTTTTTTCCATGAGAGCAGTTTCACTCAAACCTTGTTTTTTGTGAGAGCAGTGTGTGGCTGTGTGAAATTTTGTTCCCAGCTCAGGGGGCGGGGGGTGGGGATGCAACAGAAACTGTTGTGACGTTGCACACAGCTTACAAGGACAGCGCTGTGGGTAAAACTCAAGTGTACGAGTTGTTTTCTCATTTCAAAACAGGTGAAGTGTTGATTGATGACAAACCTCATTCTGGACGTCTATCTACTTCCCAAACTGACAAAAATGGTGACTTGCACTGCATTTGGAGTTCATTCCACCAGGTCAGACTGTTAACCAAGCTTTCTATTTAGAGGCTCTGAAAAGACTGCGTAACAGCACGTGACAAAAAAAAAAGACCTTATCTGTGGCAGACAGGGGACTGGTTTTGCCACCGCGACAATGCAACTGCTCACGCAGCCGTCTCAGTGCGCCAGGTTTTGGCAAAAAGCAGCATGCCTTTCTTGCCCCAGGCAGCTTATTGACCTGACCTTGCTCTTGCGACTGCTTTTTGTTTCTAAGAATGAAGGGGAACATGAAAGCACAGCAATTTGATGACGTAGAAGAGGTGAAGAAAAAACCAGGGAAGTGCTATCAGTCATGCAAACAGATGAGTTTGGAAATGTCCCCAAGAGTGCAATCGCAGATTTGACGAATGCAGTAAGTGTCATGGAGAGTACTTTGAAGGTGATAAGGTCGCTTTATAAACATTAAAAAAAATAGTTTTGAAAAAAATAATTCCAGGTTTTTGGGGGGTATCCCCTCATAAATCGGATAAAGAGGACAGGGGGTGATATGTGTGTGTGTGTGTGTGCGTGTGTGTGCGTGTGTGTGTGTGTGTGTGATGTCCTGTGAGCATTTCCAGAGCTCCCAGAGACAAACGGATGTTCACTCACTACGCTCGGAATCAAAAAGCCACATCAGGAGAACCCAGACCCTGAGAGGGCCGGTGAGAAGCAAGGAAGATGCTCCCTGAGGCAGGCTGACCCAGTGGCCGCCAGGAGGGGCTCAGAATCGGAGTGACCGTGAGGATGGCGGCAGTATGGACTGTAGGACCGGCAGGATTTTCTTCTGCTGCACATGACATGGAGTTGGCTCACGATGAGCTGGAACTGACTCGAATTGACGGCACCACCAACAAGAAACAACACGAGACACAGCAAGTAGCGGCCCAGCAAGAGAAGAAGATTCATCTCTAGCATTAAGTTACAAGGAACTGTGGTGGGGTGGGTGACAAGCTGGGTTGCTAACCTCAAGGCTAGCAGTTCGAAACCACCAGCTGCACCACAGGAAATCAAGACTGACAGTCTTGGAAACCTACAGGTGCAGTTCTGACCTAACAGGATGCCACATGGCTGCTGTGAGTTTGGTGTGAGCCCTGCACGCAAGGGCTGGATTGAGAGCCCCAGAGGAAGAGAGAGAGAACCAGGCAGGGGCTGGTGGTGGGAACTGTGAGCCTCCTCCAGGGGCAATGTCAGCCCTGGACTGGAAGAACTAAGAGCTCCCAGGAGTGGGTGTTACTGCCACAGGGACTCTCCTTTGAAAGGGGTGTGTGTGCCCCAGATGGGGATCCACCTGACCAGGGACCACCTGGGACTGGCTCTGCTGCTGACAGCACTGTCATGCTGTGTACCCGGCGGAGAACAGGTCACATAAGGCAGCTGACCGAAGGAGCTCTTTCTCTGTCCAATCGTGGTCTCCGGGAGGGAGCATGACTGTGCTGGGCAGCCCTCTTCATGATTACAACGTTAACCACCCCACCACCCAGCACCCCTATCCCCAGTCTGGAAGGACCTCTGGGTCGCTGCTCATTCACCAATATGCTGGGGGGCCCTGCTCCTCCCACTGCAGCACCTACCACGGGCCTGGCAGCCACCAGCTCTAAGCACATTTCTTGAATCAACCCACGGACAAAGCAGCAAGAAACCTGAGCCCAGGGACGGGGCCTCTTGCCCAAGCTCAGCCTTTTTAAGGGCAGCTGGAGGACAACCCACAAGCTTGTCTTTAGAGCTACTTTTCAGTGACGATTACATTAGCAAGACCCAATATTTGGTTTGTGATTTTTATACTGATTAATCATATGGTCTATTTAGTTACAATTCAAGATCTCATCATGTCCTCCCCCTTTTCCTTTAATGCTACTTTCATTAAGTTGGGCTTTTGCCCAACATTCTAACTCTTCAACACTGAGGAATTCCTACCAGGCTCCCCCATGGATGTGGGGGCCTCGTTCAGGAGCAAGTATGCCAGGGTCTCCTGACTGCCCAACGAATCCTTCCTGGGTCCCTGCCACCATCAGCCCCAGGGAGCTCCAGGGGGCCTGCTGTCCCTGACCCACACCTAGCCCCCAGCCTTTAAGGAGTAAAACAGTCCGCTGAGAGCATCTATCTGGACAGCTTGTCCAGAAGTCATGCCCCCGTCCCTATTAATAGGCACTCACAGCTTCAAGGGGAGGGCAGAAATCAGGGTGGCCTTGGGTGGCCACTCGACAGTCAAGTGATCACTGCCCACCAAAGTACTGAGCCTGCTGGCCCACAGATCTTAACTGAGCACCTACGACTCAACGGCACCAACAACAAGAAACAACACGAAACACAGCAGGTTCTGTACTAGGAGTTGGAGGCACAGCTGTGACATGTCCCAACAGAGCTCCTCGAGTCCAACAGCCTGGTAAAGGGAGACAGGTCGGAAAGGAGGGAAATGAGCAAGGTCACACCGGATAGTAACGGGAGAAGGACTTTGAATCCAGTGCTGGCCATGGAATTCCCGGGCATGCTGGGTAGAGGAAGCCCAGTGCCACTGAGCAGGGACCCCACTCAGTGACTTCAGGACAGGAGTGGCCATGGCTCAACCAGGGAGGGCGGCAGTGCTGAGAGCCAGACGAGGGTCCCAGCACCTCGGAGGTGAGACTACAGAGGGTCTCTTCACAGGGCAGCTACCGGCTTCGAACAGCATCCTCAGGAGGCAGGGAAGGCTTGCTGGTGGGCTAAATATATGGAGGGAGGGATGGGGCCACGCAGCTGGGTTTTAGAGCAGCTGTCTGGCCTGACTTCCTGAGATGAAGGGGTGACCCACAGTGGGGGTGAGAGGGGGAGAGAATGTGTGCAGTTTGCTCGTCAAGTCATGTCTCATTTGAGTTGAGTTGTTAGTAGAGCAGAGACTTGGCTATCTGGGCGGATATACAGGCATACATACATACATACACACACACACACACACACACATACACACACACCATACTTCTATGGATGGCTTTAAAATTAAAGCCCATGAAGTGAATGTATGGGATCGAGGGGCAGAGATGAAGATATCAGAGTAGGGGAGCCCCAAACATACAGCCACCCCAACATTAGAGGTTGAGCGGGGGTGGAGATCCAGTACACAGGGACTAGTGAGGCGGGGTTAGCTAGGAGCCTCTGGTGCCCCAGGGATTAGGTGAGTGGGGGTGGGGGTGGGGTAGCGGGGTGACCACGACAGGGACATGAAGGAAGAATTCTAACAACGAGACAAGGGCCAGCAATGCCATTCATTTGGCTTTTTCTTCCCCTGGTCCTTGCGCACAACCACACTGAAAGGACAAGACTTCACTGGGGGGGGGGGGGGGGGCTAAAGCAGCGCACCCACTATGGAGAGCAGTATAGCGTTTCCTCGAACAATTGGGACCAGCCATCCCACATGGGCCATTCCAGTTGGCCTGTGCCCTACAGCCACATGCATGGTGGCACTGTGCATGAAACACCGAGATGGCAACGGCGGAACTACCCACCAGTGGAGAAAGGCTGGGTCACATGTCTGTGTAAACCCCTCAGGACATGGATGGAACTGGAGGCCGTTAACACTGT
Organism: Tenrec ecaudatus; assembly: GCF_050624435.1. Lineage (NCBI taxonomy): Eukaryota > Metazoa > Chordata > Mammalia > Afrosoricida > Tenrecidae > Tenrec > Tenrec ecaudatus. The sequence continues at coordinate 128,945,339 of NC_134541.1, forward strand.
GTGCAAGAAGTCAATCACAAAAAGGCAAACTTCATGCGAGACTACTGTTATCTGAAACAACGTTTTCACGCTTAAAGAAAGACTGATGCTTACCAGGGCTGAGGGGGAAAGTAAATAGCATAAAGGGGAGACAGGTGTTAACTTCCGTGAAGGGGAAGGCAATGGCCTACAAGAGGAGATGGGGGGAACGGGGTGAGCCCTTGGGAAGTGTGGTAAGTTGTTGAAAACAAAAACGATGATTTGCTGTGATGATTTGTTCTGTTCTGTTAAGCCCTGCTTAATTCACAACAAAAAGTTTCAAAGAGATCAAGAAAAAGAAAGTATTCCATTTTGAAATGCGTAGTTCTCGGCCCCTGGAGAAGGAGAATTTTCCTTTCTTTTAAAATAATGGGTCTTCAAAGAATAGCTCCAGCCTAGCCAAACCATGTTCACAGCCTCCACAAAGACGGGCAGGCATGATGGCAGGCGGCAGCGCAGAGCTCAGAGCTCGGAGAATTGACAATGCCTGCGCATTGCAGGAGAAGGTGAGGCTTTTGTCGGGAGGGGAAGAGGTGACTTGACAGTTGATAGCTCTGGGAGTGGAAAGAGAGAAAAAGAGGGAGAACAAGCAGAAAAGCAAAAGGAGGTTCAAGTTCAAGATTCCGTCTCCCCTGGAAGAAAGAAAGCCACACTGGAATAATTCTATGTCGCCCGAGTCAGAGCTGCTCTTGTTTCCCCTGAACCAGGAGGTAGCAGGGCAACTGTACAAACAGAAACACGTAATTTTTACACCTCCGGTTTAATGAGACACAGGAGGGAGATTAACTGATGCAAATTTAGAGGTTTTCAATATGTAAATGATGCCACCGTTTGTAAATGCCAAAATGCTGCCACGTTCACACTAGTCATCAGATCTTTAATGGCAGCTCCAAAAAGCAAGGTAAAGAGGAGGAAAGACTGGTGGCAGAAACATTCCCCCCACCCCCCACAGCTGTCCACAAAGCCCTCGGGCGACCCCTTCCATAACTTTCAGCTTTTAAGGGGAATCCATTTGAAAATGCCTGCTCCCGGCTGCGTTTTTCAGTAAGATTTGCTTATGTGTATTTTTGGTTCACATTCCCCCTCTCTTAAGACAGACTGCTGTTCTGTTTTACTCTGAGTATTCAAAAGAATACTGCACGGGATGGTGGGGGGGGGGGGTAAGAGGTGGGGCAGTAGTAGATCCCTACACCTCACACCATATACACAAAACTGCTGTCAGATTACAGAAAGCAGTTACTACAAAAGAAATGTGAGGGCTGTTGGACAATATAATTAATACTGAAGATAATTAAAATATTTTTAAACCATCGCAGGAGTGTATTAACAGGGTACTGCCAGAAATTCAAGCCAGATTTTAAAGAAGATGTTTGTGGAATGAGGGTTATTATTGCTGATATCAGCTAGAGCTCGGCTAAAAACAGAAGTACCAGAAAGATAGTTACCTGTGTTTAATTGACTATGCAAAGACATTCAATTGTGTGGATCGAGTTATGAATAACCTTGTGAAGAACTGGAATTTGAAAACAGTTCACTGTCCCGATGCACCAAGGGGCAGTCATTAGAACAGAACAAGGCAATACTGCATGCTTTCAACACACACCAAAAAGTGCGAAGTTGTCCTCTTAGACCATGGCTATTCAACCTGTATGCTGAACAAACGTACCACTAGGATTGGAAGGAGACTCGTTAACAACCTGCAGTATGCAGATAACTCAACCTTACTTGCTGACAGTCAAGAGGACTTGAAGCCCTTGCTGACGAAGATCAAAGAGTACCCAGCCTTCAGAGTGGATCGGCTCCTCAACCTACAGAAAACAAAACGCCTCAACCAAACCAACGGGCAGCATCATGGTCAGTGGAGAAGAGACAGAAGTTGCCAAGAATTTTACTTTACTTGGATCCACAGCCCAGCCCCTTGGCAGCAGCAGTCAGGAAATCAACTAATGTACCGCACTGAACAGCTCGGCTGCAGAAGGCCCTTTTAAAGTGTTAACGTTAAAAAGCAGCAAAGATGTCGCTTTGAAGACTAAGGGGCGCCTCACCCACGCCAGGATATGTTCAACGGCCCCCATGCATGTGAAAGCGAGAGAAGGGACAGGGAAGGCTGAAGAGGAACGGATGCATTTGAATTCAGGTGTCGGTGACGAGTATCGAATATACCACGGACTGCCAGAACCAATCTGCGCTGGAAGGACGGCCAGAAATGCTGACCTTGGAAGTGAAGTGAAGACGGCGAGGCGTCCACCTCGTGTACCTTGGGCATGCAATTAGGAGGGGACAGTCCCTGGAGAAGACAAATAGAGGGCCAGTGAACAAAGAGAAAGAGCCGAAATGAGATGGCCTGAAAGAGTGGTTGCAGCCACGGGCTCCGACATGACCAACAGCCAGTGTCCACCAACCCATACCCATGGCAGGATACACAGAGTGCGCACGGACACCTAGTGGAGGATGACTCGGTCATGAAGGAGAGATGACACCTCAACACATGCGACAACATGGACGGACCTTGAAAACATTCTACTGAACCAAATACGTCAGGCACAAAGGGCCAAATACGGCATGATCTCTCTCACTTTACTGAATGTGACCCAGGCAACTGGATACACAGCAAAGCCTATTTGCGGTGACCAGGGGTAGAAGGGAGGGAGGAGGCGTTTCTGTCAACGGTAGCAGGGTATTTTGGAAAAGTCCAGTTGCAATGGTTGCCCAGCAGGATGACTATACCCAAGGTCACTGAATTACACATGTAAAAATGATTTTAGCACGCTCGTGGGCACACAGACACACACAACACAGGGGTAGCCTTAAAAAGGCCATAGGAAAACTCCAGGAGCTTTTAATTCTATTTTCCCATAAGCTCTTTGAAAACACCTTGTGAATGACGTATTTTACCAGAATTATATAAGGGAGGGGATGTTCCAAGCAGTGCGTGGGAAAGGGGAATTGAAAGCTCACACACCTTTTGAAGGCCCTGGCATAAGTATTTTACCACTATAACCAAACCACCAGCAGCAAATAACAAATATAAATACAAAAAAAAAAGAAGCGAGCAAGCAACCCCGGAGAAGAATATGCACAGGATCGCAGGACTGTTTACAGACAAGAGCTACTTGTGGGTATGAAGAGCTGGCCCGTCTCACTTTTGACACGAGCCCGGCACTAGCCTGAGAAGAGGACAGCCCGTGGACTCCTGGTGCGGGGCGCCAGGTGATGCAGCCATGCTTTCTTATGCCAAGCCAGCCGATATCTAAGGGTCGACCCTACCCAAGGGCTCGAGGACATGCATCTGCACAGAGCCAACTGCGGTGGCACTCCCTCACGCCACAGTGGGTAGTTCAGGGACTACACCTCTGCCCCTCAATCCGAAGATCATGTAGCCGAAGGGCCTGAGTGCTACCAAAAAGGAGTGCGGGTGAAGGGACCCAGGAGAATCAAGGGGTGGGGGTGCGACTTTAAACAGGGTGATCATCAGGGTCTGGGTGCCTCTTTGGAAAGACAACCTTAGAATCAAGACCTAAAGGAGGGAGGGTGTCATCCAGGGTTCTGAGCCATGCAAGGGTCCCGAGGCACGGGGCACGAAAGCAGGGGTACAGCTGGAATGGACGACTTGGGGCTAGGGGACACTAAGAGGTGCCGGGTATCAAAAAGACACCTGTGAGGACCCGGTTTAGTCTCGGAATGAGGAAGTCGCTTCAGCAGGGTTCAGAGGCTTGACAGGATCTGGCGGGTTCTCCCTGGGTAGCACCTGGGCTGCTGTGTAGACCAATGACCCAGGCAGGGGAGGGTGGGGGAGCTCTCAAACCAGGGAGGTGGCCCAAGGGCCTGCACCCCCTGTACATGCTAGGAGAAGAGTCAGCAGGACGTCCAAACCGACCGGAGACAACGAGAGGCAAGGATGGACGAGGCTCGTGGCCCCAAGGAGGGCATCGGCAGTGGAGACAAGGCTTGTCAGAGTGAAAAGCTGCAGGCCGCACGGGAGAGGATGTCTCTCGGGAGAGCAACGGCGGTGTTGCTGTTCTACTGAGGGAGCTATGGAGGAAGAGGGGCCACCCGTGGAAAGAGCAAGGGGTTTGCTATTCCGTTCTAACCAAGACCACCTGTGTCCGAGACACATCGCTAAGTGAAAAGGGCAAGGTGGGGAAGAACGAAGGAGGGGGGAGAGGAGAGCAGGGAGAGGTGGGAGAGTCCTTAAGGAAGTTTCCATGTGCAAAGCCAAAGGAACCATTGAGAGCACGCACAGTAGAGGCCTCTGGAGTGTAGGAGCAAGAGGACTTCGGCTTCCTTTAGTCTGTGTATATCTGCAGTGGTTTGATTTTTATGAGCATATATAACTTTTTGAAATTGTCTCTGCCTACTTCTATCGCCTCAGCACATGCATGTGAAAGTTGGACAATGAATAAGGAAGAAAGAAGGGATGCATTTGAATTACGGTGCTGGCAAAGAACACTGACAGTAACCCAGACTGCCAGGCAAACAAGCAAAACAATCTTGGAAGAAGTCTAGCCAGAATGTTCCTTAGACGCAGGGATAGGCGAGCTCTCTAACACTGTCAGGGGAGACCAGTCCCTGGAGAGGGACATCATATTTGGCAAAGTAGAGGGTCAGTGCAAAGAAGGAAGGCCCTCGACAAGATGGATTGACACAGTGGCCGTAACAACGGGCTCAAACCTAGCAACCAGGGTCAAGATGGTGCAGGACCGGGCAGTGTTTCCCTTCTATAGTGTATACGGCTACTATGAGGGGGAACTGACCACACCTGCTAACCCCCCAGCATATTATATACATGTACGTATTTATAGAAGTATGTATTTGTGCATCCCCGGGTAGTACAGATGAACAGCCACTGACAGAAAAATTGGTGTACCCAGGGCACTTCAGAAGAAAGGCCTGGCAAACCCACTTCCCGCAGACCCGTCCCTGAAACTCTGAAAGTCATGGGAAATTCGCGGTTCTACTCTGGCATGCACACGGTGCTTGTCATGAGTCAGAGCTGAGCTGGAGGCAAGCCCACCAGGGCTAACGAGCTAGCCGTTTCATCGAGGGTACCATGCCCAAGTCCCCAGATCGGGTCCAGGGACTAGCCTACTGTCACCCGTCACCATGTCCTAGAACTGCAGCCATCGCTTCCAGCCTCTCTCAACACGCAGATCCCAGCAGGCCCTTCTCCAGGTGGAGTGCTCCTCTCAGCTGCCTTTCCTTGTCTTGCCAGTGCGCCCATCACACGCACAGCGCACAAATGCCTCCGTATCACAAATACAGCCAGAGGGATGCATGGGGCCCGATCCCTCTCTCCCTCGCTGCCACGGTGCACGGCTCTTTTCTCTACAACACAGAGGGAATGCCACTCTCCCCAGCTGCAAAGGCCAACCTGTAATATATCTCCCTCTATATTTAGGTGATAGAATTAGATCCCAATTTAGCTGACTTTCATCTCAGAGCGTGTGATGTTTTCCAGGGCGGCCTGAATTCGATTTCCGACCAGTTTGAGTTTTCTGGAAGCTGGGATTTAAAGCTCCTATTCCTTAACTCTGCCGCCAGAGAGAAAAGTTGGGGGAATGTTAACCCAGCCTTTCATTCCCTCGCCAGTGGCCCCCAGCTGGGGAGAGGGGTGAGGAACGGGAGGAGAGTGGTTGAGGTGGAAGAGTCCTAGCCGAGACCCCGGGAGGCCTGAGGCCCATGGTCTTGGACACGAGTGGGTTCTTCGGGGCCAGATGAAAAGCGGATCATCTTATCCCAGAGGAGTTCCTCTGTACACCTTTTCCTCTCTCTCCCTTTTAAAAAGCCTTCCAATTCAAGGGCCCTGAAGGGTAAGGGGAACGCTCTATTTCCCAAGCTGGGTGTGGACCACACACGATTCACTCAGTGGACACGGGGTGGACGCTGCATTTTCCCCACAGGCTGACATGCACACAATTCCCTCCGTCCAAAGTCCCTTCTGTTAGCAGACTGTGTCCTGGAGGTCTGCAGGAGGGGTCCAGAGGAGTCCACGTGGAGAACACATACCTTGGGGGCTGGGACACCCAGGAGAGTCCAGCAGGTCACAGCGCCACCCACAGGGGAAGCCAACAGCGACTGGGGGCCCTGGGCGGAGTTCGGGCAAGGGCTGGACGCCGAGTTCAGACCCCGAGGAAATGAGTGCAGAGGTGGCCAGCCTCCACTGGAGAGGCAGGCCTGGGGCTGGGACTAGGGTAGGGCGAAGGGGTGGCTTACTCTCTCCAGCAAGGCCAGAGAGCCCTCGGACACTCCACTGTCTGAAAAGCACTCCTTTCGAACCCAAGGGTCATTTTGAGCATCAAATAAAGGAAGGCCAGAGCTGGCCGACAGAATCCATGCCTCTAGAGCAGGAATGTGGCCTCCGCCCTGGGTCAACTTGCTCACCATTGCACCACACTGGTCACCACCCCGATGGGAACCCTCCAAACACCCCTACTGCCTGGCAGACAGGAGGCCCCTCGGGTCCCAGTCATCCTCTCTTCTCTGCCCGGTCACCTCCTGCAAGTGACCCACCACGGAGATATGCACATGGACCTCACCCACTGGTCACAGTAAGACAAACTCAAAACTCCCTGCTGTCCAGTCGGTTCCAGCTCAGCGCCCCTCTAGGACAGGGCAGAACTGCCCCGATGGGTTTTAGAGACAGTAACTCTTTAAGGGAGTAGAAAGCCTCGTCTTTCTCCCCGGGAATGGCTGGTGGTTTTAACTGGTAACCTTGCGATTATCAGCCTGACTTGTAACCAGGATGCCACCAGGACTCAGTAGATTGATCTAAAGGAGGCGCCTGGCCCACACAGGACCAGGGGCTTCTCCCCAACTTTAGGAATGAGACTCCGACAAGCTTAGTTGGTCTCCCTTCTGGGTGACTGGCCGCAATAGCATGAACATCCAGGAGCAGAATGAAGCAGAACGGCCCCATTGGCAGAGCAACCGGAAAAGCCAAGCCGGGCAGCACACGTGCCCAGCCTACCAAGCTCCTCAGGGCTCGACGCTGCTCCTGGCTGTTGGTGGCATGCTCTGGGGGCAGACCCCGGCCTTTCCTTAGCCCTGCCAGCCGCAGATGCTGTTTATGTTTAGCCACGATAAGCCTTACAGCGCTCCCTGGCCTCAGACAGCACACCTCCATCCCCGAGAGAGACTGGGAGGGAGGGACGCACCAGGCGGGTTGAGAAGGAGAGAGAGAATGAGATGCCTCCCTGCGTTGAAGATCTCTACTGTACAGGCGCCGAACCAGAGATCTGCAAAGGAGCACCCCAGCCTGGCTTCAAGAAGTTCCAGGGGAAATGCCATTACCTTCTCAGTCCAGTTTTCCACAAACTTTTTGAAGCGCCCTCATAGGTGTGCACTATGAACAGTGGACCTGAGATGATCTCGTCATCTTCTTTCAGGAATATGTACTGCTACCTCTGCTAACTGGCGGATATGCGCCCATGCCATTTGCCTCCCAGAAACTCAGAGCCCACAACAGAACTCAGCCGGTTCTCTTTATGAGGCTGCTGGGAGGACTGTTTGCAACACCAGAGGGTCATCTACACATCAGGAGTCATGTGACCCATCGAGTTACCCTCTCTGGGTGCTAGGGAGCTCACAGCCCAGGCGGTGGCTCACCCTTTCCATGAGCCCCCCGCAGCCTGATGGCCTGCTCCTCACGCGATGCTGTATGCGCCTTTGCAAGCTGACGGAAACCGTTCTTAGGGGGCAGATCACAGCCAGTGGCAGGCCAGCAGTGTGGCAAGTGCGTGGACCTAGAACCAGCACAGCAACCCCGACTCACTGGATGCGTGGCCTGGGCCCAGCCACTGAGCAGTTCTCTTCAGACACAAAATACCTGCTCAAGTGGCCATGAGGATTAAACGAGCTAAGGGCTGTGAATGTGTTCTGGCACAAAGTAGGTGCTGAGTAAAAAAATAAAAATCAGTCTCCTTGATTCCCATCAGACTCCTTCCCCATCTCCTCCTCCTCCTAACAAGGCCCCAATGGTGGAGCTCAACCTGCAGGCAGCCCTGGGGAACCTTTGCCCGCCGCAGGGGGAGCCCCAGAGCAGGCATGTGAAGGTGGGAAATGCTCAGCAGTGGTCTGGGGGACCAGCTCTGCCCTCCTGGCCCTGCAAAGCCCTCCGCAACTCTGCCCTGGAGGCCCTTGTGGGAGGTACAGCCCCTACCCTGGCTGCAGAGGGAAGGCAGCTCCCATCTCCTCCTCAAGGCGGAGCAAGCTGTCTGGACAGACCACAGACAAGCTCCTTCTTGACTCTCTGGTCCTGGAGGTCCATCGGCCAGTGGGCTCCCCCTGTCAGTGCAGGCTCACCAGTTTTTCCACCCCATGCCGCCTGCCCCTGTCACTCAACGTCATTCTGGGCCACTTCCCTCAACTGTCAGTCAGTGCTTGCTTGGAAACTAAAGCCTCATTTGAATTTTAACAAGCGCAGCAATTAGAATGGCCAATCTGCTGCAGAGCGCATTTGAAACCCAAATACAGATTATGCTAGGACTTAAAATGCAGGCATATCTATGTTAAGTCCTAGCCCAGGTCTGGTTTGAATTCTTTCTTTTTTTTTTTTCTCAAAAGGCTAACTAACCTCTTTTGTACGGCAACCACTTCAGGGAGCTTGCAGGGCTGAGCAGGAAAGGGGTCTGAGCAGTGGAATCCAGACTGGCAGCTGGGGGGTGTGTGAGGGCAGGCCAGCGCCTGGTCTTTTCAAGGTAAACGCTTGTTTCCATGGACCTGTTTCAGTGGGCCCCAGGAGCACACACTGCACACATTTCCAACTAAAGATAGAAGCTATGCTTAAAATCCTAATTTGGTATTTTTGGAAGTTTGGGTTTCTTTGATCCAGCCAAAAGAGGCTTAAAATTCAGCTTCACAACTATTTTCGTCCGTGCTCCACAGCACGGCTCTGAAATGGCTGATGGAGCTTCCCTCTGGCCACTGGAGAGGGGGGCGCCACAAACCTACTCGTTGGAAAACCCGACCTCTGGGGGCCAGCTAACTGGACAGCTTGCCTTTCCGAATTATGGAGATTCCAGTTTGGGGGTTGGGTTTTTAAAAAGGAGATGGAATTCAAATTTCAAAACAACAACAAAACAAACCAGGAGCTGGCCACTCTGGTTCAGTAGACTCAGCCATCCCTAAGCCAAGGATCTCTAAGATTTTCTCCTGAAGATTCAGGGGGCGCTGGCTCCTTTTAACTCTGGATGCAAACAGTTCGACGTCCTCAGGTTACCGTGAGCCACAGGCTGTGGGGTGCCCACTATGATTTGGGGAATGGAATCCAGACGGACTAAATGAGACCAGTTTCTACCCTATTCTCACCACAAGCCCATAGAGCGGCCCGGCCAGACCCTTACCTGACAGAAAGGGGCTTGCAGGACCGGTGCCTAGCCCTAAGGCCCCATCAGGTCAGGTGTGAAGGGTGGAGGGGTACCCTCCGGGTCTACCAAGTACATCTCCTCGCTATCCTGCCCCCCACTCCCAGTTCTCCCCCACTGAAAATTCAAAAGAAACTGCCTTTGAGTTGATTCCATTTGATCCACAGCAACCCTAGAGGCCAGGGTAGAACTGCCTATAGGCTTGGGGTCCTGTGGCTGTAACTCTTTACGGAAGCGGAAAGCCTCATCTTTCTCCCGCAGAGTGGCTGGTGATTTCGAACTGCTGACTTTAAGGTGAGCAGCCCAATTCGTAACCCACAACACAACACAGGGCTCCTACCCAGGCCACAGGGAATCCAAAGGGTTATGATTACTTTGAGTAACAGAGACGCCACCTGAGCGTGTCAGGGCTCCGAGGACTCTGTGATGTCCTTGTCACAGCCCCTAATGAAGATGCGGGCCTGGGGACAGGAAATGGCCTGTCTAGGATCAATTCTGACTGTTTGTTTCTAGGGACCCTTTACATAGTCATCCAAAACACGTGGTACGTGGATTGTCCCTTTGTATCTCGCACACCATTTCCAGGACGCGGTTTAATTAAACCATTGAGTTAATAGAACCTGGGTTTGTGGTTTTCGCTACCGACGGGACAAGCCTGGGCTCAGCAACTTGCCTTTATTTCTTCCAAGCAGTTATAGACCTTCATTTGCCCAGAAAAATTGCCTTCAATGAACATTACACACACAAGAAGCTTTTAAAGGCTCCGAAAACCTGCAGTTTTGAATCTTTCCCACTGGAGACGGCATCCGAATTGTCAGGTCTGAGCCGCGTTTCAGAAGCTGTTCAGGCTTTATTGGTCTCTAAAGAGATGCTTCCAGGAGCCACTAATGTGTTCAACGGGAACAGATTCCAAACCAGCCCTTTGCATAAGGCAGGCGGCCCAAGCACGGGTTGGATGGGGGTGCTCGGTGGACTTGGCAGACCCCACTCGCAGGGGCCCTTCCAGGCTCGAGGCCAGCACAAAGAAGGCCCGGGCTATTATCCTTGCCCGCCACATAGACCCCACACCTCCCCTTCGTGCTCCGTCCACCCGGCCCACCCCGGGCATCTCTGCTCCTCAGGACAACTGTGTCGCCCTCTTGGAAACAGCCCCCTGGCCAGTGGGTGACTCGTCCCTAAGAAGCACAGGGGCTTTCACCCACCCAGGAGTGGCATTGGCTCTGTCCCCGCCAGCACCACCCCCTTAGTTGTCTACCAGGCTGGGGCCACTAGGCCCAGCCCCACCCCTCAGGCCACTGAGTCTGCGCAGCTCCAGCCGCTTGGACAGAATGCAGCTCCATGCAGCTCCGGAAGCACCAGGCACTCCCCGCATTTTCAAGAGAAACCAGGCGGCCGGGGTTTTGCATGGGGAATCCCACTTTGCTAAGGGAATGGAAACGCCGGCCAAATAGCCGGTGATGCCCGCTAACCCCCATCAACCATGACCCATCCGTGCTTCATTTGTGCCTTCTCTGCTGCATCTTTTGGAGGCAAATCTCAGACATGCTATGGCATCATCTTGTCTCATCTGTGAATCCCTAGAAGACGGGGACTCTTGCTAAAAAGACCAGGACAAAGAAGAAGCGTTCTCCGCCTGTAAACAGGTAGTCTCAGAAACTCAATGGGACAGTTCCATTTTGTGCTAGAGGGTCACTGGGAGTTCTACATCGACTCGATGGCAGCCCGTTTGGAGTATGGGGCCTTCCTTAAAATAAATAAATACATAACCACAGTACCATTAAAACTCAAGTATCAAATACTGCCTTGGAAGTTGTCGTCAATGTTAACAAAAACCTTAACCTTCATGTGTCCAAGACGGTGCTGTCTCTGGGTGACAGCATCAGGTTCCACAGCAGGGGTCTTAGTGCACAGAACATGTTCTTGTCACAACGGCCCAATCTGGCAGGTGGAGTAGACATAGAAGGCAGCAGAAGCACACTGGACCTGCTTGCTGTGCTGCCTTCAGAAAACAGCTGCGAGCGAAATGACTCCTTTCAACAAAGGGCTTCTGAATGCCCCCTCATGCCAGGAGGAAGGGCACCCATGAAGCCCGGCAACAGAGTCCCTCCGAGGGGTCCTAGGGGCACAGGAGGGGGCATGGCAGGCAGGCAGTGTGACACTGCTCCTTTCCTGGCCTTTGACAGCCACAGCCAGAGTGGACTTTCTGAAGCACAAGCCTGAACCTGGCACCTGAGACAGGAGAGAGAAGCCTGAATACTAGAGCCCCCCACCATCTACCACAGCACTGGCCATCTCAGATGCAAAGGACACATGGTGTGGGTCATAGAGTGTCTGAGTAAGGATCGGACACCTTGCAGGGGCATGACATGCAGGAAGACAACCACGGGGCAGCTCGGAGGGGGGAGCAGCTGTAACCTACAGCATGGCGGGCCCCTCCTTTTCATCCCTTCAGGTTCTACCAAGGTCCAGAAGCACCCCTGGAGCAGGGTCTCACCCACCTACATCATCATCCCACACACCCCCTTCCACTCTTCCCTCATCCCTCCCATTTCCTCACCTGCTGGCCTTTCTTCCTTGTCCCTCCCTTCATCAACCCCCACCCTGCCCCCTCCCCTTTCCTCCATAAGCAATAAAGGGCTTAACGTAAATTTCTTCATGGATTCCCATGTCCCAGTCATCCAGCAAGACGGGACAGCTCACCTTGCCCTGCTGTCCACGCCCTCGTCTAGAATGTTCCCTGCTCTCAGTGATAAAAGGCAAGGCGGCTCTAAAGCATCTTTTCTTCTAAGAATAAAACTGCGGGAAAGTAAAGAGAGAGATTGGCCACCGGTTAGTGACTCACCTCAGGCCAGGTTCTGAGAAAGCAAAGGAACCCAGAGTCCAGCTGAGAAATACTGGGCATGGCCTTAGAGCATGACGGGAATGAGTCCACTACACTGTGTCAGCACAAGGCAGGGCTGTGGGTCTCCCATCCTGGCCAAAGGGGGTGGTGGTGGGGAGGTAATCTGTGCCCTGCTGGTTCCAGCGCCAGGCTCCCCCTAGGCAGTAGGGTCTGGCCCTTTGCCCACCTGGCCAGCCTCCCTGGCTCATCACACAGCCGGCCAGCCTCCCTGGCTGCCCTCCCAGATCTGTCTGTGTGGTTGGCTAGCCAGTGTGGAGGCCACCATGGGAGGGCACCCGCATTCTCGATTCTCAGCCTGGCCGGATCCCAATCCCATTGCCCCACCACTCTGCACCCCCAATACGGCCCCCCATTCACTGACAGGGATGGGAGCAAGCCACTGGGTCTAGAACTCAAGTGTCACCTTCTCAGTGACGGCTCACATGCCCTCCGGTTGAAATGAATCTCTCTCTATTGAGGGCCGGACCACGAATCGATCCATTCTGCCAATCATCACATTCTGACAGCACCCACCTGGGCGGTACAGCGTCCTATCTTTGAAAAGGATTCACCGCTGCGGCACAGCTATTGGCTTGCAGGCTCGCCTTCCTGCCCAGTGGTGCTCGAGAGCCGGGATCAATGTGGGAGCCAGAGCCCCAGGTGACCAGAAGGGCCGGCAGGATGATTGGAAGCACTGAGTTATTTGCTGGGGCTCCTGGCGCTCCCCTAAATGATAGGCCACACACTGTCTGCCTCTCTGTTACACGTCACCTTGTTCTGAGAGAAAAGCTGTCCCCTTCGCTCGTGCCTGCGCTGCCTCAGTTTGTCAGGGGCTGTCTGGGTGTGCATTCTGGGGGACATGCACCCACACTCCTCGTGGGGGACGCAAACCTTCTCTTTGAAAAGTTACTTGCAAACTCTAGGGCAGCTGATTGTGTGGTGCACTTGAGTCGCGCCTTCGCAGACTCCCTTACAGCAGGCCTCGCGGGTGAAGCATCCGAGTTGTGCTCTTCGTTGACGCTATTTATAACTGCCAGCTGCGCGGGGCCCCCAGCTGACCGCCATGAGTGGAACATTCTTTTGTGCCCTTTCCTAGGACAGGCTGGCGGTTTTGGTCACTGAGCCCACGCAGACTCACACTGAACCTCCTCACTGCCATCGAGTTGATGCTGGTCAGAGTAGAACTGCCCTGGTGAGTTTCTGACACTGTAACTGTTAACAGGAGTAGAAAGCCCCATCTTTCTCCCTCGGAAGCAGCTGGTGGTTTCGAACTGTTGACCTTGTGGATCGCAGCCCAATGCATAACCACTATGCCACCAAGTCAGAACTGCTCCTCCCCACCCCCACCCCCAAGCACTTCTTAGGCCATGATCTTTGTGACTCTGTAAGACAGAGTGGACTGCCCCACCGGTGGGCGACGCAGTCATCCTGAGGAGAGCACATTGGCAGGTCTTTTCTCGCAGGGGGTGATGCGGCATGTGGCACATGTGACAACAGCAGCCCCAGCCACAAGGCTCTTGTGTGAAAATAAACCATTCCTGACCCAGAGACTAGCCACTTCTGAGGGTGCACAGTGGCAAATAAATAAATAAATAAGGGAAGTGTTTTGTTTATTTGGACTAGAAATTGGGACAGAGCAGGCAGGTGCTCACCTGAGCGAGGTAGCGACATGGGGCCCAAGGTAAAGAGGCAGAAGGGACAAGGGTTCTGCTGAACTCCATGACCCTCCTTCCCTCCCTCCCCCAGCTCCTGGGCTGTGGTGGAGGCAGCCGGAGGTCGCATCCAAGGCTTGCAGACCAGGGAGAATCTTCTCTGCTCTGGTCCAAATGTACCATCCTCCCTGGGAGGCCTGCAGCCAGAGACTGGGGCTGGCTGGAGGCCACGGCCCTCCTCACCCTGAAGGGACCATACTCCAGTTCGGGAGATGGTGGGACAGAGGTCTAGGGTTTTCAGGTCTGGTTGGATGTCTGCTGATCTGTGCCTCCGTCTGCCATGCTCCAAGTCACCTATTTCCAAACACAATGTCCCCTGTTGCTCCGGCCTCTAGGATGCGGGTGGGAGTGTAGAGATCCAAGGAGCGTGCAAAAGGGGATGGAAAATGTGGAGCCGAGCAAAGCTTCCTTCATTGGAACTTCTTTGAGCCTCAAAGCGCTCTTGCACACCATTCTACCCCAGGCTCCTCCCGCAGCAAGAACAGCAGTGGTAATAATAGCCAACACCACCATTACCTGCTACTGTTGTGTGAACTCGCGCTATTGTTCCTGAACTTCACAGTTGAGAAGGCTGAGACAGAGGGAGGCTGAAGAGTGGGGCCAATGTTAAATTCGGGTGGAGCCAAAATGTAAGCCGAAGTGGTGGCCCGTCTCCTCAACCTGCCTCCTTCTGCAGCCGAGGCACTGCCCCTGGGTGTGCGGTGGACACATGCCGCACAGTGTGAAGGGCAGGGCATGGGTGTGCGCTGGAAATTCATAGCAGCCTAGCTTCCAAGCAGAACTGGCTCCTACCTATCTTTTTAAGGAATAGCTGTTGTCACTTGTGCTCTCTGGAACACATTTTGGGAAAATAGTCACTAGAAATGCAAGGCGCAGGTGTTGGACCTCAAACCTGGATCCTTCTTGTGTGAAAGAGGGACAAGAAGGAGCCAGCGTACCTCGCCCTTGCAGGGCCCAGGAGAAGTGAAACCACGTCAATCCAGGGCCTGTGCCAGTGCTGCTCTGAGGCACCGCAGGGAGTAACTGGCAGCCCTCCCAAGAGGCTGGCGCTCCCTCCTGGGGAAGCTGACAGGTAGGGAAGCAGGACGCAGGCCTGCCACTCCATCCACTGACTTGCCGATGGGTTTTCCTCCATGCAATGCTACACACACACACACACACACACACACCACACACACACACACACACACACACACACACCCTCTAAGGACCCCTGAACACAGGAACTGCATAGCAATGCCAGATTTGAAATCCAGACCAGATTTCCTCTTCTAGCTTTTCCAAAGGGTGAGTGAATGCTACTAGTCACAGCAACAAAAAGAAGGAAGCAACCTAAATGTGCCCGTCAGAGAAACAAACACACACACACACACACGACCACTACACAACCTGAAAGCAAGGTGGTGGAACTGCAAACCACCCTATAACA
Source organism: Tenrec ecaudatus (assembly GCF_050624435.1). Lineage (NCBI taxonomy): Eukaryota > Metazoa > Chordata > Mammalia > Afrosoricida > Tenrecidae > Tenrec > Tenrec ecaudatus. The sequence goes on from NC_134541.1 coordinate 128,960,741, forward strand.
CAGATGAGTCTGCAGAACATGATGTGGAGTGAAATGAGTCTAAGACCTATATTATATCAAGTCAAGAAAAGCTTGCTGCCCAAAAGCAAAATGACCAGGAGTACCCGGGAAAGGGGAGCAAATGACCTGAGGGGGCTGTTGTCATTAGGTGCCATGGCCTCAATGCCAACTCATAGCAACCCCACGCCCAGCAGAACCAAGCACTGTCCAATCGGGCACCAGCCTCCAACTGTTAGACCCGGTTGCACCCATGGTGCCGGCACTGTGTCAACCCATCATGTTTCTTCTGTTTGCTTCCACTTTCGCAAGCTTGGCGGCTTTCTCCAGGGACCGGGCCCTCCAGAGAGCATGTCCGTAGTGTAAGAGACAAAGTGTCGCCATCCTTGCTTGCAAAAAGCCACCTGGCTGTCCTTCTTCCAGAACACATTTGTTCACTCTTCTGGCAGTCTCTGGTACGTTCAGTGTTCTTTGCCACATACCCTAACTCATGCCAGCGCCTTGCCGCACACTGTCCTGGGTAAAGGGGAAGGCAATATACAACGAGGAGGAAGTCAGCAAAAATTGATGCTGGCACGAGAGGACACGGGGAAGAATGTCAGTGTTACAGACAATGGAGAAGAGCGAGCAGAGGTGAGGTGGCAGGTCTCTGAATCGAGGGATGAGAGGCTGGGTTCCCCTGGTGCAGGGGCAACGGCCTACCTCACTCACCTTTACCGCACTAACATTCACCGTGGGCGCACCAGCATGGGAGGACATGAATGGAGGATGAGCAACTGACCAACGTACGCCCCCTCCCAGCGACCAGGTCCCCCCGAGAGAGGAGACTGTTCAAATACAGCATGGACAGCACACCTGGGGGGAGATGGGAGGAGAGGGTGGCTTGGGAGAAAGGTGGCAGAAAACTAAGGGGTCAGCAGGTGCAGGTACAGTAGGCATCAGCAGGGAGAACCTGAAGAGGGAATGGGCAGGGGGCCGAAGCAGAAGATGGGCCAACATCTTTACAGCTCACTTTAGGAGCAGGTCCCTGCGGCCAAATTGGGACGTGGAGACTGATAAAATCCGCGAATATGGAGAGACCAAAGAAGGAAGGGGGTGGGTCAAGAATTAGAAAGGCCCAGGAGAAACCACTTCCACTTAGGAAATAATCTTCTGCCTCTCTGTTGTTGCCGGGGCATGAAATGGGCAGAAAGCACCAGGAGCCATAGGCCTCTGAAGCAGAACCTGTGCGTACACAAAGACAGAACCAGTGACCTCCCAGGGCAGAACGGGCAGAACCCTGGACCCCCAGGACCGCTGCAAATGCCCTCTAGATAGAAATGTTAGATTAATACACAATGCCTTTCACTGCAGCCAAGTTCATTATGTAGAAATGTAGGGGCAGAGCTGGCCAGGCCCTCAGAGGGGCGCTTGGGCTATGTTCTTAAGAGTTTCTAGAGAGCCACATTCCCCTGGCCAGCGGAAAATGGTATTTAAGGCAAGACAAACTGCAGGGAACTATTACAAAGGTGAAATCAATAGATTTGTCCTTTCACGTCTTCAGATACATCTAATTCCTATAGAGTTCATTTTCTGGCTGAAGTGGGCTTTTTGGTTTTGTTTTGCCTCCCCGTTCTTTCTTCTGATGACAAAAGTAAGACAAGGAAGAGGCACGGACTTTTTGCAGCCCCCTCGGGCCTGCCAGGAGAGAGGAGGTTTCAGGGAAAGAAACACTAAGGCAAAGAAAAAGTACTCCAAGCCTCACTCCAAAAGGTCCCTGCCAGCGTTTGTTCCTGTGTATTTCTTCTGTAACGGGAAGGGAATAAGCACCCCTCGATGCTCCCCCGGTGGCTTCTTCATTCCAGCCTGCTCCGTGCACCCCAACTCTTGCGTCCGCCTGTGCAGTGGTTGCAGCCTGTGGAATCCCGGTCTCTGGTTACTTTTGATGATGCGTGGCTTGGTCAGGTCTGACTCAGCCACTCAGTTCCCAGCAGAGGAAGAAACTTGCACCATCCCCCAATCCTTGTCATGTTTCAGTTCATTGTTGCAACTACTGTGTCAATCCATCTTGTTGAAGCGCCTTCTTTGTTTTCACTGACAATCGAGGATACGAGGCATGATGTCCTTCGCCACTCCCTACTGATAACATACCCAAAGTACATGAAATCAAGACTTCATGCCCTCATTTTTAAAATGCATCATTTTATTGGGGAGCTCCTACATATCTGATGGCAATCCATCATTCAGTTGTAGGAGGCAACCTTGTACACAGGTTGCCGTCAACATTTCCAAAACATTTTTTATCTACTTGAGCCCTCTGTGTGGTATCAGCTCTTCTGTTTTCCCCTCCCGCCCCGCCCACCCTCCAGAATCCTTGATCAAGGCTATATTGTTGTTGTTGCTTCCTGTCTAACACTGTCCATTGTCTCCCTTCACCCACACTGCTGTGATTTGTCCCCCTGGGGGGTGGGCTATATAGCCAAACTTGTGATGGGTTCCCCCATTCCCCCCCTCCGCCCTCCCTTCATATCACTACTCCCACTACTGTTCCTGAGGGTTTTATTTGTCCTGAACTCCATGTGCTGAAAGGTCTTACCTGTACCATGTGTGTACTCCAGTCTAGCCAGGGTTGTAAGGTGGAATTGGGTCATGGTGGGGGGGCAGGAACTAGAGGAACGATGTGTGTCTCATTGGTACTATACCACACCCTGATTGAATCGTCTCTTCCTTGTAACCCTTCCGTGGGGGGATGTCCAACTGTCTACAGAGGGGCATTGGGTCTCCCTCTAACCCCCCTCTTTCACATCGATATAATTGTTTGTTTTTGGATCTTTAGATACTCAATATTTGATCCTGTCAACACCTCATAATCACACAGGCTGGTGTGCTTCTTCCATGTGGACTTATTTGCTTCCCTGCTAGATGGCTGCTTGTTTACCTTCAAGCCTTTAAGACCCAGACACTGTATCTTTTGACAGCGGGGCACCATCCGCTTTCTTCCCCACATTTGCTTATGCACCCATTTTGTCTTCAGCGATTGTGTAGGGAAGGTGAGCACCACAGAGTGTCAGATTATTAGAACAAAGTGTTCTGTGTTTAGGGAGGCCTTGAGGAGAGGCCCAGAGTCCATCTGTTATCTTAATACTTACCATATAAATATATCACCTTCCTTCTGTCTCACCAACACGCTCACCCTCCAATCAGCTCCTAGCGATTCCTCTTGGGTACAGAGCCTCGCATGTAGGGAATGTTCTGGCTGTACCTCTTTCCAACAGAGATGTGTTTGTTCTGCAATATTCCTCACCAGCACCACCATTCAAATGCTCCACTTCCTCGGGCTGCCTTCTCCCACAGCCACAGAAGGTGACTGAAAGTATCAGGGTGCAGGCACACTCTAGGCCCCAGGGTGGCATCTTTGTTTCTTAGCTCTTTAAAGAGCTCTTTGCAACAGCTTTATCCAATGTAAATACAGTTGATTTTCCTTGAGCGCTGCTTCCAGGGGTGTTGGTTGTGGATCCAAGTACAATGGCATCTCGACAACGTCAATCTTTTCTCCGTTGACTGCGTTAATGTTACATTGATCCTTTAATTCACGGCTCTGGCCATTTTGGTCCTAATCAGTACTGTGACTGAATGAACAAACATATAAGATGCACTGCAAATGATCACGTGGGGGCTACAGTATGCAGTGCTTCCAAGTGGTTTGGGCAAGTTATCATTTAAACCTAAGAACGACAATAGCAACCCTAACTAACTGGCATTTATCGCTAGCTTTAGGCTTACGAAGCATCTTTGTGCTCTCTAAGTCCCTCCAGTCCTCAGGAGGCCTAGCCTCTGTTGTTGTTGGGCACTGAGTAGGTTTCAACCCATAGCGGCCCCCTGGCCAGCAGCACAAAACACTGCCCATCCGGCGCCATCCTCGCACTGTTCCTGTGCTTGAGCCCACTCTCGCAGCCAGCCACGTGCCAACCCATCTCCGAGGGCCTTCCTCTTTTTCGCTGGCCACGGTCATGCTGACTGAGGTGACCAAGGACACACAGCTGCAACCAGTGTCCGTGTCAATGGCTCCCTAAAACACCCTGAGGTCAACATTACTCTCCGAATCAGCATGGGGAGGAGAAGCACACCAGGGCCTGGGACCCCAAACTGAAGCCTCGCTGAACAATAGTTGGAGGTCCCACTAGTATCTCAAACTCTCCTAAGCATCACCCTCAGTCCTTCACTGCCCCCACCCCCTACTCTCTGTTGGATTCTCCTTGAACAGCGCTCCCTACCGTCGTACAAGCCTAAACCTCAACTTCTGGCCTTGGTCAGATCATCTACGGGGAGGCAGATAGACAGGAAGGGGGAAGGGTGGGAGAGAGCAGGGTGGGGGCGTGGGGGTCTCCTGAGTCAGTACACGGTGCTCTTTTAGGGCAACACACTGTTCTGGAATTCAAACTTCCAACTCACAAACTCTCTCCATAGCCAAGCCCTAAACCTTCACAAGTTGAAACCCAACCACCACAGAACGCTGTACAGTAAGGGCCCGTTGCAAACTGCATCTCCAGCCAGGAGTTCTATACAGCTCCTTGGGAAGAATACGGCTCTTGTAATTGACCATTCGCTTATATTTTCTATTCTCCTCTACAAAAGGGTCTTCGCTGTGAGACCTAGAATGGAGGAGACAAACACAAGGAACCTCGATGGAGGCTAAAAAGCTAGTGTGCTAAGAATGGAGGCACTGGAAAGTGCATTAAGGTGGGTGCGGGGTGAGAGCTGCGATCTGGGGGGCATCTAACCGAGGAGGCCACCATGAAATGCTCTCTACGGCTCGCTTTCAGGACCATGCCATTGTAGCGCACTGTGCCAAGTTAAGGTGTCTTGATGGCTGGTGCTCACGTCGAATTAAAACCTTAGCAAGGCTATTCTTTCCAAAAAGAACAATGGCACTCTGAAAGGCATTGCAAAATTAATCTCGTTATTGCCCTATAAAGAGTCAGGCGTGTAACTGTGTTTCAAAGGGGCCACAGGTTGCGCCATGTTCGAACAGAGAACACGTACATGGTGAAATGCTAAACAGCACATTCTCCCATTAATTAGGCAATGAAAATAGCAGCCTCCCCAAATCGAGCAGGAACAAACAGGAAAGAAAAGAATATACTACTTATGAGAGAGAGAGACAAAACACACACACACACACACACACACACACCACGTAAACTAAGGAATGAAAGGCAAGGCGCTCCACCCTCACTACCATCCGTTTCAACAGAAATAATTAGAGACCTCCCTGGGGCTCCCAGGGGTTTCCACACAGCGCTGGGAAAAGCCGAGGAAAGCAGAAGTGCCCCGTCAGCAGGGGAAGGGGGTATGCACTGGCACCCTGGACCCCAAACAGAACAGCAGTCTATTGTAGGGTGGGCAGCCTCACTGCTCGGATGTCAGGACCAGATAAACAAACCACAGTGAGCCTGGGGACAGAGCAGCACTGCTCCTGGTGGTTTCTCAGAGGGGGGCTTCATGGGAGTGGGCAGCCTCGTCTCTCCCCCAAGGAGTGGGTGGTGGGTTTGAACTACTGACCTTTCAGGAAGCAGCCCAATGCTTATCTCACTGTGCCACCAGACACTGAAATGCATCTTACACAACACAAGCTGACCAGGAGGCTCAACCAGGAAACAATCCTGAGTGGTGGGGTAGAAAAGGGGTGTGTGTTGAAGTACTGGCAAGTCAGGAATGCTGATGCTAGGATGTACCCCTGATCTCCATAACCTGCTACACACACACACACACACACACACACACACACGGGTCTATAAAGGGGCTGTGTGTCTCTTAAACTAATGGTTTTATCACGACACTATGATTTTAAAAGAATACTCTCTTGGCTCAATGCCCAAACCAAAAACCCTCAGTCTCCCCTAGACTCCTTTCTGACCATCCCCCACAACGGAGTCGGCAGTTCAAACCCACCAGCCACTCCTCGAGACTAAGACGAGGTGGCCAGCTCTTGGAAATGTTTACAGTCTCGGAAACGCTAAGGAGCAGTTCGACGCTGTCCCACAGAGTCCCTGTGAGTCAGAATCCACTGGTTTGGGGCGTTGGCTTTTGGTTTTTTCCATATCAAATCCAGTTTTTTGGATTCTCCAGTTTCAAATTCAAAATTGTCTTCAGCGGCTATGGCTGCTGTCTCCCGTGGGCCTGCACCCTGGTTCTGGGAAGGCTTGCAGCCCTTGTATAGGGCCAGCTCACAGGACCCTGGTTCTGATCTCTCGGCGCTGCCCTTCGGGGCGCTCTCACACAGTTGGTACCTACATGCGGATCAGAACCTGAAATCAGTATTTCTGATCTGGGCCGCTCCCACTACCGTCCCACCTCCAGAGGCAGCTCCTGGAGCCAGAGGCCTTATTTCATTCACCTTCACGCTCCGTGCACCTCCAACAGGACCGGGCGCACAGTGGGGACTTTAATCAGTACAACCAACACTCAGCAGCTGCCCCACATATGCATACCGGCGAAGGGCCCCAGAACTTGGTTTCATTCAATCACTTCAGCAAGTCCTAAGAAGCAGGTACCAGAACTCCGCCCCTGGAAGATGGACATGGGGGTTTCAGGAGTCAGATGACTAACCTGCAACAGTCAGCCACAGGCTGTGAAAGAACTCCCATCTGCAACCTCCTGGACCCCTGTACTCAACCTCTGTTTCCCACGCTAAGATGGTACATAAATTCAAATACCCAGTCTTCCAAAAACGCCTCTTTCTTGGGACAAAAAGGACACATTTTTTTTAGCTGCCCCCACCCCCAGCTAAAAAATAACATTCCTCCAAAGGAAAAGTACAACTGAGAAATTAAAGACTTCAAACCATCTCACATCAAAGGGAGATGGAGCTTCAATCCGATGTACTGTCCCAGTGACTGCAACCAACAGCTCAACGTCAGCAGCGATTATGCGCCCGGGGCAGGACAGGGCAGCATTTCACTCTGCTGTCGCGGGGACTCAGAACCAGCTTGATGGCACCCAACAGCAGAAGCAAAAGAGCAGCGGCAACAGCATGATGAGTCATTTTGTCCCGGTATTTCCCCACGCAAGCATGTTCATCAGCCCTTATGCACATGTGACAGAAATATTCACGTGTCACATAGACATGTCTTCACAAGGTATATATGTATCTATACACACATATGTAAACCAAATCCACTGCCAGAGTCAATTCTGACTCCTAGAAACCCTACAGGAGAGGGTAGAACCGCCCCCACCCCCTGCCCCCCGGCGTGGGTTTCCAGGACTGTAACTCTCACAGGAGTAGAGAGTCTCATCTTCCTCCTGAGGAGCAACTGGTGGTTTCAAACTGCTAACCTCACAGTTAGCAGCCCAATGTGTCACCCTCTAATGCCACCATGGGTGTGTGTGTGTGTGTGTGTGTGTGTGTGTGTGTGTGTGTGTGTGTGTAAAAGTAAAATATACTCAACCCACTGCCATCGAGCTAATCTCAACTCCTGGTGACCTTACAGGACAGAGAAACACCGCCCCTGTGGGTTTCTGAGACTGTGACCATCGAGCTAATCCCAACTCCTGGTGACCTTACAGGACAGAGAAACACTGAGACCGTGAACCTTCACGGGAGGAAGAAGCCGCCTTTCTCCCTCAGATCAGCTGGCCGTTCCAGCGTTAGCAGCCTGGTGCTTAAGTCACGGCGCCACCAGGGCACATTTAGCTTTGCTGTGTCATGATCCTTTCCCACGTGATTAAACATTCTTGGGAAACACTATCAATTATTTGGTACTTTCAATGAAACCGTTCAAACTAACGTCATCACCCCTCACACTGGGCACTATGCACTGCCATCAAGTCGACTGTGATTCATAGCAACACCCTAGGCCGGGGGAGAGTGCTCTTGTGAACATCCATCAAGACTGCCGCTGTTTTAGAGAGGAGAAAGCCTGTCCTTCGAGCGGCTGACCTCGCATGCATGCACACTACTCCTTCGGGGCTCCCCACTGGGCATGAGGCTTTTGCAACTTCATTTATTCTTCTAAGTAACACTGTCATGGGAAACATTCTTGTCCGTGGACTTCTGACTCCATTCCTAAAGGGTTTCCTTAGGGACATTCTTAAAAGTGGGGTGGCCGCGTCAATGGCACATGAACCTGTTTAAGGTTGCAGGTGCCCGCCTGTTTCCAGAAAGATCTGAAGTGACACTGCACTGGCATTCTTTAAAAAGCGTTCTGTGTAAGAGGTGAGTCAAGAACCCGTCTGATTTTTTTTTAAACAGGGTTGCTTGACAGTCAAGTCATGAACTATATATTCCTTTGGGAGTCACACTGCAGTTTTGCACATCGGGTATCAGAGGCTAACAAGTTAGCTGCTGATAAATATAACCAGTCCCTTTGGACAGGGCCATTCCCAGAGACTGGGGAGAGCCAAGGCCGGGCTGCGGCCCATGGTTCTCCTTTCAGACTCTGGATATGTGTGGCTCAGCTCTCATAAAAACAAGCTGTTTCTTTCCTCCTCTCCAAAGCCGCCTCTGCCTTTTGACCCCACAGGCAAGGCTTTGCAAGTATCCGACCACATGACAACTCACAATAAAAGTCTTGACTCTGAGCCTCTCCCTAAGAGGCAGCTTCAAGTGCCCAAGTCCAAGCATGGGGCCCTCTCATGCTGTCATTTCCCAGCAGTCTATTCCCCGATGTTAGGAAACAGCTCTCTGACCTCTTCCCCAGGCCAGCCCGGCCCAGTGTCGAAGAGGTCAGCCCCATGGTGGCACCTACAGGCCCACTGGCCAGATGGCTGGGTAGCAGGGCCGGCAGTGTAGACTGGCCTAGGAGTGCACCCCTGGAGACACATCAGGCTTGGGGGGGGGGGCGTGAAAGATCCTGGGTGCAGTGCCTTTGCCAGATCAGAAACAGAAAGACCCACGTGGGACCCTGAGCTGCTATGTACCAGCTGGGTGCCTCGGGCAGGTGCCCCAACTTTTTAAAGCCTTGCTGTCCGTATCTACCACACAGGGCTCTGGTCAAGATAACATCAGAGAATACACACAGAGGACAGCGGCAGGGGATCACCAGCATTCTTCTGGAAAAGAAGGATGCCCCCATCTCACAATGTGCTGGCGGCCCAGCCCTGACCCAGCAGCCCAGAGAGGAAGGCTGAGCAGACCAAGTCACCTTCCCATTCCCTGCAGTTAAATGGCTCCCCTGTTAAAATATTTATGTCACCCAGCTTTCATTTCCTGTGATTCTGATCTTTAGGACCACAGACTCCAGAGCTGCAGGAAGTCTGTTAAAACAGGGGACCAGCTGAGGTGTGTGCCCTGGTGCCCGATTCTAGAAGCCTCTATAGGTTGTAGCTTCCTCATTCCCGAAATGGGGAGAGGATGGCTGTTGTAGAGATTAGACCATACATGCACTGTACCCGGTATTGTGCCTTGGGGATAATTAGTACAGGGGCAGTCATAATAAAATAATCACCAGGGTGGGCATTTACTGGGAGTCCCTGGGCAGTGCTGAAGGTTAGTGTGCCTGCTGGGCAGTAGTCCACCCCTTGGAAGAAAGACTGGAGGGTCTGTTACCTGCCCCCCCGCCCCAGGGGAAAAAAATCACTCACTGCCAACACTGTGGGGCACCAGCGACACCGGGTTGAAATCCAGTTGGCAAGTGGTTTGGCGTCTTAACATTTATTAAGTCTTTACTTTAGACCGGAAAGTTGAAACGCTGACTTCATTGCTAGAAAACGAGCGGCTACAGCAGTTGTTATTAAGTGCTGTCGAGTACGTGCAGGGGCCGGGCCCTGCAGCGCCAGCCTCACAGTTGTTCTTATGTCTGGACCCACTGTTGCAGCCACTGTGCCAACCCGTCTCTTCGGGGACCTTCCAATTTACCTACTTCACCAAGCGTGATGGCCTCCTCTGCGGATTGGTCTCTCCTGAGAACATGTCCAAAGGAGGGGAGGCAGAGTCTTGAGTGTTCAGACTGCACCTCCTCCGCGAGCGATTTGCTTGTCCTTCCGGCAGTCCATGAGACTTTCAGTACTCGCCAGCACCCCCCTTCAAATGCAGCGGCTCTTCGTTGGTCTTCTTGTTCAAGGTCCCACTTGCACAGGCAACTGAGGCAATTGGAAATACCGGGGCTTGTGTCAGGCGCACCTTAGTCCTCAAAGTAATCGCATTGCTTTTCAATGCTTTACGTACATCTACAGCTGTGAGAAGCTGCTGCCTCTGAAGGGAAGAAAGCGCCAGTGATGCTCAGACTATGATGGCCAGTGAGCAGATGCCTCCCCTACCCCTGGGGAAGACCCTGGAGACAAAGTTGGCCCACTCGTGGTGTCTGACCTTCAACACCCCACGAGACAACAAAGGCATCGCCAGATTCAGCTGTGCTTTGGCACCAATGTCTGGCCGATCCAGGCTGTATCTGTATTTGGTACATGCTGTCAACCTAGAATGTTCGATTCTTTCCAACTGAACCTGTGACATTTCGGACATCAATACACGCGCGCACACACGCGCACGTGCGCGCACGCGCACACACACACGAGCCCATTCTGAAACTCCAAAGGTGGAGAGGTGGCACCTCACATTCTTACTAAAAAAGAAGTCATTTAAGTCTCGGGGCAAGTGGGGGGAAGAACACATGAGCTGGCACCAACCTCCTTAAAAACAGCCCAGGCCGAATCACAGGCCAACTCTTCTTGTAGTTTTACACATGAGAAAGGCAAAAAAGCAAACCAAATTCCCAATAATGTTGCTTTTACTTCTAATCAATGCCGTTCAACGGGAAACTGCCAATTATAAACACCAGCGATGCATTCCAATGCTTTCTAGTGCTGAGTGAGCGGCGTGGCAGCCACGGCCATTGACTTCTTGTTTGAACGAGAGGGAGGAAGGAGAGGCGACGCTGTCCTTTCCCTCCTTAAATGGGATGAGTCGTGCTTTTCAAGCATCAAATCCACCAGGGGTCCGGGGCCGGGGAAGATATGACCCCTTGGAGGTCGACTAGCCCCCCCTCCCAGAATGGACAGACGTCAGGATCCTCCAGAGCTGACGCCACATCCCTGACCTCTTCCCAATGGACCTCCAGCCACCTGTCAACCAACTCTAAAGCAACCCTGCTTTCTCAGAGGTTGCTTAGTTTGAGTTGCTGTAAAAGGGAGAAACGGAAACTCAGAGAGAGGGCCTGAAGTGGCCAAGGTCATGAGGCAAGTCTACCAGATTTAGTGGCTCCACTACAAGTTGAGAGCAAGTTGACGGCAGGGAGTGTGGTTTGAGTCCGGGGTCAGTGCTCCAAGGGTATCTCTTTGCTCGTGCATTTCACTTCGTAGCAAACATGGTTTGGGTATATGGTTCATCCTGGGAATAAGAGATCAGGGAAATGGCCCCTGTCTCAAGGGGCCCACGCCCAAGTGGAGAGGGCACACATGGAGTCAGCAATTACAGTGTGGCCCACACGAAGCACAGAACTGCAGAGGGGGTAGCTAATGGGCCTCGCGAGGTGGAGGCAAGGGTGGAAGGCTCAAGGCCTACTCTGGAGGTGAGGTGGCACCTGAGCTGAACCCTAAGTGGCAGGTCGTGGAATGAGAATGAGGCCGGCCCACAGACATCTGTGCAAACACATGAGTCAGGAGAGGGATGGCATGTTCCGGAACCTACTGGTCAGACTAGCTTGTGGAGCAGGAGTGCATGCGTTCAGACAGTGGCTTCATTTTAGAGGTTGATGCTTCCTAACGGGTAGCCTGCGAGTGTACAGCAGGGCTTCTCAAACCATGGCGTGCATCAGACTCACCAGTAAGCCTGGTTAACCTTTTTGTGACCCATGGGACACACAGCGCCCACCAACATTTCCAGCAATCGTTATGGGAATAAGTGCTATTCCCTGGCAGGACCTGTATAACTACATGAATCTGAAGACATCACCCCACCAATCCTACCACCAGAGTCCACTTGGGACATATGTGTCCCACATAACTCATCAAAATCAATCACTCAACACTGCCTTGATTCAGCACACTTTTCGTTACTGAACACACCAAACTCACTGCTGTCATGAAAAGGTTAAGACAGACTGCTGGTCCGGAGATAGCCTCATCTTTCTCCCTCAGCGGTGGGTTTGAACCACCGACCTTGCTTACCTGACAGTGCCACCCAGCTTCCTTGCTCTTTCTAAAGAGAGCAGACACCTTTAACCCTGGAGAGTTGTTAAATGGGCCACAGTACAGTCTAAACTGCCCTTATCTTAAAAGTGCCTCGCCTTTATTGTGAGTCCCGCCGAGCTTGCTCCTTCCATGGTGAAAAGCTGGCTCCTGGAGAGTGTCTGGGGCAGGGGGGGGGGGGGACGTGTTGCTTACTCCATTAGAATAGCTGTGGTCGGTTCCATTTAAGAGATATAATTGCAAATCATTTCAGAAAATGCTCAACAACTAATTGTCGTCATAATGCCAAGTTTACACAGGCAAAATAATGGACAAATATCACCATGTAATAGAAGAGTACAAAAATGGTAATTTTACTATGGAAAGTTGGAACTTGCCATTTCAAATTAGCAGAAGCTGTGAAGCGGGCATTACTGACAATGTGAATATAGTAATTGGGGCTGATTTCTTGGCGCCTGGCCGACTCTGGCTGCCTGGCGTCCTGTGAGTTAATTGTAGCTCTGTGAACAGAGCGGGAATGCTTAGCAGTGACGTACAGATAAAGCTCAGCTCAGGTCTCTGCACATGAGGCCAAAATGTGCATGTTTTGGCTAGAGATCAGGTGCAAAGCAAAGTAATCCCTAGTCATTTCTTAAACATTGGTCCTAAAAATTTTTTTTCTTTTTAAAAACAAGACAGTCCTTTTATCGCCAGGGGTCGACAATCCCCAGGTGCCGAACTTTGGGAAAGTGTCCTTGCTGACTCAGGATCCACATGCCTATTTCTCCGTTGTCGATGGATTGGCTAAGTTGGTCATCTTTACCTCCTTCCCCCCTACAGTTCATTTATTGCTTTAAAAAACTTGCCTAAAAAAATCCCATATAATCAAAACTGGCAATTCTATTCACCTCTGTCCTATCCAGACTGAGACTTATCTCTCTGCCTGGGCTTTATAGAAAGACGTCTTCCTTTTTGCGAGTTTACGGTTGACTGGAAATGTCTTCGGGCAGGCAGCAGGAATAAGAGAAGGCACTCGAACAAGTGACCCGCTGCATTCATGACAACTGCCCCTGCAGAACGGCGTCCCCAAGTCTCCTGGAGCCCACGGTTCCGGGGCCATGATGGCTGGGTGAACCCCCTAATCAACTGCCAAGATCATCTTAAACCTCATACCAACACTAGCTCCTGAAGTGTTCTCAAAACAATAGTTCAAGTTTGTTTAGTGAAACAATCCCTACTTCGAGCCTGGTGCTCTTTCTGCAATCTGCCTACAGGAGGCCAAACTGACAGCCACATCTCAGAGGGTTAGACAGGGCCCTTGAGTGGGGTGGGGGGATGTCTGTGGGGAAGGAAGAGAACGGGGGCTCAGTGTGACGCATGTACTCAATGTCCCTGAATTGCACAGCTGGAAACGGCTGGATGGGCGCATAGCCTCGGCAACAGGAATTATGGTGAATGATAAGCTACGCCAGTGACAATTCCAACTGGGTTATTTTCATGCCCGAGTCTAAGTCACAGACTCTGTGCTTGGTGGGCACGTCCTACCCTGCGAAGTCCCTTTCTCCCTGGGGACAGCTCTGGGGACAGGCCTGCACCAGGTGAGGGCTCTACAGGGAGAATTATTCCTTTAGCTCAGGGTCATTCCTGGGAGAGCAAGGCAAGTTTTAAAGCCACCACCAAAACTTTTAAAAACAAAAGAGCAGTCATTGCGGCCTAGATCTTCCAACCTTGCCTTCTACTTCCCTACCCGGAAGAAATCATAGAATGAGTTCCGGGGTTCCCACCTTTTCTTCTCCACTGCACCTGTGGAGAGACTGGGGGTGGGGTCAGGGTGGGCATCTGTGCTCACAGTGGACACTGGTCCCCGGGAGAGCGGGGGAGGGCAACACTGAAGTCCAGCTGAGTGTTCCTGGGCAAGCTGCTAGACCTCTCCTCCTTTCCTTTCTGTTAACAAAGCAGCCTTGGATGACAAGGGCGATGGGGGGGGGGGTGCCCCTGTCCATGACAGCCTCACCCCATTGCCTACTCGCCCTTGAAGATCTCTACCTCCAACGCTCGCTGCTGCTGCTGCCACCTACAATCTTGGCCAGCACCGACTCCTCCCTCTGACCCCCTCCTCTCCTCAAGCTCGCGACCTCCAAGTCCTCCTAGGGCTTTCCTGGGATTCATCACCCTCTCTGGAGAGTGGTTCAAGGCCAGTGCCAGGCTTCTCCAACCCCAGCCAGTGGGCCCCACATGGGGCCTCCATCGCATCCCCTTCTAAGACCACCACCCTACTCAGAAAACATTTGGTTGCGGTGTAGCCTATGCGTGGCCCTTGCTCCCGTCAGTCACCGCGGAACCATTGGGAACCCTGGCTAGCAGCTGAGCATTGTTCATTGCGTGCACCAACCTCTCGCCGTCCAGTCAGTTACAGCAGGCCTGGCCCACAGATGCCCAGGACTCAGTCCCATCAGTGCAGGCAGACGCGACCTGCTTGCTCAGAGTTCAGATGTGCTGGGCATTTACCTCCTCTTTGGGGTCTAAGTACTTATTTATCAGGCCGGGCCAAACATTCACTGGGGGTCAGTGTGCAGCACAAGAAGCCACCAGGAGGAGCACCTTGTGTGTCTTATCACAGCCACTGGCACTGACTTGGAGGCAGTGAATATTATTATAGTGCTACAGAGGTCAAAGGAGCAAAGATCTGAACCCAGGTGTGTGTCGCTCCTGTCCAAGCTGCCCACACCAGAGCAGGTGCTCAGAGCTGGAGGGCACGGGGGAGGAGGCACGAGATGCCCTGGCCCCTGGTGGCTCTCGGAGGGCCCAGAGTCCTTCGTCAGCTGCTCTTGGGTGAAGGAGGAACGACAGAGGGGAGGAGAAACTGGGCCTGGAGGGACCTTCCCCGAGTCATGCATGAGCTTGGAGATGAGGAGGCGAGGAGAGACGCCCCTCACTTTCTGCCCTAAGACAAGGCGAGAAAGGTGTGTGGGTGAGGGGGCAGCAAAGCGTCTCCCTTGGGAGTCGGTTGTTTGGCTTGGAGCAGACACTGCCTCCGACCCAAGTCATTTAACACAACCACCGGGTGCAAATGAGGCTGGAGAGGCACACCTGCAGGAACTGGGCCTCGTGCCCCCACACCCCACTTTGGTTCTGTTTCACTTATTCTGTGAAAGCAAACCCGTGACCTAATGTGTCTGCCGTACAGACAGGCGGTTTCCCTGCTGGGCATTTTCCTGTCCCGGCCGGGTGCTCCACCCTGCCGCTGTGGGAGTAGTCCTCCTCGCCCTGACTCAGGCTGTGTGGAGGCCCGCCAGCCCTGGGGCTAAACCTGCAATCCCCTAAAAGGGGAGTAAACAGGGCTTCTAGGATTTAAGCATCTTTCTCCACCTCCCGGAACAGAACAGGAGCTGGGGCCGTCTCTACGCCCCCCCACCCTGCCCCGCCCCGACGCCAGCAGAGGCCTAGGGAGCCATGTGTGCGGGCATGTTGGAGAATTCTGTAGTCACGCCACCGGGTGGAAGGGGGGCAGGGGCATGGGATGAGCAGAGCCTGTCCCAGGCAGGGGCTCCACACACTGGCTGCTCTCGCTGTGCCCAGGGTCATGGGCAGCTCTGGAGTCCAGCACTTGAAACTCGTGTGGCCAGAGGCTCTCAACAAAACTCCCAACCGTTCAGAGCATGGTCTCTGCCGACTTGTTCGTATCCTGATAAAGGCTTCCTTCTAGGATGATGAATCAGGCTGAGCTCAGGAATGCTGAGACATCATGGTCAGTGGATGGGAGGGGGGACCCCACCACCCTTCCATTGGGGCTCCCTGCCACCTCAGAAGCAAAGGGGAGCCAGCAGCTGCATGGAGCCAAGGTCAAAAGAGCTTCCCCCAGGGCCTGCTTTCTTAAGGAGTTCACCACAGCACAAAACGAAGACAGCTAAGTGTCCCCCTCTTTCTGGCTTTGGGGTTCTCAGTGGCCAGGGAGGACAGCCGCACACTCTCCACGGAGACCCCTCCACTGAGCAGAGCCTCCACCCCATCCCCACCCCCACCCACGGAGAGGCCCCCACCGTGCCGTGCCCACTCTCGGGAAAGTGCGGGCTGGCACCATCATGGGCTGAATGTCCCCGTAAATCAAGCTCCTGGAGGGAGACTGTGAGGAGGAGGGACCCTCCCGCCCCAGGCTCCAAGGCTCCAAGAGAAGGAGCAAGCAGCGGGGCGGGCTCCTGGGGCCTGTCAGGGGCTGAGGCTCCACCAGGGATCAGGTTGATAGGAACAAGCTGCCCCCGCTGGCTGCTTCCATGGAAACGAGGTCAGCCTGGCAACAACAAGGCCTGGCTTTAAAGGGGCCACCTGCCACAAGGCAGGCCACACTCTGCCCCTCTCCTTCAGGCTTTCCTGGTGGACACTGACCAGGAAATGTACCTAGCAGAGACGGGCAGGTGGGAAGGCAGTCCTCCTTAGGGGGCAGAGACTTGGGAGTCTAGTTCAAGTCCTGGTCTCTCCTCTAGTGGATTTATTAACAGACCGTGGCCAATCTGTTGCCCCTCTCTACACCAACATTTTCTCCTGGACACTTGGGAGGTGGAGGGGTCTTGGGGGGTGCGCTGCTGGCTGTTAGGCTCCACTCAGCTGTGACATGTCACTTTCAGATTCCAAGGCATCTTTGGGCCAGCAGGGGTCCGGACCATTTCCACCAACACCTTGAACAAGGATGTGCTGGATCGAGGATTCAGGAAGTGAGGTCCCTACCTTCCCCGAGTTTACACCACATGAATGAACACATATCCACATGGGGAATCCTGTTATAAGGGAAGAAAATACTAGAGGCGCGTCTCGACGTTCAGAGAACGTAGGAAGCAAGGCCCATGCAGTGCTGGCCTAAGCAATACACGCCACCTGTGTGCTCACAGATATAGGCACTGTCGCCTTTGTGGACTGAGCCTCTGGGTCAGCTTCTACGTCCAACACCACTCAAAGCTCTCCTCTGTCAGCCGTGGATCATGTACAGTCTGTGAAAGGCTGTGTAGCGCAGGGAAGCAAAGGCCAAGCCCGGGACCATCCCGGTGAGCCAGCCAGGAGGGCAGGCGGCTGTGACATGGCACGGACTGGACAGTAAGGACCCCGAGGTCCATCCTGCCGGACCGCTTTGCACAAGCCCTCCCTGTGGTGAAACGCTGCTCAGCCATGAAGCCAGAGAAGCTGCTGGTGGATGCAACCACGAGCCCAGTCCAATGGCTCCAAATGTGCAGTGTGATCTATGTAACAGTCAGGAGAGGACAGGACGGACTGCAGGAACAATGAGCATACCAGTGGCCACCTCAGGACCCAGCGGGGCAGGTGATTGCAGGAGGCAGGGACGCAGAGAGAGAGAGATCGTGGAGGCTGAAGGAGCCCGGGGGTGCATGGTTACTCGCTGGGCTGCTGTCAGCAACGGCAGCAGTTAGAGACCACCAGCGGCACCGAGGGAGAAAGATGGGCTTTCTCCTCCTAGCCAGAGTTTCCGTGTCAGAAACTCACAGGGACAGTTCTACTCTGTCCCTTAGGGTCGCGAGGAGGCGGTGGCACCAACCTGATGGCACTGAGTTTGGTCTCTGGTTATTGGAGGTGGCAATGTCCTCCACGATACTAGGGCGCTTAAACATGGCACAAAAGGTGCACCTGAAAAAAGGTGGCTTTCATAATTCGGTCCTGGCTGAAAAATGTCTCCCCAGATGAAGAACTTATTTTATTAGGTAAGCACTGGACTGGTAACCCCAGGCTCAACGTTTCAAACCCACCTGCTGCTCTGAGGGAGAAATATGAGCCTTTCTGCTCCTGTAGAGATTTCCCCCACAGGGGCAGCTCTGCCCCATCCCATAAAGTCACTGTGAGTCACAAGTGGCCCTGGGCCGGGGATCAGAAGTTTGGTTTGCGGTTATCTGTATGCCAGTTCCAGAAAACTAAGGAGCTGGAGCCTGAGAATTCCATGACTCACCTTTCTCTCCACTCCAGGCAGAGCAGCGGGGACAGGTAAGGATGAGCTCAAAGAATTTCCTCAACTTAAGACTGTCTCCCATGATTTAGAAAAAAAACCAGTGTTGGTGCCAGCTACCCTTGAAGATCAAGTGAGTAAGCAGAAAGCCACTGGTATTATTCACAGAGATCTGCCGGCTCCGCAGCCGATGGAGCACTGGCCAGCACCCACAGAAGTCAGAGCGAAGCAGCAAGGAGCGGCTCCGGGCCTGCGTGGGGCTCCAAGCAGACTCTGCCCACCCAGCAGCTCCTCTGCAAGATGTATCCTCGAACACGCACGTAAAGCTCAGGGCCTGGCACCTCACAGTTGTGATATTGGCTTCTATGATGACGTCAATTTTGGTTTCTCTCTCTCTCTCTCTCTCTCTCTCTCTCTCTCTCTCTCTCTCTCTCTCTCTCACACACACACACACACACACACACACACACACACACTGTACAAAGAACCCCATAGAAACCACCACCACAGAATTCTACCATGGGCTGGGCCTTGCCCCAGAGAATACCAAGCCCCCTCCCATCTCTGAAGGCAGCTGTACCTCTCTCCATTTCACATCTTGCCCTCTGGCCCTCAGACAACAGGTGCTGGGGGGCACGGGGGGCACGCACAGGGTACCCTGGCTGGTCACCGCCAGGGCTCTGACATCTGGATAACTCCGGAAGCCCTGCCTCAGAGCCTAAGCCTAAGCCTGGGAAGTCTAGTCAAATGCAAGAGAATCAATGCCAGCCGCTGCCCCTGGACTCTGCTGTGGTCTCTGACGAGTCTGACCTCAACTTCCTCTTGGATAACTTAAGACGATTGCACTAGGTAGCCCCCAAGGACCCTTTTCAGTTGACACGCTTGTGACAATATTAGGGATTGCCATACCCACCCATCCCAAAGTCTTTCCAAGCCAGCCTCCAGGAATGGCAGGAGGGCTGTCTTTCAGAAGCACTGGCCAACTCCTGGCAGCTTCCTTGGCCCTCCGAGCAAGCGCTGGGCCCAGTGCAGAGCTGGCCGCTCCACACACTCCCAGGGGCATGCACCTTCTGCCGGGCCTGCGGACCAGCTGGGGAAACACCACAGGGCTTCCCCAGGTTCCAGCAGGGCCAGGCCCAAAGTCAATACAGAGACCGAGGCCCACTCGGGTACCCAGAAAAGCAGCGGGAGAGGGCCCACTGGTGGACACTGAGATGGAGGGAGGCGGCAGACACCATGGATGAGTGAGAGGCCAGGATCCCCAACTTATCTCCTCCCAAGAACTTGAGGTGCGGGCTCTACATCCTGGTCCTCGGACCCTTCCCAGGAGATTGTCTCAGACGTGGCATTCACCTCCAACTGTCCATCTGTCTGTCTTGCTGTGGCGGCTCACAGGTAGCTGAGCTGCTAGGAACTACGCTAGGTCTCTTTCAATGCCAACAAGGGGGCCCCCAGAGGACAGGCTTCAGTGGGGCTTCCAGAGACCTGGTGAACGACTGCCCTGTGACTCAGCACGACGCTGTCTTGTCTGGGCAGGTCAGCAGGAGGGCTGGGCGGCCGAGGAGGGCACGGTGTCTGGTGGAAGAGACAGGCCGGTTCCATTGAGACCACACCGCAGATCGTCACGCTGGTTCAGGGATGTACAGAACGTTCCGTCCCATTGATGAACACTCCTTCCCGATGGAGAGGAAGAACAGCGAGCACGCTTCTGGGGTGGGGCCCAGGAACGACCGTTTCAACAATCACCCACCCAGGGAAGGCTGGTGAGCGCTCAACGAGGAAAATCCCGAGAGAGTGTCTCCTTCAGGCCTGGACGGGAACTCGCTCATTTCTAACCATCATGATTCCAAGGGCCAGGCCCTCCGAATAACAGGTGCCGCTGTGTCATTGCAATGGAACGATGAAGCAGGGAAAGCGGCAGGAAAGCCTAATGGGGGCAGCAAGCAGAACCCCAACGCAAGGAGGCCAGCAAACAGGCACTAACTGGTCACCTGGACACCTTCCTCTTCAACTCCAGGACGGACACTCTTCCCCTGCCATCCCCAACAAGCCGCACACTCCATCAGCCCGCCCGACTCCTTCTGCTCACCTGCCGCTGATCCCCACCCCCGGCTGACAGGTGCCCCCACAAGTCCAAGACCTTCTATCTCAGCAGGGAGGGGACTGCTCCCCAGCCTACCTGTTGTTCTTTGCCAAACTCCGTCTCCCTTTCTTTGCCTGGGCAACGATTGTCAAGTTTGTCCACTTTGCTCCAGCACGTACCCCGCTGCTCACTTGAGAAGGACCATCTCCTTCTGGAGAAAGCCTGGTGCCATTACCTGTCACATCCTGTTCACGGTTCACACCCGAGGCCCGCCCACATCCTTCTCGCCTCTGTCCCTAGACTTGGCCTTGCTCAGGCTTCTGCATCCCAGCGTTGTCTCCCTTTCACCTCACCCCCAACTAGGGAGACACGCTCATGCTCCCCTCCAGGTAGGTGAAGCCCCCTGTCCCCCTTCCTAGCCTTCTCAGTCACATGTTCTAAAACACAGCCACTGACACTGCCTCTCCTCCCCTAGCTCCCCGGGCCCACATTCCCAGAAACAACTTTGGATCCCTGTCTGCCCCCACCTTCCAACAGAGGAGCCCCCAGGGGTTCAAATGGCCAATGCGTTTGGCTGTCTACCCAGAGACAGCTTGGTAGAAAGGCCTGGAAACCTACTTCGAGCAGCTTGGCCACTGAAAACCCTGTGAGGCTCAACTCTGCTCCGGCACAGCTGGCCAAGTGCCAGTGCCGACACGGCAGCAGCAGCAGCAACCAGTCTAGTCTGCTACCATGCCAGCACTGTGAGGGCTCATCTTTCTGAGAATGGTGTTCACTGCTGCCTCCTCAGTGGTGGACACCCCCCAAGAGTTGTCGGACAGCGTGACCACCATGCACCGGTCCCACTACCCCAGCACCTGAACCTCTGGTGCCACCTCTGCTCCAAGGCAGCCATCCTCCAACAGCTGCCGCCGACAGTACACCGAGTCTTCAAAGTGCAAGCCCGGCCACATCACCCCTCAGCTGTGCTCTGTGGACACCTGGCAAGGTTTGGGGCAGGACAAAGTCCACACTCGTCAGACTCTCCAGCCTGGGACCCCAAGCCTCCCCCACCTGCACCCCCCATCATCATCACCCCTAGGGTTAGCCCCATGGTGGTGCCACTTCAGATCAAGGCTCCTGACCCCGCAGAGCCATGTCCCTTTGCTCCACACGTCCTCGGTTGTTTTCTATGTACCTCTTAATATAGCAATCTCCCCGGCAGGGTCAGGAGGACCCTCGCCCCAAATGCTGAGGACCCACCCTGCGCACCTCTCGGAGGGCCTAACCCACGCCAGATGGGTTGGCCAAAAAGGTTCGTTGCAGGCGTGCCTCGCCTGCTCTGCCTTTATTGCTTCGCGTCTGAACTGTCCCCGGAGCTGCCTTTCGGAGTCCCTCCACTTCGCCGAGTGAGCTCTCAGCTCCACGTCTTCTTCCTGGTTCAGGACTTAGTCCTCGAGTGAGGCTACGGTAAGAGAAACACCACCAGTGCGCAGCCTTCATCAACAGATGGGTTTGTTCTTCTGCAGTTCGGGAGGCTAGCAGGCACCAGCTCCGGCAGCAGGCTTCTCTCGGGTAGCTCAACGGGAAAGGCCTCGTCACCTTTCACCATCTGTGGGCTTGGTGGCACTTGGAGGGGGTGGGGGAGGTGTGTGTGTGAGTGTGTGTGTGTGTGTGTGTGTGTGTGTGTGTATCTTAGCATCCCTGGGTCCAGGGCGTCGGGGTCAAAGGACACTCTGCTCTTCCTCTGATCTCTGCTCACTTGTTTAATCCCTTTTAGATCTCAAGAGATTCGCTCAAGATACAACCTCATCCTGTAGGGGGCATCCAGTCTCATTAGCATAACTGCCTATATCCTGCTTCATCAACAGCATAGGTGAGAATCCTACAACACGTAGGATAATTATGTCTGTGTGTGTGTGTGTGTGTGTGTGTGTGTGTGTGTGTGTAGGGTGATTATATAATACTGGCCAAGTCGAGCTGACCCACATTTTGGGGTGACACAATTCAATCCACGCTGGAAGTAATGTGGTTTTCCCCTCTGCTCTTCAAGAACACAGCACTTTGGCCAGAACATACTTGAAACAAATCTCAACGTTTACTTTGGAAAAAGAATTAATAACAGAAGTTGGAAGGCGTCTTTGGGACGATAAACACCTCCTTTTCCCTTTCTTCTAGCTCTGGCACAGCCCCTTCCCTTGGTGGAAACTGTTCGGGGGCACACGGCTCCTTACAACGACAGGGAGGGAGGAAGAGAACGGGGCGGCGGACCGTGCAGGATGGAGAAGCGCTCCAAAATCCCGTGCCATGTGCTCCTTGTCTCTTGGCAGCTGTAACAGTATGTCTCTAGGCTCGTGAGCTCTTGAAGGAGGACGGATTCGGGAAAGTCTGCATCTCACCCAGGAGAGTGGACGATGATGAAGACCACCCCACCCCCATCCCACACAAAGTTTCCAGAACTACATGCAGAAATACAAGAGGCACTCGCTGGAGGCAAACAGAACGACTTGGTCAGCATGCGAGGATGGTGGAGGACCGGAACCAGAATAAACATGGCGGATCGTGAAGTGAAATCAGGAACGGTGGGCACTCTGGGCAATGCCAAGTCCTCTATCTATGCCTTCGAAGCCACCGAAAGGAAAACAGACTCCTGGAGACTTTAAATCTTCAACTTCGGCCGGAGGCAAGTGAGGTTTTGAAACCAGCTCAGCTCAGGCTGCCTTTCTGATCCAAGTTCCAGACGGCAAACTGCTGTCGAGTCGATTCCGACGCAGAGCAGGCCGACCCAGAGGCGGGTTTCCGGGGCTGCCATCCTCAGTGGTGTTTCGTTTTGAACCCACCACTATCCTGTGGACAGTAACACGCGTTCTATTTCACTACGGGACCGAGGAGGCTACAGACTTCTCGAGAACTGGGAAGAAGGCTCCCTGGGGAAGGCCAATCGCCTTTGGGTGGCCCACCACCCTTGCGATGTGCTGAAGCACGGATTTAATTCTGAAAACACCATTACAGCAGCTGATGGGGTTAGGCGCGCAGTGAGCAAAGAAAGCAGACTTCTTCAGAAAGCTCTAAGTGGCTCTTTGAGCTATTTTTTTTTTTTTTAAAAAAACAACCACCTCACAAACAATTAATATAAGGTAATTTTCTACAACGTTTACAATAAAATAAAGACAGAAATAATGCTCGTTGTTTCCAAGGAAAACTCTGAAAGCTTTCCTGATTTTTGGACTAAAAGTCATAATGATTGCTTTTAAAAGTCTGGTGAAAAACTGAGACCGTCTCAAAGATAAGCCACAAGTATTTGAAGTAACCCCGCACATTCCGATTTCTGTTCCGGGACCGGCAAGTCCAGGACATGAATGAATACATTCAACTGCACTTCACCGCCCAAACCCTGTGGCTGCACGGGGGCACTGGAAACAGTTCTCAAACATGCATTTTAAACTTTGCTGTGCGACGGTCAAAGCGAAGGCAAATCATGGAGAAATGACTGTGATGTCGACATCAGAATTTTCCCATTCCCCACCAATTCTTTCTTTTAAAAAAAGAAAAGAAAGAAAAAACCCATGAGATGCAAAGAAATCCAAGACCACTGCAAATGTGTGAATGTAGACTTAATCTTGTTTCCTTAAGGAAAAGGTAAATAGCTAACCCCTAAAAATATTTTTTAATATAATTCACTTTTTTCAAAGGAAATTGTCCACTTAAGTATAAACACTAACAAAGGGTCTTTCTCTTTCTTTTTTTAAAAAAGATCTTCACATTCCCTGGACTAATGCCTGCCAACTAAAACACCTACTATGAATTTAGTAATGGGTTATGCAAACATAAATTACAAGACCAGACATTTTAAAAGGGAAAAAAGGTGATTTATTGACACACTGGAGACACGGCAGGATAGAAGCACTATTTCAATTTTCCATATATTCCTCAACACTGCAGCTGTGTTCATGCAAAAAGAATTCTCAAGTAAAAATCACTCCTAACTCTTCTGGTTCTAATGCATCACTTCCTATACTTGAAGGGGGGGAAAAGGAGTGTGTGTGTGGGGGGGGTGTTGTTACACCAGGCAATGTATTGACTATGCTTATCATGAAGAAAATCACGCTACAGCCAAAAGCCACTTCACCTCGTTTCAAAGATGCCAATGAATTTGTTCCAGTGAAAATGCACCTCCAAATCTGATTCCATGGAGAAGAATAGTACAACGACCGCATCCCCCTGGTTGGTAACAGAATTCAGTTCGACCCGTTAAGTTCTCATCTCACGCCCGCTTACCCATCCCTCGTCACCGCCTGCTCTCTCTGGTCTCTTACCATTGTCTCAGGACCGGGGATTTTTTTTCTTTCTATGGTAGTTGATCACGCCATCCTTTAAATACATTCAAAATTCTTTTATGGGGGGGTTTATATCTAAACAAGAGTATAGCTAGCTACACACGTGTGTGTGTGTGTGTGTGTGTCCAACATGTAACAAAAGGAAAGCAAAGTGACCACCTTTTGGTGAACAGGTCATGGGAACGGCAGTGGGCTGATGACAATCCCCGAGCATGCATCAAGAGAAAAAGAATCTTCATTTTTCTTCTCGTGGCCAATGGCTGACAGGTACACAAACAGTCATTTTCAAAAGCACTTGTAACGGTGGCGGAACAAGCTTATCTCAAGGAGAAGCCTGCAGATGCGCTGCTAATAAGAAGGCACGTGTTCCAAGTGAACATGTTTAAAGGGACTAAGGAGGCTCTCTGCCTTGCTGGCACGGCGAGTTCCTCCCCAGAGAAGGCTCCTTTGCGTGTATGTGTGTGCGCACACACAATGGGTTCCTGGCACTCTGATGATGTGCGCACACCTGACCCCGGGGAAACAGGCTGAGACCAGCCCCATATTTCAGACAAACCAAACAGCCGATAGACAGTAATGGCTTTAAGCTACTGATGACCTGGGCCAAAAATGAAGAAGCACTTAATCTTCTGAAGGAAGCTGTCAATGTGGGGAGGCCCGGGGCTGACCTTTCCTGCGATCTTAATCACAGCCACCTATGATAACAGAGTGGGGTTTATTTTCATGCCTGGCTCTGATGATCAATCCTTCAGTTCTGACGACGGTGCCGGCACACAATGAAAAGGGGAGCCAAGAGCACATGCTGGCTCTACCGTGTTCCCATGTCCCGAAAGGCCCACCGGGAATGAAGCCCAACTAGGCTCTAACTTGGCTCCACCCCACTCCAAAGCCTTCCAGACGCCTCCCCCAATTAGCAGGCAAATTCCATGAAATCCCATAAATACCCCCAACGGAATAAAAGACAGACAGACAGAAAATGGGCAGAAGGGTCTATAATTTCCCAGGAAGAATACAGCCCACACCCAGGGCAGCCTGAGGCACCAGGGGATGGGCCCTCCCGCCATGACAGTAGCCACGCAGTAACCACAGCTAGTCCCCAAAGCCAGGTAGTGTTGGTGCAGGGTGTGCAGGTGGGTGATGGGGCAAGCGGGGGCAAGCAAAAGGGAGTGGGACGACAGATACAGATGGGGAAGTCACAACAGAAAAACCCCTGCAGGCCGCGTGTGCCAATTACCTGGAGATGCTCGCCTTTGTGAGCCATCAGGAAATAGCGAGCACACAAGACATGATTTCCCACTCACTTAGCAGAAATGGACCTGACAGCTCAAAGGGAGTTTCGGTGTGGCTCTGGGAGGACCAGGGACCCCTAGATCATGAGGTAGGGGAGCATGCACACACCATTCAGCCAGTCAGGATGAAGACTAGCACCCACACCCAATGACCCAGGACCCACACTTCTGGGCAGATCACCTGAGAAACTCAGTAGCCCACCAAGGGGACTAGTGAGAACAGAAACAAGCAACAAGCCTCCTGCCCCTTTCAGCAGGGGAGAGGGCAACTCTGGTTTGTGCAGACAACGGACTCCTGCGTCGCAGCGCCAGGGACGAGACGATGTGTACATCCCATGTGACTGAATTTGTCAAGAAGTGACACTGGGTGAAAAGGGCACCCGGAGGAGGACACACAGGCATCTGGGAAGATGCCTTGGGTCCCTGTTCCAGACCGCTGCAATAAAGCCACGATCAGGATGGATGAAGTGAGTCCGCTAGGTTCTTTTGTTTTTTCCCCTTGGTCTCCCAGTGCATCTAACCGTTTTGTTTACACTGCACTGTATGCTGTTAAGTGTGTAAGGCTGTTACGAATACACTGGAAATAGTTGTGAGGGTGACCAAACTGACAGGAGGGTCGCAAAGTGAACACATGATGTTAGTAAATGGTGCTGGCAGACTTGCCAGATGCTGGGTTGCCATCAAGTTTCACTTTGTAAAGAATGCAGTATCTTTGCAGTGTGACAAAGTCCAGTGTCCCAAGACATGACCTTGCCTGTCCACCGGTAACAATGAGAACACAGTGGTGCACGTTGCCCCAAAGGGACAGTTCTACCCTGTTCCATAGGGTCGCTATGAGCCAGCATCAACTTGATGGCAGTGAGTAAGGTGTTTCGGTTTTGCTTTGTCGTTATACAAGAAACATTTCTTATTTCTAAAAATAAATGGATACAAAAACCTGGTTACGTGTCTCTGTACCTAAAATAACATCACCACTGCCGCTAAGATGTGTGGCTGGCTTCTGTGTGTGGCTCAGGGGAAGCAGATGTGGCTGGATCTTTTGGATCTTTCCATCACAGCAGCCACTCCTCTGGACAAGAAGATCTTGGAAAAATCTCGAGCAAGGGTCAACTTCCTTGACACAAAGCTTGTTAATTGTAGAAATACATCCTGCACGATTCTCTGTACGGAGACCCCGGAGGCGCGATGGGAAGTGCCAGAAGCCAGGCTGGGCCCTGTCTAGGTAGTCAAGTCCAGGCTCACTCCACCACAGACGCCCTTTAGCGAACCTTCTTCAAAGCCTCCCCAGGGCTATTGGTGAATGGAAGGGTATACGAAGTTCAGGGTGGAATCAGCCCTCCCCCCAACTTTCTGCATGACAATAGTGACCTTCCCGATGTGAAGTGGGGTTCTGGTCCAGTTGGGGAGGGGGTTCGCTGCAGCTAGGAGTAGCCTCAGGATACAACTTCCACATTGCAGGGGCTATTCATCTTCCTCCCAGCACAGGGCTGGGGGGCCGGGGCTTTCCTGCAGAAAGAGCGTGGGGGGCAGTGTCCAGTGGAGGAACCGAGGCTCTTGGGTGCAGGCTGCACGTGGTGGGCTCAGTGCACTGTACAAGCCATGGAAATTGTATAAATGCCCCCATCACACACGTTTCACAGTCCAATGGCCAGTAGACCCAAAGATGTATCACCACTGCAGGAAGTCATTTCTCCTGCACTGGCCGCAGTGTCCCCTCTTTCAAATGGAAAGAGAATGAATCTCCTTCTTGGAGATCCTGTGAGTGCTAAATGAGCCCCTGTAGCTAAAGCCTTAGGTGCAGAGGAGGTGCTCAGGCCGGTTGTCATTCCCTGGAACAGTGTGTTCCTGAAGTTATCATAGCTCTGACAATGTTGCCCTGTCATATCTTGTCTCCCACATAAAGGGGCTGCCACGAACACTTGCTGTTTGTGTGAATCAACAGCTGAAAAGAAGGGCATTTATAGAGGTCTAAAGACATGTGTATATGCAAATATATTTATGCATGAAGATGGGGAACTAGATCTATGCATATATTTATAGGTTTAGTATTAAGGTAGCAGGACATTGGGCCTCCACTCAAGTACTCCCTCAATGCAAGAATACTTTCTTCTATTAAATTGGCATTCCATGATGATCACTTTCCCGACACAACTGCTGAAGACAAAGTAGGTGAATAAGCAAATGTGCTGTGGTGAAAAAAGTTGATGGTGCCCGGCTATCAAAAGATATAGCGTCTGGGGTCTTAAAAACTTGAAGGTAAACAAGCGGCCGTCTAGCTCAGAAGCAACAAAGCCCACATGGAAGAAGCACACCAGTCTGTGTGAGCACAAGGTGTCAAGGGGATCAGGTATCAGAACAAAAATTTTTACCATCGTGAATGAGGGGGGGAGTGTGGAGTGGAGACCCAAAGCCCATTTGTAGGCCACTGGAGATCCCCTGGCAGAGTGCCAGAGGGGTCTAGGGGAAGAAGAGACAAGCCAGCTCCCCCCCCACTCCACTATCATGATCCCAATTCTACCTTGCAAGTCTGGCTAGACCAGAGGTACAGATAGGAACTAGAAACACAGAAAATCCAGGGCAGATGATCCCCTCAGGACCAGTGGTGTGAGTGTGGATACTGGGAACGTAGAGGGAGGGTAGGTTGGAAAGGGGGAACCAATTACAAGGATCTAAATGTGACCTCTTCCCTGGGGGACAGACAACAGAAAAGTGGGTGAAGGGGGACGCTAGACAGGGAAAGATATGACAAAGTAATGATTTATAAATTATCAAGGGTTCATGAGGGAAGGGGAAGTGGGGAAGGAGGGGAAAAATGAGGATCTGATGCCAGGGGCTTAGGTGGAAAGCAAATGTTTTGAGAATGATGAGGGCAATGAATGTACAAATGTGCTTTACACAATTGATGTATGTATGGATTATGATAAGAGTTGTATGAGCCCCTAATAAAATGATTAGAAAAAAAAACCAGAAAAAGCTTAGATACAATGTTCTGATACAAAGCAGTGAAAAAGAGAGAGAGAGAGAGAGAGAGAGAAAGGTGGACCCCAAGAAAGTAGGTGATGCTTACTCGGAAGAAATGGGCCCTGGTGGCTAGTGGGTTACCACGAGGTCAGCAGTTTAAAACCACCAGCCACTCTTGTGGGAGAAAGATGAGGCTCTCTGCTCCTGTACAGAGTGATGAGTCTAGGAAACCCACAGGGGCAATTCTGCTCTGTCCTACAAGGTCACTATGAGTCAGCATCGACTCGATGGCAGCCAGTCAAGACAAAGGGCAGAGCTCAAGATAAAAGCTGCTGGGGAAAAAGAACAGCCACCTGGCTCACCTGTGAGTAAGCAGCACACCATATGAGGCCTGGGGCTCCTGGCCACCCCAGAGCTAGTCCATGCAAAGCCTGGGTTTGGGTGAAAGTGTCCCGATTCCCAACTAAACATTCCTTCAAAACTCAACCAATCATCCCCAAATATCTCCCTGTTGAAACACTGGGCCACTCTGCCCAGTGGGCCCATAATGCTCATTGTAAATGCACTTTCTGAGCCGTTCAGTCAAAGACACAGAGCTAATGTTGGTCAATTAACATTGCTCCAAGGGTAGCCCCACCCGCTCCAAGGGTAGCCCCACCCACCCCACGCATGCAGAAGATGGCAGGTCTCCTTGGCAGCGACATCGGTCAATCATCACTTTCTCAAAATCATCTCGAAGTAGAAGAGAAATTTTTCCTGCACTTTAGTCCATACCAAACCCTTTAAGTTAATCAGTGTTCTCAGACTAATGTTAGATTTTAGCCAATGACTGCTCGACTCTAGAGACACGCCCACAATCAGCCCCATGCCCATCTCCAGTGCACCCACGTGCAAGCGAACAAGCACACACACGTACACACACACACACTTTAAATAAGCATGCCACTTCAGAGCAACACTCAAAAACAACTAAGAAAGAGAAGCCACTTACAATGCAGTGACCACCAGTCAACTTCTTGGACCAAAAAAGAGGCAGTTTTGCTTAAGTAGCAATGGCCTTGACTTCTGATGTCAGTCTGTCTGGGTTCAAATCCTTATAGACAAGTCACTTACACTCTGTAACAGAGCCTTCATAATGCCCACCTGTGTGAGGAGTAACACAATGTCTGTAGCTCCTTGGCATGGAGGGGAGCCCTGGGCTGTAGTGGTGAAGGGTTGGAGGCTAACCACGAGGTCAGCAGTTTAAAAGCACCAGCCACTCTAGAAACCCAGAGAGGCAGTTCTACCCTACCCTATAGGTTGTCAGAGAGTCAAAATTGACTCAATGGCCATGAGTTTGTTGGGGTTTTTTTTTGGGGGGGGGGTAAGATTTATTTAACATGATGCTTGGCTCTTCAGATGTACACCTATTCCTCACTCATCGACAACCTTGTTAGCCAATATTTTTGCCTTTATAACAATCGTGACAGGTCTACTACCCGATCGTTGGGGGCATTCATGATGTATCCCTCACAGTAACAAACCAAAGTGCAAGGGATGAGGGGCACGCTGGTGTGGTAGTTTCTATGAAGTGTCTCCTTGGTTGGGCACTCATTCTTGGTGGCTTGGCAATTATGGAATGACGTCATTTGGCAGTTGTGTGACGATGGGTTCAGTCCCCATCCTGGGGTCCACTGTAGCCTTCCATTTCCCCAGGATGCCTGTCACTTTCCATTCCACAGTTTCTCCTGTTACCTGTGGTGACAGGACGATCGTGCGCTCAAGAGATAATAGCAAGTAGCAGCTCACCATGATTTCAACCAGATCTTCAGCTTTCACATGTAACCATTAACCAGCAAAAGCTGTACGTCATGAGATTTGCTGAGAAAAGGTCAAGAGGTCTTTTCTACACTCATCACTATCCCATCCGATTTAGAATGGCATCCGACATTCTAGATCCATTTCCACTGGGGCTAGTGACCAGGACAACAGCGATGGAGCTACTCGCCAAGAACAGCTGCCAAAGAGCGACCCTTCCCACCCTCTCGACAGGAAAACCAATACAAAGGGAGGGAAAATGACTGGCTAGACACAAGAGGAAGGAGAAAATGTGTTTTGTTTTTAAATTTTTACTGTCCTCAAACCTGCAGTACAAATCAGGGTCTGCGCTGTGCTTTCAGAACTGTTGCCTCCTTCTTAATTTTGGTCTTCATTCTCGCTTTGAACTTCACCGTGGATACAATGTTTCCTTCGGAAAGAGCAGGATTTTCAGCCGCGCATGCACACACATGCGCCATGTCACTAGCCAAGCTTCACCTGTTATGCCCAGGCCACCAGGGGCACGTGAGGGCACCCCGACTACGGCGGAAAGATGCCGAGGTCCTTGTCGCCGCTCCCATTTTCTGGTTGAGCAAATGGAGGCGCAGAGAGGTTATATAACGGCCTGGTCTTGTGCTTGCAGGCGGTAGACGAGAATTCCATTCCACATGAATCTAATTACAGCCTTTTCCTTTCGACAGTTATTAAACTCCAAGATAATTTGTCTGTTATACTTAAAATAGCCCTTTAAAAGCTGCTAGACACGGAAAGGAAGTGCGCTCGTAGGCTCAGGAAGGAAAGGGAACGCCGGTGCGGCGGACGCACGGCGGGCGAGGCTGGCGGATGGTCCTGGGGAGACACTCAGGGAAAGTGGGGCCCTGGAGGCTCCCTCAGCTGCCCCCCCCAGCCGGAGACTGCACCCCAGTCTCCAGCTGTTTCCTGTTAGCACTGGAAAGCACACACACACGCACACACAGAGTCACCTCTTCAGCAAGGACTTAGTGTAGGCTTCACTTTTCTGGGCCAAAGGCAATCAGATAAAGCGAGCTTGCCCTCAAATTCAAACATCCACTGAACTGAAAGGTTTCCATGTCTGAGTTAAAAACAGAACAACAGAAAAAGAAGACATCTCAAATTCATTGCGTGATCAGAAAAAAAAATAACAATAAAGATGGTGAGTTCTTTGCTCGAAAAGAAACCTTAGGAGGCTCAGTGCCAAAGGATCTGTGGGCTCGCCCGCCATCAGGGATAGTCTGCTCAGAGGGGAAGGGGGCCGTCAGGCAAAGGAGCCCGCCCCTTCGTAGACGCTCATACACAAAACTGCCCCTGCCGCTGCATTCCCTTGGCCTGGCCTCCTCACTCCCTGCCACGCTGTCCTGATTTGGTTCTTCTCAAGACCTGATATTATCCCGTGTGTCATCTGTTTACTTGGCCTTGGCCTGCCCACCCCTGCTGCTAGGGTGGAAGCCCTATGCGAGCTGGAACCTTCTCTCTGTCTCTCTCACCAACAGGGCTAGCTCTGCCCTTTAGACCACCCCGGGGGACCAGGAAGGTGGAAGGAAATGGGCAAAGGACAAGCCAGGGAAGCATCCAGGCACCCTTTTCCATTC
The DNA here is from genome assembly GCF_050624435.1 of Tenrec ecaudatus. Classification (NCBI taxonomy): domain Eukaryota; kingdom Metazoa; phylum Chordata; class Mammalia; order Afrosoricida; family Tenrecidae; genus Tenrec; species Tenrec ecaudatus. Next base: position 128,992,822 of record NC_134541.1, read on the forward strand.
TGCTGCACACTCCGGGTTCTGGAACTCCTTGTGGTACCGGATCCCTGCTCTAGATCAGCAGACCCAGCCCCAGGAAGTCAGGGAGCTGGCCTAGGAGTGGACAGCCACACATTCCTGACCTGGGACTGGATCCTACTCATCAGGACCAATGTGAGCTCCACTTGTCCCTGCCCAAGCCCGCACCCTGGCTTGGTGCACTCCAGAACATGTCTTAGGGCTTTCTGGGACTAGGGAGGTGGAGGGTGGATGGGGAGGGGGTGAGGTGTGTGTGTGTGTGTGTGTGTGTGTGTGTGTGTGTGTGTGTGTGTGGATGTGCCCGCCGGCCACCTGACACCCTGGTTTGCGGCAGATTAAGTCTTAATTGCACCCATTGCTTCATCCCTCTCTCCAGGTGGGTTTTCTTTCTCAGGGACCCCACAAAAAATAAGAACAGTTTCTCAGGTTGATAAATCAACTTAAAGACTTTAAAAGTTAAAAGTTCACTTTTCATTCGCAAAGCGAGTCTTATGATAAACTCCCAAGCCAATGACTTGGGAGGCTTTACGTCTACAGGGCTCTTTTAAAAACAGAGTTGTCTTCAGGATCAGTGGTGTGAGGCAATACTGGGAGGGTGAAGGGAGGGTGGGTTGGAAAGGGGGGAACCCCCTGCCCCCCCAAAAAAACAAACCAGAGTGGTTGTGGTCCACAGGAAGATTCTGAAAAGGCTGCTACGTGGAAGGAAAAAACCTGTGCAGGCTTCCTCCCCTCCCACAAAGAGGGCAGGGCTTTGGGTTTGAAAATAACAGCTCAATGGAGAGATAATCCACATGCCATGAAATGCACTCTCTCAAAGTGGACAATGTTTTGTAGCATGCTTATTACCAAGTTGTGCAATCGTCAGAACTATCTAATTCCAGAACGCTTTCATCACCGCAATGAGAAACCTCCTTTGCACCCATCTGCAGGCAGGCCCTCCCCATCCTCCCCTCCACTTGGCAACCTGGGATCTGCTTTCTACCTCTACGGATAATGCCGACCCCAGACATTGCACATCCAGGGACAACGTGGTCCATGGCATTTTGTGGCTGGCTTCTCTCCGGCAGCACCAACCTTCATCCATGTTGTAGCCTAGCTGATGTACTTGATTTCTTTCCAGGGAACCCTGATGGCGGAGCAGTTACTCGTTGGGCTAGCTAACCACAAGGTCAGCAGTTCAAAACCACTCCTCGGAAGAAAGGCTTTCTACTCCCATAAAGAGTTATGGTCTCAGAAGCCCACAGAGGCCATTCTACTCTGTCCTCTAGTGTCGCTAAGAGTGGGAATGGACTCAGTGTGAGTGAGAGAGTGAGTGATGGGTGACCACTGGTCTAGCACATTGACATACCCCTGGTTTGACTATTCGCAGGCTGATCGGCAGGTGGGTTGTGTCCACTTTGCAGCTACTACGGACACTGCTCTGATGGTCCTGCATAGACATGTTTTTGGGCGGATGTGTGGGTTCAAGTATCTTGGGCACATACTTAAGCGCAGAATTACTGGATAATTTTTTTTGAGGCACTGCCAGAGAAAGGGGTTTCCTAAGAACACGTTGAATCAATCAATCAAAATTGAAGAGTAAGACAAAGTCTTAATATTGGCTTGTTTGGAAAAATTAGTCTTAGGAGAGGATGTCCTTCATATATAAAATATAGCTCTTCTATCTTGGAAAGAAAAACTTCCCCCCAAAATGCCATCCATATGTTAGGGCCTTTATAGAGCAGTCACCGTTGGTACCCATGGATGAGATACAACAGAGAAGACCCAGGTCCAGGCTGACCCAGGCTGCTGGAGACGGGGGAGGGAGAAAAGGAACAGTACTACAACCGTAGACTCAACAGCGATGCTGCAGCTGGGAGCTTCACCGTTCTAGCCGGTGTCTACCCGCCCAGCCCTGGTCGTCAAAGCCTCCGGTCCTCTACTCCATCACTGCCCTCTCAGGAAAGCTTCTGTCTTAGGGGTCTGGTTGTCATACCAGTGCTACAATAGAAACAAAAAACACAAGGCTAAGCCCACTGCCTGACTCATGGCAACCCTTTAGGATGGCGAAGAACTAACTGCTCTGCCCTCCAGGATTTCTGAGGAGCCCTGGTAGCATGGTGGGAGTTAAGTGTCATGTCAGGGTGCTAACCACACAAGGTCAGCAGTTCAAAACCACCAGCCTATCTGCGAGCGAAAGATGAGGCTTCCTAATGCTGCAAAGAGTTGCAGTCTTGGAAACCCACAGGGGCAGGGCTACACTTCCCTCCAGGGTTGCTATGTGTTAGAATTAACTTGATGGCAGTGAGTTGGTTGGTTGGTAAGATTTCTGATACTGTATCATCTTTCTACCTCAGAGGGACAGGTGGGTTTGAATTGCCCACCTTGATGTTAGCAGCCCAATACGTAACCCACAGTGCCTCTCAAAACCAAAAGACCTACTGTCGTTGACTAAATTCCAACTCATAGCCGCACTATACACAGTGTCAAGGTTGTAGTCTCATCTTTCCTCTGCAGAGCTGCCAGTGGGTTTGAACTGGCAACCTTGTGGTCCACATCAGGGCTCCTCAAATCAGTGATAGGGGTCAAGGAATCCGCCCACATGACCTAAACAATATTAAGTGTGCTGGCCTTTTTCACTATCGTTTGCCCTGATGTCGCGCTCTGAAGTGTTACTCACACAGACCTCCACCAGTCAAGAATGGAAGCGGCGTGGAGATTCCATAATTGCTAACCAATGACTCCAGGTGTCCCCAGCCATGCCTGTGGACTGTACTGCATTTAAAAACGTACAGGGATTCCCTATGTGACCCCAATCCGTTCTCACAACAATGCCATGTGGACTTTGTGATTCTCAGCCTCACCGAGAGAGATAATGTTGTACGTCTTAAGAACCAGGAGACGAGTCCAGGAAGGCCGCACCAGCAAAGATGGCCCCCGCCAACCTCTCGCAGAGCCCCAGCCTCAAAGCTCCAGGCTGCCCTCTGAGGCTCAGCCCTGTTGGTGAGTGACTCTCTTTTTCCAGGCTGAATCACTGCCTGCCTTGCCTACATAAAGGCTAGAAAGCAGCGACTGCATGCTTTGGGGCCAGGGCCGGGCTATAGCTCACCACCCTGGGCTCCCTCGCCCATCCGGCAGTTCCTTGTCTCTCGGGGAGTGGAAAGCCCATCATAAAGTTGGGGTTGTTGGGGTCGACATCGTTTCGTTTCTGACTTCAGAAGTAGTTCACTCTGGCTAGTTATAGGACAACTGCTGCTCTCCTAACGAAGGGGGTGCTCTCCCCCCAGCCCCCCACCCCTTAGGGTCAGGGAAAGATTCATAAATCGAGTTTATTTCATCAGCGCTGCAAGAGGCTGGCTGAGTCACATTGCAAAACAATGCTCAGCCTTGCGATTTGACGCTGGTTCCCCCAAGGATAAAAATCGGAAAAGTGGTCTATGGTCCCCAAATAAAACCAAAGCCCACTGCCACCGAGTCCATTGCAGGGCGCTCCAGGTCGGAGTAGGCCTAACTGCTTCTTGGGGCTCCTGAGGCCAGACATCTTTCAGAGAGCAGGCAGCCCCATCTCTCTCTAGAGCAGTAGCTGGAGGATTTGAACCTCTGACCATGTGATCAGCATTCCAATACTTAATAAAGCACAAACTAAGACCCTGGCACTCAGAAGTTATAGCTAATAGGTAACCCCAGTTGGGTTGCCAACAATGAGAATGTTCCCCAGCACAATGTAAAGGCAGGTGGGCTCTCGTGGCAAGGCTGTTGAGGCTGCAGTGGGCGTCTCATCCGGGACCACTCCCCCGGCTGGAGACAGCAGAGAGGGAGGAGTGGTCCATGCCAGGTTCTGACTGATGAAGATGCAAGCCAGAGACAGGGTCACAGGAGCAGATGGGTGTGTCTACTGAGCAGGACAGACGTAGGAAACATGAGTCGTCGACCTTCAGCAGGGTGAAGGGGTACTAGTAGCATTACGGCTCCCAGTCTAAGCACACAGGTACCAGGAACCATACACGCTGGTCAGAGTTCCAGGACTGTGACTCAGTTTCTCTCAACAGCAGAGGGCCACTCCTCTCAGCAGATGTGAATCAGCCCAACAAAGCAGACTCCAGAGAAACTTTCTGGGGCAGGGGCTGGACACCCTGCCATGACCAATGACAGCTCTGGGAGGGGGTTGATGATGCCCCCATCAATGGGGACAGCCCCTCCCTTACCGAAAAGTGCTATAACGAGACCAAAAATAGCCTGGTGCTCTTTCTGAAAGGAAAGCTGGATGCTGGAGACTGTTTTACCGAGAGTCAGGCAGCATGTGGTGAATGAAGTGGGTTTACAGGTTGGGCTACAAAGGTCAGCAGTTCAAACCCACTAGCCATTCCATGGAGAACACAACGAGGCTGTCTCCTCCCAGAAAGACTGATAGTCTCCAAAAACTTAGGGGGAAGCTCTACTTCATCCTGTGTCCTGTGACCCTGGGTGTCAGATTGGACTCAATTGCCGTGGGGTTGGTTTTTAAGTATCATCTTTAAATAGCACAGCCTGATGCAAGGCTTCAGTCCACAGGATGCCTGAATCAGCCTCTAGGGAGGAGGTCACCCCAGGTCACTCGGGTCACTAGGCCCACAAATTGAGCAGTGGCTATTCATACCTGACTCCCCACTGTGAGTGGAATACAGCAGAGTCACCAGAAAGTCCCCTGGGGCTTGCCCTCCAAGGCACGAGGCAGCCCCTGTGATGGCAGTAGGCGCCCATCTGGGGAGCTGACCTGGAGCCAGACTGCTCGGGTTCCACTCTCTGCTCTGTAAGACACTCAGGACAAACAGCCAAGAAGTAAGCCTATGTAAGCAAGCAGAAACCAAAAGCAGAGTTTTACTCCAGGGTGGCATAAAGTCCCTCTGTGATGCAAATGGCCTGTGCTCCCTACCTCACCGAAAGGCTGAGAATTTAGTTCTGCTCCAAGTTACCACGGAAGAATGGCCTGGCATCCCACTCCCCCAAGTAGAAACACTACAGACAAGCCCCCTCTGAGGGCGTTCTACTCGAAAACACACTGGGAACACCAAGAGCCAGAATCTACGGATTGCAAGGGATTTGTAGTGGTTATGCATCGGGCTGCTATCCGCAAGGTCAGCAGGTCAAAACCACCAGCAGCTGTTCCTCCAGACACAAGATGAGGCTTTCTATTCCCGTAGAGAGTTACAGGCTCGGGGACCCACAGGGCCGGTGCTACCCTGTCCTATAGGGTCGCTGTGAGCCGGAAGGTCAGTGAGGTCTGCAGTCCCTGAGGGGGACTCGCTCAGAGTGACCCAGGAGACCCTGTGGGGGAGTAAGGAGGCGTTGGCTCCAACACCTAGGCAAGTTCCTGTCGGGGCTCCTCACGTAGCGGGTGATGCAGTCACAGTCAGCTTTATAAATACCAACGTCAGATTGGGTGTTAAGCGGTAACCGTGACCTTCAGCAGCTCCCGGAGGCGGCAGTGCTGGGGCTGGAAAGGGAGAGCTTGGGCCGCACCTCAGCATTCAGATCAAAGCGACGGAAAAGCAGATGGCTGCCAGGGAGACTCAGGAAAGCCTCCTGGGCGTGTGGGAGCCGTGACTGGGCCTCCCCAAGCAGGTGCTTCCAGCAGCACCACGAGGCTTCTGAAAGGACACTCCTGCCCGCTACTCCACCCGCTGCTGCCCGTCAGGACCTTGCTGCACCGGAATGGTCCATCCTCCTTGTTGGTGCCCGCAGCACAGCTGGCCTCTGCCCAGCAGTCAGGGCCTTGGCACTCAACTACCGCTCAGCCAGCCTGGCGCTTTGGGGCCTGGCCCCGACATTCGCCCGCACCGCTGCCTCCCTCTTCATCTCCTCTCCGTCGGCTGGCCTGGGAAGTGCGAGCACGTGCCTGCACAGTCTTGGTTCTAAGTTCCGACCGCGGTGCCCAGGGATGGCCTCCCGGGAGTCCGGGGAACCGGAGATTGTATGGCAGCATGTGCAGCTCAGTGAAGCAGGTCCGGCCCTCTCCAGGGGATCTTAAGGGATAAAACCAAGGTGGCAGAGCTGTTTCTCGAACTAAGGGTTCCTGGGCATGTGTGGCGTAGCCAGAACCTACCACCTGGGGCGTGTGTGGCATAGCCAGAACCTATCAGCACGTGCATTCCTCCAGGGAAAGCCTGCCGCTCGGGGGGTCCACCTGTGTCCTCACACCACTTAGCTCGCTGCGCCCTGACCTAATGCCATTCCTGGTACCTGAGAAGAAAGAAAGGAGCCTTTAAAGACTAGAGCCAGGATTTAATCCCCGGGACCAAACATGGAAGGTGTTCAATAAATACTTGTAAACGTGGGACCTGTTAGTCCAAACTAGCTTCTGTAATGGGGTAAGCTATGACTATGCACTTGTTGCAAAGTTCCCTGAGCAAGGTGCCACGTCCCCCTGCCCCCTTTCTTCCCAGTGTTTCTCGGTCCCAGTCCTCCCTCCCTGCGAACCCTTCTGAACTCTGTCCTTGGTCGGGTCCGTGCTGCCCTTGGATCTCAGGCGGTTGAGGGTGCCAAGGAATATGTGCCTCCCTGTTAGCCTTGTCTGTGGTTCGGCTAACAACCGAGCCACAGGGCCAAGTTCCGTTTCAGACCTGGAGGGTGGCACAGGGCCATAGACTTGGAGGCTCTACCAGTCTCTACCAACCAGGAAGCCAAGTTCTTTTGATTTTTTTAAATCATTTTCCATTTTGTTCTGCATTTTCCTCCCACACTACCCAGGATCTTCTAACGAAATCTTTTTTCAAAAACGGTTGGTACCGGTAGCTGGGCATCCTTTACTTCCGCTGCTCTCGGGTTCATTAGTCCACTGGACTCCTGGTTCCCACCTGCCTTTGATCTCCTTCCTTTTTCTTTCCTCTAGGCAGGGGAGAGCGACAGATGCACTTACAGGCGCAGCTCGCATGTGCTGAAGACCCTATAACAGAGGTTCTCAACCTGGGGGTCGTGACCTCTTTGTGTGTGGGGGGGGGTTGAACGACCCTTTCCCAGAGGTTGCCCAATTCATCACAGCAGCAAAATGACAGTGACGAAGTAGCAACAAAAACAATTTTATGGTTGGGGGGGGGGGGGTCACCACAACATGAGGAACTGTATGAAAGGGTCTCTCCAGAATAGGGTGCAGAATGTCCTCCTTAGAAACTGTGTTTTGTCCATTGACACTGACATCCCCTGCGACTAAGGTCCCGAGTCTCTAGTCCCAGTGACTCCTTCCCTCAAAGTGTTTGGCTATCTCTAAGCAATTCCCTAACCTGGCCTCCTGCGTGCTCTGCCATGTTCACCCATCTCTGTGCAGCACAGGGAAGTACACATGTAGACACATCCTGTTACCGTCACACACGTCCATGGGCATACACCCCCCACACACACACACACAAATGGATCCCTGCTATTGCACTCTTGCACTCCTCTCAGTGTGTCCCTGGCACCCAGCACATCACCCTTTACAGTCCGGAGTCATGCCGGTGACAAGCATGGGCTGGCCTCCACTACCGGCCTCTGTGTGAAGCCTTTAAGCCCAATACATTCCATCCCCACAGCATCCCGGGGAGCTGGGCCCTGTCTCTACACAATGCCCAGGTCAGGAAACTGGGACTTTGTGTAGCAATGAAGTGATTTGTCCAAGGACAATAAGTTACCTTCAAGAATAACTATGAACACCAATCCAGCCCAGAAACCTCCAACAGCCTACAAGGCTCAGCTTCCAATTATGGAACCAACAGGGAATTGCTGTGTAGTAAGAAAACAAAAAACATTGTCCTTTGAGAGGCCTCCATGTTTTCCACAGAACTGCAACCGCTTCCGACTGAAGTATAATCTTTGGGTTAAAAAGTTGTGGCAACCATGGGACAGTGACTATGGATGGACACAGGAAACAAATGACATGACGTTGAAGCTTCAGAAATCGATATTCTGACTCCAAAATATTCCAGGCCAGCACCGGCTCAGCACCCTCCTCGAAGCCATTCCCACATCAGCTGTACTGTCTGTGAATCCTCATTTCCTCTCAGCTCTTAGTGCACCTGGGATGGGAGCTGGAGGGAGCCAGGGATCTAGCCAACAGACCAGGAAACGGCTGCCTGGCAACTCAGCATGCAGCCTTTGTGACACACACTTACACGGAGAAAACCAGGAGCACAGCAGGGGCACATGTTCCCTATGCCTTCTATAGCAGGTTTCACGAGACAAGGCGCTAAACTAAACCAAGACATCAGGTTTACAAGAAATACTGACACACACACCCCGCCCCACACAGACGTGTGCACCCTTGAGCCGCTTGACTTGTCCCTGCCCCCAGGAAAGCCAGTTCCGCTGCAGCTCCTCGCACCCACCGTGTCCTTATGCGCCTCCCTTCTCTGGAGCTTCTGAGCAAGCTGCTACAGACCTGGGGACAGTGCTGGGCAGGGGCTGGGATGGCCTCAGAGACTCCCACACACCTGGCCACACACGCTGGCACACCCAACTGTTGGCCGTCTGCGCCTGGGAAATGCTTGTGCTTTGCTTTGACAACCTATGAGTTATCTGAGAGTGGCCCAGGGCAGGTGGGCACGGTGGTCCCCCAGGACACAGCCGGGGACCATCTGATCCGTCACATAGGATATATAGGATCAAGAACAAAATGCTCCCAGCCCATCTCTCCGGGTGTGCCCAAGAAGAAGGAGGCCCCGCCACAGAGATGCCTCGCGGAGCGCCGCCTCACCTCTGGAGTGTTCTTCTTGAACTCTCGGCTTTGCTCGATGAGCCGCTTTCTAGACTGCTCGCTTTCATCTTGTCGGTTGGCCAGTACTGTGGCAGTGGCATCCAGTTCTCTCTGTAGGGAGAAGCAGAAACAAAAACCCCGATGGTCACTGCACTTGGTACCGGAGAAGACCGCGCTTGACAGAGCCCCCAAGCCCGGGGACTGGCCGGGCAAGAGAGGGGCGGGCTCCAGCAGAAAGGGCAATGCGAGGTGACATGCTGTGTTTCCGACTCCGTCCGCCCACCTGGGCTGGTCTGAGAAAACCCAAGCTGCCCTCCTGAGGGAGCTTGGCATCAACTCCAGCTTCACAAATGACCGTGTTTCAAGAATAAAACATGCAGCTCTGAGTTTTCCTGGCTGAAAACGGAGTCAGGCCCATGCCTACAGGCCACCTCCTCTCCTGGGAGTGTGCCTGATTCGGTTTTAAAGAGAAAAGGCCCCGTGGAACCGCCAGGGGCTTCCAAGCGAGAGGATCTGTCCGGACTGCGGGCTCTGGGCACTGCTGCACATGACAAAGTAACATGAGGTATCTGAGAACCCAAGCCCTGGCCTTGGAATTCTGGGCGGGGCTACCAAGGGGATCTGTGCCCGCAGCAGATGGGCCCAGGATGGTGCTCCGCATGGCCAGCAGGAAGGAGTGCTGGGAGCACCTGTAGGCCAGCCCTAGCGCGGAGAGGCTTCAGTTGTTCACGGCACACGCAAGGCCGCATTTGGTTTAGGACTAGAGGCGGCCAGCTGCTCCACGAGCTTCCCAGTGGCCTGGACTATCACGGGGTGGGCTGGGACCAAGCAGATCAAGAACCCAAGCAAAGGCAGGATGACAAGAAACATCCAAGACTGAGATTCTGCCACTATCTCCATGCATATATCCCTCCTACCTCACGCGGTGCCACCTGCTTTGCTTTTTTGGGCAGAATTACCTGGCTCTCCAGCTTAACCCTTCGTTGGGGCCACTGCTACCCAGGGAAGAAGGCAGCCAAGATGACAACGTGCTGGCAGACACTTCTTACACTGTGGCTGCCACACAGGGGACCATGGTTTTAATCGAGCGGGTGGGGGAGGGAGGTAAGAGAGGGGGGAGGGGGGTGAAGAGGAGGGCAGAGAGATGCCCCGGACCCATCATCCCACACTTCCCCCTCGATTATTCCTGGCAGGCACACAAATCTTGGGCAAGCGAGTCCACGGGAATAACGTGGGCTGGGATTCAAGAACAGATGTCAAAGCTATTGCTGAAAGGAGGGAAACACTGAACATTTTGATAGACCACATTTGAAACACATCCCAGTCAAGTGAAGGCAGGGGGAGATTTGGAGAAAAAAAAAAAAAAGAGCAACCGAAACCAATGTGGCGAAGTGGGGCTGGAGATAGAGAGAGCGATCGCAGATAAGCAGAAGGCTTTCAAAAATATAAACAATCTGGTAAGGAGGAGGACTTCGTTGTCTATATTTAAGCAGTAGCAGAAGAAGTTATAAAAGGAGACTTCAAGAAGGGGAAAAAAGCCAATATTGAAACATGACACACACACACACACACACACACATACAGTTGGCGTTCCATATGAGCACACTCAGAGACACAGGAAACTGGAGGAAAACGAGAAGGGCGCATTGACTGCTCTCTTCCTCCACTGTCAAGTGAGCCGGGGTCGGGATGCGGGGTACAAAGGTTGGGATGCGGGCTACAAAGGTAGCCGCAGCATCCAGCCCCAACCCAACCCAAGGGCTTGCGATCTAGCGGGCAAAGTGTAGGGGAGCTGGAGACAATCTGAGATGTTGGGAGAGTACGTAGTCTAGAGAACCCTTGGGTGCCTCAGTCCCCCACCCACCCCAACTCCGAGTCCCAGGCATCATACACAAGAGTCTGTCTGTCTACACTTGCACATATGTGCCTTGATGATCTCTAGAAAATTACCAAGGGAAGGTGTGTGGGGGGCTGGAGTTCGAGGAGGGATCTACTGGGGGTGGGGGTGGGGCTCTCCATATACAAACTCAGAACCCCCAGACTCAGTGCCATCGAGTCATGGACTCATCAGGACCCTGTGGGACAGGGCAGAGCTGCCCCTGTGGGTCTGTCAAGGGCTCTCCCTCTTTATGGGAGCAGAAAGCCTCATCTTTCTCCCTTGGAGTGTCCCGTGGATTTGCTATGGACCACGCTGTGACACTGAAGCCACCAGGGCTCCTTTCAATCTATGCACGGGGGTGGAGGGGGGGGCGGTGAGGCTTCCAAAGGTTCATAGAAAAATGAAAGAAGATCAGGGAATTGTCCCACACAATATTTTTTTAATCGTTTTATTGGGGGCTCGTACATCACTTGTCACTATCCATGCATCCATCCACTGTGTCAAGCACATTTGTACATTTGTTGCCATCATCATTCTCAAACATTTGCTTTCTACTTGAGCCCTTGGTATCAGCTCCTCATGTTTCCCCTCCCTCCTCATCCCCCAATCCCCCCCTGCCCCACTCCACGAACGCTTGATAATTTATAAATTATTATTATTTTGTCATGCCTTACACTGTCCAATGTCTTCCTTCACCCACTTTTCTGTTGTCCATCCTCCAGGGAGGGGGTTATATGTAGATCCCTGTGAACGGTTCCCCCTTTCAATCCCATCTCCTCCACCCTCCCCATATCACCACTCTCACCACTGGTCCTGAAGGGTTTATTTGTCCTGCGTTCCCTGTGTTTCCAGTTCCCATCTATACCAGTGTACATTCTCTGGTCTGGCCGCATTTGTAAGAAAGCATTAAAGAACTAGAGGAAAGTTGTATGTTTCATCTTTGCTACACTGCACCCTGACTGGCTCATCTCCTCCCCATGACCCTCTGTAAGGGCATGTCTACTTGCCTACAGATGGGCTTTGGGTCCCCACTCTGCACTCCCCCTCATTCACAATAATATGATTTTTTGGTTCTTTGATGCCTGATACCTGATCCCATCGACACCTCGTGATCACACGGGCTGGTGTGCTTTTTCCAGGTGGGCTTTGTTGCTTCTTAGCTAGATGCTGCTTGTTTATCTTCAAGTCTTTAAGATTCTAGACACTCTATCTTTTGATAGCTGGGCACCATCAGCTTGCTTCAACCACATTTGCTTATGCACCCACTTTGTCTTCAGTGACTGTGTCGGGAAGGTGAATATCATGGAATGCCAGGTTAATAAAACAAAGTGTTCTTGCATTGAGGGAGTACCTGAGTGGAGGCCCAATGTCCATCTGCTACCTTAATATAAACCTACAAATATATATACATAGATCTATTTCCCCATCATCATATATACATATATTTACATTATATGTACATGGTTGCATTTAGACACCTACAAATTCCCTTTGTCTCCTAGTTCTTTGCTCTATTTCCTTTGACTTTCCTCTTGTCTCACTATCATGCTCAGCCTTCATTAGGGTTTCAGTAATTCCTCTCAGTTACATTGCTCTTGATCAAGTCCTACCAGGCCTCCTACACCCTCCTCACCACTGATTTTGGAACCTTGTTGTTCCCTTGTCCCTGGGTTGGTTAACACCCATTCCCTTTCCCCCCACTCCCCCTCTCCCATGTCACCTGGGACCGCCCGCCTGTTGTTTTCTCCTCCAAATTGTTCTCCCCGCCTACTTATCTATATAGACCTGTAGAGATAATAATACGCACAAAAAAACAAGACAGAGAAAAACAAAAGAAAACCAAACATTAAAAAAACTCAATGATAAAAAAAAAGCCTGTAAATAGTTTGTTGACCTTTGAGAGTCCACAGTTTTTGAAGCTGCCCCGGCCCCAGTATCTTTTCGACTGTTTTATCATGTGCATATATGATGTACCTGATACTTGGACAGAGTGCGATATTTATTCACCTAAATAATTCTAGAACTGGATCACCAAGGGTGCAAATGCATGACGCTGTTGCAGGCTGGCCCTGCTCGTCCACCTGCCCAGAGGGCCGGCCTGGAAGAGACAGCCTCATGACCCGCCAGGGCGCGGACCAAGCACCTCCTTCATGAGAGCGACAGTTGATTCTTGCCCACGGGCTCGTCTTGAGGCTTCCCCAAGGGGGAGGCCCCTAGGCACAGCCAGGACTCTCTCTCCCTGGAAGGGCAAAAGAGCAGCTGCTGGGAACTATGCGCCCCCTGGAGACCCGAGGGCCCCGGACAGGACAACAGGTAGTGGGAAGTCGGCAGGGCTGGCAGCACACCCACAAACTGTGCTTCCCGGGCCACACGGGTCACTCCGGAGAGAGGCTGGCAGGAAGGGCCAGCCCGAGCACTTCAGTGCAGGAACAGCAGAACCATCTGTGCCTGATGTGAGCGCAGGTGGTGTCGTTGGTTATATGGTGGACTACTAACCACAAGGTCAGAAGTTCAAAACCACCAGCCACTCTGCAGGAGACAGACATGGGTTTCTACACTATGGAGAGTGACAGCCTGGGAGTTACAGCCCCAGGAGCTGTTCGACCCTGTTCTGTAGGGTCACTAGGAGTTGGGATCAATGTGGTATCAATGAGTTTGAGTTGAGTTTTGGCCTGGGTGTGGGGGTGGGGTGGGAAAGGGCAGGAGGATCGGGCAGCTTCTTAAAAGTCCTCGCAGCAGGGAGAGGCCGGCTGTGGGCTAGCAGGCAGGGGTGGATAGGGGACCAGGGCCCCTCTCTACTGTGGTTTTCTGGTGCCCCCTCCATCTTGGTATCAAAAGATTCTGGGCCAAGTCTTGTGTATGAATTAGGATCCTCAGGCTAAGGCTAAGAGGTGCTCCTTCCTGGGTGAAGCCACATGAGCCAGGCTCTCCTAGTGGCCTAGGAGTGGCCTCCATCACAGCTCCACCAGGAAAGAAAGCAGGGGGCGGGCAGGAAAATGGGGCAGGGGTTCTCAAACACTGCTTTGATGCTCAGAAACTGTGTGCTTCAACTGGTGCTGAAAACCTTTGGATTTTCAGCCTTCTTTTGCGAACTTGGGGACTCGGCTCGGAGGACAAGAAGAAAGCCTCTTAGCTAGATCTCACAGCTCTCGGGGGAAAGGAGGATATGCCAGGGGACCAGCAGCGGGGAGCGGGATGCATGATCATGAGATGGTGAGAAACACTCTCAGTTTCTGTTTCAATGTGAACTCCCCTCCGCCTCCCACAAGCCGAGCCTTTATAAATCCCCAAGAAGAGTGACACACCACGTACCCTGCAACTCTCGCTGAAGGATTAGAGATAAGTTATCTAGGAGTCCGATGTGGGCGCAGCCCAAGGTAGTTGCCACCGTCATTGTCACACTACTCCCTGGGGTCCACATGACTCCCAAAGTGGTGAACAGCGGGCCCACTCGAAGACACTTTTTGAGGCTAAGTCCCTGGTACCATCTGGCTTTCCTAAGCACTTTGCATCTTTTCTCCCAAAAACCCAGGGCAGGAGAAAACATGGCTCAGTTCTGGCTGGTATCATTTTGCTAGACTCTTAGCTACTTTTTCCAGCTTTGGAAACTCTACAGAGAAGGTTCTCCTCTGTCCTATTGGATCACATGGAGTCAGAATCAACTTGACAGCAGTGTGTGTGTGTGTGTGTGTGTGTGTGTGTGTGTGTGTGTGTGTCCCCGTAGCAGCGGCTGGGAGACAGCAGTAATGTTTCGGTGGGAAGGGGGAACCTGGCTTTCCCTCTCGATTTCAACTCAGAAAGAACTTTGGCAGTGATTAGGTGGGTATGGGCTCTTATCCCTGACACAGGCTCGCGCGGCCTTCCGGCCCTCCCCCTCCCTCGCTCCGTGGCTGTGGGCCAGCTGTTTCGCCCATCTTCCCAACTGTCAAGGGAAGAAACGAAGACATACCTCATAGTGCTGGTATGACAATTAAATAAGAGACAATGTCCACCACAGCGAGTGGCAAGAGACGCTTCTCTCCTGGATCCATGCACAGGAAGAGGCTTTCCTCAGGTGCCTTCAACACTTAGAACTCCATTCGCCCCGCATAGGCACTCGGTGTTTCCCGGATTCCGAGGAGTGACTCAATGTGAAATCCCCGTCTAGAAAATACTACTGAAACAACTGAATTCAACACACTTCATCTGTGACCACGCTCCAGAATCCGTCTGTCCTAGCTACACCTGTCAAGTGGGAACGAAGGTCCTGACCTGGGCTGAACGGCTGGAGGTGCACGGGTGGGCAGAGCCGGGTGAGGACAATATTTCTCAATTCGTACTTTCTTGGTTTGGGGACATCAGACATTTAGAAAAAGGAAATGGAAGAGAACAAGTAAACGGGCCTCGCAAACACGGAATGCCGCCTTTTCCTACCAGTCTATCTGCGAATGCCTCGGGATGGAGAAGACTTTTGTTGTTTTGCACCCCGTCGAAAAAATCTACTATGCAAAGACAAAAATGCCAGATGCATCCAAGGAGCATGGCACTCCATACAGTACTCGCTAGACTCTCATTTAAACAGTGAGACGTGAGAGACTGTGTCTCGGTGGCGCATAATGACATATAAGGCAGATCAGACGACCAGAGTCGCTAAGGGGGCGCACACGTGGCCCGGAGCTGCTGCGGGGAGAGGCGGGGATGTCTTTTCACTGGGACGCAGAGGAGTCTGCTTTAAATGTTAAGTCAGACCATATGCAATTGCTGATATTTGACCGTTTTTCCAACTACAAAAATGTCAGTTTAAAAAAGTAGTGCTCTCTCTTGTATTTATCTCGGTACCCCCTCCCCCCACCAGCGCCATCGGTCTGCCAGCCTCAGCCTGGAGACACGTGCGGCTCCAAATGGCAGTTCTTGGTCCTCTCTCCCGTCTCCGATTTTTCCCCAAAGGGTCCAGAGAGAGCCTCTTTGCCCCTCCCTCCGTCACAAACCCCTCCACTGTGCCACCTGATGTCTGCTTCTCTCTCACTCTTTGCATACCTTCTCCATTGGCTATTCCCCGGATTGTGTGATCCCTCGGGTGAAGTCAGGTGCCCCTTGGGTGGGTCTCTTGTTCTCTGTGCCCATGTCCCTTTTGATCAAGAGGCCTATGACCACATTGGGCAGATTTGCTCCACGAGACTGCTCTAAAGCAGTGTGACAGAGCCAAGGTGACAGAGCCAAGGAGGGCTAAGGCAGGCCTGGCCCAGGCCCTGGTATTTTCCGATTGCCTCCAATGCCTGAGTTAGGAGACCAAAGAAGAGCTGGTGCTTTGAATAACGGTGCTGGTGAAGGAGAGTGAGTCTACCGTGGACGGCCAGAAGGAACCAAGCCGTCTTGGAAGCAGTGCAGCAGACTGCTCCTTGTAAGTGAGGAAGGCGAGATTTGCCTTGTGTGCTCGGGACATGTTACCAAAAGAAGCCAGGCCCTGAAGGAAGAACTCAGGCTTAGAGGAGCAGGAGGTCCGGAGATAGAGGGGCCCTTGAAGAGATGGACTGAGCAGTGGCTGCCCCAGGGGCTCACACCCAGAACGGTTGTCTGGGTGGCGTGGGACTGGACGGGGTTTCCCTTTAAGGGTGCTCTAAGCTGGTACTGACTTGATGGCAAGAGTGGCCCTGGACTCTTTTCCACCCTCCCCTGATGAGGACACAGTGGTCCTCAGCATGAATGAACTTGGAGGGGGGTGGGGAGCAGCGGCACGGGGGCTCCTGTGCATTCACCTCAGAGACAAGGGACCTGGGTCTCGAAAGCCTAGGTGATCTGCCAGGGAACTGGCCTCAAGGCTGAACAATGGCTTCTTTTCTTCTGCTTCTGCTTAGTGGACGCTCAGGAAACAAATTTTAAAACCAAACGAGAACTTGGCTCTATAACAAAACAAATTTTTTTAATTTGGGGGTGGGATGGGGGGATTCGTGGCAGGGACTCACGCCCCTGCCCAGCTCTGACTGCAGTGCTGAAAACACATGTATTGTCTACTGTCACTGGAGAGAAAGGACACTCCCCAAATGCCACAGCAGCATTTCGAATGGACGAGAGGGCGCAGGGAGAGGCCTTGGCATGCACTTAATTGGGCCTAGGGGCCAAATAATTGAATGAGAGAAAGAGGAGACAGGAACAGCATTCCAAAATATGGGAGTCACAAGGCCACTTAAATGTGAAGCATTCAGTCCCTCGGTTGTTGTGGCCACAATTCAAGCTCAACTGCCACAGGTGATTAGCTAGGATAGCGACCATTCCTTCTAGAACAGTCTATGGGGCCGGGCTGGTATAGAGTGACTCTCCAAGAGCTGGGCAGTGGCCATCGACCACATTACCACCAGTAGAAATGAGACCCTATCACCCCAGTTCAGACTGAGGAGACCATGCAGGGGGTCAGAGCCCAGTTTGGGTCCTCAGGGGATGTCCTTGGCAGTCAAACCCCGCCACCAGCCCTGCCCCACACACCGGCCAGCTGCTTTCTGTTCTCCAGGAAGTAGGCGGCTGGGTCATCAGCCCAAAGCCAGGCAGGGGACAGGGAAACGTGTGTGTTTTCATCACACAAAATAACGAGGCTGCTGCCAACAGGAATCACTCTGATCTCGTCCGCTCCCCAGCAAATGCTTTCCGCTCATAGTCCTTGGTTCAGAAAGAAGCCTTGAATTTGCAGGCTCCAGGAGCCAAAATGTTTCTGCCTGCTGGAAATATTTCTATTGTTTGGCAGGAATCGATTTGTTAGGCCACCAGCCACTCTGGCAAAGGTTCCCTCCCACTTTGCTGGGAAAACACTGGCTGGTAAAGCTCTCGCCACCCTGCTGCTCGCTTGCTGTTTGGGCTATCCCAGCCACAAACATCTGCCAGCACAGCCTGGCCTGTGAAACCAAACAAACCACCCAGCACGATGGGGGGTGGGGGTGGGGTGGAACCGCTGGGGGTGGGGGTGGATTAGAATGTAACTGGGCTTTTCAGGCAACTGGCTCCTTACGGTGTTCAAAATCCAAGTAGATCTAACTGGGTTATTTAGCAAGTGGAAGAAGATGTACCACCCGAGACTATTTTGATTTTTCTCCCAGCTCTGCATGGCTAGGCTGGCCTGCCTGCGGAAGTCTGGGAAGCTATGGAGGGCTTTGTCTCCCACCCAGCTGGACCCTGGCCGAAGGCTCCCCACGCTCGCTGCAGAAAAGTGGGCACTGTCGCTAAGACTCCCTTGGAGGTAGTTTATTGTGCCAACCTGGCTGATAAACATGTGGGGTTAATTGAAGGGCGGAGGGATACATGGCTCGGCGAGCCTCACCTTTCTAGTTCTCGGGTCTCTTGCTTTCTGATGGTCGCACCAGGATGCAGCTGTCTTAGTCAGATCCTTGCTTCAGCTGGCAAGGCTCACTTCCTGCCAGACATCCCCAAGGAGAAGCCGCATGGACCTACCCCGATGCAGCCCTGGGTGCTGGAGCAGCCATGTGGAGACCCCCACCATCAGCACTGAGATACTTACATGCTCATTGACTTGGCTTTCCTCCTGCAGTCGGTATCACAGTGTGTGTTTTGTGAGATGGAGGAGGACTTTGTGGATTGGTGTCGGACATATGGGTTAATGTTGGACTTGTGGCTTGGGCAGCACTGGGTTGGGATGTCTTAACCTTTATTTAAAACTCTCTTATACAAGAGTTTCTGTGGATTTGTTTCTCTGAATATCCCCAGTCTAACACACCCCTGAAACGGTTTCTTCCTCCCTATAAAACTTCTACCTTGCCCGCCTCCCCTCACAGGATTGGTGCACTCCTCCCTTACCTGCCCTCAGCGCTCAGGGCTGAGGTTCCACCTTCCTTACCTCCCTCCCTCCACAACATTGGTACTCCGCCTTACTCCCTTCACTGGGCTGATGCACCAGCTCCCTTGACCAACTTCCCCCCAACATGATTGGTGTGCCATCTCCTTTATTTCAGCTCACAAAGCCTGGTGGATGCCACCTTCCCTTACCCCACAGGGCTGATGACTATTACCTGCTCCCCTCACCCCAAGGGGCTGAGGTAAAACTGCACTGCACAGCAAGTACGGAAATCTCTTATTGATGACAAAGTTCCCAACAGATGGTCGCTGGGACTGCTGTCTGCAAAGATTAAGTATCCTCTAATTTCCTCACTTAGCTCCCCTTTTTTATTTTTTGTCTATAGGGGTCGGGGCGGGTGCTTAAGAGACAGATCATGAAAGTTAAAAAGCTATCACAGTTATAGGTGAAGTGCTAATAACTTCATTTTGAAACTGTCAGGTTGGGTTTTTGTTTTTTAAAATCACAGCTGTGACTTGCACCAGAACTCTGCCTGTGGCTACATCCCCTTCTCACGTTTTAATTAGCAAATAAAAACTCCGAAAAGCTCTCAGAATGCTTCTGCCCAGAATTTCTAAGTCAAAGTTAAAAGATGCCACGCAGTTCATGGAGATTGGGGGGGGGGAAGGGGGGAAGAAGCACCATCAAACTAGTAACCGACTTCGACTGCCAAGGCAGGGCCAGCAAGACCTCCTTGGATGAGCTTATGTCTGGCCAAGAAACGCCGCTTTGCTTTTGTTCTTGTTGTTAATTTTCAGGAGATTTTGGTGCTGGGCTTGGAGAGCGAGCGGCGTGCCATTGGCTGCGAGTTGCTGCCAGACAGATGGCCCAGCAGAACCGTCCTCGTATGGCAGGGAAGGCGAGTGTCACTCGTGCGCAATTCCTTCACTCTGCGACTGCAGTGGGGAGGTCTGGAGGTGGCGCACCAACAGGTTCCCCGGCAGGGCCTCTGGCGCCATGAACAGACATGCGATTGTCCAGGTGCCCTCTCCTGCCCCCTTCAGAGCTGCTCATCCAGGCTATCCACGCTAGCGGACACCATGGGCTGGCCTGAGAGCTGCCTGGAAGTGCAGCTGCCAGCCTGCCCACTCTGGGCACCAGGGTGGTGGCTATCGTCATCAGAGACACACTATCCTGTCCAGAGAACTTTGGAAAAAATAACCGTGTGTGCGCGCTCTTGAACTCAGACCTTACCATGCTAGCTGACAGTTCTTAACCGTCTAAAGTCACACTTCACACTAAAAGATTTGGTTGCAGACCTAAGAAACACAGTTAAGAAAGTCCACCACACTAAAGCTACAGATAAGGTGCCCTGAGGGTGCAGTGGCTTGGGCAGTAGGCTGTTAACCTCAAGCCAAGTGGTCGCTTGTTGCCTGGGAGAAGCTATCTATTCCTATGAGGATTTGCGGTCTTGGGCCCACTGCACAGAGACACTATGGGTCAGAATTGACCCAAGGGCAGTGGGTGTAGATTTGGGGGATACTTATAGCTAATGGCATGCCAAAGGGGATCCTAATATTGATCCACATCCAGCGCCCTCAGCCAGAGAGTTGCCAACAGCCCCCGAGCACTGACCTAACACAGAGGTCCTCCCCACTTTAGCCTGGGCCTCCATTCCGTGGGCTCTCAGGGCTCCTGCAATGCGTCACCGAGGGGGCTGGCTCAGAGCGGGATGGGGTTCCCTGCAGTGGGAAAGGGCTGCTAAGTTGCAAACCCCCCCTGGCCACTCTGCCCGTGGCTGGTTCCAAGCTCAAGTTCTCGTCACCTGTTTTTCTCTAGCTCCAAATATCAGTTCTGACCCAGACACCAAGAGGGTCTGTTCTCACTGAAACGAGGCCCTGATTGACATCTACCCATAGCTCTTGTAAGGAGCCCTGATGGCACAGTGGGGTTACCTGTTGGGCTGCTAACAGCAAGGTCAGCAGTTCAAAATCACCATCTGCTCCGCAGGAGACGGACATGGCTTTCTACTCCTGTAAAGAGTTACAGTCTCAGAAACCTCCCCGAGCTAGTTCTACCCTGTCCTACAGGGTCACCATAACTAGGAACCGACTCAATGGCAGTGAGTCTGACTTTCATGCCTCTTGTGACTTCTTCAAGGACAGGGGGTGAAGAAGGTTCTGATCTGATTAAAAGTCAGTGTGATCTGCAGAAAGGATGGCTTCCGCCCCACACTCCATCTCAGCATCACCAATCTGCATCCAGCCTGAGCTACACTCCGGCCACTCCGCCCACCACCCTGGCACCATGGGCAGGGAGTGGCGCACCTGAACAGTGGTAGACAGGAGGATTCCGTGCTGTGTGAGCATGTTAGTCTGCCAAGCCCTGCCATAGATCTCAAATGGTAACAAAGTTCTTTGGTGATCAAAGCCCAAAACGAATCATGGCTATGCCATTTATTCACTGATTCTGGAAAAGCACACAGATGTATTTTATCAAGATTTTTAACAAACAAGACTGCCTGGGCCCTCCTACTTGCACCCCAGTCCCCTGGGGGTCTGGCTGGATGAGTTCCGACCACCTGTCCTGTACTCGAGTCACCTCGCACGTTCCCAAGAGCAGTGCCTCCACATGGGCACGGCAGGAGGGGCACCGAAGGGCTGGCGACGAAGCGGTCGGAATCCCAAAGACCCTGAGGAGTACAAACAGAACGTGTCCAACTCCTGATCCCTGCAGATCCATTTGTGAAGACAAGCCGAAGTGAAACATGGGCGGGGAGGAGCCAAGAGTGCCACACTGCCCACATGCTCGGTGACCCTGCCCACCTGCCGATTCCTGGGTACCTGTTGGGCTCACCCGGAGGACCCGCAGCCAAGAGGAGGTCCTACAGAATGCCCTGGTGCTCAGAGAACTTGCTACCCAGTCCGCAGTGGGACAGAGTCATGTGGACGAGATGCCCAGCAAGAGGGTCAGTGAGACAAAGCAGCTTTCTGCTGGGAGGTTGAGGACAATGTCATAGGAGCGTTAGCAGAAGATGGGCCTGAAAGAACTTCTAGGGGGCTGGGAAAGGGATTGCCACAGGACTAGAGTAGGAGGGACAACACAAAGAGCTGGGGCTAACATTCACTGGGTGAGCTGCTGGGTCACCTTGTTCCCATTCCCACCCCCCGACAATCCTGTGAGCTAGCTTCTGGGCCCACCCCCACCCCGCCCAGGACTCCTGGTGAGGCCACTGCTGTTCAGTGTCAGGAAAGCAACCTGCGGCCAAGATGACATAGCCAGTAGGTTCCTTCCACTACAGCAGACTGCTCTCAAGAGAGCAGCTGGCCTCTGGCCGGTCTGTGCAGAGCAGGCTGTGAGGGCAGCCAGGAGAGGGAGGCCGGGCCCGCCACCACAGTTCACTCAGCCTGGAGAGGAGGCAGGCAGGCCTCAGGATCTTAGTGACGGTCTGCCTCTTGGAAGCACAGGAAGAAGACATCAGGGCGAGATGAGGCTCAAAGCAGCCAACCTTGGCTCAGCAGTGAACAAAGAGGTCCAGGGCTGCGGGACAGGGTCTCCAAGAACAAGCCAGCCTTGACTTCTGCCCTCGAGTGGACTCTGACCAGTGGCGACCCCCATGTGTGTCAGTGCAAAACTGTGCCCCCAAGGGGTTTTCAATGGCTGGCTTTTCCTTGAAGTGCATCTCCAGGCCTTTCTTCCGAGGTGCCTCTCAGTTCAAAGCTGGGGGAATCTGAATCCTTAACCTTTGGGTGAACGGCCGAGCACGTTAACCACTTACACCACCCAGAGTGCCGGAAGGTTGGACGTAAAAACTGCAGTGAGCGCCACAAAAAGGGAAGGAGAAAAATAAGAATCGCTGCTAAAAGAACGGTGAACTAGCTTCAGTGAAGGTGGCAGGAGCAGACACAAGAAGAGGGCGTGGGGTGTCCTACTCCAATGGAGCTGAGCCCTGGCACTTTAGGGCGGCCTAGACTGCTCCAAGCCCCGTGGCTTCAAGCGCTCTCTCCCTCCTCATCCGCTTCCCTCCGGCTGTACGCGCTCGCTGGGATCCCAGAAGGCAGGCGGTGGCTGACCTGTCAAGTTTGACTGTTGGAATAAAAATGAAAAGGCCGAGTGGCAGCCATAACACGGCATTTCCTTGTTTTTATTAGTTTAAGGCTCTTAAAGAGTAACTTTTACATTGGGGAAAACTTCTCAAATATGTACTACTCGAAACTTAGATCCGGTTACCTCTCACATGTTTTCAATCATCCTGCGGGCCAATTTTACAAGTTATCAAAAGACATTTGTGGTTGGGAGCTACGGGAATGGTCTGCTTCCGAGTGCATCTGCCCTTCCCACAGCGATGTATGTCACAGCGCCACCTCTGGGCTCGCTGGCTGCCAGCGGGCCTGGTCCGGGGCCAGGGCTCGAGGAGGGGGGCTGGGGCTTGGCAGGCAGGTCAGCAGAGGCAGAAAGGCCATTGCTACCTATGGTGATCCTTTCCAGAAAGGATGAGCTTTCCGTTCCTGTCAAGGGTCACAGTCTCAGAAACCCACGGGGGGGCTGGGTCGGGGGTTACAGTAAGTATGGCTAAAAGTCCACCTTCGGGCATTCCTGTTGCCACTCAGCTTGCCATGCCCACAATGGATCTAAACCTCGACACCACCAGTGGGAACTAGTCGGGGTCTCAAGTCTGGAGTCCCACCCTTGAGCGGGCGGGGATCTGAGGGCAGGGACAGCCGGCTCACGTTGATATCCAACCTCAAGGCTTAGACATGATAACAAGAGGCTGTTGACTGTGGCCCACACTGTGACACGTTAGCCAGCAAAAAAATAATAACAATAATAATCAGGGGGCCACAATGCAGTCTTCAACGGTTAGACATTGTCTCACCCTAGAATCACCTTAGAAAGTATTTTAAAAACAGACAGACAACACCTCAAGAGCCCCTGTTCCTTTCTTGCTGCATGAAGCTGCAGCCCCACGGGGTGTTCAACACGGGCTGGCTGATACCCAAACTCTGCAAAGCTCCTCCCTGTCTGCAGGAGGGTAGGGACCAGGCTGGGGTAGTTCGAAACCACCTTACAAACAGAACACAGCCCAATTCCTGTTTCACAGGCTGAAAGAACTTCAGGACAGACTTCAAACCGTAGAGGCACATCGGCATGCCGACAGATGAGGCCACGTTCCCAAAAGAGTGGCAAGCATGTGACTGCACTGAACCTCTAGGCTCCCGCCTGCCTCTCAACGTGCACTGATGGCTCGCCTGAAGCATCGTGGCATCCACAGGCCCGTGCCTTGTCAGGGACGCTGGAGAGCGCTGGGAGTGGGTGTCACCCCAGGGTCTCTGAATGTCTAGTGTGGGTATGGGCCCTGCCCATACGCACAAAAAGGACAAATGCCAACCTTTACTTTCTCTCTCCCCTCACCCCCAACAAACTTTGTCTTTAGTTCATTAGGGACAGGCTCCAAACTTCCAGCAATAAACACTTATTTTTAATTGAGCTCATTTTTCCACTTGAAACCCGCTAAATCCATGACTGAGACTTCGTCAAGTTTCAGGCTGGAATTAATTTTAGTAACAGCTTTAAACCAAAAATATTAATAGATGTAGCTGTGTAACTGGCCTCGCTTAACACACTGTCATTGGAAAGGCTGCGTTTTCGCATGCCTTTCAGATAAGTACGGTTTAAACTGACAAAGGAGAATTCTAAAGTTAGTGAGTTCACAATTTCTTCCTGGGGAGCCGAGCTGTTGGGAGGGCAACGTTAACAATCTGTTTGCAAGCCCTTTCTACACCCCAGCTGCCTGTGCTCTGCTGCTGCTCACCTAGCTCGGCCTCAGACGTCCCTCGGGCAGTCTCTGAACTTCTGGCCTCAATGGATTCCTTCTCCGGAATATAAAAAGGCAAACAGATCCCTCTGGTTAAAAACCTCCTATGTACTTCACTGGAGAGGCTCCAGATAGCCAGCATAAAAAATTCATTTTTAACTGGGCTCATGTCTTCTTTCTTTTTGTTCTCCTTAAAAACGGGTTAAATCTCTTCACCCCTTGCCCACTTCTCAACCTTCATCCGGCACAGGGAGCTCTGGCCACCCAAACTGACACGTAGGTTTCAGAGCTGGAGACAGGTGGCCACTATCCCTGGTCTCACTGTCTGCTGGACGGAAACTCAGCCACATCCAGGCCCCAGGGGGAAAGGCCATCATCCCCTCCGTTTGCTTTTCTATGAACTTTTTGATGACTCTCTAGTAATTTGCCACATTTTACCTCTGCAACAGGTAGACCAACATAATTACCTTTCCCAGGTGGGGTGGGGGCTGGGGACAATCTACCTCGGTGGCACTGTCTAGGAGTCTGACCAGCAGATTACCTTGTATACTCAAGTATAAGCCTACCCGAGTATCAGTCGGGGCACCTAATTTTACCACAAAAACTGCATTAAAAACTGTGCCGAAAAGCTCAGCTTATACTCGAGTATATATGGAACTACTGCAGGAAGCCCTCGCCCATCTCCAGGGGGCTTCACTGACTTGCTCAGCCTTGCCTGCCTGCCTGCCTGCCTGCCTGCCTGGCAGTATCGGAGAACAGAAAACAGTCAGTCTCCCACTGCCTCTTGGAGCAGCCACCCAGCAAGTCAAGGGACAGTCCTCGGGGGTTGAGCATCCTCAAATACACAGCAGAGGAGCTGCTGCTGTTACAGTCTCTACATGGCCCCGAATCTTTCATTCTGAGCATTCTCCAAACTGCGTCCAGTCCTCTGAAAGAAGCCACTGTCCCCAGCCTTCCTCACAGCAACTACCGGACAAAGGTGGTCAAAGGCCTTGGTGCCAGGGTCCCTGCTGTGATCCCAGACAATGTGCCCCATTGGGGAGGTGGAGAGAAGCTAGTCGATTAAGTCCATGTTCTTTAGGGATCCGCAGCCCCTAGGAAAAGCACCTCCCAGTGGGACTAGCAATTAAGGAGGCTGGGAACCCGTGGGTCCACCCGGGACCAGCGAGCCCCTCCCAGGCCATGGCAAGAACTCGCTTCTACTACAGAAGCCACGAATCCATCTGGCGGTCCCACAGGGATGCCAGCGCCAGAGCCATGCCCACGGGCACCAAGATGCCTAAATGGCCGCCACCTCCGGCAGCACTGTCCCGCCGGAGCAGTGCTTTTTCCATCAGACGCTCAGTTAGGCTGAACAGTACCCGTGCCATCCTTAGGAATCTGAGGGCCGCGAGAGTCTGAACCCAGCGTTGCCCTTAGTCTGGCACCATCGCCACGGCACTGCCCTTCTTGGAAACAAGGGCCATTTAGTAATTCAGATTCGAATAAAATTCTGGTCACACCTTGCATACCTTTCTGAGGAATTACAAGCGCCTTGCGCTGGTTAGTGAGTTTAAATGATACAACAAACAAACAAGCCACACGCAATCCCCATGAAGAGCCTTCCCTACCTGACCACCTCACAGGGGGGAGGTGGGACAGAGACGGTAGGGCCTGTGTCCCCCTCCAACTCTGGAGAGCAGAGGCCAGGCCCCGCACCGCAGCATGGCCTTGCCGCTTATTTACAGCACCGCCAACGCATTTCAGACTCTAACTTGAATATGTATTTCACACAGTACCCAAACTTTTAAATATCCACAAGAAGATTTCAGTTTTATAGGCAATAAACATTAAATCTAAAGGACTGGGACATAAAAAGTGTTTTAATACCATATAAATCACCTTTCCCGAGACAGACTAAATCTCCAAAGGTTTTAAGGACTGCCGTATAAATTTTTATAGCAAATTATCTACATAGAAATTATCTGTATGAGATGCACTTTCACTTCTTCTCATTTACATAGTGCTGACAATCGTTTCCATCACAACGGCCAACCCAATTTGGGAAGCCAGACGTGGAGGGGAACTGCCGGGGCTGGCGCTAGGCAGCGAGTGGTCCTGCATGTCTGCATGGATGAGGTCGGCCAGTTTCCTCCGCCACAGCCTCAGGCCCACCTGCAGCCAGAAGGGGTAGCATGGCTCCCTTGGGAGCCGGCCCAAGCCCAAGCCACACTTCTTACCAGGGGACTCCTGGGTCAGTGTCTCGTCAGTTAACGGACTGCCCACCATTCATTCTGGGCCCAGTGTTTAGAAAGTTGGTCCCAAGAACTTGCACACCCGTGATTCTTTTTTTTTCCCCACTGATTTTAAATTTAAAAAGAAAAAGAAAGAAATCCCGTTGCAAAGTACAAATTAAGACCAGCCTATCAGAAAAGGCAAACAATGACAATGCGATCAACGAACCTTATATTCCTGTGCTATTGAGATTTACAACCCACCCAAGAAAACAAGGACGCGGAGTTATTTCTTAGTAATAGAACAAGAAAAACTAGCCAAACATGCCTGCTCTCAGGCCTGCGATTAATCTCCGCCAGCTGTCGGAGGAAGGAGAGAGAGACAGGCCTTCTGGTTTTATTCATATAATAAATACGAAAGCTCATTTTTTTGTGCCTTTCGTCTCAGGCCTTCCAAGTACGCCCTTTAATGGCCTAAAAATTTAAATACAACTCTCTCATTTTCTGGAAGAGCCTAATTAAACAAAAATAGATCTAGCCTCACAAAATTCCACACACAGAGACGCACACCAAAAAGGAAGAGGAAGAGGGATATTTTGGCAGAGGGGGGCCAGCTCTAGCGGCTCTGAGTATGCTGTGGAAGTCTTCACAACAGACGGATGGGGACAGAAAGGACGCGCTAACTCTGCTTCCCCTTTGTGTCAAGTAAACAGCTCCCTTCTGGTGAAATGAGAAATGGACGTAGACGCGGCTGTGTGTCACGGAGTGATGACGAGCCCGGGCCCTCTGACTAGTTCCAAGATCGGCTTGTTGAAATGGCCGTTCCTGTCCTCGGGGTCTAAATGAGGGTAATTAGAAGCCCACACTAAGTTTTGAAAAACCGTAAACCAGAAGACACACTAGGCTACGGTGCCAGAAACGTTCTGTTTTGCAAGTGAAGGGGGTAAGGGGCTTCTCTCCAGACTCACAGACAGAGAGGATGCCAGCTAACTGCGGCCTGGGTCGTGGTATTTTAAGTGTGTCAAGGCACTTCAGCAGACGGGAGAGAAAAGGATCGTGGCTCAACCTAAGGCTCAACCAGGCGGACCCGCGTGTGCGCTCCTCTTCGGTGCCGTTTATCTCAACAAGCTCCACTGGCCTCCGCTGCCCAGGAGTCGGCTCTGGGCAAGAGGAGGGCAGAGCCCCGAGAGACTGAGTAACAAAACCCAGGGAAAAACGACACTCCCGCACCAGCAGCGCCACCCACACTTGCTGAGCCCCACCGGCACGGAACGCCCAGTCTAAGAGCATATGGGAAACAAACCAGAGCGACCCAGATGAAGACGACGAACAACTTTGAAAAGAAGTCGCTGGAGCATCTACAGGCTGTGTGTGCAGCAGGGGCCGGGTGGTGTGTGGTCAGGGGTTGGGGCTGCCAACAGCAGGGCAGCAAGTGTGAAATGCCCAGCTGCTCTGCGGGCAAAAGACCAGTCTTTGGACCCCACTAGAGAGGTACAGGCTCAGAACCCACAGGGGGAGTTCCACTCGGTCCTGTAGGGCTGCCGTGAGTCGTCTTGCCACTTTCAATGTCTTCCTGACTCCTAAAACACAGAAATGGGGAGTGTCACCTTCATATTGGGGGGCTCCCCACAGCACACCAGGCCGGTGAGCAGTACCTACAAATCATTGGCCTCTGATCAGCCAGGCCCAGCCTGGGGGGGTGGGGGGCCTGAGACAAACCACCAACTTCCCCAGGCTCGCGTTCCACATGAACTAATTGAAGGAAGTCATTTTTCTGCTTATAGGTAACAGAAAGAAACATCTTCCAAAGGACAACAACAGAAAAACAATCACAAGATCCCGAAGAATTCTAGGAGGTACCTCCACAGGTAAGTATCCACAATGCACTACAAAGCAGGTCCCAAAGAGCCAGCCACAAGTTCCACTCGGTGTTCCGACACTAACTCAGAATTAAGCCGTCCTACCTAAGTGTCAAGAGAACAGTTAAAAATAAGAGGCTAAGCAACAGCCTAAGCAATGTCAAGCCAC
The DNA here is from genome assembly GCF_050624435.1 of Tenrec ecaudatus. Taxonomy (NCBI): domain Eukaryota; kingdom Metazoa; phylum Chordata; class Mammalia; order Afrosoricida; family Tenrecidae; genus Tenrec; species Tenrec ecaudatus. The sequence goes on from NC_134541.1 coordinate 129,021,211, forward strand.
ACTTCAGAAATAAAAACGATCTCATGTAAAGTGAGAAGCAGTAGATGGGAAAAGCCACAGGCCCGACGAGGTTCAAGGTTAAAACTGTCCAACTCGTCCAGCCAATCGCCACGCAACGATGGGGTGGATGTGAGTGCCACTTGGAACACCGCGAGGCGGATGGGTGTTCTAGCAGGAAGTAAAAATACACAGGGCAGGTGGCTATTTTTCAAATCACCCTTTGCCCATCCCATGCTTTATAAGACACCCACCTTCTGGCCCCATGCTGCCCCCAGCCCCCCGCCCACCCCCCGCCTTTGGCACAATTAACAAGTAAAGAAGCATATCTTACTCAAACCCCAGGAATATGGACACATCAAGTCACGCAGCACACAGCTGCATGTGTGCGCAGCAAGACAGTTGTGCCAGCGGGGGCTTCCCAGCCAGTCCCGACACAAGGCAGGAAGAGAGCCCCTTCCAGCTGGTCTGAGTGCTGGTGGGCCAGTCTTGCTGGGTTATGGCTGTCTCTGGGGCCAACACCCTACCCTTCTCTGGCCAGTCCCCTCTCTCTCTGTGTGCGGGATCGGGGTTGCTGCTCTCAGCTGAGACTCTCTTTCTGAACTCGCGGGCTTTAGGGCATTCCATTTCCCACACCATGCCCCCTGTGGTCATACTGGTTGGCCTTCAGGCTGCATTCTTCTTCCAATCTATCCCCATCACTGGCTTTCCCTTTCCCGTGTGTCCACCACACACCCCTCCGCAGTTCCACAGGCAGTGCAGCCTGTAGAGCGGCCGCTATGAAGAACTGAGGGCCACGTCTACCTGAAACGCTGCCATTTCCAGAAGAAAGAGCAATGCCACTCGTTTAGGTGAAAGGACGGTCTCCAGGCCCTGCGGGCCGAGTCCTAAGACTGCAGTTGCAACTGCACACTTGCTTCTTCTACAAACTTCCTTCCCTAGCTCCTCAGCACACTGCATGCTTTCGAAGGGGGGGGTGTCTTTTTAGGCCCATTTTATGAACCTTTAAAAACCTAGAGGGGCGGGGCTGGGACACAACACAACACAATCCCACAGGCAAATGTGAAGTCAACCTGGAGGAGGGAGAGGATGAAGAGGAGGAGGAGGGAGGGGGGGAGGAGGAGGGGAGGGTAGGAGGATAAAAGGGCTGGACTTGGAGGAATGGGGGGCGGGTATCCTCCACAAAGGAATACCCTCAGATAAACATTTTCTCTTTCTGAGCGTGTTTACTCATCTGCAAAATAAGGTAGGCAGAGCTGATGACATTTGGCAACCTTTAACGACCAGTTACTGTGTGTCAGAAGGAGGCCTGGTGGCCTAGTAGGTTACACGTGGGCTGCTAACTGCGAGGGCGGCAGTTCGAAACCATCCGCTGCTCTGCAGGAGAAAGCCCAGCCTCTTGCGGAAAGAGTTGCAGTCTTGGAAACCCATAGGCACCTTTCCCCCATCTCAGGGGGTCGAGGCAGTGAGTCTGCATTTGGACTCTGTGTCCACGGCGCCTGAGACACAGCCACTCACTCATCCGTTCATTAAATTCCCGGCATCAACGCCACCACAGTGACCACGAGGCTGTCAAACTGACAGGGCCCACAGAGAAACAGCCAATTCACCAACATGTTATTAAAGTCTTAAAATAATTTTATTTATAAGTGAATTAATACACAAAAGGGTATAAATTAATTTCAGACCCAATGGAATTAACTGAGATAAAATTCAATTCAATGGGACAAAATACAGCCCCCGGCACAAGGACAAAAATACATTTATCAGCCTTTCTGACCCTTCATGAGCTTGAGCCTGGAAGTCCCAACATTCAGGGGTCTCCAGCATTGCGTGTGCTCCAGAGGGGCCACCGAGGTCCCTCGTGATTGTCAAGGTGCATGAAAACCAAGAGACCTAGACAACGATCAGCAAAGGCGTACAGGAGGCTCTGCTGGCACAGTGGGTCAGTAGTTCGAGCCCACCCTCTGCACTAGGAGAGAAAGATGAAGCTGGCTGCCCCCAGAGAGATTCACAGCCCCGGAAAGGTACAGAGCAGTTCTGCTGAGTCTTAAAGAGTCCCTATGCATCGGAATTGACTGATTGGAAGTGGGTTGCAGGGGCTTAAACAAAACAAAGTCATTTTCACCATACAACATAGTGATAGGATTTGTATGGTTTTTCAATGCATGGGTATTAAGAGCAAGAAATGTCTTATGAAAACAAATCCAGGAGTTAGTTTACTAATCTGGACCACAATGCAGTCTTGGGGATCCCGCCCTGCCTGTTAGCTGATTCCAGAAAGGTTCCAACCATCAGAGCTAGGGACACCTTGGCCATGGTCCCATCCTTCCTGAAAGTGTGGGGGCTTGAGGAGTGGTTGAAGAGGAGCCCCAGGAACAGTGGTCCGGAGGCAATTCTTACACCTCAAACCAAATAGATTCCCTCAAGTATTCTGTGGATGTTGTTACATCAAGCTGTATTGGTAAAATGGAATTCAGAATATCTTCTTAGGAACAGCATCAGGTTCAGCCAATCAGTATAGCAAAAATTTGGCAGTCTCCTACCTTGTATAGGAAGCTGCCATTTCTCAGTTAATAATTTAGTGTAAAGGCTTGTAAAAGAGGTGCAAAGAACTGGAGCCTTCTAGCCCCAAGATTGATATTAGGAATTAACTGGATTCTCTCCAATACGCATGGCAATAAGGAGAGAGCCTCCGGAAAGGCATTTTACATGCAGGGATGGATGGCTTTATCAACAACGCCAATTTCACCCCCAAGAATATTGGGATCGTTTTCAAAAATTCCCTGGATGCTCGGCTGTGTAAGATTGTGAAATTATTCTCCATAATCATTCCCTAAAGTCTTCTTAAACCCGAACAAGAGCCTAGAAAATATCGACATGGGATCAGATTGACAGCAGCACATCCTGAGATTGGACGGGCACCGTCCGGGGCAGTGAGCGTATGCTCACGGGGAGGAACAGCGCAGAGGCGGCGAGGTGGCTGCCCAACATGCCATGACCCTCACTGCCACCAAGGCAGACACTAAACACTGTTCATCGACGTATGTTTTGCTGCATGGATTCACAAGCAAAACAAATAAAATGTTAGAAGCAAAGACCCCCATACCAAGGCCCTGCATACCTCCTCACATGGGGGTGGTCAAACACCCCCACAAGCACAGCTCCCCATACTCCCCGACTTCAGTCCACCTTGAGATCCTTTCCTAGCAAAGGAAGAGAGCAAAAGGCGGAGATGGTCCCTGACCCTCTGTCCTACAATCCTCCCCCAGCACGTTCCCTTGCTAGAACTTCGCTTCAAGAGTGTCCAGTGGACCCAGCAGCAACTCCTGATGGCATCCGTCAGTGACCTCGGTCAGTGACCTCGGTCTACTTTGCTCTCCCTCTTCCTCAAGAAGGGCCAGTCTTGTGCACAGTGGCGGTCCATGGTCCCTATCCATGATTCACGGCACCTTCCAGTCATGCTGAAGGGAGACAAGGGGCTGTACAGTGGTCGAGTTGCCCAGGCCTTCTGTCCCAGGCTGAGCGGCACCTCCCTACTCTGCATGCCTCAGGCTTCAAACCCACACCTGCCAGCAAACACGGTGACTGCTCAAGCCAGCTGCTGGGAGGGCAGCATCCTGGTCCTGGGTGCGGGAAGCCCAGTGATGTCTGGAGTGCCTAGTTGCCCAGGATCTGGAGGCCCTCTCTCTGGGGACAAGACTTCTGCCAAGGCAGTTTCCAAATGTCCACAGGCACACAGGTGGCTCACCCTGGGCGAGGCGGGAGCGGGGTCTGTTTCACTTCTCCCCTCAGGCAGCCCTGCTTGCGCTGAGTCACAGAAATGGCGGTGCAAAAGGCTAGAGCTGGTGCATAGCTCCTTTCAGGGTGATTACCCCTAGCTAAGCAGGGGCATCCAAATCTACTAGGTGCTTCAAGGGGGCCTCAGAATCCCACTGCCTGCCCCACCTCAAGTGTCTCTCCACAGAGGTCCCCTAACCTGGATCTAGCAATTGCATTAGAGCTCCAGGCTGGGCTTGGCTAATGTGGGCAAGCCCTTCACAGCCCTGGGCCTCACCTTCCCCATCTGTAAAATGGAGACAGTGAGAGGCCTGCCGAGGGAGGCAGCTCTGCAGGGTGGTAGTCAGTGCATGCGAAGGACCCGGAGGACACACAGGCCATTGTCGTCATTCCACCAGCAGCCTCACAAAGCAGCAAACAAAATAGCAGGAAAACACAGAGTAATATTTACTGACTGATGCAAAGCATATAAAGAGGAGGCTGTTTCAAGGCGATGATGCCTACTGAGGTCTCTGGAGCTGGGGGCCACCCGCCCTGAGATGAGTCGTCCAGGGCGATCCATATGGCCCTGCATGGAGGCTTCTGAAGGAGAGTCTGCCTACCTTTCATTTCTTCCCTCTTGCCCCCTGGATTCTCAGGAGGAACCTGCCCCTCCCAACTTCAGTGATGCTCCAAAGACCACACTTCCAATTCTGGTCCAATACCACTCTGCCAGCACTCCAGGGGCCTTAACTCCCCGCACCCCTCTCAAATCACCTGAGGTGATTAGGGCTAGGCAGGGTGCAGGCAGCCAGACCACAACCCCTTGCAGCTGAATTCTCAACCACAAACTAAATACAATACAGAGTGGTGTCGCCCCTACTGCCGACGACATTCACAAGAGGGTGCCCGGCCCTCCTGAAAAGGTCCCTGCGCAAAAATCGTTCCATCCAACCAGTATTCTCGCAGCGCTCAGATCACGGAGCACGCTGAGGGGAGTGGGGGGTGAGCAGACGTTTCAAGTCCTTCAGCCGGCACTTGGGCTGGGGCAGCACCCCCAAACCTTGGCAGAGCCTGCGCCCAAGATCCCAGACGGCCAGGGAGAATGTGGCTGCAAATGACGGAAGATCTCATTTAAAACAAATCCCTTGTTTATCCAACATGTGTTGTGTCATTGTGTAAACATCCATTAAAGTGCCAAATCAAGTATTAACCACTTACACGCAGGAGCCGATGCTCTCTACCAGAGACCTGCGCGCCGCGCGGAAGGAGTAAGTGCCATCCATGAAATTGACAATCACATGTACTTTTGTCTCACATTACCGCCTGGTAACTGCGACTCTCCTCAACAGAACCAGAGAGAACACCGCCGAGCTCACCGCCTTCCAGCTGATTCCCACTCACAGCAACGCGCAGGGCAGAGAAGGGCTGCCCCCTAAGGTTTCCGAGACGACACATCTTCACAGGGGCCGAGCGGCTTCATCACGCCAGCAGGTGCCTCTGAATGCAGCACCAGGGCTGCTTCCTACCACTCTGGAGGAGGCCAATTTCCCAGGCCCTCTGCTTGCCCAGTGGCACAACGGGTGACACTGAGTGTACTGGAGGCCTGCCATCTGGGGGACCTGGTCAATGTTCCCCCCCCAAACAGCCCATGCCCAGGGAGGGTGAAGCTGTGGCCACACCACCATCCCCAGCCACTCTGAAAACTAATGCTATAGCCACGCCTGGTGAGAAGAGCACATGCCTTATCACAATAATCCCTGCCGCCGAGTGGGTGCTGATGCAGCGACCCTGGAAGACAGGGCATAGGATGTCCCTGCGGGTTTCTGAGCCCCCACCCCCCAGCTTCCACCAAAGGTCTGGTGTGCTATGGGGGCTCTAGAATATTAGCAAGGGGAAGCAAGAGAGCAATAAATCCTGCTTTTTGAACACAAGCCAACTGTTTCCAGAGTGTGTTCGTTCCATCCTGGCATCATCACCGCTTAACTGAAGCAGAAAGCGCTGGCAGGATGCTGCTGGGAAGGGTGGCCCGGCTCCACACAAGATGCAGGAAGAGAACTCAATTAAAAAATAAGGATCAACCTATAACCCCCCCCCCAAGGGGACAAATGGGAGAAAAGTGGGTAAGGGGGGACGGAGGACGATGTAAGATATGAAAATAATAATCTATAACTTATCAAGGGTTCATGAGGGAGGGTGAGCGGAGGAGGGAGAAGAAATGGGGGGCTGATATCAGGGACTCAGTGGGAAGAGAATGCTTTGAAAATGATGATGGCAGCATATGTGTGAATGTGCTTGACACACTGGATGAATGTATGGATTGTGGTAAGAGATATATAAGAGCCCCCAATAAAAGTATTTTTTAAAAAGAAGAACAGTGGTCCTCCTGGGGAGATGACCACCACCTCTACCTGTGGGGGACGGGAGGGAACGGAACAGTTGAAACAGGAAGATGAGACGGCTGGTTCTAAACGCTGGCGGTATGGGACCCCCACCACCTGCCACCTTACCACTCACTGAAAGGACACCTCTGAGATGGTGCCCTGCTGGGAATAATGGCAGTGACCTCCGAGGGTTATTGCGAGGTTTGAGGGAGGGAATGTGTGCTGTGCTCGTGGTAAAGGTGTTTCCATCACCTCCCCGGTGCTTGGCACCAGCCAGGAGCCAGTCAGTGCTGGTGGTGGTACAGAGCCACACAGAAACTGGAGGAGCCGGTGGCTGAGCACAGAGAGGCTGCTGCCCATCCCAGGGGCACAAGTTACTGTAAAAGGGACTTGCCCAGTAGAAAGAGGCAGACAGGTAAAACCAGCCTTCTCCATTCTGAGCTGCCTGGTCTGCCTAGAGGGCAGGGACAGAGCCGTCAGGGTCAGCGCTGGCCTGAGTGGAGTGGACCCTGCTACTGGCTTTTCCAGCCCAGGTCTCTCAAGTGAGTGAAGACAGGGACTGAGACCACCTTCTCCCGCCCTGACATGGCAGCCTCACCTCTGAATGCGGGGCCTGGCGCCTCTGGCAGGTGTCAACACAAAATCCGGTGAGGCGCCGAGGTTGTGAGGGACGCTGTCTCCGAGGCGAGGCTGCATCTCTAACGAGCGCACGGCGGCGGGTAGCCCCTCAGCGTACACCGTGGACCTGAACACCCGAGAGATCCAGACCGAGTGTTCATTTCACGTCCCCAAACTGACCCTGCCTGACTTCAGCACAAGTATCCTAAGGAGCACAGGGCCTCCTCCTTCCCTCTCTCCTCAAACACTCTCCCTTCCAGAGGGTTCGGGCAGCCTGGGGTCACTGGCTCTCTTGTAGGGGAAACACCCCGCCACTTAATTCGGTGGCCCAGCAGCTCCTGTGATGCTGCCGGAATGGCAGAAGAAACATCCAGACACATCTGAGCAATCAAAAAAAAAAAAATCAATTCCCAAATGTCATGTAATTCGCTGACAAGCCCACTGGGGCATTTGTACCGAGTGGGAAGGAATTTCTGACTTTTTTTTTTTTTTAAAAAAAAGGACCAAGAGACGAGCAAGAAAGGCATTAACATTTTGTCTCCGGCCCCGGGCTCTCAGTGCAGCCAGCGAGCAGGCGCGATGGCAGCCTCACCTCACAAACAACTCGGGCCTGCCAGCGATGGAAATTAATGGGAAGGTAAAGAGTTTCTTTTGATGCTGGAAAGCCTCCAGTCAAAACTGGTCTGTACATGGGAACACGGTGTTAGACTCACAGAGAATCAGCTTGTCTGACTTGTGGTTTTCTTGACAACATTCATCTTCTCTTGGCCTGATACAGGGCAATTAGTGCTTGTCAGCTGAATCATGTGTTATTAAGATCATTCAGGCATTTTTTAATTACGGTTAGTGAGACAGACAGTAATGAGATCTCCAACAACTTCAACTTTCCACTTCCTTTTTAGATAAATCTTAAGCTGCTTTTTTTCCCCCTTACTGATGTTTCAAAAGAATTGTTTATTCCTGCAGGTAGATACATGCAGCTCCACCCGCCTCAGCGCAAAATATTGGCTGCTGGGCCTCCCTCGCCCCCAAAATCAATCAAAGACATCTTTCTGAGACATCTGTTCCCTCTAGTCGGACATGGGTCAGGAGCTTTGTTTTAAAAAAGAAGCTTTTACTAGAGAATTCCATCTCTGATGTGCAGATGGCCCACCCCCAAACTCTCCCGCCTTCTCCTCCTCCCCGAACTCAAAACTCAATGCCATCGAGCCAATTCTGACTCAGAGTGACCCTATAAAACAGAGCAGAACTACCCCCGTGAATGTCCGAGGCTAGAAATCTTTATGAAAGTGGAAAGCCTCTCTTTCCTCCCCTGGAGCAGCTGGTGGTTTCAAACTGCTGGCCTTGTGGTTCTAACACCCACTATGCTGCCGGGGTTCCTTTTCCCGCTCTCTTCTCACCCCCATGCCTCAAGGATCCTGCTCAGCTGCCCTCATGGCCAATGTCACTCTTCTCCCTATTAACACTTCAGAGTTGAGATGCCAAAGCATCAGGAAGCATGAAAAACTGACCACTCTGCTGCCACTGTGTATGTTTCAGTCTACTCGCTTTCCGGTGAACGATTCTCAAAGAGGGTGAAGTACAGCTCCCTGGTCCCATTTGAATCTGGGTTCATTATTTTTAATCTTTCACAACGCTCTCCCTTTCCATCGGCGTCTCATTGAAGGAATGGTTTCCTTTCCTGGGAGATTTCAAATGCCTCTGGTCCCGGTCTTTTCTCTTCATGCAGCCAGAAGCCAATGCGATTTCTGAGCTATTCTTGGAATACCATCTGTTTCTTTACGAGGCCAGCGAGAGGGGCTTGGGGGACGTGCGATAAGGGAGGCAGGGGCCCCCAAAGCCCAGGCTTGCAAGGAAAGCAATCCTAGGGCGGCGTTTTGAATGTGGACTTTGGAATGTTCCACCCCCAGCTTCAATAAATAGTCAACACGCCAGAATAACCCTTTCTCCAAACACCTATTCCCCATTCCTAGGAGAATATTTATGAGAAGCAATTTTCAAACATCTTTTTCTTAAGTTTGTTCAAAGTTCCCTTCAATGGGGCATGTTACATAATACATTAGGGATATTCTCGTCCTTTTGAGTTTTGGGTGGTGGGGGTGGTGGTGTGTATGTGTGTGCGTGTGTGCATGTGTACGTATGTTTTATGGAGCCCTGGTGGCACAGTGAACTATGCATCAAGCTGCAAACCCCAAGGTCAGTGGCTTGAACCCACCAATCTGCTCCAAGGGAAAACCAGGCTGTCTGCTTCTGGAGAGATTTTCAACCAGGGAAATCCACAGGAGCAAGGTCACTATGAGCTACAATCGACTCAATGGCAGTGAGTTCTTTTGGTGTTGTGTGTTGTGGTTGCTGCTGCGGTGGTTGTTTTAACCAAGCATGCCATGTCAGATAAGTTAGTATATAGCTCTGGGCAAGAGGGCCACTATCCTTCCCAAACATAACCCTTTCTCCCCACAGAAGTCACCTTTCCTGTCCACAGTTCTAGCTGGTTGTCACCAATCAACAAGGTCCGTTAGTCAGAGTAGGGGAGAGATCAGTGTGTAATCCTTACACACACACACACACACACACACACAAAAAAAACCCATAGAAGCAGGCTGACCTGTATGTAGTGGCCATGACCAGGTTTCTTAGCCAGCTGGTCATGCAAAACAGCCATGCTGCTTCTGGGCAGGAGTGAACCTACAGGGGGCAATGAAAGTTGAGAATTCTCAAAGTCCCTGGAGAGCCCTCACCATTCCAGATGACAGAAGCCGAGAACATTCTTCCTTTGGTCAGATGACCCTGGGGACAGCAAGCTGGCTGGGCGGTGCCTGCCATGCCAGGTCCCAGGCCCTACCCCCAGCCAGGAGGAGGTCTGGGTGTCATCTGAAGACCAACCAACCTCATCCTGACAGGAAAGCTAAGGGGCAGGAGAAAGAAACTTACAAGTGCCAATGGATAGAACTGTATCCACTGAGAACAAGGTGGGGGGAAAAAGGGTTACATTTCCTAAAGGGCTGAAAACTGGAAATGCAGTAGGGGGAAAAGTCAAAAAGAAGTCACCTAATTTGAAAGGGTGTTTCTTAGAGCAAAGGACCCTTGACAGCACTGTGGAATCTGTGTTGGGCTGCTAATCACCAGGTCATTAGTTCAAACCTACCAGCCACTCTTCGCGAGAAAGATGGCGCTTTCTACTCCTGTAAACAGTTCTCATCTCAGAAACTCACAGAGGCAGCTCGGCCCTGACTGACTCGATAGCAGGGAGTTGTATGTGTTCTCAAAGCTCAGGCCCCCAGGCCCTCCTCACAGGCTCTGCTCCACAGCACAGGTCGGCCGCAGGGGACACTGCCCCCAGTGTAGATGTCCTCACTAGAGAATACTTTAAAATGCAACTGCAGAACTCGGAGGCACTTGAGAACACATTGGTTTTCATCAGAAACCTCTTACTTACAAAGGATGGGCAGTGCCGCCAAAACCCTGCCACCTTCCCTCTAAACTGCTCTCACGCCTCTCTGCTCAACAACTTGCCCGCAGCCACTTCCTCCCGTCCCTTTGTCCATCTGTTTTAACACCCATGTATACCACAGAAAGTGACCCCTCAGTAAACTACGGGTTTTAGTTCCTAACAATGTGGCAGTTTATCAGCTCACCAACTGTAGCACACAAAGTCAGCTCCGGCCGAGTTAGCAACCCCCAGAGTTAGCACCAAGAGAAGCTCTTCTACCCTCTAGGAAAATTTTTTCTATAAACTTAAAACTGCACTAGAAAAATTAAGTTTCTTTTAAAAACTCAAATTGTATTAAGTTACTTTTAGCGGTTGGAAAGACAGGCCAAACTAGTCTATTCCACCTCATAGCAACCTTATGGCAAGGTGGAGCCGCCCCTGTGGCTTTCCGAGACCGTAACTCTTTATAGGACTAGAAAGCCCCTCTTTCTCCCTCGATCTGCATCAGGTCACCTGAATCCTGACTGAGAGCGGCACCAGCTAACCCTCTGACCTAGACCCACGGGGACCTCTCGCAGAGCTCCTGGGCACCGGGCTCGGAGGAGAATGCACGTGCAGCCTCTGCTTACTTCATTTGGCTCCAGCTACATTTTGCAGTGTTAGGAGCCCCAAACGTTCATTTCCTCAAACTTCTCGTTGTCAGAACTTCAAAGGCTGATTTGCTAAGCGGTAGCTTCTCACTGGCTATCTGTGAGGTCCGTTGCTTTTCTCATTACACAAGCTCGCTGTTTTGCTAGCGGAAGTGGTATTATTTCGGGTTAGCAAGGAGCCTGCGGGAAGGAGGGAGGGAGGGAAGCCTGGCTTGCAGAGGGAGAAGGGGGCTGATTTTAAGGACTTTTCTCAAGTCAGGAGCCCTGGTGGTGTAGTGATGACACGCTGGGCTGCTACCCACAAGGTCAGCAGTTCAAAACTATCAGCCACTCCAAGGGAGAAAGACCAGGCTTCCCATTCCCGAAAAGAGCCATCACAGGCGTGGAAGCCCAAAGGGTCCCTGTGAGTCAGCATCTGCTCGATGGCAGTGAGTTTTAGTCTCCAGTCGGCCTGGACTCCATGATTCAGCGCGCGCTCACATACCAGCTGACAGACGGGGGTGTTCCGGTGGGTTTCTGTGAGTTTGCTTGCATGCTATTTACAAGACTGGAATGGTCACCCGAAAATCAGAGCTGGGGTGTAGGGGTGGGGGGCACTCAGCCAGCAGGGCTGTGGACGAGGCTCTCTCCCGTGGTGCTGGCAGGAGTCTTCCCCTAGCCTCACCCCGATGGCGGGTGGCACAGCAGCACCTGTCATTCACGAATGCACGTGTCCTGGGAGGAATGTCTCCTGCAGCTGTGCTCGCACACGTGTCAACTGGTGCACGCAGGACGCTCTTCACAGCAGCATTGATGGTGAGAGAGACAGAATGGAAGCCGCCCCAACAGCCAGCAAAAGGGAGTCGGTTACATAAAATGTGGCCATTTCTCACCACAGGGTACCATTCAGCTTACACAAGTACACACATACTCACTCACACTCAAGCCTTCATGCACTGATCTGGAATGATTTCTAAGAAATAGTGTTACTTAAAAAAAACAGTACAGCAAGGTAGACAGACTGTGTATTCAAGGGGCGAGACTTGTTTCTGTGTGCACAACAAACGAGCGCTAGAAGGATGCACCCGCGCGTACACACACAGGAACAGGACCCCGGGCAGAGGGAAAACTTGTCTACATGTCTTTTTAAAATATATTTTTTTAACCACGCAAATACATGACTTATTTTTTCAAGCTAAGTAAATAATACAGGAATTCAATATAATTGCTGCCATAAATCAGCCCAAAATTTCTGGAAAGCAAACGGTAACATAGCATGCATTCAAAGTCCTAAAAATGTATACACAACTCTCGCTCCGTTATTCTACTTTTAGAAGTTTAACCTAAAGAAATAACCAGACATTGAAAACTGCCACAGAAAAGATGCATGGATCTAGATGCCCCAGTGTGGGCTACAGTAAAAAGGTGGGAATTGGGAAACCGGGAAAGAGAACATCACTTTGGCCACGCATGGCGAATTATCGCCTCGATCTAATTCACAGTCACCCTGTAAGACAGGACAGAAGAGAACTGCCCTGTGGGTTTGCTAGACTGTAACTGTTTACAGGAGTAGAAAGCCTACTCTTTCTCCCTCAGAGAGGCTGGTGGTTTCAAACTGCTGACCTTGCGGATCTCAGTCTGATGCGTAACCACTCTGCTACCAGGGAAATTAAATAAAGGAAAACAACAAATTCAACAAACAGTAGGTATGTAGGGGTGTGTGTGTGTGTGTGTGTGTGTGTGTGTGTGTGTGTGTGTGTGTGTGTGTTTTGTGTGTGAAATCTGCCAACATTGGAAGATATTCTTAATAGCATAGTGTTAAGAATGGAATTATGTCCCCAAAATTATGTGCACTAAATGGTGTGTGTGTGTGTGTGTGTTTTGTGTGTGAAATCTGCCAACATTGGAAGATATTCTTAATAGCATAGTGTTAAGAATGGAATTATGTCCCCAAAATTATGTGCACTAAATGCTAACCTCTGTACAAAGCCAGGTGGGATCGGATCGCCTTGGTGATGTTCATGAGGCAGGATTAGTATAGGGCGCCTATCTTGGGTCAATGTCGTCTGGGAAGCACAGAGCAGAGATGCAGTGAGGCAGATGCTGGGGCACTCGGGGCCTCCAATGAACCAGGAAGCAGAAGCTGCAGAGAATAAGGACCTAGCCCGAGAGCTGACAGAGAGAGAGCCTTTGGCTTTAGGCCTTCCGCTCAGCCAGGCTCTGAATTCAGACTTCTAGACTCCTACAGTGAGGAAAGTTAGTATCTGTTCGTAAGCCATCTACTTGTGGTATTTCTGTTATATCGGCACACGGTAACTAAGACATGCGGTAAACTCTAGGGGTTTGGGGATTTTTTTGGGGGGGCGGGGGATTACAGAATGGTATCTGCAGTCTGATTTCACTCCTACAGCTTTATTGTGTTTAGAATCTGGTGGGCCAGGCGCCAACAGGTGAACCTTGGAAGGACTCGCGTTGTGCTTTCTGCTTTCTTCCTCACACTCTTTGGGGCTTTCATAAGCCTCAGCCAGCACGGTTCTTTGCATCAGTGGTACACGCTGCCATTTTGTACTGAAAAGGGAAATAAGCAAGGGCATCCAGCAATTTCTCCTCTTTTAGACAAAATCGAACGTACGAGGAAGAAAGAAACATACAAAACCCAAATGAGAAGGGCCTCCTTCTGCTGCAGGGCCGGGTGGATGTGCCCAGGCCAGTGCCTTGTGACCAGGCCTCTCCGCTACCCGCCGCCGTCGGACCAGCCTTCACACCAGGTGCTCTTCACGTGCAAGGTGCAAGTGGGAAACAACACTGAGAACCCAAATAGCAAACAGAGCATCCCAGGCTCGCACGGGGAGCAGGAGGAACAGAAAATGGTCTCCATCCTCCCTTCTCTTTCCTTCTGTGTTTGGCGCAAGCAGTTCTTTGGCTTATTACAGGGCAGTGTGACAAAAATACATCCTCACAGCAATTAAACACCATGTCTAACAGCCAAGTGTTTTCGGTTAATAACGAGCTCTGCTTGTAAGAGAAATTACTGTCTGACTCCGAGCAGCTGAAGGCTAAGGCCTGGTCCATATTTTTCGGGAGTGATTAGCAATATTTTTCAAAACAACATGCTGAGCCCATCAGACACACTGCACAGAGTTAGCTGAACCTGAGAGGGTCTGAACTGAGCAATCAAATCCATTTGGATTCTAGCTCTGCCCCTCAAAAAAAAGGGGCCCTGGACAAGTTCATCTGTTTCTCCGCCTCGGTCTCCTTGCCTGTGAAGCAGGGTATCTAGAAAGGCCTGTCAAGAGTCCTGGTGGCGGACTGGGTGAGGCATGGGCTGCTAACCATAAGGTCAGTAGTGCAAACCCACCAGGCGCTCCAGGGCAAAAAGATGAGACTGTCTACTCCCATCAAGAGTTACAGCCCGGAAACCCTGAGGGGCTGGTCCACTCTGCCCTAGAGGGCCACGGTGACTCGGAATCAGCTCCATGACAGGGAGTTTGGCCAAGACCCTGGGCCCATCCAGGCCTTCTCGCTCCCTTTCAACTTTGCTGTCACAGCCGGAATTGTTTGAAAACTGAATCTAGTCTAGCCCGGCCCACAGTTGGCCCCTATAAAAGTGACTGAAGGAAGTCTGTCAATAGAGCTTATAAAAGGCAACAGCTGTGGGGCGGGCAGCCCCGCCAGGAGTCCAAAGTGTGAGGTCCAATTCCCTGCAATGGTATCCAACGACATGAAAGCAGCGCCTCTCCGCAGCAGTGTGCTCCGTGGTGCTCACAGACCTGGAGCCCTGGTGCCGCCGCAGTGGGTTACACACGGGGTTGCTTACCCCAGGTTAGTGGTTCAAAACCACAGCTGCTCCTCGAAGGAGAAGCTCTCTATTCCAGTGAAGTTACAGTCTCAGAAACCCACAGGGGTTCTACCCTGGTCCTATAGGGTCACTAGGAGAATCAATTGTTGGCAGTGCACTTGGACAGAAATGTGGGCAGCTACCCCAACTGAGTGTGATGGTCTTGCTTCAAAGCACTGTAAGCCTTTTGTCTCCCATAACACCAGGAGCACCAGCTTTGGGAAACAGATGGAGGGGTGAGTGGGTGTCAAAACCTGCCACGGATCAGCAGAGGACTTGGGCCAAGGACTCAACCTCTCTGGGAAAAGGAGGACAAGACCCTTCAGGTCTGCTCTGAGGATTAAAAGCGATCACAAACCTGACCGTTTCCAGCAGCGCCCCGCACCTGGCACGGAGGCCACCGGCCATAAATACCTCCCTCCCGGCCCTGTGTCATGTTCAACTCTGCTGCCACAGTCGAATTAAAGTGCTCACAAGGAGGCTGAGGGCTCCCGGGAAGGGGCAAATTCTTCACATCTCAGCTGGGGTCTTTTTCCCCAGCAAAATGGAGCTAATGTTCTCTCTGGCTTGTACTCACCTTTAAGGATGTTGTGAGGATTAATTGAATGGGACGTATTAAGCTCTGATTTCCTCAGAGAGACACAGCCATGTAAGTACAGGATATTAGTCTATCAACGGGCTGCTTTACGTTCATCCCCCACCACCGGCATGAAAAGAATGTTGCCACTGCGCCCCATCCTGGCTTCAATAATCCTAATTCAATTATGCCTGAAACCTCCCTCAGAGATGCGCCTCTGGTTTGGGAGCACACGCAGAAACCACCACCCGGCCAGGGGAACTGTGAGGCGCCCTCCTTGCAGGCCTCCTGACTCTTCCAGGGACTCCAGAAGAAAAGGGAACAGGCTTCCCAGAGCTCAGCATTCCAGCACTTCTCCAAGTCCCAGGGCTTCGGCAGCCCAGGCGAAACCCAAGCGAAGGCATTACCCGCAGGGAGAAGACACGCCTCAAGGTTGTCTTCTAGAAATGTAGGGAACCTGGAAATGTCCCTCCCCTTCTGAAGAGGTCAGATGAGCGAGGGGAGCACGAAGTCCTTCAATCGCACAAGGAAGCGCCACCGCAGCACTGCTCTCAGCAAATGGGGGCGAGCCACACTCCCACAGAGAAGCCGCCAGCCTTGAAGGTTCTAGGTTATAAGAAAGTTAGCTCATTGATACAGACATGTCTCAATCACTCAGCCACAGAGTCAAGTCTGACTCATTAGACAGAGTACAACTGCCCCTGTGGGTTTCTGAGGCGATAAATCTTGACAGGAACACAAACAAACAAACAACTCTTTCTCCCAAGCAACGGCTGGTAAATTTGAACTGCTGAACTTGCAACTGGCAACCCACTGTGTAACACCGTCCCCAACCAGGTTCCTGTTCATACACACACACACACACACACACACACACACACACACAGGCCGTTTCAAGGGGCCTCCAAAAGGGTGGTGGACAAATGGAATGAAAGATCACAGAATTCTTCCAAGAATGCTTTTAACCGCCTCTGGTATAGGATATTGACCTATTCCATATATGTGGGAGGATTTCAAAAGGCTCCATTATCTTTGCATTCCACTTTTCCATAAACTTTCTGAAGCCCCCATGGCAAAGTGAAATTATTTGGTGTGGCTCTTCCATGTCACTCTCACCAAATGACTGGCATCTGCCTGGGGACGAGACTGGTTAGTTTACCATTGCACTGGGTATGAAATGAACTCTCTCAGAAGCAGGACCGGAGAATCCCACACCATCAAGAAAGAAGCGCCGCCAGCCAGCAGAGCACGGCTGAGATCCCTGCATGGGGATGTGGCGATCGGAGCAGAGCGACCGACTTGCAGGCCCACAGAGCAAGTAAAGCCAAGTGCTGTCAGGAAGGGGGCTAATACACGCAGGGGGGTTCCCAGTGGGCACCTATCTGCAGGAAAGAAGCACATGGGACAACAGAACTGCACTCTTAATGTTCCTGATGCTGACTTGTAACTTGTTAGCTTCTCTAATAAACCCCCACAATCCTGAGAACTGCCTATAAATTCAGTTCTACGTGGCCTCTGCAATAGGTTACCAAACCCAGCAGGGAAGCAGCGCTGTGGGAGGAATGGTGGCCATCAGAATAAAGCAAATTAGAGGAGGCCTGTCTGACCTCTGCCTCATCGCAATCATCCTTGAGCAAATGGGGAGTCGTATATTTCTGAAGCCAGAAGAGGTCAGACCCCATGCCTTTTCTTCACCTCCCTCACATTCACATTTAATGTCTGTGTGCATTTACATAGGGAGCCCTGGTGGCATGGAGGTGAAGGCACTTTGCTATGAACCAATAGGTCAGCACTTCAAAACTACTGGCTTCTCCAAGAGAGAACAACATGGCAGGCTGCTTGTGTACAGACTGACAGCCTGGGGGCCTCTCAGGGCAGTTTTATGATGTCCTAGAGAGTTGCTATGAGTCAGAATCAACTAAACAGCAGTGGGTTGGGTTGGTACATAATCGGCATTTATTTCATTTTTTAATGATGCTTCCAGCAAACAGAAAAGTGTAAATTCCAAGGTAACTAGGCCCCAGCTTGATCCAATGTCAACCTTTTGCTGTTTTTAAAGGAGTATCACACCTAATCGCTGCTCCACCCCCTATTTTACGCTTTCCACTCTGTTTTCTCCCCAGCCCCAGCCCTACCTGCCCTTTCCCCCAAAGGAATCATTTTCCAGAACTTTGGAGTCTAAGCTTGCCCCCACTGTCTCTGTGGACTACACCTTTATGGCCCCATTAGCCATGGAGATACTGTTCCGATATTTTAACTCCTTGCCCTTCCAGTGGCCTTTTCTTGCCCCTCAGGGTCCCCCTCCATGGGCCCTCCGGTAAAGTGAGCCACAGCGGTCCCCTCACACACATGGCACCCAGGGATGTCCTCTCACGCCCTTGGCTGGTTGGCTGATTTTACACTAGCCCTGCTAGGGTACCCTTGCCAAAGATTTTCATTTTCAAAAGTATAAGCTTTGCCACCCTGATGAATGCTTTCATTGGTGAGCCTCCTGGGTGTTTCTCTTGAAAGCCACACACGTGTAACTAACTGAGAACGTCACCACTTGGTCTGCATCCTGCTGACTGGTCAGGAAGTGTCCCTAAGTGGCCGAGCCAGGGGGTGACAAGGAGAAGCTTGTCTCCTGAACCACAGGTGTGAGACACACATACTCAGATTCATCCACAAGGTCTTGCAGGGCAATGGGAACAATGACCTCCTGAGGGTCTGCTGTCTCCCCTCCCCCCAGGAGTCCAAGTCCCCACTCCCACCCCCACCCCACCGCAGAAAGCCAGACAGGTGACTCAGCTGCGGTGAGTATTTACCAAACCTGCTCTGTGAGCGGCACCTCATAGGAATTTCTCTTTTGTGTGTACAGACCTCCTGAGCATCTGCTCTAAAATTACTCCTTGCCCGTTTAGAAAAGCAAAACTCTATACGTCCCCAGACAGCTTTATCTTTCAAAAGAGGGAATGGAAACTGCACCACAAAGACTGGGGAAAATCCTGACAAACCAGCCCTGCCACTTCAGGTGTTTACCATGGCAGTCCAATCAAGATCGTGACAACCTGCCCTTTAGATGCTTACTCCTGACTTCCCTCAAGAAATTCACTTGAGCGTCCCCATATTCACCCGCTATTAATCCCAGACCAGGGAAGCGGCGTTGGCTTGGCCCAGTCCTGGCCGGACTGGGAAGACTTGCACTCCCCTGTGGGGCCACCCAGCTTTGGGCTCTCTGGAAGCTCGAGAGCCCGGTCCAGTGGGTAACATGACCCCTTCCCTTCCAGAAAACTGAAATCACAACTTCAACACCTGGGAAAGCAAGGTGTTTGGATAGAGGGCGCCACAAGGCTGTGCTCAGAGGGGGTCAAGGTGCCAGGGGCTGAAGTGGGCAAGAGCGCCAACAAGGGCGAGAGCCAGTCGGCAGCCAGCAGGGCCATCTCAAGGGGTCCCAACGGTTGTCTGGGAAGGGTGGGGACGCGGCCTCCCGAGGGGTGGTGGGGTGGACACGGGACCCTACAGAGAAGATGGGAGGATGGGGCTGTCGGACAGACTTGGGAGGCCAAGGAGGGTAGCTGCTAGAAACAAGCTTCAGATTCCCTGGGAAGAGGGAAAGCGTGGCCTTCCTATGAAGCTGCTGCCCCCACCCACTGTAGTCCTGCCTCTCCTCCGTTCCCACACTCACAGACACAGCTGGTCATCAACCCACTGCGCGAGGAAGACAGGCCTTCCCTGGAGCCACGGCCCCATGCTCTTCAGGTGCACACCTCAAGTGCTACCACCTCCACCTCCAGGAGGCCCTCCTGACCTCCACTGGCCACTCCTCCCGCCCTATGCTCTCTGCCTTTATACCCTACCCCTCTGGGAGCACATGCACATCGGCTTGCTGGGGTTTAACAAGACCTGCCAGGCACAGGGCTGGCACAAAGGGTTCCGGCTGGACTCCTGCTGGGAAGGTTGGGGGTTTCAACTCACCCAGAAGCTCCTTGGAAGTAAACCCTGGAGATGGGCTTCTGACAGGAAACACTATGGGGCCAGGAATGGATCCACTCTGTGCATTGGAAGGGGGCGTGGCCATAAGCTGGAATTGACTGGTAAGCAGTTCTCAACCTGTGGGTCTTGACCCCTCTGGGGGTTGAACAACCCTTTCACAGGGGTCGCCGGATTCATCACAGTAACAAAATGACAGTGGTGAAGTAGCAATGAAAATCATTTTATGGTTGGGGGGGGGGGGGTGTCACCATAACATGAGGAACTGTATTCAAGGGTTGCAGCATTAGGAAGGCTGAGAACCACTGACCCATAGGCAGCTAGACTCTAGAAATACCTGCAGCCCCTTCCCACTCAGTTCTCGGGTCATGTACTTTGTTGACCCGTGCAACGCCATAGGGCAGGCGCCTTGGTGGCACAACGTTGAAGCACTCAGCTCCTTGCAGAAAGGTTGACCGTTCGGACGCACTAGCAGTTCTGGGGGAGAAAGACATGGCCGCCTGCTTCCGTAAAGTTCATCGCTTTGAAGAATTCTGGGAAGACGGTGGGGCCACGCACGGTTCCGACCCTGCCCCGACAAACACAAGATGCAAAGTCCACATCTGCGAGCGGCTTGGAATTGGGAGTAGAAGAAAGCAGCAGGGCCTGCAGACAGGCAAGACTCAACCCCAGAGGCACGCGCTGTAGGAAAACTGCTCTCCCGAACCGTCCCTGGCCCTCCCCAAGCCTGGTGGGCCACTGGCTACTACGAACTGGAGAAGTGGCTCCCACAAAGGGCTATTTCCCTAAACACCACACACCCTGTGTCTGTACAGAGAGGCAGGGCCCCAAGCTTCTGTCCTAAAATCAACTTGCTAGGGGTCTGTTTGGAGCATACATTTCCACACTTATTTGACCTGCCGCATTTTTGCAGGAGAAAAAAAAAAAGTACTCAGCACCAAACCCCTGCACACATGCGCGCGCGCGCACACGCACACGCACACACACACACACACACACACACACACAAACAGTTGGGAATTTTTGTGCTCTAGCGCACAGCCCGGGATAAAATGTAAGTCTCTGCTTTCGCAGCCCCCCTGGATCATTCCAGGCCCCTGAAGTGGACAGTAGCACCCACTGCGGGAAAGACCGGTTTTGAGTGTCAGCATCTCCCCCACCTGGACACTGCCAGCTGCGAATGATGACAGAAGGCCCGTGTGTTGCAATCTGCTCCCACAGGTAATAGGACCGGTCTCCACAGCCCAGGCCTGTGTCACCAACAGGACAGAACTCCAGGGGAGGGCAGCTCAGGTCTATGAGACCCTCTTCTTAGTTGGGGGCTGAGGGACAAATGCTGCTATGTGTTGGGAAGCAAGGGTTTTCGGTGGAGGCAGGCCCCATGCCAACACCCTATGGAGTGCGCTCTCCAGGCCACAAGGTAGGCAGCCACCCTAGGGGGTCCGTGTAGACCATGAATACCCCTCCCCCAACTGCTAACTACTGGCTGCTGAACTGCTACTCCTGTAGAGGGCTTCCTACCACGGAGGTAAGAGGACAGTGACCCAAGGGGGGCTGCCTCCCGAAACCACCATGGGACCACTGGGGCTCTGAACCCAGTGAGATGGAATTCTCAGAGAGAGAGACAGAGAGGGAGAGAGACAGAGAGAGACAGAAAGAGTGTCCACGGGTGTCAAGCTCAAATATAGTCCCCACAGGACAAGGAAACAAGCTTGGGCAAAATCAGAGAGCAACACCCAGCCCCAAAGGAGACTAGCTGATGATAAGTTTTTGAACATGAAACAGAAAAGACTTGAGTTACACATTGGGTGGCAAACTGAGAGGTCATCAGTTTGAAACTACCAACTTTCTACTCCCACTAAAAAGTCACAGTCTCCAAGCGGCCATCTAGCAACAAAGTCCACATGGAAGAAGCAGTAGCAGGCATCAAAGAACAACAAAAAAAAAATCATATCATTGTAAATAAGGGGTAGTGCAGATTGGGGACCCAAAGCCCACCTGTAGGCAACTGGGCATCTCTGTATAAAAGGGTCGCAGGGAAGAGATGAGCCAGTCAGGGTGCAGTGTAGCAACAATGAAACATACAACTTTCCTCTAATTCTTAAATGCTTCCTCCCCGTCCCCATTATCATGATCCCAATTCTACCTTACAAATCCAGCTAGACCAGAGGATGTACACTGGTACAGATAGGAACCGGAAACACAGGGAATCCAGGACAGATGATCCCTTCTGGACCAGTAGTGAGACTGGCAATAAGAGGATGGAGGGAAGGTGGGGTAGAAAGGGGGAACCGATTATAAGGATCTACATATAACCTCCTCCCTGTGAGACAGACAACAGAAAAGTGGATGAAGGGAGGGAGACGTTGGGCAGTGTAAGACATGACAAATCATTATAATTTAAAAATTATCAAAGGTTCATGAGGGAGGAAGGAGAGGGGAGGTGGAAGGGAAAGGGAAAAATAAGGAGCTGACACTAAGGCCTTAAGTGGAGAGCAAATGTTTTGAGAATACTGAGGGCAATGAATGTACAAATGTGCTTGGCACAATGGATGTATGTATGGACTGTGATAAGAGTTGTATGAGCCCCCAATAAAATGATTTTTTAAAAAGCCACAGTCTCTCAAAAACCTACAGGGTCAGTTCTACCCCCATTCTATGTGGACGCTGAGTGGACAACACACTGAGATTAATTTGGGTTTAATCATCATAGAAGGGGATGCACCCCCTGGTGGGCAGATTGATTAGCACCTGATAGCTCGACTGAATGGCGGTGCCCCCTAGTGGTGGTTTGCTCCCTTGTGTGTTTGGGACAGGCTGGAAGTTGAAAAACAAGAACTGGAACTTAAATCCCATTAGGGAGGGAAAAGGAACTCTCACAGAGAGGGCAACTAAATGCCAAAGGTTGTGCCCACCTACTTTCTTGCAGAAAATGGTGCAGTCAAAAACCAAATGCTGAAGAAAACGGAGAAAGTTAATACTCTCAAAAATTCCATTGCCCCAGCTTAAAAAAAAAATCACAACACACACAACAGAGAAACAATGGTACATTCACATGAACATGATAAATAAAGTGAAAATGTATCAGAATCTCCAAACAATTGGTGTGTGAGAAGGAGAGAATGTAATACAATTATTAAACAATCTTGAAACTAAGGGAAAGCACAGGGCTAAAAGAAAAATAACATTGCAAGAACAAAATGAGGATCGAAAAAGAGCGATGTTGCTGCTAAAGGGACAATAAACTGAGAAACACAGAGGAAGGACTTACCAACAAATTTAAGCAGACAGAACAAATCAGCAAATTAGAGGATACTGTAGTTAGAAAGCCAAAAAGGAAGAGCATACTCAGCATATCTTATTCAGGAAAAAAAAAATCAAGCCTTGAGTTGCAATACTGAAAGGTTCTCTGGCCCAAATACTGAACCAAGCATGCAGGAAGGTTCAAAAGAAGATGAAAATACAGTCACTGTACCAAAAAGAACTAGTCGATATCCCACCACTTCAAGAGGTAGCATATGAGCCGGAACCCAAGGTCCTGCAGAAAGCAGCCTAAGTTGCACTGAAATTGATGGAATACCAACTGAAACCTCTCAACAAGCTGATGGATGAAGCACTCATCTATGCCAGGAAATCTGGAAGATAGCTACTGAGCCAACATATTGGAGAAGATCCATATTTATACCTATTCCAAAGAAAAGTGACCCAACAGAATGTGAAAACTGTTGAACAGTATCAGTGATTTCACATGTGAGTGAAATTTTGCTGAAGATCATCCAACAACAGTTGCAGCAGTACATTGTCAGGGGGCTGCCGGAAGTTCGGGTTGAATTCAGAAGAGGACATGGAACAAGGGATATCATTGCTGATGTCTGATGGATCTTGGCTGAAAGTTGAAAATAGCAATAAAAGGATGTTTGCTTGCATTTTATTGACTATGCAAAGGCTTTCAACTATGTGGATATTAACAAATTATGAATCTCCTTGGTAAGAATGTGACATCAGGACACTTCATGATCTTCCCGAGGAACCTGTATTTGGATCTAGAGGCAGTTGTGTGAACAAAACGAGGGCCTGGTTTCAGATCAGGAAAGGTATGTAACAGGGCTGTATCCTCTCACCTTGCACATTCAATCGGTGTGCTGGTTAAACAGAGAAGCCGACTTCTATGAAGAAAGTGGAATCAGGATTGAAGGAAGGCTTATTAACAACCATGCCACCTTGCCTGCTGAAAGTGCGGAGGATTGAAGCACTTGGCTGATGAAGAGCACGGACTGTAGCCTTGAGTACATCTAACAACCCAATGGAAAGAAAACTCTAATCTTCACAACTGGACCAAGAGATCAATGGAGAAAAGGTTGACGTCAAGAATTTCATCTTGCTAGGATCCACAATCAATGCTCCTGGGAAGCAGCCGTCAAGAGATCAAACGATGCATTGTATTGAGTCAGTCGGCTGCACAAGACCTCTTTAAAGCATTGAAAAGGAAATAAACTGCCCCTGACCCAAGCCAGGGTATTTTTCAATTACGTCCTATGTACATGAAAGTAGGACATTGGATAAGGAAGACCAAAGAAAATGTGATGCATGTCAACTGTGGTGTTGTGCTGGCGAAGAAGGTTGAAAGTACACGGACTGCCAAAAGAACAAACAGATCTGTCTTGGAACAAGTCCAGCCAGAATGCACCTTAGAGGCCAGGATGGTGAGACTTCACCTCACGTACTTTGCCACGTTCTTAGGAGAGACCAGTCCCTGGAGAAGGACAAGGCAGAGAAAAGGAGGAAGGCACAAGCCCCAGAGCACATGGATCGGTCTTCAGGACAGAGCGCATTTTAGGTCAGAGAGCTGTCTGGATACACTTAATAGACTGAAATATTAACAACAGACCACGACAGAATGAAGGAAGACAGGGATAACAGAAAGCCACCTGGAAAATACACTAGTTTGTAATACGGAAATTAAATAACACATTATTAGCCTACCAGTGAGTCAAAGAAGAAATCGAATGTGAAATCACAAATTTCTTAGAGGTAAATGAAAATGAAAGCAAAGCATGCCAACAAGTACGGGAGGCGGTGAAGGCAGTACTCCCAGGGAAGCTCACAGCAATACAGGCCCGTGTCTATAAAGAAAAGGAAGATCTCAAATCAACAGGCTAACTCAACAACTCTCGGGACTAGAACCAGCAGAGCAGAAGTAACCAACACCTGAGCATGTTTCAGCCGTCTAGTGCTGCTACAGCAGAAAGAGCCCAAGGGGACGGTGTTACCAAGAGAAATGTATCCTCTCACTCTTTGGGAGATTAAAACTCCTATCTGGGGGTGCTGGCTTTAAGGAAAGGCTTTACTTCTCTGTTGAGTCCGGGAGAGGTCTTTATCTCCTTTCAGCATCTAGGGACAGGGCATTCCTGAGGGATTTCCACGTGACTTAAAATCAATCTCCCTTTGGGGTCTGGGAGTTTCTCAGTGCAGGGTCCCCAGGAACAAAGCATGCACTACACTCCCAGCTCTTCCTTCTTGAAGGCAGAGTCATCTGATTTCAGCTAGCTTCTTACTCCTTTTAGCTCTTGTAAGATGGAAGGTGTTGCAGACTACACCCCAGGGAAACTCCCCCTGGAGCAGATCAGGGCTCGGGTGGGGTCAGGAGTATTGCAACCCACCTCAAATCCTTTTACAACCCACTTATCAAATCCCATCACATCGTGGCCAAGCACTCACTACACAGCCTCACATGACATCATTTCCTAACTGCCAAGCCAGAGAATCCTGGTCAGCCAAGTGGGGCCAAAGCTCAATCCATGACAATGCAAAACCAATATTAGAAAGCAGGAAAACAAAAACAGAAGACAATTCTAAGAAAAGATTTTTTTAAAAAGATCTTGTTTAGCTAAACCAACAAATCAGCCAACAACCAAAATGAAAAATGACAAAGGTGGCCTTCCACTGACCCAAGAGAAGTCAAGAGAACGATGACAGAATGCTATGAACACCTGTATAGTAACAGGAGTCCCGGTGGCACAGTGATTAAGCGTTAGGCTGCTAGCCTGCAAGGTTCGCAGTTCGAAACCACCATCCCCCCTCCTCAAGGAGAGACTTGCTGCTGTCACAGAGGAAGCTGTAACCGGTCCTATAAGGTTGCTGTGAATTGGAATCAACTCAGCGACAGTGAGTTTGGTGTGGGGCTTGTGTACAGCAACAAACTCGAGAACCCAGATGAATTAGAAAACTTCTGAGACATACACAAATGACCCAAATGGTCCTGGGAGGAAGTGAAAAGTCTCAAGAGACCTGTAACAAGTGAAGCATTTTAATTCATCACCAGAGACCTCCCAACAAATGACAAAAAAAGAAGTTGAAGGCCAGAAGGCTTCACGGGAGGATTCTACCTGGTATGTGGAGAAGAAATAAAACCAACAATGTACCTGTGCTCCCTCTTCCAGGTTGCAAGCTTTATTCCATGAGGATTTCATTGGGAAGCCATACTCCTTCCACCCTGATCTTGCTCCTTCAGATTCACTGTTCCCCAAACTCAAAAGACACTGGAAAAGAATACGGTCCCAGCTCCTCAGGGATGCCCAAACTGCTGTGTAGACGTGGTGTAAATTCACGTGTGTAGAATCCTTCAGAAAAGGTTCCCATGACAAACTCACTCTCACTGAGTCCATTCTGACTCATAGCGACCCTCTTGGGCAGGGTCAAACTGCCCCGTGGTTTTCTGACACTGTCATTCTTTCTGGGAGTAGAGAGCTTTGCCTTTTTCCAAAGGAGCAGCTGGTGGTTTCGAACTGCTGAACTTCAGGTAGCAACCTAATGTGCCCCAGGACTCCTTTCAGAGGGGGCTAGAGACGGAAGCACTGCCTTCAGCAGGGAGGATCTGTGGAGAACTGGTGACGTCACAGTGGAGGCTAGTTTAGTGCGGGCTGTGTGATAGTGCCGCAAGGCTCCTTTGGACTTCCCGGTAGAGCCACGTCCATCAAAGCCGTTTGGCATCGGTTAACAATAAACACATACATCAGGAGAACAGAATCAGGAGTGCAGAAATAAACCTACATGCATGCCCATGGTCCACTAAGTGCATTCACTAGAGAAAGTTCTCTCCAACAAGTTGTGCTCCCAAGATTGGAATTCCACAGAAAAATGAAATGGGATCCTTGCCTCACACCACAAAGAAAAACAAATTCAAAATGGATTAAGGAACTAACTGTATCAACTAAAACCATAAAATTCTTAGAGGACTAAGTGGGCGCAATGCTGTCTGTCCCAGCTTTACATAAGGGATTAGCCAATCTATTCAGAGCCCAGACAGCAACACACAAACAAATAAATGGGTCCTCATAAAACTGAGAAGCATTTGTTCATCCAAGGCTTACCAAAAAAGCAAAAGAACAGGCTACTGAGTAGGAAAATATCTTCAGAAATCATATCTGAAAAGAATCTAATAACCAAAATACGTATAGAATTTCAATAACCAACAAGAACAGATAAGCCAATCGTAAAATGGGCCAAGGATCAGAATACACATTTCACCTAAGAGGCCATGCAAATGGCCCACTCAACCCATGAATTGATGTGTGTGGGGGGGGGGGGAATGTGTCCTTAGTCATCAAAGAGAGAGATGCAAATCAGCACCACAATAAGATACCATTACACTCTCACCAGAGCAGCTTCAGAACACATACACACACACACACACACACACACACACACACACGAAACTAACAACCAATGTGGGGAAACTAGAAATCTGATCCCTCGCTGGTGGGAATGCAAAATGCAACAGCCACCATGGAAAGCAGGTGATTGCACAGAAAACCTAACAAGGCAACTACCACCTAACCAAGGCGCAACTTCACCCCTAGCGACTCCAGAGACCTGAAAGCAGGGACGAACAAGGGGCCTGGGGCAGCAATGTTCCTTGCCACACTGGTCACTGCATCCCAAAGGCAGAAACCACCTCGTGGTTGCTGCTGTCGGGCGAAATGGGGTCAGTCCGGCTCATCGTGATCCTGTGGCCATCAGAAAGCAGCACTGCCCGGCCCGGCGCCATCCTCACAATGGTTCGCCCGTGTAGACCATCCACACAGCCGCTGTGTCCATCCATCTTGCTGAGACTTCCCGCTACTGAACCCTCTCTCCCAGGCTGGCCTTCTCCCAGGGCCCACCCTTAATACCTGTAACACACGGATGGATCAAAGGGCAGTATTTGCAGAGGGACAAAGCTCGCAAGATCGGAAAGGACAGGAGCAAAGGGTACATGGGCAAAGGTAACACTGGGAGGTCATGAGTGGGAAGAAGCTGGGCCCTGTGGGGTTACAACCAATGAAAGAAAATCGATATGGATTACTGAGTGGAAAACCAAGTTCCTTTGTAAACTTTCACTCAAATCACAATATAAAGTCTTGGGGGGAGGAGGGGGCACAGGTGTTCGTTTTGGTTTGGTTTTTAAGGGCTATGGGGCACAAAATGGAGTACTACTCAGCCAGTAGAGGAAATTAAGTCTTGATGCAGACTGAAGTATGAATGGAGCTATGCGGAGCAAGGCAAATCCATCACAGAAGGACCAATGCTGCCTGACCTAACTTACACAACGCAACAAAGGAAGGACAAATGTACACAGACTGTAGGTCAGTAATGGTTACTAAGGAGTGGGGTGAAAAGGGAGGGGAGCAAGGGTCACTTGGATGGAAAAAGCATATCCATTCAGGGTAGGGCTGCCCAACAGATTAATGCAACTGCTGGCCATAAATTGTATACCTGCAACAGGAGGAGCTGGCGAGAGGTGTTTGTGTGTTGGATCTAGTTACAAGGATGGCAACAAGAAGGGAAGAGGAGCTGCCGAGGTTGCTGGTGAACAGCCAAACTACTCGTGGGATCTGGAAGTGCTTCATGGAGCATTCTGGTTAAATAACCTAATCTCGGGGTTCGTGCTTCTCTGTGCCGCCTCTGCTTACAAGCGGCCATCCAAGACACACTAATTGAGCTATAGTCTCCTGGACCAACAAAAGAGGGAGGAGACTTGTCCTGGGTGTTCCTGGAAGAGCAGGCAGGACCACTCCACTCGACAGTAAGGGCAACCCCGGCAGGGCTGTGTGTCGTACCCACCAAAGGATGTGGAAAACCAAACCAAGCTCCCTCTCTTCCAGTGCATTGGGGGTTCCCCAGACTTGTAGCTCTTCACGGGAGCAGAAAGCCACCTCTTTCTCCTACACAGTGGCTGGTAGTTTTGAACTGCTGACTACACCAGGAGGGCTCCTTCCGAAGGAAGAGAGGGGGTCTACAATGGTGTGGAAGGAACAGGCTGCCAGGACCAGGAAGGAGGCGTGGGCAGCAAGTGCCAGCGTACACTTCCGGCTCACAGGGTTGAGACCACGAGCAGAGGCTCCAGCTCCTTGGGCGCTCACTGCCTCAGGGTAAATCGAGAGGATTGGTCCAATTCTGGTCTCTGAAGCATTCCAAACAAATGATATATGTTGTAAGTACTGTGTGAGAGATAGTATTTCCCATTTATTATTTTTAGAACTAATTAAAGTGGCTCCCTAAATATATTCCCTATCTTGAGGCAACCGTAGATGAAACATAAACTTAAAATAAATTATTAAAAATAACTGCCGTCTCGCAAAGAGAGACAGCCAGATAGGGCAGCCTCCTGATGGAAGAACATACCAGCACCTAGGAAATCATCAGCCCCAAAGTAAAATACTGTCTTTTTTTAATCACATCGCCGCCTCACAGGCTGCTCTCCCGTGCTGGCGTTACAGGCATGTGCTGTTTGCGTGAGCGCATTATATCCACGAGGGAGGTGGGTCTTCGATCAGATCTTCAGGAAACAGATTACAAAGAAGGGGGAAAAACAAATAGGAAATGGGTCCATTAAGAGACTTAGCAAGCAGAGAAACCAATCCTAACATGAGAATCTTAAAACATGACACACATGGTTATAAAGAAATGCTAACATTTACAGGCAATTTGAATGACTGATAATTAGTACTGATTACTGTTGTTCTGGTGTGATCACGGTATTATGGTTGTGTTGGGAGGGGGGTGTCTTTATCTTGTGGAGATATATAATGAAATATTTATGGGTGACATAAGATGCAATGTCTAGGATTTACGGCAGTATTAAGCGGAGGTGGGGGGTGAGCACGTAAAGGCAAAGGGGGGTGGACCACGAAGATGTCGTTCCGGAAGGTGGGTAACGGGTACAAAAGGGTTTGTTACGCTCTGCAGTTTGTAACATATAGTTGAAATTTTCTGTAATGAGGAATTAAAAATTAAATAAAATGAAAGACACTATCTGGCCGTGAACTGTCCTGGGTCCAAAGGGAAAGGGGCCTTGTAGCCTTCCCAGTGGCCATTTTCAGAGGCACGTCGAGCACTTGTGAGTTAAAGAAAATCATCAGCACCCTAAGCGCCCATCCACCAAGCACAATAGTTTAACAACTTTGGGAGATTCTTGCGTTGGAGATTTTTGCCATGATTAAATATTTCCCTTAATACAAATGAGGTCAAGAGAGCCATCCAATTAAAGGTAGAAGCCCACCTATCTACTGGACAAGGCAAGGGGGTCAGGGGTCAGCTCACTTGAGCTTGCCTGCAGAGGCTGTGCTGGGGGCCATCACCCACAGGATTGCATTTCAGGTCAGGCAGCTGTTTTGTGTCACGCTGAAGGGCAATTTCGGGCTGAAGGACAGACAATTCTGCAGATGGCCAACTAAAGACACTACCATTTTCACCCACTCTGGTGTCATTTAGAAAGAATGGAACTTAGGAGAGGTCTGAGAAAAAAGAGGAAGGGCCGCCACAATATGGATGGAGGCAGTGGCTGCAATCATGGGCTCCAGGATATCCAGAGAGGCAGCTGTAAGGTCAGGGCACGATTCCTTCTGCTGCATGGGCGTCGCTGTGGGTCAGAACTGACTGGATGGCACCTGACGAGGAAAGCAGCTAGAACTGAAGCTCCCTGAGGGCAAGAACTCTCTTGAACCCCCACCCCCAAGAAAAGTGAGTCCCAAGAACAAGCCCAGATGTACAAATCAAAGGGTTTCAAAGAGTTCAGAGTGCTCACTTCGGCAGCACATAGACTAAAACTGGAACGATACAGAGAAGATTAGCATGGCCCCTGCGCAAGGATGACACGCAAAGTCGTGAAGCGTTCCATGTTTAAAGAAAAAAAAAAGAGTTCACAGAGAAAATCCCCTTATCTTTTCATTTCATTTTTCTGTGAACTTTCTGAAGCCCCTCATGCACGTACCTCAGGAACTGGCAAGGCGAATCGATCCTGTGCAAGCATATAGGCGCCGGAAGGCGTCCAAAGGAAAGTCATCGTTATCAGTGATGATCACAACGCTAGCAGTGAGACTGTAGGTGGTTGTTCCTATATTTTCTAATTTTTTGAAATGACCGTCTATTGTCTTGTAATCACCAAGCACTGTAATCTCATAATCTCTCTTACACACACACACACACACACACACACACACACTTCAAGACTATAATTAACATACCTGGAGGAGGAGGAGAGAATAAGGATCCTGGGTCACATGACTACGGCCATCTCTTCTCCCTCTCCCAATTAGGGGCTGGGAGTAGAAACCTCACTCAGGAGGATTTCTCGCTTCCCCTCCCCCCCCCCAATCGCTGTGGTCAAGGGGGCATGTGCCCTCTCCACACTAATCAGGGGCTTGGGGGGGGGGGGGTGTCAGCATTTGGGGCAATACCAAGCAGTTTGCTACACTGAAGTAACTGAAGCATTTCCGTTCTGCAAGGCTGGGATGAAAACAGGTTATAGATTTGACACCTGTTCCTCACCCTAACGGCTGACAACTCAACGTGGCAGTGGCAGAGCAGCTGCTCAGGAGCGGAGTTGGAGATGGCTGGCGCCCCACGCCTCTGAGGATCCCCACCATGACCCTGGGCCTCCATGTTGCCCTGCACACCAAGGAAGGACCCATTTCCCAGGGAACTTCCTACCAGGCCAGAGGGCATGGCAAACAACCAAGGTGAGGGCCCCCAGAATACCTCCCTCGGGTGGCTCCACCCAGGCAAAATTGGGCTTTCTAGACTTGGCATTGGCAACAAGATTTGGACTGGTCCACCCCCATCACCTCTTTCCATAGAGCTGGATGAGAGAGCCTGCCTTTACAACAAGCCGGGCAGGGCCTCACACACTGAGTCAGAGCTGGTACAGGCAGTGCCCCCACCACCCAGTTCTACAGATGAAGATACTGAGGGCTGCAAAGACCTCGGCCCCGGCCCTCCGCTGCCCCGCCGCACTGTGCACGCTTTTGCCTCGCTCAGTTTTGTCCGCGAGTGATGTGGGTATATTTTTATGACCAAACAGACATCATCTTTCAGCGATCCCTACTGAAATATGTATGGATCCTATCACACCACAGCCTTCTAGAGTCTACCCAAGGTGGGCAGGGGCAGAGATACAAGGAGAGTGGCTGTGCTTCCTGTAACGCTGGGTTGGGGTGGGGGTGGGGGTGATGACACTTGCCTCATCACGTTTAAAATTGTCCACATGAAAAGATGCCATGACTCTCCTTCAGAATGCCAGAGAGCGGTCTCACCATGCTAATCAACACTTCTTCTACCCAGGTCTCCCCTGACCCCCATTGCAAATAGGAGGGGGGAGGAAGGTTAGAAAAAGATGAAAGGAAAGCGAACATAAAAGGAGGGGATAACCCAGCCTGTGCTACCTTTTGAAGACACTGTCCATGAAGTCTGAGGGTTTGAGGAACAGAGCCCCACAGCTGCCCAAGATAAAAACTCAAAAAATGTCCAAACTCACGGCCCTGGAGCCTACCCCTCTATAGGAGCGAGAGCTTACTCAACAAGTTACCGAGTGAGCCAAGAAAACAAGCCATGCCGGCATGAGATCAGTAAATCAGCATGCTGGCAAACCCAGCATTTCCAAATGTTCTGATGACAGCTAGATCAAACCCGCCAATACTTGACAGCAATAAATACAGTGATTTGGGAAGAAAACGAGGGAGTGACCTTACAGTTCCACTGAAGGATGCCAAATAAGGAGAGCTTGAAGCTGTAGGAAATGGAAAAGAACAGCTAATATTTGGCAAACTTCCTTTATGATCAACAAATTAAAATGTGAAGGAAGCAATTTGTTGAGCGGAGATATTTTTAAAAGGAGCTGAATCATGCAGGTTCGGCCCCGGATATGGTCAATCGGTAAATTGAAATCATTTTTTATTTTTTTAAAGTTCTAGTTCTAGCTTCCAGACGTTTCATGGACGAACTCACTGAGCTGAAAAAAAACAAAAACAAACAAAGAAACGTACCCCTCGCTTGCCGCAGGTGCAGGGGTGGGGCCGGAATGGCATCTGGCACAGAGAGGTTCGACTCTTAGCCCCGGGCCTGCTTGACTCGCAAGAGCGCACACAGCAGAGTCCAGCCGAAGTCCAGTCTCAAGTCTGGCTTTGCCTTTCTGCAGGTACTCGGCCTCCTGGTCTATTTTCAGCCGTCAACCATCTGAACCGACTTGGGATCCAAAACTTGGCTTTCTTCAACATCAAAAAAAAAAAAGCGAAAGGGCCCTAACTTGCATCATCAATGAGGAGGAGGTCCTTCTTGGAATTAAAAAGGCATCCCCATTCTAAGGCCCAAAAGGGATCCTCCTCGTTGCCTAGTGGTGACGAGTTGGGCTGCTAACTGCAAGGTCAGCATTTCGAAACCACCAGCCACTCTGAAGGAGGAAAAGGAGGCTTTCTGCTCCCGGAAAGGCGTTGCCATCGCGGATATCCACAGGGGCCCTTCTACCCTGTTGCAGAGGATCGCTCTGAGCGGGAATCAACTCAACAGCACTGAGACCCTAATGGCCAAAGTGACTCTCCCAAAAGTCAAAACACCGCTCACTGCTCATCATGCTACAAAGTATTCCCCAGGGCCCTACAGCTCTCCCGGTTGTGATCACAGCCTCGATTCTGACCAGAGCCGTTTCCAGGGTTGGGACAGGGGCGGAGGCAGGCAGCAAACACAGAAAGCGTGGCTCCCACGAGGGTGAAGTTTCTCAAGAAGAAAGGGTCCGGGAGGGGTGCCATTTCATACAGGGTAAGCAGCTGAGTGTTTTAAAGAAGGTCGCATGGGACGCAAGACCTGACGGAAGTGAAACTATCAACACTAACTGACGTCAGCCTCTAAAAGAGGAATCCCCGCCGCCCTACTGCCAGCCCTGGCTGGATGGAAACTCAGATGGCTTTGGTAGGACTTCCACCAACTGGTTTACTGACAAGCTGCTCTCGCTTTGCTATAATCTTGAACAAGCTAGATCCTGCTTTAAAAAAAAAAAAAATCAGCTCCCTGATATAGCCAGAAGAGAAGGCAAGGATAGTGAGACTTCATCTCATATGCTTTGGACATGTTGTCAGGAGAGACCAGTCCGTCCCTGGAGAAGGACATCATGCTTGGTAAAGGAGAGGGGCAATGAAAAAGAAAAGACTTCAGACAAAACGGACTGACACAGTGGTGGCACTGATGGGCTCCAAGCGAAGAACCACTGGCCTGCGAGTGTGGCGCATGACTGCTGGGCATGGGGTCGCTAGGAGTCGGAACCGGCCTGAGATCACCAAACAGCAAGAACCCTGGTATTGAAGGAGCCCTAGTGGGCGACTGGGTAAGCACTGAGCTGCTAACTCAAAGTTGGCAGTTCAAACCCACTAGCTGCTCTGAAGAACAATAAAGCAGTCTACTGTAAAAAGTAACAGTCTTGGAAACCCTATAGCATATAGGTTCCCAAACTTTTTTGGTTTATTACCCCTTTTTCAGAAGAAGGAAAAAAACCCAAAGACTCAGCACGCCCCTGCCACCCATTAAGAGAGTGTGCACTATAGTCCACAATCCAGGAATAGGGTAAGTACCTGCTTCTGCAGCCCCCGCCCACCCCAACTCCCTGAAGCAGCCCACTACCAAGGTCTACTCCTAGGTAACCACTAAATCGCCTTCTGTTTGCAAAATACTATTTGATCTAGCCTTACACCTGCTGGCTTCTCTGTCTTCTCAGAATTAAAATGTTAAACTTCGGCCTTTAATGCATGGATCTTATCTGGTATTCGATGTGTCGTCAGAAAGTTTCAGGATGGCCAACCAGAGCACCCAGGTCAATGGGGTGGCTCTAGGGAAAGATTCAGCTCCCACGGGAACGGCAAGCACAAAGTGGCTCCTGACCCAGAGGAACAAACAAGTGTGTGAGCCAGAATGGTGGTTAACTTTCTATAGCAACCCGGTGAGGCAGAGGTACCCAGTTTGGTCAAACGCTAGTCTAGACTCAACACCAGTTTTGACACTTGTCATTCCAAGTCCCATCGCGTTGGTTCTGACTGGTCGTAACAGGGCACGTTACTCAGCCTGGCTCTCTCCACGCTACCATGACGCTGGAGGCTCCTGTTGCAGTCACTGTGTCAGCCCAGCTCCCGGAGGGTCTTCCCTTTTTTGGCTGGCTGACCCCCTACTTTACCAAGCACGATGTCTGTCTGGCCCTTCCTGATTACCAGTCCAAAGTATGTGAGTCGAAGTCTCCCTTCTGAGGAGCCTCTGGCTGTCCTGCTTCCAGAACAAGATTTGTTCTGTCTTCTGGCAGCCCGTCCGAGACGCTTTGCCAACATCATAATTTAAATACATCGATTCTCCTCCAATCTCCCTTACTCACTGTCCAGCTTTCCCAGGCAGATGAGGTGATTGAAAGTTGTTAAAATCCAAGGAGCAGATGGAGAGAGACAGTAGTTACATGTGTTTAAAACCAGTTTGC
Source organism: Tenrec ecaudatus (assembly GCF_050624435.1). Taxonomy (NCBI): domain Eukaryota; kingdom Metazoa; phylum Chordata; class Mammalia; order Afrosoricida; family Tenrecidae; genus Tenrec; species Tenrec ecaudatus. The sequence goes on from NC_134541.1 coordinate 129,056,175, forward strand.
TGTAAGTGGAGCAGCTGCGGCCGCTGCTGCTGTTGGTTAGCGCCATGTCTGGTGACCCGAAGTCTAAGGGTACAACTCCCAGGTGCGGCACCGATGGTATGTTTCATGTTTCAGCCTGTTGCTTTAACCATGCCAGCCCCTCAGCTGAAGGGTCCCCTCGTTTTTGTGACCCACTATTCACTGAGCATGATGCCAGTTTCTAGCGCCTGGTCTTTCCTGATGGCATGCCCAAAGGAAGCAAGACAGAGGTTTGCCATCCTACCGTGCAACATCCTGGCAGTTCTTCCTCCCAAACTTATCTGTTCATCCTCCTGGTACTGCAGGGGGTCATCAGTATTCTTCCCCAACACCAAAATTCAAAAGGCAGACTGTCCTTCAACCTATGGGTCACCCTCTTCCAAGTACCCAAAAGACTTAAAAGCAAATAAAGAGTTTTCCTAGGGTGTGTGCACTGCCTCCAGGTGAAACCCCCTCAATCTTTACTCTTCCCGTGTACTCTTTCCTGGCCTATGGATCTGGGGACACAGACTTCAAGAGTCTCCAGTCTGTCACCTGACTTACAGGCTTGGGACGTGTCAACTCCCCACTGCCCATCACATGGGCCAATTCCGTAATATTTCTCTCCCTTTATATGTATATATTCATATACATACACATGTGCAGGTATGGTTATATCACTGGTTCTATTTCTCTACGGATCCGATCCCGGAGACAGCTGCTCTCTAGTCGATGCCTGAAGACAGGTGGGAAGGAGCAGATTCAGATGCACCACAGTACGTCAGTGGACTGCTGCAGCTCTGGAGAAAGTTCCAGAATGTCCTAGCGTTAGTTCTGTTACCAAGAGCCCTGGTGGTACAGTGGGGACCTGCTGGCTGAAAGCCACACTGGAAACCAGCAGCAGCTCCTCGGAAGAAACAGGGCTTTCTACTCCTGTCAACAGTGAAAGTTCCAGAAGCTCACCTAGGGCAGGCCTCCCCTGTCCTATAGGTTTGCGATGAGTCAGCGTCTACTTGTTGGCAATGAATTGAAGTTGTTGTTTTTCCTGAGCTTTATCAGCTACTGAAGGCTGGGCCTCTTCCCATCTGCAGGCATTCAGAGCTTAGTCAACGGCACCTGGGTGCTGGAAAATCACCACTGCCACCTTCTGAGTTCTACTTCTGGACCCCTACTGCCCTCTGGGCCAGGCGTCAGCTCAATAGGAGTTGTTCGTCTTGAGTTGCACGAATCGGTTTTCACAGGCTAACTGGGCACACCATCCCCATGCAGAATGACAGAGAGCCTGGCTCCTGTTACAGCAGCTGTGCAGAGCATCCAACCAACAAGCTCAAGGCGGAGCATGCGGCAAGCTGGGGAGCCTCCGACGTGGCCGACATCCATCAAACACAGCTGCAAGTGTCAACTGGGCAGGAAGGCCTCCGAGCCAGCTCACTCGGCCTTACCCGACAGAGAACATGCCTCGGGGTCCTCTCTGGGGGGTTGGCATGAGGAAGCTGATGCTCACCAATCACCCGAGAGACGGGCTAATTAAAAAAAAAGGTCAGACCCAGTTCAGTCCTCCTCTCCTCTCAGAGGCTGTCCGGGAGGTGTCAAGGAGCCTAGCATATTAACTACCCCTCAGCTGGTTGAACCCTCTCTATCCTCCCTACCTGATTCCAGTCTCACTCACTTCACATCATTCAAAGCAGCCGGCTGTCAGAGGCTTCCCCGCCTCCGTTCCCGTCAGCGGCTGCGTTCTCGGATAAACAAGGGCAGCGGAGGCCTTTCTGGGTGACACCATCCTTCAGGTGTTGGTAAGTGCCTAAAAGCAAGCCATCCCTTCTGACTCCTGGGACGTCATCGTTTGTTTATGCCTATCAATATTGTGCAAAGAGCACAGAGTATATGGAATGCCATGCCCATCACGGAGGAGCCCTGGTAATTAAGGTGCAGTAATTAAGCGTTCAGCTGCTAACCACAAGGTCAGTGGTTCGCACCCAAGACCGCTGGGGCAGGCTGCTTTGGCAAAGACCAAAGTCTGGGGAAGCTGGTGGGGCAGCTCCACTCTGTCCGCTAGAGTCCTGGACATGAGCCAGAGGCCACTGGCTGCTGGCCCTGTGGGTGAGGTCTGCAGTGGGGCACGGCTGGAGACAAACATAGCCCTCTGGCTCTGAGAGGGGCAGAGCAAGGGCCCAGGTGCCTGTGCCCAGGAAGAGCGAGGACAGAACTATGGGGCAGTTACAAAGTGCCCTGACAGTGTTTGTTTCCACACTTTGCAATAGCAAGGCTACGTTACAGTGAAGGGGCAGCAGAAGAGAGGAAGGCCCTGCATGAGATGGACTGGGTCCTGGCTGCACCAATGGGCTCCAGCAGAGAAACTACTCTGGGCGTGGTGCACGAGGGGGCAGTGTCCCGTTCTGTGGGGCACAGAGTTGCTATGGGCCGGAATGAGCTCCATGGCACCCAACCATAAGCAAACAACAAAGTGCCCTGGAGTTCTTAGAGGACAGTCGCAGGGCTGGAAGGGTTCTGAAGGGCTGCTTTCAAACGGAAACAGGAACTGGGGCTGTGCAGGACTTCAGACACTGAGATGGGGGTCATCCAGGCAGCTGGTGCAGCCCGCAGGAGCAGAGGCTTGGGCACAAAAGAGGAGGGCACCTTCAAACACCCAGCCTGGCGGGGGTGAGGCCCTGGTAAGGGGCAGGTCAAAGGAGTGGGAGACCTGAGCAGGGACCGAAGAGCACACCTGGCTTCAACAGAGCAGTCTGTTTATGCTGAAGAGGAAGGACAGCAGAGTCCTCAGGTGTCCAGCCGAGGGGTCTGGACCCAAGCCTCTAGGCAGGGTTGTCCCTTAGGCAGAAAGCAGCAGTGGGGCGGCAGCCCAGGCACTGCCAGAAAGTCGTCAAAATTGGGAGACAGTTTAACTCTGTCTAATTGGGGCAGCTTTTGAAGTCACTAACCACAAGAAGGAAGTATTACCTTCTGGGCCTGCAGGAAACAGATTGTCTGTCTGTCCTGGCTCAGAAACCCACAACATGCTGCAGGATTTTCCAAGGAGGAGGAAGGACTTGGGCCGGCTCTTGTCCTCAGTTTGAGAGAGTCTGTTTCAGGTCCTTATCTGCCAGCCCTCTTCGGTTTGGAGAAAGTCAAGGCCAGATAAACCCTGAAGATCAGGGAGGACGGGGGCTGGGGGCAGCACGCTAAGGGAGCAGGCGCACTGCACTGCCCAGTAACAGGCTGGCCCTCCCTCCCCTCCCCTCCCCTCCCCGACTAGATTCCGCGCTTGCTCTTTCTGTGCACGTTCCCAGCTGACCGGAGCGGTCCTCGTGTATGTTTTTTAAGCCCAGAGTGGGAACAGATCAAGCAGCAGACTGGCCGTGTGACTACAAGGAGAAAACTCCTGCCCAGTCACCCTGATGACTCAGCCCTGGTCCCATCTACAAACTGGCATGAAGTCCTGTCTTCCCTACTTCAGTCTTGTGGCCCTCCGCCCATCTATGAAAACTAACCACACATCTCCGGGGTCCCTGGTACTCTGGGGGTGTTCCCAGAGTGATTGCTCCTTGGGGACAAGACCACCAGGCTGAAGTGAGGGCATTCAGAAAGTACCAGGAAGTATAGGGCAGACGGGGCAAGTTGGGGGGCTGGGGAGCAGATGGGGTATCTCCTTGCTCTCACCTGCCCATCCACGGAGGACAGGCTCTGGTGCCCCAGAATGCACTGCAGCAAGAAAGTTGAGGGTGACGCATTGTGGAAGATGACAGGCTAGAGGGAAGGAGACGGAAAAAGAAAGGAGTGCATCCAGGCCTACTTTCAGTTGATTCATCTGCCATTCTTCTGGGAGAGAGCGAATGTGGAAGTGTATGTGCATGTGGTATGGGTATGGTCATGGATATGGGTACATGTAAGTCATGAACACACACCAATGGGATCTGGGTGGGATCACTATGGGATGGCAGCTCTGTCTCCTGACCCCAGTAGACAGGAGCTGCTTCAGCCAATTCAAGGAATGACTGCCATTTACTGAGCAGCTGCTGAGAGCAACGTCGTGTGGAGTCCCCCTTTCAATGACCCCACTGGGAAGGTTCTCCCTTTTTCAGACGAGGAAATAGAGCCAAACCACTGACTTGAGGCATCAGGATTTGAACTCAGACTGTGCCCTTCTTCTCACCACTAGGCAAACTCCTACACCGCGCACATGTTGGTGCCGTGTTGGTCACTGGCTGAAAGAATGCATTTCCTATAAAACTGCAGTCTTCGCATGTAGCCTTAACTCAAACTCACTGCCACCAAACCTATGCTGACTCACAGCGCCGCTATAGGACAGGGAAGAACCGCCCCTGTGGGCTTCTGAGACTCTAACTCTTGGCCAAAGCAGAAAGCCTCATCTTTCTCCCACGGAGTAGCTGGTGATTTCAAACTGCCAACCTTTCAGTGAACAGCCCAACTCGTAACCCACTACGCCACCGGGGCTCCCTCACCTAAACTTAGCCCAACCCAAATTCAGTATTTTTGCAAGACCCTTCCAGCTTAACATGACAAATCCGCATGGGAGTAAAGCCTGTATCTGCCGAAGAAAGACAATGGTGGAGGGACCGTGGAGGGAGACGAGGAAGTCGTAGCCAGGCCGGGCAATGCAATGTGTGCTGCAGAACTGGGGGGGAGGGGTGGTGCTCCTGTAGGGTAGGGGAGGGTGGAGGTGCAGGATGGGAGAAAGGGAGCATTCACTCCCTCTCCTACCTCATGCAGCCCAGGGCCCCGGGATCCCTCCCTCCCTCCCTAATGTTGGCAAGAAGACGAGGGTGGGCTTGACCCTCCCAAGCCCTCCTGCAACTAGGCTTCCCTGACACTTTCAGCTCACCCTAACCAGCAGGTAACTAAGGTCTTGTCACTGGGGAAAAAAGGGACCAGCCCAAGAGGAAAGAGACCCCAGTAATGCCTGGGGGGTAGAGGGGAGTCCCCCATCCAAGGCCCTGAGCTGATTGCACACAATAGCTGCTCCCCCAAAACACACCGTTTCCACAAAGCATGTGAGCGCCTCGCTCTTGCACATGAACAGAGAAGGCTGGCAGCTCACTAGCCACTTGGGAAAGCCTCTCACTAGGACTCAAACAAAGACAAGAAAGAAGTGCAGGGAGAGAAATAAGCGGGAGAAAAGGCATATTTGGAGACCGTCACACTGGGTTTACACATCAAAGAAAATAAAATACCACATCACTGCACTGTCAGTCGTGTACCCCGTGCACCCCAAGCCCCCACAAAGAAGACAGCAAGTTCTAGTAGGCTATATGAAATGGGAACCATGTTTGTTGCGTTCAAAACCAAATCAGACATTATTCACATGAACATACATTTGTAATGGAAAGATATGTCAAGACTGTGGTTTAAAACAATGGGAGAGAGGAGAAGTAGAAGGCTAGATTATGCGTTCTTTATTAGTAATATTTGGGTTCTTGGGCTGAACAGAAGGTTCATGGGCATGTATTGTTATTTTGTATAAGCAAAATGTAATTGTTGTGAATAAATGTAAACATGTAACTCTTTACATGGCTCAAGATATAAGAAGTAACATTTGTAAAGATTTTAAAAAGGGAAAATGAAAAGTGGCCATGCTGACTGAGGCTACCCGGAAAGGGGGAGACGCTAGACAGTAATGAATGTAGCCAGTGTGATAAAGGACGTGGTGTCCAGAAAACAAGCATGGAACACTCAGAGACCAAGAAAAGAGCACGCCGACATTCAGGACATGATAAGGGCAAGCTCAGAAAGGTTGGAAGGTTGAAAATTTCTGCCCGGAAGCAAACCAAAAAGTGACATGTGCGAGAGATCCTACGGATGAGTCCCAGGTATGACAGAGGTCACACACAACAGGGAGGCCAGGGCGGGAAGAACTCATGCCAGCCAGGCATGATTTCATGAAGCCTGAGAGTCAGAGGGCTCTCAAAGAGGGGTGGGTGGGAGACAAAGAGACGAAGTTGGAATATGCACGGGAGGCTGGGAGCCTGGATGGTGAAAGCCTGGGGAACAGTCCGGCGTTTAAGAACCTGAGGGAAGATGGGCTTCCCGACTAGCAGGCCTGCCAACTACCAATGGGAAGAGAGAAGGAAGCCGGCAGTCAGGGACACCCTTTATCAGGAAGCTGTTGCTGGAGCAGCTCCCAGAGAGAGAAACGCATGCAAGTAGGGACCAGGAAACATGGGGCTGGGAAGCAGGGGAAAGCCCAGAGGACAGCTGGGCCTGTGCCACCAGTCCAGTCTGGAGCTGAGACGGGAGGGCCCAGAGACTAGAAGGCACCACCAGTGGAAAAGAACCAAATAGAAGGACCTAGTGCCAGCCGAGTCTCAGCATCTTAAGATGATGATTAACTATTTAAGATGAGTGGTGTTGCTGGAGTAGTGGGGAGAAGTGAGGGATCAGGTGATACATAAGAAACCAATATGCATGTAGTTATTGTTTTGGGGGCAAAAAAGGGAATGAGAACTGGGGGGAGGGAACCCCTGAGTTGGAACCCTTCCTCCAGCTTTCACGGGACGGGTGGGGAGACCAAAAGTGGACACTGAAAGCCCATCTGGTTCCAGGTGAAAACAAGAGGCTGCTCTGAGAGCAGAAAGAAAATGTGGCTGCCCCTCATCCCCCCCAAAAAGTGTTTACTTTTCACATTAAATTCATTCGTTGAAGATGTAGAATAGGGGTTCTCAACCTTCTTAATGCCATGACCCTTTAATACAGTTCATGTTGCGGTGATCCCCCAACCATAAAATTATTTTCATTGCTACTTCATAACTGCCATTGTGCTACTGTTATGAATCAGGCGACCCCTGTGAAAGGGTGGTTCACCCCCCCCCCCCCAAGCGGCTGAGACCCACCGGTTGAGAAGCACTGATGTAGAGAATCCTTTTCTTTCCGGCCCGAGAGCAATTTTTTTTTATTATTTTTTTTCCGAGAGCAATTTTTAAATGATCACTTTTCCACCTCCTGTGTCGGCTAGCCAGGCAGCTCATCTACGACCTAGTTCCCTTTGAAGGGAACTTCTACTCCGCTCTGGGTTGGGAATGCTGGCACCAGTGACTGAGCACAGCCCAGGAGGCCTTGGCACACCTGGCCAGCTGGCCAGCCACACTCCCACCTCCCCTGCTCCCTGCTAGCTAGCGGGCCATTACCCAGATTTAGTTGTTGTTGTTGTTTACCTTGTTATCAAAAGTTTCTGACCCATGACCTTCTCTGGCTTTGCTTCTGAAATCCTTGCTGATACATCGTCTACATAACACACGCCCTGCTCCCGCCAGCAAGTTGCCAATTCCTCTCCATCAGGTATTAGAAGGTATATAATGTGATTTGCAAGAATTCCCTGTGATCACAATTCAGAGCATGGCTGTTTTATAAAAGCAATTCCATATATTGGAATAGCTGCTACCTTCCTCTCTCACCTGGATGAACCTCCCTTTCAGGAAAAGAACAGGGCTGGCGACGCAGCAGCCAGCCCTGCTGCCAAGGAGGAAAACACCTACTTGGAAGCCACCCTCCCGATCTTAGCCAAGAAAACACAACTCAGGGCCCAACAAGCAAATCACGTGGCATGACCCTTCAGCTCCTTGCTCACTGCTGTCAGCTAGCCAGGGAGAGAGAGAGGAGGAGAGAGGAAGGAGAGGGGAGAGAGAACAGGGAGAGAGGAGAGAAGAAAACAGAGAACTCTAGAGGATCCAGGAAAGGGCCCCCAAACACCTTGCAAGTAATCTGTTAGCCAAAACAGGTCTATATGCTGGGTATCTGAAAAACTACCAGAATGCTTTGCTTTGTTTTTTTCTTAGAATGGTTCCTATCTTCCTAGTTAAACAGGTTCCACAGTTGAAACCCCCACCTGCATGCAGAGGGTCAATTCTGAACTAAATCTGATCCCGGAGGAGGTCTAGGCGGCTGAGGAGGAAATCTGCATTCGTTACCCACGTGAAGACACAAGTTGCGGAGCAGGGATGGCCCCTGACAACAGCCTGTGGAGTGAAAGAAGTCAGACACAAAACGACTCTTGGCCGTCGGATTTACTACTGTCGGATGCGGTTTCAAGAGCAGGCCAATGTGAACCAGGGGCTGGTCGAGGAGGGGTGGGGAGCTACTGCTGGAGGGTGTGTGGAGTTTCCACGTGGGGTGAATAGACTTTGGTGGACAGTTGTATAACAGAGCCACAGTACTGAGAGCCACTGCATTATACAGTTAAAATGGTTAAAATAGCAAAATGTGTAATAGGCACACATATATTGAACCATCATTTTCTAAAAGTTAAGCATCAAGTTGTTTCAGCTAAGTAATCCTTCCACCATCTGGATCAGCGTGAACGTCCTTTGAAATGCCATCTCTCCATAGGAAGTTTGCCACCGCATATTAAAAGCCAGAGGAAGGCGGCAAGTGTTGCGTGACTCACATCTTTCGTTTGCCCACTGAACAGTTGCTGGGGAGGCTGCTCACATCCAGGAGACAGGCTTGTGCCTTAAAAATATATTGTACATCCCAGCTGTCCTTAAGAAGGAACCTGATGTTTTGATTCCGTGGTGGCGGTGGGGTGGGGAAATCTCTGGGGAAAGTCTAAAAGAAACAACACCGGCAGACCCAGCTCAGGGTGTCCCCTGTGGGGACACAGGGCAGCTCGGCCTGGACAGTGACAGCTAGGAGCTTTGAGGAGGCGGTCTCTCTTGAGGGCTGCCAAGACTGCAGGTCTTCAACCAGACCTTTTCCTTCTGCAGCCAGAACCAACCTTGGGCAGTCTAAGTTCGAAACCACCAGCTGCCCCGTGGAGAGGAGGTTAAGGGTGAGGCTTTCTACTCCGGTGAAGAGTGACAGTCTCAGGAACCCACAGGGGCAGTTCTCCCCTGTCCTACAGGATGGCCATGAGTCAGCATCGACTGGCTGGCAGTGAGGTTTGAGTTTTTGATAATCACGTTAGGGAGGAAGCAGGCCAAGTTCCCAAAGTCATGCTAACAAATAGAAGTAAAGAGGCCCCAATACCAAAAAGTTGTTTACCACCAAGCCCAGAGCGCTCAAAGCGGCTGCACCAGATTCCCACCCCCAGCCCCAGCCATGCCACGGGAGACAGGAAGATAAGTTCCCCAAGTTCATGTTCAGAACCGAGAGTGTTTGTGATCTCAGCCTAGTTGTTTGCTGTGGCACTGGCCAGAAATCCCATCTGCCCTGCCGCGTGGTAGTCATCGCTGAGACAGGCCCTTCAGGGCAGGTCCATCCACGTGATCCTATGTTCTCCCATACACTGGGGGCAAGGGAAAGAAAGGCTCCACCACCCCAAGTTCATGTTCAGAACAAAGTAAGTCTGTAACCTTGCCCTAGATGTTTGCTATGGTGCTGGCCAGAATACCACCTGTACGGCCGCATGGGGGTCACATGTACAGTCGTCAAAAAAGAATTGTCACTCCTCATCAGTGCGCACAGGCTGGTCAAGACAAATACTGAAGTCCTCGTGAGTCCCAACATTCCTCAGCATTTGACCTGGGGAACCTGCCTGTCCCAATACCTTTAGTCTTGCTGACCTGGAGCCCCACTGTCTGGGGGCCTGCCACCAGCACCTCCCTCACCTTCTCCAAATGTGCTCTTGGAATGCAGATTACACCACGCCAGCAGAGCTGTGCACTGAAAGGCGGCTGGGTGTGAGCAGGCTGGGGAGGGCCTGGGAACCGCCCCGTCAAGGTGTGCAGACTATGTGGCTCTTGGGGCTCAGGGCGACTGGTTGCGACCAGCCTGTGCTTAGAGAGCTCAGGGTGAAAGACAAGGGCGGGGTCACAATATGATAAGACTTAGGTAAAACCAAGACTCTTCTAGACAGTGGGGCTCAGACTTTAATGTGATTATGACTCACCTGGGCAGCTTATAAAAATGCAAATAACCTAAGTTCAGTCACTTTCACATAACAGGGATCTTGTCTCCAGAGCAAGGGACAGAAAGGCAGCAAGTCTGCAGGAGGGGCTTTAAACAAACAAAATCATCATCCAGACTCACTGCCGTAGAATCCATTCCTACTCATAGGAACCCTGCGGATTCCAAGACGAATTCTTTATGCAAGTAGAAAGCCTCACCTTCCTCCCCCTGAGCGCTGGTGGTTTCGAACTGCTGGCCTTGAGATGAACCACCCAACACCTCACCACTGCCCCCAAGGGTAGGAGGGGTTAAGTTAGGCATTTCTGCCAAGCCCCCTGGGGCCACTCTGAATAGCACCTAGATTAGTAAGGCACCACCATCAAGTCCATTCTGACTCAAAGCAACCCCCGTGCCCTGGGCGACTGGCCGGCAAGGCATTCTGAAGGCTCCTTTAGACAGGCTCATTTCTCTCCCCAGGAGCGGCAGGTAGTTTCAAGTGCAGACCCTGCCGTTAGCAGGCAGTCCAAGCCACTGCACCACCTGAGCTCCTGCGGAGGGCTCCCTGAGGGGCTCAATCACACCACCACCCCCCCTCAAAGCCCGCTACACCCGGCGGCAGGCGGCCCTCATCCAACTCCATCAACGGAAAACCGGTGGCCTAACTGCTACCCCTCCCCCCAGAGCAAGCGCCCAGCCCAACAGTGGCTTCCCTGGGACAGAGCCTGGGGGACAAGCAGGAGGGAAGCCAGGCCCAGCAGAGATAAGGTGACAAACTAAGCAGCGGGACGCGGCGAAAGCGGAGGTAACGAACCTGAAATGAGTCTGGCGCAGACTAGTGAGCAGCATGCCGAAGGAGGCTGCTGGAAACCGGAAACAGAACGAACCGTCTGAAAACAGCACGAGCCGTCTGAAAATAGCACGTCGGCAGTGAAAGGCTCGGAGGAACCCAACAGTCCGGGCAAGACTCCAGGCAGGAGTTGCAGGGGACGGACGCACCAATGGGCAGGCCGGAAAACCAGGCAAAGGGCTCTCCCAGGAAGGGGGACAAGTGAAAAGAAAGAGCTTAACGTATTCAGAAAGATGCAAAACAAAGTGTCAACAACAAGGAAGGGAGGAAACAGAGGAACGTCTGAAATGAAAAATAAACACATCAGAAGGCCCCCTGGGGGACAAATACAATAGGTAAGGCTCTTCTTAAGGACAAAGAAAAGAACAGGGAGAGAACTCATGACTGCCTAGCAGGAAACAGATTCCTTCTGCTGCCCAGGACTCAACCAGGGCTCCTGGCAAAATTAAAACCTGGCAACGATTTCAGGGTAAAAGAAAACAAACTTTGACCTTGATTTTCTATCCAATGAAATGATCATTTACATATAAACAAACAAACACCACACTCACTGCTCTCCAGTGGATGCCCACTCATACACATCGCATCGTCTTTCTCCCGAGGAACAGGTGGTTTTGAGCTGCCCACCTTGTGGCTAGCAGCCCAACTCTTAACCGCTATGCTCCCAGGCCTCATCATTTAGATGTAAGAGTGGAATAAGGTCTCGGGAAGTTTACCGCAGATATCCCGCCGCATCCAGGATCAACTTTAGTCCTCTTCAAGGGTTCGTATTAGAAATACTCAGGCTAAGAAAGAAAATCATCCTGATTACCCCCCCCAAAAAAAGGGAGGGGTGGGGGGCCATACGGGGAAGGGTGAGGAATAGCTGGAGGTTATTCTTATGTAAAGAAACCACCAGGAAAAATGTTTTCATGAACAGCAAACATACAAGCCACCAATATCCAGAGAAAGAAGACCGTCAAGAACTAAATTCTAGGAGAAAGAAAGCAGTCCCTGAGGAGGGCAGCATCGTACTTGGTCAAACAGCGGGGCAGGGAACTGCCACAGTGGCTGCATGGATGGGCTCAAACAAGAACATTTGCGAGGACGGCACAAGACTGAGTAGTGTTTCCTTCTGTACAACATAGGGTCACTGTGAATTGGAACCCACTAAGAGCAACAATTTGTCCCCAGACTTGGCTAGACATTGGAATCATCTGGGGAGCCAGTGCCACGACAGCTTCCTGGGCTCATCCCCCTAGAGATTGACTCGTTGTGTCAAAAATAGAGCCCAGGGCTCTGTAGGGTCACCAGATCCCCAGGTGATTCCAATGATCAGCCAAGTTTGGGAACCTGAGTTCTGGACCAATGGTTCTCAAAGTTTATTATACACCAGTATGTCGGGTGAGGGGGGGGGGAGCTGTGAAGACAGATTAATGTGTCGGCTCCACCATCAATAACAACCCGGAGGTCTTAGGCAGGAGGCACAAGAACCTGACAGAGTTTCATGCCATACTGGCTCAGCTCGCCCAGGAAATACCGCTCCGGGTGGAACCAAGATAGTCTGCATTGCTACCGAGGAGGCCAGCACAGCAGGAGACATCCGTCCGCATCACTAACTGGCTAGAGGACAAAACAAAGACACTCATTACGCTTCAGAAATTAATAGGAAAAAGAAAGCAAACACAGGAGAGCCTTAATAATTTCAGGACTAGTCCAGATCCTGAACTCCAGAACAGGATATGCCAGACCACTTTAAAACTCCATGCAACAAAATATTACAAGAAAAGATATGCGAGAACGGAATGACAATGTGAAAGCACAGAAGACAGCAGGTGTGCGTCTTAGTCTAATCGCCATAAAGGACCCAAGTGAAACACCAAACCAAACTCACCGCCAAAGACCCAATGGGCCTCACAGTGGCCCCCAGGACAGGCGTGGGCTCCGACACTGCTCCCACCACAAAGGAGCTCAAGTTATATTTACTGAGCAAAGACAAGCTCTCCACCTGAGTTTGAAAAACATGTGCACCTCTATCACATCCAAAGAGACTTTAAAAGCAAAAGGCCATGTTTGGCTGGAAATAGCAGAACAGAAAAAATGTAGCAGAAAAATGGGAACCAAAAACAAATGGGAAAAAAGGAGTAATTTACTATCAAAGCAAATAGAATTTAAAGAAAACTACATAGGGTGTATGTGTTTGTTGTTGTTGTTAGGGGCTGGCCAGTCGAGTCCAACCCACAAACAACACAAGGCAAGGCTGCCCGGTCCTGAACCAGCTCATAATCATTGCTCTGTTGAAGCCAGGGCCTTGAACCAGTGCAAGCAAGGTCAGTTGTGGCCAACACAGTGAAATCAGAACAGACCCCAAAGTGTACAATGTGGGTGTACGGGAATGAGAAGCGGAAATGGAAAGCTTACAGGTTGGAGCCCTAGAATGGGAGACTTGGAAGAAGAATCAGGAGTCCTTCCATGACCTGATGTGGGACACTGGATTACGGCCAGCTGTGAGAGTGACGCATTTGGAGTGTCACAGCTGGTCTCCATCTTTGAGCTGAGGGTCATGGTTTATGAGTTTGCTGGCCAAGGGATTTGGTGGCTATTCAATGTGCACAAGGCCCTTGTTTTCTAAGAGGCAGATGGGGCTTGTGGCAGGGTGTCAACCTGCCATTTCCCCGTTCCACTTATTGCTCTGGTGCACCTGTATCTTACAAACACAGATCCCTTCCAGTTTCACATCGCTGGCCATGACTGACCTGGGGAGAACGGCATCGAAACCCTAGCGTGGGTGCCTTGTAGCCACATGTCAATCCATCTCGTGAGGGGTCTTGCTCTTTTCCCATTCCCGACCAGGCTCCATGGCCTGAACCCTCCTGAAAACACGTCCCCCAAGGAAGTGCGGTAAAGTCTCCAAGACCCTCACTTCTGAGGGGCATTCTGGCTATAGTAGATACGTTTGCTCATTCTTCTGGCAGCCCATGGTACAGTCAATATTCTTGGCCAACACTGTTAAAGCAAAGGCATGAATTCTTCTTCCGTCTTCCTTATTCAGTGCCCAGTTTTTGCATGCATATGAAGCGAGTGAAAATACCATAGCTTACGTCAGGCACACCTTAGTCCTCAAAGGGACATCTTTGCTTTGTAACATTTAAAGGGCTCTTTTGCAGATTTGCCCAGTGCAATATATGGCTTGATTTCTTGACTGCTGCTTCCATGGACATTGATTATGGCTCCAAGTAAAATAATCCTTTAAAATGTCCATGCTTTCTATTTTATTTGTGTGTGTGCGCATGCGTGCATGTGCCAGGAGCGCTGGGGGCCCAGCGGTTAAGTGCTCAGCTGCTACTGAAAGGCCAGCAATTAGACTCCACCATGCAGCGGCCTTCAGAAAGAGGATAGCCTTGGAAAGCCTTGAGGGCAGTTCCACTACCCAGAGGGTTCGCTGCAGAAGCCCAGGTGGCAGCGTTTACGCACTGGGTTGCAAGCTGCATGGTCAGCAGTTTGAAACCACTAGCAGCTCTGAAGAGAAAGATGGGCTTTCTCCAAAACCCACAGGGGGTCACTATGAGTCAACATTGAGTCATGGGCAGTGAGTTTGTCCTTTTTCTTTTTTAAAATAGGCCCATTGTTACAATCGACTCCCAGATAACTCTGTAAAGATTTACAGCATAGAAAACTCACAAGGGCAGTTCTCCCCTGTTCTCTAGGGTGGCTATAAGTTGGCATCGACTCAATGGCAATGAGTTTGGTTAACACACTCTGGCAACTCCCAAGATGCAAATGGCCACCTGACAGACAACACTTAACTTGCCCTTTAAAAATTCTGTAAATTTGTCCTCCCTTTGAAGCGACTGAACCAATCCCTACTCCCAAGAAAGTCATCACAATCCCTTCATGTCTGCAGGTGCAGCTTTTGCACTAGGTGAGCTAAATGCGCCTATGCCAAGATACCCACGCACTCTTAAAGACACACCGGAGAAACCGACCTCATCCACAACCTGGGGACTGCCTGTACACCAAAAAAGGGAACAATAGATCCAGACGAAATAGAGATTATAATCATATATGTGCCTAACAATATAGCCATAATGTTAACAACTGTCAAAACAACTGAGAAAAAATAGCAGCGATATAGCTGGGTATTGGATTCATGCAGTTCCTTTGCTAAGCAGCTAATGATGAAGGTGGGTTTGCCCACCTTGCCACTTTTATAATGCAGTTGGCAGAGTCAGAGCCCTTGAAAATGTATATATACTATTAAATAGCCCCTTGGGTGAGAGAGGAAATTACATAATATTACAAAGGAAGAAAAATGAAAGCACTACCTGTCACAATTTGTGGCACACAGGTAGGCAATACTGAAAGACAATTTTATGGCTGAGAATACATGTATTAGAAAGAATTTGAATAAGAAAGCTAACCGTTAAAACAGGAGCGTAGACTCCAAAGTGCTAGCAAATGAAGAGGAGAGGTCAACTTACAAACAAAAAGCGAAGGCAAAGAGAAGACATGCAGATTAGTAAGACAGAGAAAACACTGCAGGACTAAATACTGAAATCCACTGCGGAATATAGAAAGAAAAACAAGAAAGAGCATGAAAAGCAGATTCACAGAGTAATTTAAGTATTAGGAATAAGCATACACCACAAAATGCAAAACCTAGTTGAATGAGAACTTTCCTACAAACATGTAAAATGCCCAAATTGTTAGGTGAATAGAAAGGGATCACTAACCAAGAAAGTGAACAACACCCGCTAACCACTCCCCACCCCACCCCCAGCTCACCTGAGGAGTTTTGAGCCAGCAGGTTTTGCAGGAGAGTTCTATCAAGTTTAAGCTACAGATAAGCCTTAGCTTGTACAAATTACTCAAACAATCCATTTTAAAACTTAACCCATTTTTAATGCAGTTTCGATTCCAGTTGAATCAGGGCAGGAAAATTACAGGTCGGTTTCATTTAATAATACATCAGAAAATTAAGAATCAAACCCAACAATAATTTTAAACTGAAAAATGCAGAAGACTTTGTCCCAGGAACACAATGGATGATTCAGAGCATGGATGTAATTTAGTACGCTCATGAGCTCAGGGATAAAAATCACATGGACCTGAGTACGGGATAAGGAACGGCATTTGCTAAAGGCAGACTTGTGATGAAGAGAGTCGGTGATAATTAGGGGAAGGGGATGCTACCTTAACCCAGTTAGAGCTTCTACCAAAACTTGGCAGAGCTCTACCTCGCGCAGTCTAGTGGGGCCTGTGAGCCTTAAAGCTTACAAGTGGCCAGTCAAGGTACAACAGGCCTTTAACCGCCTGGAGCAAGGGAGGAAGCCAAGAACAGGAAGTGGAAGTGAGAAGTGTGGGCAACTGCTCCCTTTGTTATGAGGACTACCATTTCTGAATGTTTTAGTTAAACAATCCCAATCAAGCAGGAGCGTGTGGGGGGTGGGGGTGGGGGTGGGGGGAGGTTGTTACAGAATGGAATTTCAAATTCTCATGGCCTCCAGATTTTCTACTCCCATAAAGAGTTAGTCTCAGAAACCCACAGGGGCAGTTCCACCTTGTCCTACAGGGTCTAGTCAGAATCAACTGGACGGCAGTTGCGTTTGGTTTCTTTGGATATGCAATCGAAATAACAATCGCAAGTCAAATGATAAGGTAGAAAACTTGGGGGCCAGTGACTTTGTGTTGGGGAAGGTGGGAAAATGGAGGGGGGCAAAAATGGTTGCTCACCTGGAAGAGTGTAATGGATGTGACTGGAAGGTACCTGGGGAGATGACTGCCTTGCTGTATGTCCTGCTGTGCCTGCTCTCAACAACAACAGAGGAACATCTCCCTCTGTGCACATCTCTTTTAAGGCCTGGAGACAAAGATAGCCACCATGGACCACTGCTGCCACCAAGTCCTGGCAGCTCTAGGTGACACAATCAATCACTCTGGAATAATAACTAACGAGAGAAGGACAAAACTGTCAGGTTTGGACTTTCTTGCCTTTTTTTTTTTTTTGGCTTTTGTTTGTTTCTTTTTTTATGAGCTGACCCTGTCCAGAGAAAATACAACAGAATCAAGTGACCTGGTAAACGAAGAAGAGATCCCACAAGTGAGCCAGTTTTAAAAACAATAAACAGAAAGCAATTGTTTTCCTTTATACCAGGCAATAATACATTCGAAATCTGAAACTGAAAAAAAAAAAAAGAGTAAAATCGCATTTACAAGAACTACAAAAGCCGTAAAGTTCTAGGGGTTCATCTCATAAAGAAGCCACAAAACCTTTCCAAAGAGAGAAAACAAATGCGAGGGAAAAAAATCCTTGGTACCATTTTAAATAGTGGTTAACTTTCCCCAAAATTAATCTATGTATTTATGTAGCTCCAAGAAAAAGTCCAGGAAAGTTTAGGGTTAACTTTGACAGAAATGGGTAGGGCAGAATGGACTTTGAATACCTCAAAGATTTTATAAACACAATGACAAATTAAAACACAGTAGAAAACCAAACCAAAAACCAAACTCCCTGCCACTGATCGATTCTGACTCAGCAAGACCCTACATACAGACAGGATAGATCGTCTCCCTAGGGTGTCCAAGGCTATCGAGCTCTAGGAGAGCATCCAGCCTCACCTTCCACTCTTGATGCAGCTGGTGGACTCAAACTGGGGTTAGCAGCTCAAGGTATAGCCCACTCCATCCTTAAGACATGGCCTAAAGCCATAGTGGGGTATCCAAACAAGAAGAGGCCAACGAACAGAAAGATGGCCCCAGAAACAGATCCACGTAGACATGGGGGCTTGGTAACTAGGCTTGACAACTACCCCATATCTGACACCATCCAAAACTCCAACTTAAATCAGATCTCTACATGTGAAAGCCAAATGTACGTAGCTACAGAAATGTGAATACCTCTGTGTGCCTGGGTAAAGAACAAGTTCTTAAACAGGATGGCAGTAACCTAAAGCACAGGGTAAAAAATGGGTAGATTCCGCTTGACGAAAATTAAGACATTCAATTGAAGATACATCTGTAACAGCTAAACAGGACAAAGGATTAACAGTAAGACATACTAGAAATTCTTGCAAATATAATGCAAAAACTCCATTTAAACAAAAAAAATGTTGAAGGAGAACAAATACAAACTGTCAATTTAAACAAGGGGAAATCGAAGCAGCTAACACACAAGAATGAGGTTTCTAATGAAAGGCGTTCAAATTCCCACTTACATCGAACTGAGTCACAGTGACACAGCTACCCGAGTTGTGAGAGAGACAGACAGACACCGCGCACATACACACAAGCACACACCTGAAAAGGACTGGGTATGTTGCTGTAACTTCCAGAACCCATCAGGTTCGCTGACAATTTACACCAGATTCTAATTACACTTAACTGAATATTAACCGTTCCAATTGCTTACTCTTTTATTGGCTGGATGGAAAGGACTGAGGGGACATCTGGCTTGGCAAATGGAACTCTGCTTGCCGATAGAGCTGAGAGCTCAGACACACTTGTTCTCACACTCTCAACTCTACCTGCTACCAAAAATATTACTTTTAACCCTCCACCACAAAGTCAAAGCAATCAAGAGGATCGTTTTCATGTTCTGAATTTTCAGTGTTATACCTTGCTTCACGTTGCTTTTCCGGTTGCAAGTAACAGAAGATCCAACCTAAAATGAGGGGGGCCTTTTATTCTCCTCTAACAGAAAGCTGGTGAAGCAAGCTGGGCTATCCAGCAGCGCAGAGTCAGCAAGACCCAGGCTCCTTCCAGCTTTCTGCTCCTCCACTACGTGGTTTCACTTTGCCTCAGGCTCCATCCCAAGGAGCTAAG
Source organism: Tenrec ecaudatus (assembly GCF_050624435.1). Lineage (NCBI taxonomy): Eukaryota > Metazoa > Chordata > Mammalia > Afrosoricida > Tenrecidae > Tenrec > Tenrec ecaudatus. Next base: position 129,074,656 of record NC_134541.1, read on the forward strand.
AAGGCAGGGGCAGGGGCCCCTACCAGGATCAGCTTGGACACGCTTCAAGGTTTGTACCCACGTGAGGCGAGATCCTTGGTGGTGAGCAAGGCAGGAGGGCGGGCAGTGGGGAGAGGCTGGGGGGTGGGCAACCATCAGGGCCTGCACATGACACCAGGAGGAACTGGGAGGGAGACGGAGCAGCAGGGTCTCAAGAAGGTGGAATCATGAATGAGGCATTAAAATGAGCTCTCTGGAACCAACAGGGCTTACACCTAAACCCCACCCCTCTGCCGTCAAGTCAATTCTGGAATTACAGTGACCTTATGGGGTCAGAATAGAACAGTTCAGTGGGGTTTCTGAGGCGGTAAATCTTTACAGAAGCAGGTCACCTCCTCTTTTTTCTTACAAAGAAGTTAGGGAGTTCGAACTACCAACCTTCTGGTTAGCAGCCCACTGCTCAAACCCACTGTGCCACCAGCCCTCCTAGTTATACATAAGTAACAAACTCAAAAAGTTACGTATGAAATTATAATTCGATGCAGCAGTTTCACTAAGAGAAAATGACAACACAGTCTGAAATGGAACTTGGACAAGAACATTCATGGTAGCATTATTCACAACAGTCCAAAGATAAGCACACCACACACGTCCACAAGAGAGGGCAGGACAGCCAAAATGTGGCATAGCCACAAAATGGAACAGTCTCCACAGGAAAATCACAGTCACCGGGTCGATTCTGACTCATAGCAACCTTCTAGGACAGGGTACAACTGTGGGTCTCCAAAGAGGAGAAAGCTCTGAATTGTAATGGTCATATCTTGCTTCAGGTTGCTTTTCCAGTTGCAAGTAAGAGAAGTAACAGAAAATCCATCATAGGAGTAGACTATGGTTTCGAACTGCTGACCTTGTGACTGGCAGCCTAAGGCACCTCCCATTACACCACCAGGGCTCCTAAATGGCATACTACTCAGCCATAAAACAAAAGCACTTTTAAGACATGCTACATGAATGAATCTTGACATCAGACGACGTCAAGGAAGCCAGCCACAAAAGGCCACATATTGTGATTCCCTTGATATGAACTGATCCCCAAAAGGCAGGTCCACAGAAACCGGGAGTGGTTGCAGAGGGCTGGTGAGGAGGGAATGACCGCTGATGTGGATAGGGCTTCTTTGGGAGGTGTTGAAAAGTGGTCTGAAACTACACAATGGTGGCAGTTAACACAACATTGTAAATACACTAAAAATCCCTGAAAATGAAAGTGGTGAACTTTATGCTATGTAAATTTTTAAAATAATAATGGGGGGGGGGCAGCACAGAAGTGTGTCAAGGGAGTTGCTAAGTCAAGACAATATGCAGAATGTTACAAAGAGAAAATATTTCTTTTGCCCCAAAAGTACTCTGTTCCACCGTGGGGGTGAAAAGTTAAACAAGTTGTTACTCAAATGTTTTCATGTCCCGCCGCCCCTTTAAAAAGACACAGAGAAGCCACTACACCCAACCTATAGGTGTCCTGGAAAGGCCTGCCCAGTATCCCCTCCATGGGAGCTTCTGGAACAAGGGCTTCTCTGCAAGCCCCAGGCTGCACCTTCACCAGACAGAACACTCAGCAAGACCCCACTAAGAACACAGATTAACCCTTTTGAAATGATGCCCTAAGTCTCTTGAATAAATCATAAACCCCAAAGACCAGACCCACTCCTGGTCAAGGCTATAAATCTTTATCAGGGCAGATGGCCTCCTCATTCTTCCCAAGAGCGGCCAGTGGGTTTGAACACTGACCTTGCAGCTAGCAGTCTGATGCTCAGTCCACTGAGCCACCAGGGAGGGATCTTTCAAACCCAACCCAGAAGCCCAAATCCACAGCCATCAAGTCGATTCCGACTCCCAGCAATGCTATTGAAGGTTTCTGAGACTGCGGATTCCTAGATCTTTATGGGAGCGCCCTTCATCTTTCTCTCACGGGGTGGCTAGTGGGACTGAACTGCCAGCCCTAGGGTCAGCAGCCCAACACCTACCTCACAAATCATGGGCACCTCAAAAACAGGACCTTGCACAACGGACCACACTTCCAAGCCTATTTCAGGAGCACCCCTAATGACAGGTGCCCTTAGGGAGGCAGGAGAGGCACAGGCAGCTATGTATGGACAGGCCTGCAGGTCCCAACACTGGTGCCCTGACTCGCTCACTTCTGCTTCTCACTGCACACAGGGCCGCCGTTTCTCGTGCTGTGAGCGAGCCAGCACAGATGTGCCAAGCTTCAGTCACCTGCCGGTCCACATGAAGATCCCTAAACCAGAGGCCCCCCATCTCCTGACACAAATGAAAACAGCGGATCCACACCAAGGGTGTATGCTTTCTGGACAAGCACTGGACAAAGCACTGTTCTAAGGGTTCAGGTTCACTGGCCGCGGAAGCCCTGGCCTTCATCTCTTGGAGGTGAGCATGCCACAGCGACGGCTTTTCTCCCTTTTGTCAACCACGCCAGCTTCCCATCCTCGAGCCCTCCAAGATGCACCCTCCTCCTGTTCCCCGGTAAAACTAGAAAAGCCCCCCAATAATGCTTTCCCCAGCTTACCCAAACTAAAACAATCCTTCCCTCCGTGGCACTGCTCGAGCCCTTGAAAGAGGGGTTGGCCCTTGGGCAGCCCCCCTGCCTGGTCTTGTCCCCTAGAGCTTGGGGGGGGGTGCTCAGGTGGGAACACAGAGGCTCTCTGAGCAGGCCAGGATTGGCCAGCCTCATCCCCCAGTGCCACGGCTCCAAATCGGGCTTTCTTCAATAGCCAGCAGACATGAACCCCCCACCGCCCACTGGCATGTAACTGACTTGCCACCAGGTATCGCCCTATAATTAGTCATTGTAATTGAAGCCGAATGTAATTAATTACATAATTTTGAAGTGTTCAAGTTTAATTCCATTAAAATTACATCATGAAACTGGGGAATTACAAAGGATTACCGACAAAAAGCAAATAGGGATGAATACAGCAACTCCAGGCTCGCTCCCCGCACAGCTGAGTCACGTTCAACACCGAGGGCTGGCTCCTTCATCCCACTGGCTTTTAGGAAGGGGGCAAGAGGGGCACACAGACAGACCCCAAGTGCTGGGTGCTTGGCTTCCCCCTCTATGGCTTCTTTTTCTCCGACTCAGCTTCCTCCGTTGGCTCCTTCCCCAGGGGCATTGTGGCACCTGGGGCAGCTGGCGTCACCTTGGCCCCACAGGTGGCCTGTCTACATTGGGCATCTCCGCTCCCCAGCCTGCCTCTCATCAGCCCCATCCCTGGGGTGGCCACCGCTTGCCCAGCTGCCTCGGCGGACATGCCAGGGACGAGGCACCTTCCTCTTCCTCTCTGCAGCTGACTCCAGCCGACACCCCCCAGTCTCTGCTTGTATCCCTCACTGCTCGCTCCCCTGGCCGAGGGCTCCGTGCTTTACTGCCAGTCCCCGCACTCTCTCTGGTCGGCCTTTCAGCTGTGGCTGCCAGAATCATCCTCTCCAGCACACATCTGAATGTGAACATATAAAAATCGGTCGTTTCCCAGGGCCTTCTGAACACCATTTAAAAGATAAACGAAGAAACGCACTCAGACTTTGCATGAAGGCCCTGCTGTTCTGTTTGGGTTCTTTCCCCCCTCACAGCCCCATGCATTGTGATTTGTTTCTGTCCTCCTCCACTAGGATGTGAGCTCCAGGAGGGCAGGGATTAAGGGATGCTCCATCAATTCTGAGTAAGGGACTATCAGGACATGTGGCAGGATGGCCCCAGCTCCGCTTTCAGGAGCCTCACACACAGCTGGACACCATCCCCTGCACACCCTGCTCTCCGATCGACCGGCAGGCCCAGGGCAGTAGTCCTCACACACACGTGCTCTGGAGCGGTGGAACGAACGGCTCCCTGCCCAAGAAACTAACCAGCTTCCTTCAAAGGTACTGCCCGACGTCACAGCCCAGTTTCCCGTGGTTTCTTTTGAAATGTCACAACCCGATGATCTGCAGCACGAGCATGGAAAAGAAGTCCGAGGCCACGGCAGCCGAAGAGCTCCGCTTTCTGGCTAAGTCCTCAGGCAAAAGCAAAGGTCTAAGGAGTGTCACTCTGAAAAGGCCTCGTCTCAAGAATGATGCCCAAATGCTGGCACCGTCCCACCCTCATAAAAACCAGTCCCTTTCTGAGAGCCGCCCCCTGGGCCCTGCCTTCTTCACACAGCTGGGGATAGGGCACGGTTTACCCCAGGCTTCCCCTCATCGGAGCAGGGTGCACACAGAGGTGGGCCCAGTGGCAGGGCTGTGATAAACCAGCAAGAGCCTCAGGGGTCTCAAGGGTGTGGCATTTTGTCTTGGTCAGTGTGGATCTTAGGCAGTAAGTCCCGGCACCCGTATGCCAGGAGAAATCTCGGGCTGGACAATGGCCGCCCTCCACCTCAGGGAGACCCAGGTTCCCCTATCAGGGCTCACTAGTGCTTAACGTTCCCCCCAAACCCTCCCAACAAACTTGCTGGGTAGATTGTGGTAAGAGTTGTACGAAATCCCCAATAAAATTAAATAAAAATTTGCTGGTTGAAAGAAGGGCTCCTGGGACTAACAGGGAGCGCAACGAGGCCTGCTTTTCGTGTGACGCCATATGTGTACCTCCGCTCTCAGATCCAGTTTGCTAACATGAACTCCCCTCAGCTTGGGCCTGTGGGCAACTGGAAGTCATTCTATTACAGTGGTTCTCAACCTGCCGGTCGCGACCCCCTTTGGGGGTTGAATGACCCTTTCACAGGGGTTGCCCAATTCATCACAGTAGCAAAATGACAGTTATAAGGTAGCAACGAACACAATGTTCTGGGTGGGGGTTACCACCACATGAGAAGCTGTATTACAAGGTCAGGGCGTGAGGAAGGTTGAGGACCACTGCTCTATTAGATAATCCTCTTTGGGGTTTTATTGCTGAGCTGACTCTTCGGGCTGGGAGAAGACTACACCAAACCGTAACCCAGGAAGGCGTGATCCTACCAGTCAAATGCTCTCATCCACCCGAGACAGCAGTTTGTCACCAGCTTCTCATGCTCCAGCTCACTGTGCCCGTGGACAGGCGTCCCTCAGCACCCTGCCCTATCTCCGCCACTCCCCGCCTCCATCCCCCATGGCCTCACGATGAATTGGTCTAGGGATAAAGCCATGGCCCTCCTAGAGCTGTCGTGTAAGATAAAATGAAATAAACTGAGTCTCATAGCCCGTGTCTGCCTGTGGTTAGTATCTGGAAAAGAGTAGTTGTTAGAGCATTGGTTTGGGGGTTTTTTTTGTTGGTGGTGGTGGTTGTTTGTTTTTAAAAAAAACAGGTTTCTGCCTCCTGTCTCGTCGCCAGTGGGCAGAACTGGGCGCGATGCATGGACCACAGGCTTCAGTGGGGGAAGCAAGACTTGTCCCCACTCAGTTGCCTTAACTCCATAGGTAGGAACTCAAAGATGGGAAGGGACCCCACATAACGTGAATGAATTCCTCCACTCCCTCCCTCGAAGGATGCTAAACTCTTAAGTACCAACCCAAATTCAGCCTTCTCTGGGCATCAAAGTCCAGGTTGCTACGAGCTACTTCCGTCCTTTAGCACCAACGCTCCCTTTCCCCAAGGCTCCCTGGCACGGTTCTTCCCCGCCCTCCAGGCCTGCCGCTGCAACAAGGAGCACACGCAGGCCCTCTCCAGAGTCCGATCCTCCTCCGCCCTGTCCCTGTAGAGGGCAGAACCTTCCCCCACCCCACTCCCACAGCCACCCACACTAGACTTGGCCATCTCTGGTTCCTCTGTCCCCCATGGAGAAGCCCTGGCTGGCCTCACTTCCCCAAAGCCATGCAAATGCTTCTGCTGACAGACAGTGATGTCACCTCTACAAAAATACCTTAGGTGCAGGCTGATTACACAGAGCAATCGCGCAGGCTGGGTTCAAACTGGGGCTGGCTGGGGGGCCAGGGGGAGCAGGGGGAGCAAGCCTTTGCCTGGGCACCTGCCATCCATCCATCTGGGAAAGCCATGGGGGGTGAGGGCAGGAGGGAGGAATGGGCTGTGGGCATTTCTTCAGTGCTGACCCCAAAACCTCTGTGCTTCGTGCCTCCAGTATTCTCGTGTTGGGCTCTGACCACCGCAATGCACGGCCCTGTTCGTGGGATTGGCAGCAGCTCCAGTTCCGGCTGGATGCAGACTGGCCACGAGTCCCTGTCTCGGAGGGGTTCTGCCCATTCGACTTGTGAAAAGGGGAAGGTTTCTGCTTTCGGTGCCACAAACACAATCGGGTCTATTTTGGTCAATATCTGTGTCATTTTGCAAAGAGAAGTTAATAGATGGAATTTTTTTTAGAAAAGAAAGAAACGAGCTTATCAAGTCTATAAATATTCTCTCAGTGGGCTTCTGCGCGGCTTTCATAAGCCTGCCATGTTAACACAGTCTGCCTCTCTATCGGCCTCTTCACCTCTCAGAGTGTATACGCAAAAGGAACCACGTAGCCTAACCAATGGAAGGAATTCTCTGTCCTGGCCTGCAGGGCTGCCTGGTCCTCTTAGGCAGCAGCCCCCTCGGGAGGTGGCCCAGGCCTGCAGTGGGCACCAGGGCAACATAGCCCCGGACCCCTCAGGCCTGTGAGACAGCCAGGTGAGTTACAGTGGGGTCAGTCTGAGTCACTGAAGGATCCAGTGGGGGCTCAGGGGAGGCCACATAGCCACCCTGGGGCTGCCCCACACTATTCTACTACACAGCTCTTCCCCCATTTTCCTCCAAGGGCACAGAGCTCAGCTCCCCTGGAGACCCCCACCCCTTTTCACACACACCTCCACCAGAGCTTAGCCTGGTCTCGTCTACCCCGACCACTCTGTATGGAAGGATGGCCACAGTTCTGGGCGGGCTGACCAACCTGCTGTACCTCCCCAGTGCCCTGGGCACAGGGTTCCACACATGGTTGGTAAATGACAGAAGCAGGACCTTGTGAAGGAGGACTTGATACTGGAGTGGGTGGGAGGGAGGACCAGGGGGTTTCCCTGATGAGCACCAGCGTGAGGTTGTCCCAGCCGTGAAGCAGAGAGAGAGACCACCACCGGGCTGCTGCCTGCCTGCCTGGGTCCTGCACCAAAGGGGGCTGAGAAGGGCAGGGATGTGGCAACATCAACAGATGACAGCGCTGTCAGCCACTTCATCAGGGTTCACAGGGACCGTTTTGAAACGCATGAATTGGGCTCATGCTTGCAGTGTGCCTGAGAGAGACCCCGCTCCCACAGACAATAAGCAGTGCCCCAAACTCAATATATCGCCCCCCCACCTCCCCCTGACAGATTTCAACATGGTCTCGGTGCTTTAGAAAACGCCAGCCTACCATATATACTTGAGTATAAGCCGACCTGAATATCAGCTGAGACACCTCATTTTACCAACAAAACTGCATTAAAAATGTGCTGAGAAACTCGGCTTATACACAAATATATACGGTAATTCTATACCAACACCAATCCACAGAAAATACAGACTACTTCTTGCTCCCCCGACAGGGATAGCCGGAACTGTCAAGATCCCTCCTCTCAGGAGGGGTGACTGAGCACCCCCCTCGGGGCCAAGGCCATCCAACCTACAAAAGACTTCCTGGTCAAGGTGGCTCTGCTCTCTCCCAGCAGTAGCTGCCACCTCCCTGTATTTGACCATGAAGACAAGTCCATGGCAGACATCACCTGCAGGGGACACCTTGCAGCAGCCTGAGCTTCTTGTTTGGCCCCTCCATCCCGCACACGCATAGTGCGGGCAGAAACCTGACTCCACACTTGAACTTGTCTCCCACTTGGCTGAAGGATGGTTACAGCGCGTTTTTATTGCATAAGCAGGAGCTGAGATCCAGCTGAAATGGAGCAATTTGAGGAACTCTGTGTTTCTACATTGCTCCGGAGGCAGGCTTCTGTGCTCACAAATGCTGGGCTCATTTTGTGCCGCTTTTAACAAACGGCTCTGCGGCCAGAATCAAGAGCGGGGATGGGATGTGACTCGTAGGTGGAGTTGGACGGCCTCTCCTCCGCATCTACGCTCTCAAGTCAGGCCAGAGCAGAGAGAAATCAGTCCCTAGACATGACCCCAGCGGTGTAGGTTCTAGGGCAGCTGGCCCGGTGTAGCACCGAAAAGAAAGATCATCCACCACACAGTGCAAAAGTAGCAACAGGAGCAACAGAATGTTCCTGTCCTCAGGGAGCAGGAGGAGGGGATACTACATTTTTACCAAACCTCATCATACAAATTAAATATACGATTCCCTGCAGCAAGAATTTTATTTTTACTTTTCATTTACATAGTGTCTTTCTTCCAGGATTTCAAAATAATGGAATGCCATAAATATTAAAAATAAAAGCATTGTCATAACCAAGGCGGGGGCAGGAGGTGGGGGTGGGAGGGGAACCAGGCAGAAGCGGGAGAGAGAAGGGCACAAGGTGACAGGCAGTGGTGACTGCAAGTCCTAGGCACCAACACCGCCACCCACCATGGCCTCCTTTTTACCCATAGCCTTCTTCAGGGCACATTTACTTTCATCAAATCATGTTTATCTAATTATCATTTTCCCCCTGAAAAACGAGGAAAATGAGCCTCAATTCAAACCCACTGCCATCGAGTGGATTCCAACTCATCGCCACCCTCTAGGACAGGGTGGACCTGCCCCTGTGAGTTTCCAAGACTGTCACTCTTCATGGGGGTAGGAAGCCCCATCTTTCTCTAGCGGGTGGGACTGGTGATTTCAAACTGCTGACCTTGCAGAGAGCAGCCAAGTGCATAATCAACGACACCGCCAGGCCTCCTTGTTCGAAGATAAGGCAGTCACAATTTACTCGGGGTGGAGGTGGGGAGTGGAATCCAATTCAAATGAGAAGCAGCTTTTAAGGGGGAAAAACATTTTTTATTTTTAAATAAAGCTTGGTGGACAGGATCTTACATTTAAGCAAAAGGCTGTCAACACCCAATACATTTTTAATGACAGTCAGAGTGACATTCTATTCCTCGCAAGTTTGCAATGCTCTACTTAAGAGCTCATTTGTCAATGTGCTTCCCCCTCACCAAACTCACCACACCTCCCAGCTACATATCAAGTGTTTGGAGAAATCTGAGCTGCCTTTTGCTTATCGAATAAGCGGAGCCTACTAGAAAGATGTCGTTTAGACCACAGGCTCTGGGTCAGTATGCTTAAGCGTGATTCTAAGGAAGAGCAAGCTACTTCCCTGGAGTTTCCAACCAAGTGCTCATGAGTTCCCACCTACGTTAGCCCCATGTAACACAAACCATCAGAAACCTCTAGGACTTGCAACTGGCCACTGCTACAGCCGCTGCCAGACCCTACAGGGCCCCGCCCACTCCATGGTCCCATCAGCTTCAGGTTAAGTGGGGACCTTTTATGGTCAGTCTGACTCGTGTTCACAAATGCTTTCGTGAAAGGAAGCAGGATCTAGTCCGCTTCATTTGGGGCGAAGCTCCTACCTGAACAGTTCCCCGAGTGAGCTGGGAAGTCTCCAAGGCACGCTCCCAGCCCAGGCCCTTCCTGGTAACTTGGGAAGACCCCATGGTGCACATGGGGTAGGTGGTGGGTGGAGTGCGTTACCTGACCAATCCAGCTGAGAAGCCTGACAAACTGGTCATCACACAGGAGGTTCCTGAGCTGTTCATGCCTGTCCCCCGCCCCCCGTCCCCCAAAAAGAAAAAAGACACACCCACAGCCAGTGAGTTGGTTCTAAGTCACAGTGGCCCAGGGCGCTCGTAAACATGAGAGAACAATAAGACTTCGGATTAAAATGAAGAAATTAACCAGCATTTATTTTTGTGCGCAATCTATGTGCCTCCCGTTACCCTGTCTGACTTAAATGTCGGTACGAGTTCAAATCATTTTTGTTAGGCTTGTTTACTTTTGAAAGGAAGCGTGGTGGATGGGTTTTGCAACAAAGCCGGTGCCTTCCAGAAAGAACTGCTTCCCCTCGTTAACGGGGCTGACCGTTTTGTTCTTTTGGGTTTTACGGACAGCGTCCAACACAAGCACTTTTTCTCATTAGCCGAGGCGCTGCTCAGGAGCGTACGCAGGCTGGCTCGCCACCCCGTCAGCTTCCGGCAAGGGCTCTGCCTCACCTGTCTCCCAGTACAGCTGGGGAGAGGCATGCATTACAGCTCAGCAAATCCGAAGCCCGGACAGGACCAACAGCGCGATAAAATCTGCGGGCGTCATCTTAAGTGAATTCTGGCACCGTGTGTCTTAAGCACAAACCGCATCACAAAATGAGGGCTGCAGGAACAGGCCTTGAAAACCATGCTGGGGAGAGTCACTAGTCCGAGGGCCACACTGGAGCTTCATAAACAAGCGAATGTGGACACACACACACACACCAACAGAGCCAGTAGTGTCTGGATGCCGTTGGTTTAAGCTCGGCTCTCTAAAGGTCGAACTTTTACTCCAAACCGGACTGTGACAAAATGTGCCCAAATACTCAGGTCAATAACTGTTTATTCTATCACAAGTCATACATAAATTTATAATGTCTTTGTTATAACGATTCCGTGACGCAGGCATTAATCTGCATGTCTCCTTATGTTATTCAGAGTTTCTTTTTTCACTCCCTGATTCACAAACACAATTCTCTTGGGTGTTTCTGAGATGGCGTGCCTGGAATGTCCACGTAAATATGGAGGTGGGGGAGGGGACCGGCAGAGTTTAAGGCTTCAGGGTCTTCTTCCAATTGCTTCCACAAAATGAATGGCCATAAATAAAAACGTGCCTATGCGTTGCTATTATTAACCCAATGCCCTCAGGTCGTCGCTTCCAACTCACAGTGACCTGACAGGGCGGAAGGCAGAGCAGAACTGTCATGTGAGGTCCCCAAGGCCATAGGTCTTCATGGAAGCCGGCCACCACCTCTTTCCCTCTGGTTCCAACTACACGAACCTTTCAGTTCACAGCCCATCGCTTAACCAGGCGTCCTCAAACTGCAGCCCACGGGCCACATGCGGCCCACCGAGGGCATTTATCTGGCCCGCCGGGTATTTTTGCCCCATTTGTTTTTTTACTTCACAATAAGATATGTGCAGAGTGCATAGGAATTTGTTCATAGTTTGTTTTGTTTTCTTAACTATAGTCTGGCCCTCCAACGGGTCTGAGGGACAGTGAACTGGCCCCCTGTTTAAAAAGTTTGAGGACCCCTGCTTCAACCACTGCGCCACCAGGACCCCTTACGTTTTCCCATAATAAGATTCAAACATGAGATTCCAAGAATTCCACCTGTTTCCAATTAGATACTTGAAATTGCTTGAGTGTTTAAACTACATTCACTAGCTACTTACACAAAACAATTCTTCCGGGTTTTTTGAAGATTTTAAATATGTTAAAATAAGATTAAGGGTCTGGTTTCAACAGGCGGAGGCAGCAACATTCCCACTGAAAGCAAAACTCTCTCACCGAAGCCATAATCCCTCACATGTCAGACACAGTGAGCCCCGATACGCAAACCTGGGCAGTGACAAGGGCTTATAAAATTCAGACTATATGCAGAGGAACAATGAACATTTTTTTAGGCGTTTTGTATTTGACATCATTTTGAAGCGGTTTCTCAAGATTTTCTGCATCAACTGCTGATGCTGTATAGGAAAAAACTGTCCCAGTGGCTTTGACCGGGCCTTTGTTATGTTACATTCCGTGACAGGAGGTCAAATATGTGAACTATAGAAAATGGGAGCAGAGGTAGGAATGCAGCCTCGCCTCTGCAGGATTTCAGAGCCGGAATGGCACACTCGGCAAGCACTTCAATCAGCAGGTCGAATCCACCAACCACCAACTCCCGAAGAAAGCCGTGGCAGTCAGCTTCCCAAAGGTTTACAGCCACGGAAATCCTATAGGATAGGTCTTACCCTGCCCCACAGGGTGGCCACAAGTCAGGAAGAATTCAGATGCAGGGGAGTAGGGTAGAATTTTTCATCCAATGACCAACTTTTCTCTTTTTTATGTGCACCTTTTCCCTTCCAAATGTGTCCCTCGCTCATTTCCCGGTGGTGCTCCTTGAGCTTTATAAATGAGCTGGAGCAGGCCTTAGGACGACCCAGGTCTGAACTGTGCCAGGGTCCACGTGGGCATCGATACCACTACCCCTTCCTACTACTATGGTGGGGAGCGCCAGTGTTTCCAGAGCCCTCTTCAATGGGCCAAACGCCTCTCGTGGAGACAATGGATGTCACAGGAAGTTTTAAGCGGCTCCTCACCAACACCCCAGAGCTAAATACTTGTTCGAAACAGTGTTGTAAGTTCAGATGCCATTTTTCCACTGTAGGAGGGTGACACCCCTGACTGACCTACTGGTCTGAGGGTCAGCTATTCAGGTGAGTCCTCCTGTGAGATCACGGGAACACCCCACTGTTTCTCAGGGCTCCAACCCAAAGCCCAGCGTGTGGGGTTAAGAGTCCAGCAGCAGGGCAGAGAGGGCTTCTTAAACAGCCGAAGGCCTGGACTCCGTCCACTCACCAGTCAGCATGTTTACATGGGAGCTCAGTGGGTAAGGAAAAGGATCATTCCTGGGGACCAGGGGACCTAGCAGAGTGGTTCCTCTCTTTCCAGCGTTTTCACGGAGTTACCTGCCAACACCAAAGGTCTGAAGGCAAGGACACTGGAGAAAGATAGCAGGGAATATGTGTGTGGGCGGGGAGCGGGGGTGGAGGGAGGGTGTCTCTGTGGCCCCAATGGACCAGAAGTTCCAAATGGACCAATAACTCCACCCCACCACGAACTGACACTTGGTAAGATATACAAAACCAAAACCACTCCGTTTCACTTCAACCCCCTGATCAGGACCCCTTCACACGCGCTCATCTTCAAGACACAAACGGCTGCCACCCAGCAGCCCGCCAAGTATGCACCCGTGGATTTCCACAGGACATGAGCCAGGATCCCCACTTCAGTGAGAGTCCTCCGATCCTTGCCAGAGAACTGGCCCTCGGCAGGCAGCAGGAGAAAACAAAAGAAGCAACCAGCAAGTGGACTTTCCAGCAAAGTGAACTTTGGTTTCTTAGTTTGAAAGGGAGAGGGAAAAAAAAACACAAGGAGGAAAACATGTCAAGTTGAGCTTTGTACAGGGTCCTAAAAACCTGAAACAGGAGAGGCCTGGTCGCCGTGAAGGGGCCATGCCCAGAAAAGAAGGCAGCCGCGAGCAGGCCCCAGCCCGAACCAGGACAGGAGCTGGTTTCAGGCAAAGCATCCTCTTTGCGAACGTGCCATTGGATTGAGGAGGCATACATGTACAATTGTGGTTTTCTTATTTACATCAATAAAGCCTGATTTTCACAAGGTTGAGATAGGATAAAAAAAAAACTTGTCCGACTAGTCTCAGCAACGCCAAAGCACTGAATCGCTCATACCACACACTTCAGGGCTACAAAGGAAACGGAATAAGGTGGAAGCTCCAGACGCAGGCTTCCTGGGCAAACACCCGGCATCCCACGCAGTCTTCCAGACAGACCAGGCAGAAGGGACAAGGACACAAGCCTGACTGGCTGGCTGTGTCCTCCAAAGGGGCAGGAGGGTCGCACCCCACCCCGGCAGCTGAGCTCTGCAAGCTGGACTCTGGGGGAGCTGAAAAGGCAACCTCTTCCCCTCAGGCAGGGGCAGTACCACAACCCACACAGGCCTCTGGAAAGTCAAGGAGGCTGTGGCCAACGGCAGCCTCATGGGCTCACTTACCATCCGTGGGAGCTGGGATGGCACTAAATCAGACGGTGGAAAAGGTCCCGTCAGGGCCCAGGGAAAAGACCCCGCTTGGGTCTCTGCTTCCACTCCGGCATTCCACGGTCAAGGGGAGATTTCCAACCCGAGACAGACAGCAATTGGAAACCATCTAAGGCCAAATTATTATCTTCCACCCAAAGGCACTGGAGGCTCAAGAGAGAGACAGACGCTTGGGGAATGGGATATTAATTTTAAGATCAACATACTGAAGTTCATTTAAATACACTGACAAACTTTCCCTCTGGTCCTAGAGTCACATTGAAAAGGCCCCATGGCCCCCAAGGTTGTCACTGACCACTGGAGGCCTGAGGGAGAGTGGGTCCACAGAGGTAACACAGGGAATTCCCTTCAACCCCCAAATCTATCTCCCAGGCAGTCTGTCCGGTAGCCAGGATGCCTTAAAAAAAACAACAACTTCATTGATACTAGTCTGGGATGTCACATTCAGTAAGGCACGAGAAAAAAATTAAGAGGTTCTCTCTTAAAACTCCACAACGGGTTTTACAGTAAGCACGGAAATTAAATTATGGTAAAAAAGGAGCTATTTTTACTAAAACAGGGTAGACCAATTTATCAAAAATGCCATTCGGCTGTGTTCATTACATTCAGGAATCTAATTTACACAATAGACACTTTGGAGTAATCTATTTTTGTCAATAAATACTCAAACTCCTTGAAGTGTAATCTTATCGCAAGAACATTTTTCACATAGTGGTCTTCCTAGTCGAGCGAGGCATTTGAGTCAAGAGTGGGCTTTATCGTTTCTTACGCAGGCAACAGCAGACAACAAGCATACACAATTAAAGTTGTCAGACTCCATTTATATATGTCTGAATCCAAACCCTCCCTTCCAAGCAAGCCTCCATCTGGAGTTCATTTGCTTTACTCCTAAAGGTACCTTAGGTCACAGTCACCAGTCTTCCCGCTTGGGAAAGTTCAGCCAAGTCTACTTTCACGCCCACCTTGGAGCTGGTGGCAGTAGCTGTTCCCCGGGGGGCGCTCGGGGGTCCCCGGGGCCGCCTAGGGCCTTTCTAAACAAGACCCTTGCCCAAGCGCTCACGGAGCTTCTGGTCCACAAGCCGCTCACCTTCAACTTGGCTCCGGCAACGCACAATATCCACCTGGGAGAGTCCGGGGGCTGTCCCGGAGCCGCAGGCGCGGAGCTGGCCCGCGCGGGGCGGTCCCCAAGGGCGCGCGACTCCTCCGGGTGGGGGGCGGTGAGCAGAACGGCGCCCCAGGGGGGCAGCGGCGGCAACTCAGGAGCCGGGTGCGGAATGCCGGCTCGATCCACCCTCGGCAACGGGGCCTCGGTGCGCTGACTACGGCCCAGTCCGCCCCAGTCCGGCGGAGTCCCCGGAGGGTAGCCTTCCAGAGCCTGGCCCGGATAGGCATTTGGGAGC
This sequence comes from Tenrec ecaudatus, assembly GCF_050624435.1. Classification (NCBI taxonomy): domain Eukaryota; kingdom Metazoa; phylum Chordata; class Mammalia; order Afrosoricida; family Tenrecidae; genus Tenrec; species Tenrec ecaudatus. The sequence goes on from NC_134541.1 coordinate 129,089,777, forward strand.
GGAGCCGCGGTGCGCTCCATTCAGCCCGCGGCCCCTGCGTACCGGGCAGAGGCCCGGAGGAGAGGGCCCGAGTTCGGCAGGCGGTGGATCGCTGGGGGCCCCCGCGGGGCCCCTGGGTGCAGGGCGAGGGCCGCCCGGCCAGGCGACCAGGAGGAAGTGCCCGTCGCCGGGCGGACGGCCCGCCAGGGAGACGCGCGAGGCCTGCGCGCGGGGAAAGTTGCAGCTCTGCTCCCGCAAAGGCGCCCGCCGAGCGGTCCCGGGCGCCCCGACCCTCCGGGCGAGCGCGCGCAGGGCACCCCGCCGCCCCTCGCAAGTTGCCCCCCCAACGGTTCCCAAGGGGGGTCCCTGGACGCTGGGGGGGGTCAGGTCCGTGCCACTCCGGCAAGCACACAAAAGAGCGGGGCGGCAGAGGGGTGTGCGGGTGCCCCCGGGGCGCTCCCCGGGACGTAAACAAACCCAGGGCACCGCGCCGGGCGCCCGAGCAGCGGCCCCGGCCCGCGGGCGGCGGCGCCCGGAGCCCCGGCCGGCCGGGGCCGGGGAGCGCGGTGCCCGCCCGGCCGCCCGCCTGGCCGGAGCCGGGCCGCGTCGCCGCCTGGCCGGTGGCCGCTCTGACCCTCCCCCGAGCCGGCGGCACCACAGCGCCACCAGCCCCAGCTCCACCGCGCCGGCGGCGGCGGCAGCGGCAGCGGCGGCGGCGGCTCCTCCTGGAGAGGCAGGCGCTTCACCCCCCACAGCAACTCCCCACAAACTTTCCCCGGGAATACGGCGGCCGGGGGCGCGCGGGCCGGGAGCCCGTGCCGGGCCGCAGCCCCCGCCCGGCGGCCCCCTCGCTGCCGCCGCCGCCGCCCGCTCCCCGCCGGCGCGCGCACCCCGCGGGCGCCCGGGGCCGCCCCCTCCCCGGTCCCGCGGCGGCGGCGGCGGCGGCTCGGGGCCGGGGGGGCGCCAGGGGAGGGGGCAGACACCAGGGGCAGCGGTGGCGGCGGCGGCTCCCGGCGCCATCTTGGGCTGATCGATGAATTGAACAAAGAGGATCAATTTCCGATCAAGCGAGTTATCAATGGGGGCCGGGGAGTGAGAGGGACTTGTCCCCGAGTCGGCCCCGCTTTCCCCGGCACCCCCCTCCTCCCCTCCGCCGCGGCCCCCCGGCGGCGAGGCAGCCCGGCGCCCCCGGGGAGGCCGCGACCGCCCGCAGCCCCCACCCCCGAGCGAGAGGCCGAGAGAGGAGAAGCCTGACCTGCAGCTGCTGTAAATCAAAGCGCTTCCAATATTGAAACATCGATCCCACATTGGCCGCCATCTTGAGACATATTGAGACGGAGTGAGAGGCTGATAGAGAGGGGGCTGGAGTTCAGGAGCCGCCAGGAGGCAGCAGGCGGGCGGCGCCAAAACCCGGCCTGGAGCCGGCCGCCGCCGCCGCCACAGAGGAGCGCGGACTCCTCCTCACGGCGCCACCGCCGCCAGGGCGAGCCGAGCCGGAGCCGGAGTCGGAGCCCGAGGGCGCGGCGGCCGCTGGCCCGGCCTCGCGCGCGGCCGCCCGGCCCCCGCCCCCCGCCAGCGGCCGAACGAGCGACCCGCCCGCGACCCCCGCCCCTCCCAACCCCCAGCCCCGGCCGGCGGCCGCCCGGCTCGGCGCGGCCCGGCCCCGAGGGGGCGCTGGAGGGCGGCGAGAGGGCAGCCCCGCGGCCCGCCGAGGCCCAGGCCCGGCTCACCTGGCGCGGGGGGGCGCGGAGGGAGGGGGCCCTGGCGGCGGCGGAGCGCAGCGCCCCCGCCCGCCTCTACGCCCGGGCGCTGGGTGCCGGCGACGCGCCGGGGGTCGTCGGTCGTCCTGCTGGGCGCCCGCCCGCCCACGGAGCCGCCGCGACCACCTGCCTGAGCCCAGACCCCCACACGGCGCAGGCCTCAGCGCACCCGCGCGTGTGCCCGAAGCCTTGACCGTGGGCGGCCCCGCCAGCCGGGGCCTCAAGGACCCAGCACCCCAGAGCGCCCTTGCTGGGGGAGGGCAGGGGCGTGGGGAGGCATCAGCCCCTGACCCTCTTGAACTTGCACCCGCCAGCGTCCCACGCCGGGGCCCCAGAGTCCCCGCTCAACACCACCCGGTGACCCAGGGCCCCCGAGCTGTCGCCGCCGACTTTTCACGACCGGAAAAGTCTCGACGCGCAGTCCTTGCGGCCCCCGAGACGCGTCTGGGGAACAGCCCCGGAAACTTCCAGGGCTGCGGACCCCCTGGTTGGGTATTCGTTTGGAGGCAGACATTTGGGAAACCGAATTCAAAAACAGAAAGCAAGGCGAAAACGGCGACATGGGGACCGAATCCGAATAGCACGATCCCTCTTGATTGGCTTCCTCACGGACACCTGGCAAAAGCATGTTTGGGGATGGTCCTAAGTGTTGACACGCACGTGTGGCTCGGCGCTTCCAGTGGGACACCGCGCCGTGCTGGCTCGCACTGCAAGTAAAGTGCAGTTAGATCAAACCAATCCCCATCTCCAGGACTCGGGGTACTTAAACCCTGTAGGGACTCCAAACTAAAATGCATATACGTGGGAGAGCATTCCTTTTCCCACTGGGCTGGGTGTGTGCCACTGATCAGGCGAGCGGGGTCGGCCTGCGTGAATGGATGGAGGAACCAGAAATGAGACGACGCAACATTCGAGGAGCCGCGCGTCCCCACGGTCTCGCGCTGCTGACCAAGGGGGGGTCTCTCGTTTTATCCAGCCGCAGGTCCTGCGACAGCCCCCGCTCGCAGCCCCTCGGGGGGCCCCGCGGGCAGGAAGACGGCGGGGTGCGCGAGGGCGTCGAGGGGCGCGTCCCGAGTCCCCGCCTGCAAGGCCGCCCGTGCGCCCTGCGGGGCGCTCCCAGCCTCCGGCTGCGCTGGGCGGCCCGTAGCGCGCGGCGCCCGGGCCCGCGCACCCAGCGGGCGGGTGGCCGCGCTGCAGCTCCGACGGCGCCGCCCAGTAGAGGGCAGCGGCGCCCGACGCGCGGGGCCCGGGCTCGCGCGCACGTGCCCACCGACGCGCCCGGAGGCCAGCGCTGGCCACGCCCTGCCCCGGAGCCCGACTCCCGGCTCCCGGCGGGAAACGGCCTGGCCCTTCCGAGGAGGGGGCCGCGACCGCCCTCGCGCCTGTGTGTGCGGTGGCCGGCCCGAGAGGCCTCCGAGTTGTCCTAAAGGTAGCTGGACAAATAGAATGTGCAGGGGCTTACAAAATTTCAATAATAATTTTTAAAACCCTCCCATGGGGAAGGCTCGAGGAAAGATCAGGGAAATGGTTTGGATTTGGTGCAGATGTTCTCAATCTAATTATCGTGTCAATCCCTTGGGTTTGGACCAAAAAAAGTGAAATATATATGACCTGTGTAATACTCCAGAAATACATCTGGTTAGAATTCAGGGTTCTGGATCCACGGCAGTATTTTAGAAATAAATTTGATGAGCATTAAATACCCTTGTTACATTTCTGGTTGTACTTATATTACTTGCATGCTAACCAGACCTAGTAGAGAAACACTAACATTGAATGGCCCCGAATCAGAAACGCTATTTAAATTAAAATCTAGATTTCTTCTATCAGCGCTTTTGGCTCATTGCCCTCCACCAGGAGGAAGAAATGTGTAGAATACATTTTTTTGCCAGCACCGTGTCAAAGTGGAAATGCTAAAAAAATTTTAAAGGAAAAATCTTTCCAGATAAATCACTGATCAGAAATTGTCAGTGGTTTAGCTGAGCAAAATAATCACCAGGGCCCTAAAACACCCTTGAAGTGCATTTTCTTTTTCTTCAGTGAGTATACATGTGTATACCACCCCACCCCCAAAAAAAACCCAAGCCATGTGATCAAGTTGATTGTGACCCATAGTGACCTTGTGGGACAGAGTAGAACCAGCCCTGGGGGGTTCTAAGGCTACAATTTTTATGGGTGCACACTGCCTCATCTGTCTGATAGGGTCAAACTGCAGACCTTTTGGTTAGCAACGTAACTCTTAACCCAACCCTTAACTCCTTGTACCACCAGAGATACACGCGCGCACACACACACACACACACACACCAAAAGACCTCGAAACTTTCTTAGAAAAACTCCATTATCCTTTCATTCCATTTCCACACAACTTTTTGAAGCCCCTTCATGGATCTGCAGCTATATATACTTTAAAAAGTATTGCTACTAGAGTCCCAGTTCATACATGCACAGATTTATTCTAAACAAGTGTTTAAAGCTGCCTCTGTGATCCATAGGTGAGAAACTTTCATGTTAATACACTTGCCTTAGTTTCAATAGGGTGTCTTCAAAAAACAAGATACTAACAAAATAATCATTGCAAGATCAGCTAGTTCAAAGAATTACTCTTTCCATCAGTCTTTTAAGGAAGATTGAAGCTAAGGACAACCATTTCTTACCATGAGTCACCACAAGGGGTGAATCTTGGATTTACTGATAGAATCCAGGAAGCAAGGTCCAATCAAATCAACGGCTTTCCAGGGGATCCAGTGGGTCCGTGAAAATCAAAGCAGTAAGAGTGACTATTCAGGGAGACTACAGAGGATTATCTTCATAGATTGTCTCAAAGGACACAGGACGATCACAGGGGCTTAAACGGAAGAAGTTTTAAGACAATTGAAAACAATTGGTGAGAGGCCAGGGAAATTGTTCCAAGAATTCTTTTTTTTCTCTCTCTTCACAACTACGCATCTGCTCATAGCTGAAGGTTTGTACTATGAGAATCTCATTGGGAAACCTTACCCCATTCACCGTACAGACTTCTTTTTGTTCCCCAAATTCAAAGAACGTTTAAAGGGAACACAATATGCCAAGGCTTCATTTTGACGGCATGAATTGAAAAGCACCGAATTTGGAAAGGGGAAGGTAGAGAGATAGAAACACTGCCTTCAAAGGTATCTGAGTACAGAGACCTGGATGGAGATTCTATCCAGAAACCATAAGGTCAGTGGTGAATCATTTGGTCTAAGAAAGGTTCCTATGGTTTGTACCAATACTTTTTAACTTACCTTCCAGTTGATAACTCCAAACTCAGGGCCATCCAGTGGACTTCGACACAGATGGATAGGTAGATACTATTTTACTTTTTTCTTTCCCTTTGGAATGACTTTCAGCTCACCCTTGTAAAAGCTTGGGAGGCTTCCGAACACCCAAAGCCAATGGAACTGCCAAACCAGGGGAACTGCACCAGCTAGAAAATGGAAGGGCTGGGGCATTGATCTCCCCTCTTAGGACAGTAGTATTGTGACCATGCCCCACAGTGTGAGAAAGGGCAGCTTAGTCACATTAGTCCCCAGGAAGCACTTTTCCTCACCAAGGACATTACTTAGAATGAAAGCACAAGTAAAACAGTCCAGGGATATTTGGTCACTTGGAGTACATGACTAATCCACAGCCTTAGTAATCAGATGACAGGACTGACCCGATTCCCCGTATCTCCCAGAAAATACAGCTTTAAAAATATATCTCAGTCACTGCCATCGAGTCGAGTCCCACAGGGTAGAGCTGCCCCCCTCCCTGTGCATTTCCTAAACGGTGACTCTTTATGGAATTGAAAACCTCATCTTCCTCCCAAGGTGGTTTCGAACTGTTGACTCTGTGGTTAGCACCCCAACTTGTAACCACTATGTCACCAGGGCTGCAACAGCACATAAAGCAACTCACTCACTCACTCACTCACTCACTCACACACTCACTCACTCACACACTCACTCACTCTCTCACACACTCACACACTCACTCACTCACACACTCACTCACTCACACACTCACTCACTCACACACTCACACACTCACTCACTCACTCACACATGAACCAAGAATTCCATATTATTTTGCCTTTAAAAAAAAGATAGTATTAAAACAAAACTCACTGCCATCGAGTTAAATCTAACTCAGGTCACTCTATAGGATGGAGCAGAACTTTGGGTTTCTGAGGCTGCACATCTGTACAGGAACAGTAAACCTCATCTTCCTCCCCCTCCCCCCATCAGACAAGCTGCTAGTTTCAAGCTCCTGGCCTAGCAGCCCAACGCATACCCTACTTTGCCACCAGGGATGTGATAATATTAGCTGATGTAACGTACAGCAGATCGCAAGCACACTTCCAGGGAGTCACTCTTCCTTACTCTCCCTTAGCACTTTATTAAATCCAAGAAGGCGTAACCCAACAGATTCACCAAATACCGTATGGACAGATGGTTGCTAAATGGATCCTCTTTGGGTAGCCCCAAGAACTGAAAATGCATTGTCTTGTTTTCCAGAGTCTCAAATTGAGTACTTTTGCAGATGACCTTGAATGAGTTCCTTAAAAAAAAAAAATGGAGAATTTCCTCTGAACTGAAAGATATCTTCCAGGGCATGCCATCATTTGTTAAAAAATAACTTCCATGCTTCAGCCCTGGCCAAAGAGTCTTTATGTCATGAGATCTTCTTTGTGATGGACTTGGCAAATTTGGTTTCACCTTGAGACTTTCTCTCCAGAAAAACCGTTGAGGAACTCATCTAGAACCTTGACCCAGCTCCGTGAAGAGTGAGCAAATTTAGAAATCAATCCAGTATGATGTACTTAAAAAGAAAACCCAAGAGATTTGTTCTAGCACTTTTCATTCATTTTCTGAGTATGTTCTGAGTACTTCAAAGTTATCCCAGCGAACCTATCCGAGGTGACTGAAGGGGTAAAGTGTTTTAAATTTCAGAATAGCAGAGACCAGACAGAAGTGTTGAGATACTTCAAGTTTTAAAGACTTTTTTTGGGGGGGGGAGAGGGGGGGTTCTTCTTCCATCAAAATATTCTGAAGAACAGAGGGAAATTATAGTCTCCTCTTTTTTGTCTTTGGTGACTGCCTTACAGAACGATTTGGCATAGATGGCTGGAAGAAATTTTTTAAAAAAATAAAATCTCTCGTGTGTGTGCATGTGTGTGTGTTTAGCTCAAGAAAACCAAACTACTTTTAATTGTTTTGTGTTTTAAATAATGCTTTCTGTTAATTATTTCTAAGTACACTATTCACTGTACTATGTAAATACCCACCAAATAAAAGTACACATTTTGCTACATGTAATTGCATGCATAGTACATAACTCAGCTCTATACGCCAAATGTATGGGTAGTTATATAATTGTACTCAGAACCTGCCAAACTTGTAAGAGCAAACGATAATGATTTCTAAACAGGAGACGCTCTGCACCACCTCCCTCCCAGTCTGTTCCTGGTGACAGAGTGGCTCCATCTTTAAGAACCCCTTAAGGAAACTTCCAAGATTTCATTTCTTCGGCCCATTCACCTCCACCACCACCACCACCCCATTTCCCACACACACACCCTTAACTCTGCCTTCTCTGGGCAGCATGTGTTGACGATACGCACTTTTAAGCATCTTTCCACACCTTTCGTGATTACTCTCTGTTCCCCCACTTGTCTGAAACCAGAAAGTATGCAGTTGGCTCGCTCACACAGAGGCTTCTACTTTGAAAATACACTGAGCTTAATGGATTCAACCATTCACCAGTCCAGGCGTTCCAAAACCCTGAGGGCCAGGGCTGCTGATTCCCATGCCAGTGCCCATACTCCACTCCTCCTGAGCCAGTCACCCTCACTCAGGCTGAGTTTCTGTCCAAACTTAGATTCGAATCTACATTTTCTTGACACTTAGAGCTCACTCAACTATCCCGTCTAATTTTTCTGTTGTTACCTCCTCTCCACGCTAAGATTCCATGTGAATGGAGTCTTCTCTAGCCCCTGCACACCATGAAAGAGACGCCATCCTCTATGACCCTTTGCTGAATCACCAGAAATGAAGAGTGTATGGAGTCAGTAGCTTGAAAGGACTTGAAATATGTAAAGCACTATATAAATATTATTATTATCTTGCTTGCTGTAAAGTTCAAGTTCCCTGCTAAGACCTTACATGAAGTCCTTCTCTTTCCTCCTGAGAGAAAGGAGCCATATGCTTCTATTTATATGGAGTCTTCAGGATTCATATTGCTCTGACTATGTGCGTTTGCCGTCCATATTTAAAACATGCAGCTACGGCCCGAATACCAGGCCATATAGGACACCAACGGGTGTTTGGGGTCGCTGTGAAGGGTTGCATTCCTCCCTGAGATCTTTTAGGATGTAGCTCGGCTGTTGTACAGTTAGGATTCCATGAAGATCGGTTCTTGTGAAATGTAATTAGATGGTCTTTTGTCATAAGCAGGGTCAGATGATAGATTATTCCCCACCCCTGGATAAGGGTGGGTTGGCAAGGTTTTGAAAGTTTGTTACAATGAGAAAAAAAAAAGCTGATGTTTCAACAGTGAGTAGAAACCTCCCCCCCCACTCACTCCTTCCTTCAAGCTCTGCTCACCTTCAATATTTCAACATTTGATCTGACAGCAGTGTTCAATCGTTGGTATCGTCATGACTAGAGTTTTCCATAGCCAGTTTTAACTGCAGCAGAATCTCATAGACTCTTGTCAGCATTTTGTATGAGAGACAAAAGCGGGTTCCCAATGGGGAAAACGGGCCTCCCAGTCTAGCAAAAGGTTTGTTTTCCTTACTAACACAGCCACCCGCTTTTATAATCTGGAAAGCAAAAATATTAAAGGAACAAAATGCAAATGTTTTCATCACAGAACTATTCCTGGAAACGAAACAAACCAGCCCCAAACCTGCGAGATAAAGTGACCGACACGTTTAATGATAAGAGAATGATTATTATACACAATGAAATATTAGGTAGCCATTAAAACTTGTGTTTTGTAAGGTGTATTAAATAAAAGAGAGCCGATGTATCCGATGAACTCAATCACAAAGGATAGTAAGCTGTCTGTATACACTGACATTGAGATGGTCCCAACTCATAACACCCCTTTCGGACAGAGTACACGGCTTCTTCGTTTTCAAGGCGGTTCATCTCTAAGGGAGGCAGACAGCCTCATCTTTCTCCCATGGAGCAGCTGGTGGGTTTGAGCTGCTGGCTTTGAGCTTAGCAGCCACGGTACCACCAGGGCTCCTGATATGCTTCAATATCATGTTGAAATACAATAAACCAAAGTGTTCCCTGTGATGTCTAGACAGTGACTTACAGGTGCCTTTTATCTTTTAACATTTTGTATTTTTGTACACTTCCACATGAGACTATATTACCCTTATGCTGCAGGAAAAGAGCAAATATTTTTAATAATGTTACCAAGCTCTGACGTGCCCTTTCCTTAAGCAGCAATTTAACTCTGCCCTAAAACGGGTGACAGGATCCAGGGATTATAACAGACAAGGGAGGGGCAAAATCACATACTAATTTTGCCACTGGGTTCCTGCTTGACTTTGCGTCGGGTTTCCTGCCTGTAAAATGGGAATAATTAAAACTTTCTTGTAAAATCCTTTTGAGCTCTCCAAAGACAGATCCTATAAAGGTACGAAGTGTTGTACTGTTAATGGTAATTGAAGTGAGCATAAAGCGCAAAGGCATTTGAGAGAGAGGGGTAGAAAGGCAGATATGAGCCAAACTGTGATGTGCAGGATCCTCCTGTTCTTAAAACCCTCCTGTGGGCCAGATAAGAATGTCCACCATATGTACCCCTGGATTTGGTCTGGCCCCTGCCATGCTACCTGGACCTCACCCCTGGAGTGTTTCTATACAGTAGCTTTTAAATGATCAATTATTAAGAGTTCACGAGGGAGGGGGAAACAGGAAGGGAGGGGGGAAATGAGGAGCTAATACCAAGGGCTCAAGTAGAAAGCAAATGTTTTGAGAATGTACAAATGTGTTTGACACAATGGATGGATGGATGGATGGTGATAAGAGTTGTACGAGCCCCTATAAAATGATAAAAAAAAGAATGTCCAGTAATGTTCTAAAGGCTGTTGTCAGCTGTTGCCTGAAGCACTGCCCGCAGGCACTATAATGAAACCCCAAAGCAGTGGACAAGGTCCCTGACCTTAGAGGCTTACAGTTTCCTTAGATGTGGGAACTGTGTGTGTGTGTGTGTGTGTGTGTGTGTGTGTGTGTTGGAGGGACTCATGATTCCATCTCTAGCACAAGACAGACAATACCCAGGCAAAGAACTGATGAAATGCGAATATGTGCCTTAGTTCTCAGCTAAGATGAAGACAAGATTTCACTGGGGCCAGACTGGATTGAAGGCCCGGAAAGAACGGAGGAGGGCATTTGGGGTCAGGAGAAGCATGCACTGAGTGGCACAGCCTGAGCCCATACAAGGAGAGTGGGGGTGACTGTGAACAGCTAGTCAGTCTGGAGCCAGGGGTGGAGGGCAGCCTGGCATTTGAAAGGTGCCTGGGGTACAATGGTTACAGTGTTATGTTGCGACCCGCATGATCGGCAGTTCAAAACCACCAGCCGCCTTGGAAATCTACAGGGAGTCACTATGAATCGGCATTGACTCAATGGCAGTGGGTTTGCATGGAAGATACAGCCATTGGGAGTGGGGGAGTGGGGGTGGGGTGAGGGGGTGGGGGTGGGAGTGGGAGAGTGGGGGTGGGGTGGGGAGAATGCTGCAAATTCCTGCAGATGGCAAAACACAGCTCCAGAGAGGCAGCAGCTTGCTGTTGAAACAAGTACCCAGAGTCAGCTCATCTCCCAGTCTCCATTTGCCCCAGAGAAGTGTGAACTCATTGTGTGCAGGGAGGAGTGAGTGAATCAGGAAATTCAAAAGGAAGGCTCAGGGTGCTATCTACACACAGTCAAAACAAACAAACTAATCATTGCCATTGATGGGATTCTAACTAGGGGCAAACCTGTGAGATCCTGTAGACATACCCCGTGGGCTTTCAGAGGCCATAAATCTGTTAGGAAAGGGACTGCTTTATCTTTCGCCCAGGGGCAGGGGGCTGCTAAATTCCAACCACTAACCTGGCCGTTACCAGCCAAGTGCTTAACCAAGGGACCACCAGGGGTAACAACGCACAGGACCAGTGGCCACTAAAAGTTAACGGCAATTTAATCTCACCAATATCACGCCCATATACGTTCACTGGGCATCTCTAAGCCTGCTGAGAGCTTCCACCCACTTTTACAGACCAGACCCAACAATGCTGTCTGATGGAGACACTGGCCTGCTGGGTTTTCCTGACCACGTTGAATGCCATCATCTTAGCTGCCCACTCTCAAGACGAACAGCCCATGCCTCTGTTGATGTGTTCCTCCAATGAATGTCTACTGAGAGCCGACTGTGGACCAGAGCAGAAGCTGGGAGGTGTGGTCTGCCTCCTTCTCTATTAGAAAGGAGCCCCAGTGGTTCAGTGCGTGAAGCGTGGGGGGGGGGCACGGGGGAAGGGGGCACACCAACCCCCAGGTCAGCGGTTCAAACCCACCAGCCACTCCCAGGGAGAAAGACGAGGCTGTCTGCTCCCGTAGAGCTGACGGCAGTGGGCTTGGTTTGGGGCTTTGGTCTCCCTTGGCAGGCTCAGCACTGTGGGAAGAAACTTGGGCAATGGGGAGTGTACCCCTCCCGGTCATCTCCTCCTGTGGCTTGTCATTGCTGGTTAGGAAATGCCTTTCACTTCCCTGACAGACATTCTTCCTGCCACAGAGCAGTGTGGACCTCCAGCCTTCTTTGTTTTGGCAATATAGCTACTTATTACTGGAGGGAAACGTGCCTTCGGTGGGTCTGACATTGGCGAGAGCTGTTCTCCTTAATTCTCCGCTCCAAGGTCTGTTTTCCACGGCCCTTTGGTTTCAGAAAGCAAGGGAAGGAACTACAAAGTTTCTCACCAAACTCAATACAAATCCACAGCTGCTCCCACAGCCTCGGACCGTGGTCCCGGCCAGGTGTGCGTGCGTGGGCGTGCCCGAGTACACCTGCGTCTACGCCCACCCGCGCACACGCACGTATCTGCATGAGCAAAGACATGTGCACGTCGGGGTTGGGAGTGGGAAGTTGTTTGTGCCCCGGAGCGCGCTTCAGAGCCGGCTAAAGACTCTGGAAACATGTCACTATTTAGATCCGACAAGTTATTTTATTTCACGTTCTGAGACTCAGAGCAGCGACCCGATCAATGTGCAGCAGAATGAAACACAGCCCTGTCCTGCGCCATCCTCCCAACAGTGACGTTTGAGCCCAGTGGTTGCAGCCAGTGCATCTGTCCATCCTGTCGAGGGCCTTCCTCTCTTTCCAAGGCCCTCTGCTTTACCAAGCTGGATGGTTTTCTTCAGACACTGATGGTGGTGGAAGTAAAAGATCCCACAAAGCCCAGTCCATACACCCTGGTCTGTGTCGGTGGCCAGGAGATGCTGGTTTCGCATCACACGGAGGCCCCAGCCACATTCGCCCATGCGCCTCCCTAGACTTCTTGTCCCTTTGGAGTCAGAGGTCAGGCGTTCCCCAAATGAGATACAGGCATGGAAACTTGTGCAGAGGATAGAGGCTAGATAGATCCCTATGGAACGTCCCTATCATCTGCTGACCTGAGGGTGGCGAGTCACACACCCAGCACAGTCATCCTGGCCCACAAAACTGCCCAAGACCAACAGCTCCTGTCCATTGGGTGCCCATCACAGGAGCCCTGGTGGCTCCCTGGTTAAAGCACTCGGCTGCAAATCAAAAGCTTGGCAGTTGGGATGTCACCAGCCCCCTCCTTCTGAGAAAGACATGGCAGTCAAGACGTATAGTCCCGGAAACGCACTGGGGCCGTTCTACTCTGTCCTGTAAGGTCACCGTGAGTTGGAACTGAGGCAGTGAGTTTTTTTGTTTTTATTGGAGTGGCTCCTACATGCTTATCTCGAAATCTTATCATGGTTTTTGCAAGGTTGGAATTATTACCCACCTCCCCCTCTTAGCAATCAGACAACTGAGGCGCAGCTAGGGAAAGGGACTTCAGCAAAGGTGACTGAGGAGTTTGGGGCTCCTGGCACCACCTTCTGCTTGTACGCTGATGCTCCCTCCTCCCTGGGGCCCCACCTGGTCAGAACCTACCTGGGAGACTCCCTTCCACGGCTGCAGGAGGGACTGGGCACTGCCCACCCACGAGCGATCGCTTCCTCTTACCTTACAGCAGTCCACTGGCCAGCAGTCTCTCCCTGTGGGCAGCTTGTCTCCAGACATCTCTCTGCCACGGTTGAGGCTCCAGACTCCCTGGTCCAGGGCATCTATGAGAAAGATTGATAACCTGACCTCAGTCTTGAGCGAGACATTGATTGCAAGTGCGAGCTGATGGAGAGCGCCAAAGGCCCCCTTAAGTACGGGAGACGGGATGTTTGGCAAGCTAAGTCCTTGGAAAAGGGTGTGTTTTCCTAGTCATCATTGGGAATCTACTTGCTAATTGCCCAGGGTGCTTGCTGCTTCACTGTAGGGAGTCTGATTTAATGGACTGTCTGGGGGAAGTATCTGATTAACAATCCCATCCTGGCTTCACGTTTGGCTGGGAGGGTGGGGTCGGGGATATGCTGTTAGAGTTAAGACTTGCTGGTGAGGCAAGCAATTTCAAGTAATTCCAAGTTTGCCTCGTGGTAACCCAGTATCTCTGCCGCTCTCATTCCTAAATTTAATACTCACTGTGAGTGGGAGGTGGGATTGGTTTCCACAAGCTCCGTTTATCCGATAGCATTTTATTACGAACCCAGTCAGACCAGGTGGTAGGGGCTTGGGGTTGGGTTTTTGTTGCTTTGGCTGCTGAAACTGGTTATGTTCCACTTTGAGCAACTTGCTTCAGACTCAGCCCCCACCCCGCTTTTGAACATGACTTTTCCCCTTTCAAACACTGGCCCCCTTTTAGTGTGTGGGTGTTGGGGGGGAGAAATAAATAAATGACTCCCACCTGCCTCGCTGTCCCCTGAAGCTTGATCTACTTAAGACATACCCATGTCTTCAGTCTGTCCTACTTTTCTGAGGTCTGCCTCTCCCCGCCCCCCTGGTGCCATCCTCTTCGCATTTGACACCAGAATCCGTGTAGCTTCTCGCCTTTCCATTCCCAGCGGAATTTGTTGTTCAGACACTTCAAAGCCGGGACTTGTTTGCACCTCGTGTTTCAAACAATAGAGCAAATTTCCTGTCCCCGATTCTCTGAAAGAAGACCCAAAAAATAAAAAAGGCCTCCCTCCACCTCTCCCTCAACAATCCTGTATGCGACCCCTTAGCAGATGAAGCCAAGAGCTAAACCCTTCATACCAGGCAGCATTTTTTGCCTCCATTGAGCAGAAAAGGCCGCTGGCAGTTGGCATCCAACTGGATAAACCCGGGTTCCAACCCCCGCTGTGCAGGCTGGAAGCTGGGTGGCTTTGAGTTAGTTGCTCAGCCTCTCTGAGTCTCTGTTTCTTTTCCTCTAACACCTGAACCCGAACTCAACCCACCCCGGCGGCTGTGGGGCAAAGGAAATAATATCCGGGAACACAATGCTGCCAAGCGGTGGGGTGAAGCGAGAGACTTCCTGGATTCAAATGGCAGCGAGCCCTTACTCTCTTTGGGCCCCTGGCTTAACTGACTGACGTACCCGTTGTGCTGCTTCCGGGATAAGACGTCCTAGTGCCATATTGGCCCCGCAGGACCTTGGCTAGGAGGAAATGACTTCATACGCAGGAATCATCAGATCGGGACCCGGCATAGCTATCACTCCCCATTTTTCTCCCAAGCCCAAAGGGATCTTGGGACCCACTGATCCGCATGTTTCTCTGCTCTCCGGCTCCTTCCGTGGCTGCCACAGTCTGCATGTGTCTCCTAATGTCAATCACCCACCAGGCGTGAAATCTTCATTCAGACTTCCTTGGCCCCTGGAGAATTGGTTTTGGTGCACTTCCGGCCGAGGAGAATGCGTGCGCAGTGTATCCAGAGCCTGGCAGTGTTCAGGCAGTGACCCTATTTCGTGGTATTCCGTTATGGACCCGCGACATTACCCATGGGTCACAGCCCTCAGAATCAGACCACACAAAGAGGGAACTTTACTGTAGAGCAGCGGTTCTCAACCTGGGGGTCGCGACCCCTTTGGGGGGTCAAACGACCCTTTCACAGGGGTCAGCCGATTCATAACAGTAGCAAAATGACAGTGATGAAAGTAAAGATAATTTTATGGTTGGGGAGTCACTGCCACGTGAGGAACTGTATGAAAGGTTGCGGCAGGAGGAAGGTTGAGAACTGCTGTAGAGTTAGAGTGTACATGACGGGGTTTTTATTCACAATAATATGTATCGATATTGGATCATTCATTGTAGCACCGGCACCACACGGATACATGGAGTTCCTGCTAGAGGGTGGTGTGTGCAGGGATGAAGCCCTGGAGGGCTGCTGACCACAAGGCCAAGCCCCTCCGAGGAAGAAAGATGGGGATTTCTACTCCTCTGAAGACTGACAGTTTCAGAAATCCACAGGGGCAGTTCTACCCTGTTCTACGTGCCACTCTACATGGGGGTAGATAGATCGCAGTGGTTTTTGAGAGCGTGTAGGGAAAGATGGCATGAGAATGTGACTGTTCCGTTTTTTCCTGTAAAGCAAAAATGCATCTAAAAACAAAAGTCTACGCATTCTTTTTAAACCCCTTGCAAAGAGAACCAGATGCTTCCGTATGCTCTCAGCTCTCCCAACACGTCCAGATCAACCCAACCTAGCCCCTGACATCCAGTCAGACTGGTAGTGACCCTTTGTAGGGTTTCTTTCTTTTAATCATTTTATTGGGGGCTCTTTCGTAGGGTTTCCGAGCAGACAAATCTTTTCGAGAACAGATGACCTAAACTTTCACCCCCAGAAGCGGCTGGTGGGCTTGAACCTGTAGCCTTGCGGTTAGCAGCCCAACCCTTAGCCGAGAGCACCACCAGGCTTCCTTTTCCTCGGATCATACACCTGAATAAGGACCGACAACCAGGAAGGGACAACATCCCGTGACAGGTGGTACTGTCATTCACAACTGCCATCTTGTTCGGCTCTGAGCCAGAATCTATTCAACAGCAGTGGTTTTAAAAAACATCTTGTCTACGAATGGCCCACACTGAGCAAACTTTGTCCCTTGGGAGGCCTGGAGACAAACAGGACACATTCCCAGGTCACACGTCAGGCCTGGGCGAGAAGGCTCTGGATTGACCCAGGGCCCTGCGGTGTCTCCCAATTTCTGGAGGAAGTCTCCTGGAGGAAGTCTTGCCACCTTGTTTTCAAATGTGCAGAAATCCACAAATTTCCATCTGTGTGTGCCCATCCCCCTCCCCTCTCTACCAGCCCCCATGGGGCTCTAGGCGACCCTTTCAGACCCAGACTCTGCAGCCACCAAAGAAAGGGCCTTGTCTCCCCGGGCTTTGCACCCACAAGCTACTGGCATGGCCAGATGGTTGGGCACCTCCATGACACTCCTTCCTAAGTCTGAAGTTTGGAGACCTCCACAGTAGGAGAGAGACGACGGATTCCCAGGGGTTAAAACAGCCTCCCCACCCAACTTGGCTCCCACTGAGCAGCAGAGGTCTTTGCTGCTTGGTGCCCTGAGGCCCAGATTCCAACAACCATCCAGTAAAGAGAAACCGCAAAAGGACACAACACAAACTTCAAAACCAGATTTTCACCTAGACAACAATTTCCCCAACACCGCCTGTCTGGTTGTCTAGTCCCTAGCCAACCGTCTGCCCCGGGATGAGATTTCCACAGCCTGGTGCCGAAAAATACAAGGATCCGTTGAGAGACCACTCCCACCATGGGCCGTGGATGGAGCCCAGCCCCCTTGCTATTATTATCAGATGGAAACTCTGGTGGTGCAGCGGGCTAGGTGTCCGGCTGCTAACGGAAAAGTCAGCAGTTCGGAACCACCGGCGGCTCTGGGGGAGAACGAGCAGGCTTTCTTCTCCCATAAACAGTTACAGTCTCGGACACCCACAAAGGGCAGTCCTACCCTGTCCTATAGGGTCACTGTGGGTTGGAATCGACTCAGTGGCAATGAGTTTGGTGTTGGTTTCAATGAGCCAACGAGAGCCAAATCACCAGTGCGTGGAACTGGATGTGAACAGCCCAGTGGGAAATGATATTAGGTAAATCTTACTGGGGAGGGTGAGAAGGGAGAGGTTTTAGACACCATTTTATGGTGAAGCGGAAGGTATTGCTTGCAGCTGGGCTCTGCTGCTTGCACCTGGGCTCTGTGACCGCCTTAAACCTCTCTGTTCTCGTCTGCACAACGGAGGACAGAATGTTACGCCGTCAACGCATTGTCAGGCGTCATAAAGATCTCATAGGGCGAGTCTCTCCAGGAAGGTGCCTTGTCAGTACCGATTTCCTTCCCCAAAGCCTCCATCTTGGTGAATTATGCTTCTTTATAAAGTGACCAGCACCTGGGAAGATATAAAAACCAAAGTCACAGCCCTCGAGCCGATTCCGACTCCTAGTGGCCCTCTAGGTCAGGGCCGAACTGCCCCCGTGGGGTTCCAAGACCGTCCCTCTTCACGGGGGTGGAAAGCCTCGTCTCCCTCTCCCTCGTTAGATATAAGGGGTGTGAAATAAACATGCAAGATGCACCCGTGCCATCTCTATCTGGCTTTGTGTTTCTAAGCTGCTGGTGTAAATAATTTACAGTGTTAACAAAAAATGAGCTACCACATAGTCTTCATTCTAAAATGAGGGCTCATCCTCCTGAGGGACTGCTGTGCAGAGGGGGCGGGGCGGGGCGTTAGGATTTAGGCAAGCATCTTTTGGGGAGTTATTAATCTGGTCGGATAGGAATTTTAATAATTAAGTGGCGCGACTGCAATGTAAGTGATATTTTATGACGCTTAAATGAAATGTACACTTAGGAGCTTAATTTGAAACATTGCCTACTTGGTTATTCTATTTTTCATAATTGCCTAAGGTTTGGCCGCCGTTTTCCCTTCCTGCATCTCATTATCTGCCTACATAGTTAGCCTTTGGCTTTATTTATAGGACCGTTACTTCTTATGGTTTGTTTTTGAGGAAATTGATAGGCCAACTCTACAGGACGAAACCCGCGAAGCCGCTTCGAAAGTTCCTGATGCCTCTCGAATGAACTATCCCTAGCGCATGAGGAGGAAGGCTCTCAAACATAACTGCATTCCAGACAAGCCCTCCCTCAGGTTGGTTTGACAGCGTTGGAGTTTCCTTTGTCATTCTGAGAATCAATACCAAACACAGCTCGACGCCAGACTTAGCTGCTCCGCCGCAGACAAAATAAAAGGCGGAAAGCTCCTGAATCACCAGCTGTCGATTTGCTGAAGATCAGATTGCTTAATGCAATAATTTCTGCTCCCTCCAAACATTACTCAGCCTCCACGATCTCTCGTTAAGGCCCAGATGCACACACATTCTGGCTGCGAATTCCCAGCACAAAGGCCTGGGACAGCTGGCAGTTATCACTGTAGTTGATCAAAGTAGACAGGACGGGTGATGAGCCTCTGCTATCACCGTCATCATCGTCATCAATCATGGCTGCCCTCCCATACGAGGCTAAAAGACGCACCCTGGCTACCTAAAAGGCGCAGAATCGCCAGTTAGGTCCCAACGTTGCCTCCTTGCCCCTCCCACCTTCCCAGCAGTCCCCCACCATCTTATCCTGGAATGAAGGTGTCTTGAGGGCAGGCCTTGAACTTTCATTTATTTCCCTTCGGTTACCCTGCTCCACTCTGCCCCTCGTTCACTTCCTACGTTGGCTCTGAAAGCCGGGGGAGCCCATCTTCCTTGCATTTTCGCTTCCCCATGGGTTTGGCCAGAGGTAGGGAGGGTTCAGGACACTGATTTCGGGAGACGGGAAAGGAAGTGGCTTTCCCTTTCCACCCCTTCCCTGCTTGGTCTCTGCAGGTCTGGCTGAACTACAACCTCACACAACTGGTTCCAACCAGCTGGTGCTCGGTGGCAGGTGGTCCTGCCCACCAGGATGCCCCGCATCAAGCCCACCCCTTGCATGTCTCCAGGTCTCATTGAGCTCCGTGAAGCCCATTTCCTTCCCCTGCCCCTTCAGATGTAGGGGTGCCAACCACTTCCTCCCTCCCGTTAGCACCTTCACTTAGCCCACCAAAGCTGTGTCTTGTAGCTTGTCCCTGCTCCAAGCCTCATGCATGAGTCATCTAAGTTTGAGTTTATTTCTTGCTCGGCTTCTGATCGATACAGTGGGAATTCAACATACATGTGTGCATTTGTTTAACGTATGTTGTTGTTGGGTGCTGCCAAGTCAGGTTCGATTCACAGACACCCTCTGGACGACAGAGTGAAATAGTTCCTGGGTGGACACGTGATCAGGAGGGACCAGTTCCTGGAGAAGGACATCGGGCATCAGGTTTACTGTGTTAAGTGACACTAAATAGAGACCAAGGGCTCAGGTAGGAAGCAAATGTGTTGAGAATGATGATGGCAACCCATGTACAAATGTGCTTGACTCAGTGGATGGATGGATGGATGGATGGATGGATGGATGGATGGATGGATGGATGGATGGATGGATAGATGGGTGGATGGATGGGTGGATGGATGGATTGTGATAAGAGTCGCACGAGACCCCAATAAAATGATTTTCTTTTTTAAAAAAGAGAAGAAAAGAAATAAAGAAAGCTTCCAGACAGCTCGGCCACGGAGAATGCAGTTAGTCTGGGGCTCACTTTTCCTGTTGTCCGTGCATGTTGTGGTAAGGTGCCACCACGTCCCTCAGGCTTCTAGCCACCCTAGGTGTGTGCGACGGTGCAGAGCCCTGCCCGGTCTGGCACCTCCTTCCCAAGCGATGTTCTCTTTGAGCCCATGGTTGTAGCCACTGTCCCACCCCACCTCCTCGAGGGCCCTGAAGCCCGGCCGACCTGAGGGCAAGATAAGTGAGCGTGCTCAGTGCTTGGAGGGAACTTGGTTGAGTCCAACCACAAGCCATTCTGAGCTCGCGGGTTTCGTGCACCTTCAGTCTCATGATGGGCCGGGCATGGTGGTCCTCAAAAGAAGAAGGGCAGGCCTGCCTTGAAACCTGCTCCCACTGCCTCGGGCTCAGAGACTGAGGGCAAGTCACACTCACCACGCAGCCCTGTCCTCATCCGAAAAGTGGCTCCGCGCGAAAGGGAAGTCATGGAAATCAACCGTGAACAAAGGAGACTGGAGAAGAATCAGTGCATTTGAACTACGGTGTTGGCGAAGACTATTGAACGTACCAGGGACTGCCGGGAGAACAGAGCAAATCCTTCTGGTAGGGAAGACAGCCAGAATGCTTCCTCTTGTGTCCTTTGCCCTGCTTTCAGGAGAAACGTGCTCCTGGAGAAGGACATCACGCTTGGTGATGTAGAAAACCAGAAACCACCCACACTCGCTGCTGTAGAGCCGCTGCCGACTCAGCAACCCTTCAGGACAGGGTAGCAGGGGCCCTGTCCGGTTCCAAGGCTGTCATTCTTTAGGAAGTAGAAAGTCCCGTCTTCCTCCGGGGGAGCGGCTGGTGGTTTCAAACGGCTGACCTTGCAGTTAGAAGCCCAACGTGTAACCACTAGGCCTCCAGGGCTCCTTTTGTGGTCAAGTGGGGACACAGGGAAACAGAGGAAGACCTTGTAGGACAGCCGTGCTCAACCGCCCTCATGCCGCGACCCTTTCATACAGTTCCTCATGTGGTGGTGAGCCTCCAAACATAACATGATTTTCGTTGCTACTTCATCACTGTCATTTTGCTACTGTGATGAATCGGGCGACCCCTGTGAAAGGGTTGTTCGACGCCCCCCCCCCCAAGGGGTCGCGACCCACATGTTGAGAACCGCTGCTCTAGCGTCTAGGAGATGGACTGGCACGGGCTCAAACAGAACAATCCTGAGGCTAGTGCAGGCCTGGGCCGTGTGTCTTTCTGTTGGACACAGTACCTCACACTAGCCACGCGGCGATCATCCTGCAGGCCCTGATGGAGCGAACGTTTGTGGGGCTCAGGATGCGTGCTAACCTGCAGTCTTCCTGGATGCCTGGAACAAGGGCACAGGTACCCAGGGTCGTTCTAGAGCGCTGTCTTGTTTCGTGTCTGGCAACCTTATTTGGCTCTGCGACCCACTGGGTCCCCACAATGAGGGGGTCAGCCTGCGCTGCAGTTTGTTTGAAACTTGTTCATCTGGGGGGAGGAAAAGCTTGTGGCCGATGAAGGGGTCTGTCGAGTTGCCTGGAGGCATCTTTTGGCGCCACATGGGTGCTACAAAGGTGCCTGAAGTGGGTTGAGGTAACTGAATTTCCTTTCCTTCTGCCCAAACTCTTAAAGCAACGCCACCTCCCTCCCCAGCCCCCAGGGTATTAAGTGCAGATGCTTCCTCCAGGCTGGGCTGGGTTGGGCTGCACCCTGACTTGTGTGGGGTTAGGTGGGGCCGGACAAGCAGATGATGCTGAAATCAAGTCTGTGTGGGCAAGTGCCTGCTTTTGGTTTCTAAGTCGTGGGCAGTGGTGACACGGTGGGGGTGGGCGTCCAGTGACTGGACTCTGGCCATGCTTGCTGTAAGAGCGAGGGCCAGGTTGGAAACTGCAGCCCACGCTCCTCTACTCCGCCGTCCTTCTTGCCAGTCTTCTCAAGATTCCTGGGCACGGGGATCTAGTCATTCACGAGACACCCCATAGAGCATCCGCATAGGGACAGGCCTCTTGGGAGGAGAGGCTGGCCCCTGCCCTGCTAATCCTCCAGGCTGTCGTCCATTTTCCCGGAAGTTCTACCTCTCAGCCTGGTCTTCCCTCCACCACCTCGAGCCTGGCCTACCTCTGCCTCTTGTGTGGTCAAGGCTCCGGCCAAACCAGACTCTGCCCTGCTCTCTGAGCACTCCACAGAGCCCCGTCCGGCCCCAACGGGATGGTCGATGTCCAAGGTCCACTGTCATGGACAAGTTGGCCCAGCCTTCGAACATCATCAGATATACCAGACCTGTCACTCTCTCTGGGGGGTATCTAACCACGTCATGCAAAGGGCAGCAGGCGATTGTCCTCCCCTGCCCTCTCACAAGACAGCTCTGCCAGCAGCCCCCTGGGGCAGACAGGCCTGATGCTCAAGAGGAAGGCTGTCCATTGACCTCCAGTACCCATTACTTGGGTACCACCATGTAGCGTACACTATATTCAGTAGACCAAGTCCATTTATTTCACCGTGCTCCGCACATGCAGGGTCTCTGTGTTTCAGCCCGGGCCCCGGTTTCCCGTGGCTTCCCCAACATCTGGAACCAGGATGCGAGGAGCCGGGTGAGGCCTGGAGCCAGCATTAAGCCATCAGCGTGCTCTGAACCTGATAAAATCCTGACAGTCCCAGAAGCCAAGCTGGACTGGGGCGTGAGATCATCAGATGCCTGAGATACTTGAATCAACTTGTTCACAGCTATTCCCAGTCATGTTTTTCATAATTCATGATTCACATGAGATTTTTAACAACAAAAACATTCAGATTACATTTTTATAGGAGATGTTTTTCACTCTTCATACAAGCGTTATCAACCGTTTCGATCACAAAAAAAACTTTGCCCACCTCCGTAATTATTTAAGGACTTTTTTTTTTCTTCCCTCACTTGTTTTTTCTACTTAGTTTGATTTGGAGATAGGGACTCTGGGTATTGGAAGGTGGCATTAAATTCTGGCTTCTCAGGTGACTCAGGCAATTTGATGATCCAATTTGCCTTCACTTGTAGTCCAGAGCCTCACGTATTATTAAAACTGTGTGGTTGTCGTTAGGCCACATCAAATTGTGACTCTGTGTACACACAGAATGCAACACTGCCCGGTCCTGCCCCATCCTCACAGTGCTGGTATGTGTGAGTTCATTGCTCCAGCCGCTGCGTCGACCCATCTGGTTGGGGGCCTTCCTGTTTTGCGCTGCCCCTCCACCACGGGCTGTTCTCTCCTGAGAACAGGTCCAAAGGACCAGAGCGATGCAGCAACACGTAATCTGTCTCCTCGAGAGCCTTCCTCTTTATTTATTCATTTATTTTCTCTAAGTAGGGTGTCCGCTCCAGACTGGTCCTTCGTGAGATGAAGTCTCACCCTCTCCTCTTCGAAGACGTATTTGGACCGTACTTCTTCCCAGAGGGATTGGCTCATTCCCTGGGACGTCCGTCGCGTGTTCAATACTCTTGGCCGACACCGTAGGCATCACCCTCTGGTCTTCCGCATTCGTGGTCCAGGGACCACACGCGCGGGAGGGGATCGAAAAGACCACGGTGGAGTCAAGGTGGCATCACTCCTCAACTTGACATGTTCACGTTCAATGAACACGCATTTAACAGAGGCCTTTGGTAACAGATTCCCCCAATAAACGCATCGTTTGATTTTTCTAAATCTTGGGAAAAAATATTCCATCAATACCCTCAAGTCAGCTTCCCTCTTTTCTGCTGAAAGAATACGGAAAACACGAGGCCATTCCATTTGGTTTACATCGATGATTTCTTTCTACAACCGTAAAGGAAGTATCGTGGTTTGGCTAGGAGCCCCACCTTTTGACTATGGAGTGACGTCCCCACTCCCCAGTAAGGGTGAGAGAGTCCACTGCCGTCACCATCATTCTTGCCCTTTTAAAAACTCTCACCGATGCCTCATGCCTCTGCTGTCCGAGCTGCTGCCTGGAGGGCGAGCCGTGTGCCCGGTGCCTTCACGAAGCAGAAGGGGGAGGGAGGAGGGATCTTAAAGGCCAGAGGAATGCACTGGATATCCCTATTTTTGTTTCAATCCAAGGAGGAAATGGGGAAGAATGACAAGATTTTGTTCCTCTTTTTGCCCCAGAAATGTCCCCAAGCACAGACATTCTGACGACGATCCCGGTGGGAGTCACTTTGGAACAAGCTGATTTTCACTTGCTTCCTCTGCGCTGCGAGATCAAGGGGGCAGCTTCACTCTTTGGTGGTGATGCTCCTGGCTCTAATCAGCCTTCTGGAAACACACACACACACACACACACACACAAAAAACAACAAAACAAAATTTAAAAAAAACACCTGGCAAATGATCACGGGGAAGGCCCGATCCACTCTGTTAAGACTGACAATCTCTCACTGCCCACTGCCAGGCATACAGGTGGCTGGCAGTGCTCCCCTCTGCTTCTCTTTCCAGGGATCTCCTCCTCTTTCCAGCCATGCTCCTCCCTGGGGACACGGCTGGTCAATGTTGCTGTTAGAGGCTTCTGCTCTAGGCACGAACTTTCTGGTTCCACAGATTTGCTTATTCTGGACATTTCAAAGAGAGGGAATAGAGAGAGTGTGTGTGGAGCCCTGCTGGCTCAGTGGGGGGTCGACACTGGACTGCTTACATCAAGGTCAGTGGTTTGAAACCACCAAGCTGCTCCTCGTGAGAAAACTGAGGCTTTTGAGCCCCATAAAGAGTGACCGTCTCAGAAGCCCACAGGAGCATCAGTTCTACCCTGTCCTCGAGGGTCCTTGTGAGTCGAAATCAACTCCATGGCAGTGCCTTTGTTTTGTGGTTGATAGAGTACTCTCGCTTGGAATAAGGTTAGCGGTTCAAACCCACTAGCCCATCTTTGGTGGCGGCTTCTTCCACTGAGCAGAGTGTTCTTAAGGTTCGACTTTGTTATAACTTGGTTCAGCACTCCACTCCTCCCACTTCCCCCCTTTAAAAAATCATTTTATTGGGGCCTCACACAGCTCTAACCACAATCCATTCATGAATCCATTGTGTCAAGCACATTTGTACATTTGTTGCCCTCATCATTGTCAAAACATTTTCTTTCTACTCTTGGTATCAGCTCATTTTCTCCCTCCCTTCCCTCACAAACCCTTGATCATTTATAAATTATTATTTCTTCATATCTTACACTGACCGCTGTCTCCCTTCACCCACGTTTCTGTTTGTCCATCCCCCTGGGAGGGGGTGATACATCGATCACTGTGATTGTTTTCCCCTCTCTCCTCTCACCTTTCCTTACCTTCTTGGTATCACTACTCTCATTAGTGCTCCTGAGGGTTTGATCTGTCCTGGATTCCTGTGTTTCCAGCTGTTATCTGTACCAATCGATTTACGTGCTCAGGCCTAGCCAGATTTGTAAGGTAGAATTGGGATCATGATAGTGGGGGAGGGGAACATTAAAGAACTAGAGGAAAGTAGTATGTTTCATTGGTGCTATACTGCACCCTGACTGGCTTGTCTCTTCCTTGTGACCCTTCTGTACCTGATCCACTGACTCCCTTTTTGTGGCGGAGTAATATTCCACTTTGTGGCTGTACGGCACTTGAGGTGGGTTGTTTCCACGCCCCCACTCATGAATAATGCTGCGAAGGCCACTTTGTACAACCTTTTCTGTACAAACATGCTCTCATTTCTCGTGGGTGTATCACCAGGAGTGAAATTGCTGGGTCACATGGTAACTCTATGCTCGGCCTTTCGCAAAAGGTTACCATACTACGTTCCTGCCTGCAGCCTGGCCCCCGTGTTTCAGGAATGGGCTTTCCTGTGGGGTCTTTCTGAGATGTGCAGACTCCACCTCCATCATCACCTCTTACCCTACTACCCATGATCTTTGCCTTCCTAATCCTTAAGGGCTACAATGGTACCTCTCCTAAGAAGCCCTCCCTGACTAGCCCGGTCCCAAATCCAGTCCACCCCACTGCCACCCACGCCAGCCCTCCTCACGTCAACCCTACATGGGGCTTCTGAGACTGTAAATCTTTCTAGGAACAAACAGCGTCATTTCTCTCCCATGGAATCGTTGGTGAGTCTGAATCATCAACTTGGCAGGTAGCAGCCGAATACCTAATCCAGAGCACCACCATGGCTCCTCCCCCAGGGTCCCCCCCCCCCCGCTGCCCCTCCTCTGGCTTTCAAGCATACTTGTGGGCAGTACAAGGAAGGGTCCTGAGTCTGGTCCCCTTGTGTGCTCCCAGGGCCACCTGTGGCGTCCAGCAGCAAGAGGGAAGTCTCTGGAAAATGTTTGTTGGATTTCCACGTTGATTAGGCATGAATAGGGAGTCATGGCGGTGCTGTGGGTTACATGTTGGGCTACTCACTGCAAGGTCAGCAGTTTGAAATCACCAGCCACTCTGTGGGAGAAAGATGAGGCTTTCTATTCTGATAATGAGTTACAGTCTTGGAAACTCACAGGGGCAGTTCTACCCTGTCCCATAGGGTCGATAGGAGAAGCGACTTGATGGGGGGGTGGAGTGGGAGGGAGTGTCGGTCTCAAAGGACAACTGGGCAGAGACAAGGTCTTACTCACAGAGTGCCTTGCCCCAGACAGTCAGTTATCTTGGACACAGTCACACTTGTCAGCATGCTCTCTTGTGACTCAATGGGACAGATGGAAGCTCGCCTGAGGGTTTCTGAGAGCGCACATCTTCATGGAGCACACTTCTCAGTGCACTCTCTACAGGAGTGTCATCTTTCTCCGCTCCTCAGAGGGGCTTGCATGGCTGACCTTGCGGTCAGCACCCCAACACTTCACCCACCATCCCACCACGAAGTCTATCAATAAATAAATGCAAACTTTACTTACCACCATTGAGTGGATACCGACTCATAGTGACCCTATAGGACAGAGTAGAACTGCCCCTGTGGGTTTCTGAGACTTTAACTCTTTTTTTTTAAATCGTTTTATTAGGGGCTCATACAACTCTTATCACGATCCATACATACATCAATTGTGTAAATCACATCTGTACATTCATTGCCTTCATCATTCTCAAAGCATTTGCTCTCCACTTAAGCCCCTGGCATCAGGTCCTCCCTCATTTGCCTGCCCCCTCCCCGCTCCCCACTCCCACATGAGCCCTTGATAATTTATAAATTATTATTTTGTCATATCTTGCCCTGTCTGACGTCTCCCTTCACCCACTTTTCTGTTGTCCGTCCCCCGGGGAGGAGGTTACATGTAGATGCTTGTGATCGGTTCCCTCTTTCCAACCCACTCTCCCTCTACCCTCCCAGTATCGCCACTCACACCACTGGTCCTGAAGGTATCATCCGCCCTAGATTCTCTATGTTTCCAGTTCTTATCTGCACAAGTGTACATCCTCTGGTCTAGCCACACTTGCAAGGTAGAATTCCGATCATGATAGTTGGGGGGAGGAAGCATTTAGGATCTAGAGGAAAGTTGTATGTTTCATCGTTGCTACATCTCACCTTGACTGGCTGGTTAGTCTCCTCCCCTAGACTCCTCTGCAAGGAGATCTCCAGAGGCCGACAAATGGGTGTTGGGTCTCCACTCTGCACTCCCTCCCTCATTCACTATGGTAAGATTTTTTTGTTCTGATGATGCCTTATATCTGATCCCTTTGGCACCTCGTGATCACACAGGCTGGTGTGCTTCTTCCATGTGGGCTTTGTTGCTTCTGAACTAGATGACCGCTTGTTTACCCTCAAGCTTTTAAGACCCCAGATGCTATATCTTTTGATAACCGGGCACCATCAGCTTTCTTCACCACATTTGCTTATTCACCCGCTTTGTCTTCAGGGGTTGTGTCAGGAAGGTGAGCATCATAGAATGCCAATTTAATAGAAGAAAGTATTCTTGCATTGAGGGAGTACTTGAGTGGAGGCCCAATGTCCTTCTGCTACCTTAATACGAAATCTATAAATATGCACATAGACCTATTTCCCCATCTTCATATATAAATATATTTGCATGTGTACATGTCTTCATCTAGACCTCTATAAATGCCCTTTGCCTACCAGCTCTTTCCTTTATTTCCCTTGACTTTCCTCCTATCCCACTATCATGCTCAGTCCCCCCCTGGATTTCAGCAATTCCCCTTGGTTACATTACCCTTGATCATGCCCTACCAGGTCTCCCACATCCACCTCATCACCAATTTGGATCACTTGTTGTTCCCTTGTCCCTGGGTTTGTTAACACCACTTCCTTTCCCCCCACCACCCCCTCTCCCATGTCCCCCCAGAACTGTCGGTCCCATTGTTTTCTCCTCCAGATTGTTCATCCAGCCTATCTTATTTAGACAGACCTGCGGAGATAATGACATGCACAAAAACAAGACAGAGCAAAACCAAGCAACAAGACTTTAACTCTTTATAGGAGTCAAAACCCGTGTCTTCCTCCTTCAGCATGGCTGGTGGTTTAAAACGACCAACCTCGTGCTTAGCAGCCCGGCGACGCAGAAACCCCCACACCACCCGGGGCTCCACCGTGCATTCTGGAGTCACCAAACCGAGAGATCTCAGATAGATCAACGCGTTCTAAGTGTGGTCTTTGGACCAGTAGGAGCGCCTCACAGGTTGCTGGCTAGACACACAGGCGCTTGCTCGGGCCCCACCCAGACCTGCTGAATTAGAATCTTCAGGGCAGCCAGGTTCCTGTGTGTTTTGCAAGTACCTTCGATGCTGGAGACAGGGTTGTCTGCAGCCCCCTGAGCGGCTGGCCCCCAGGCTTCTGCCCACTTCCTTCCAATCCATCTCCTAGGACACTACCCCAAACGCTCTTTGCAAATGAGAGATTTTTCTAAAGTTCCTTTCCACCCATGGGTGCCAGCTGTCTGCTCCACAGCATTCCCAATCGGTTTGAGATCCCACCCATCTGATTCTCAGCAAACAGAACTGAGCTGGGGAAATGGTTACTGAGAAGGGCCTCTTGGAATCCTGGCCAGCAGGGTAAGCGTGGGGTATGGGGAAACTCCCAGGGGGAGAGGCTGAGGAGTCCGGGGTGGGGTGAGTGTGGGGCGACTGCTGTTCCTCTTCTGTCTGCTAGAGCTCTCTGGCTGGGAGGCAAGTTTGGTCTCATGCAGGTATTTAGAGATAAACTGTAAACATTCCTGGTCTCTTCCTGATAGTACGACCAGAGCGGAGGCCACAAGTGCATAATCACCCTGCACGTGTCCCGTGAAAAGCAGCAGCTTTATCAGGCAGGTATGCACCACATAATGTCCGTTGGGTCTTGGAGGAGGGGCTTGCCTGAAAGGGCACTTGGAAGTGGGCAGGCGTGGAGTGGACCGGGAAGGGGCGGGGGTGGCCACTACAGCTCCTGCCTACAGTTGCCATGGGTCCTGCCCATTTGCCTGTGGGATGGCGCCTGCCAGGAGAGGCGGGGCTGAGGACTTGAGGTTCCCAATGATGACCACGAGGAGAGCCAGAGCGCCTTGTAAGGGGCTTCCTCCGACGGCTTCGTATGCGTGTCAGATACATGCAAGTCTATGCATTCTATAGGATCCGGTGTTTGCAAAACATTCGAATGCCATCGCGTCCTATTCCGCAGAGCCTACCATGGGCCCTTCTGTTCTTCCAAACCAAACTCACTTGCTGCGTAACCACCGCACCGACCTAGTCCGCAGATCAGTCGGAAGAAACCAAGAGAGACTCGTGCCCCGCTCAGAGGCGAGGGGGCATGATCAGAAACCCATGCACTTGGCCCCCAAGGCTCTTCGTGCTCGGGCCAAGAGGGTTGCCTCAGGAGATAGGCAGGGCCACCATTTGCCATCTGTCAGTCAAGACTGACTCTAAGGATGAGCAGTGGCCCCGGAGAACGCAGCTCCACGCGACACCCAGATTCGCAGGAGATAGAAATAGAGACAGAGGGGGAGCGGCCACCATACTTCGCTCACAGGAGATGCAACACATTTTCATCGTTGAAATTTACATAGTTCTTTATTCATGAAATTATGAACAGCTGCTATTTTGCTGCATCCCCAAGAAGAGTTGAAAAGGCAGCAGAGAAAAGAACAGACACGTTAGGCCAACTCCATCTGTCCCTCATGTCTAACACTTTCTTTCCCGAGATCGCAGACAGTGGGGTCACCAGATGCCACGGCTGGCTTGGGAAGGACACGGAGATCAGTAGGACTTGACGCCAGGGTGGATGAGCCCGTCTTCCCTCCTTCGGAAAATTACCAACACCTGCCCACTCCGGCTCACGCCGTGGCTCTCTCGAGAACGCCAGCCTCTTCCCAACAGAATGCTGGTGGCAGCGGCGTCTTGCAAGGCACATGGAGTGTCACACGGTCTGTGGCAGCATCCACTCACTCGCCCCGGCGTCCTCCCCCCAGCCGTGGAAGGGAGCACTCCGGTGTCTGAAAGCTGGGGCTTCCCACTCCCACAGAGAGTGACAC
Organism: Tenrec ecaudatus; assembly: GCF_050624435.1. NCBI lineage: Eukaryota > Metazoa > Chordata > Mammalia > Afrosoricida > Tenrecidae > Tenrec > Tenrec ecaudatus. The sequence goes on from NC_134541.1 coordinate 129,119,645, forward strand.
TCTCAGAAACCCCGAGGGGCGGTTCTACCCCATCTGTAGGGGTGCTGTGAGTCGGCATGGATTTGACGGCTGTGAATTTGGCCTTGTACAGCCTCCGAAGTTCACGCTGTTCCACCACGGCACTCTAGGCTTATTGGCGGCTGCAGGAAGTTCATGAGAAAACAAAGAAAGAAAGAAATCGAGAGAGAATGGAGTTGTTTCCATGAACCCTGGAATGTCCGTGACTGTAAGACAGAGGCGAGGAGGTCTGGTGGTGTGGTGATGTGTCGGGCAAAGAAGCATAAGGTCAGAGGTTCAAACCATCCCTTGTAGGAGAAAGAGGGGGCTGCCTCCTCCCGTAAAGAGTAACAACCGTAAACAACCTCAGGGGTAGGTCCACATGGTCCCAGAGGGCAGACCTCTAGGACTTGGCTCAAGGTCAGGGAATTGAGTCCTTGCCTCATCGCAGGGAACACTGCCTGTCAGAAGCGCCGCAGCTCCCACAGAACCCTGCCCCGTGAGCGCATCTTGAGGTCACTGAGCGTCTCCCGCTCTCCCCAGCCCCACCCACTGCACCCCCTGCCCGGGCAAGTTGCCCCCAGCCCTCCACTCCAGAGGCTGCAGTCAGCTTCTTACCACCACTGAGCCCAGAGCAGGGTAGAGGCAACCCCAACCCATCTTTTCCAACAAAGAATTAGGGATAGGCCCAGCCAGTTTAAAAGGCACCCAGGCAACCCAGGAGCCTCAATGGTGTAGTGGCTACACAGGGGGCTATCAACCACAAGGTCAGCAGTTCAAAACCACCAGCGGTTCCTTGGGAGAAGAAAACGAAGCTTTCTTTTCCTCGCCCAGTGTCCCAGTCTGGGAAACCTGCAGGGGCAGTTCTACCCTGTCTTGTGGGGTCAGGGACACTCTCAGGTGGAATTGACTGGCTGACAAGTGAGTGAGGAGGCCATCCAAGAACTCCAGGGGGCTGTGGGAGCCCTGCCGCCATTGTGCACACTGGTTAACGGGGCAGGATGGGTTTTTCTGGTTTTCCAGAGAGCCTTCAGCTTCGCCACACCGGAGGCTGAAATGAAAGCCAGGAGGAGCATGTGCTGGAAGATGTTGTAAGGTAGACCAGTGACCCTGCTTCTTTGCCAGTGCAGGTGCTCTGCCACCGTGGCCGGCTGTCAGAGCACCAGGATGGTGACAAGAGGGTGCCCTCTTATCTCCTTGCAGTGGCGTGTGCCCCAGGCCTTTTATTTTTAAAGTAACAGGCAAGAAAGTGAGGGTGATCTGAGAAGCCCCCCATTCCCTCAGTGGCCCATCAGGGACCCTTAGGAACTCCAAATGTATGATGCTGCTGGTAGACAAAAAGGAGTGGGAGAGGGAGAGGGGGAAAATGAGGAGCTGATATCAAGGGCCCAAGTAGAAAGAACATGCTTTGAAACTGATGATAGCAACATATGTACGAGTGTGCTTGACACACTGGATGAATATATGGATTGTAATGAGAACTGTAAGAGCCCCCAATAAAAGCATTTAATAAAAAATAAAGGAGTAGTAATCTTCTATGTCACTTTTGGGACTTTGATAGCTATCGATGCAAAGACGGAAAACCACTACTATTTTGTCTCACTGGCAGGCTCCGATGGAGCGCCAATTAGGTTGGGTAGGATGGGCTACCCTCTGGTAAGGAGCTAGCCAGCACCCAGGCAGCACCCATTGGGCAAGAAAGGAAGGGGGGACAAGCTCTTAGAGGTAGACTTTCAATAGAGTCGATCGATCCTCATGGAGGGTCTCCTGGGAGAGAGTTGAGGCTTTCTACTCCTGCAATGACCGTCTCAGGAGCTCACAGGAGCAGTTAATTGGCTGCATGCTGGTGCATTGTCTGTCGTCTTCAGGGAGCCCTGGGGGTGGTTTGGGAACTGGGGGTTTAACGACCAGGTCAGTGGTAGGAACCCAAGGGGGGAAGTTCAAGGCTCTCTGTTCCTGTCTTGGAAACCCTAGGGAGCAGTACGACTCTGTCCCACAAAGATTCAAAGAGTTGGACCTCACTGGGCGACCATGAATTTTTCGTTTCTGAGGGTCTTCAGGAGAACAACAGGCCACGGGGCAGTGTGGAGGGCCTGGAGCTGGCTGCATCTCCCACCGGTCAGTCATGTGGTCTGGGCTCTCGTAGTCTCTGATGGAAAAGGAGATGATGGTCCCAAGGTTCTCCTCCAAAGCTCAATTGTGTCGATGTGTCTGAAAGCACTTTGGAATCTGCACATCTGGGTCCGGCTCAGAGCGTTCTCACAAGCAGGGCACCACGGATTGATTTCCTCCTTCCCCTTGCACTGGGACTGGGTGGCATCCTTCGACAGGCATCACGGCGGGGCGGGGGGGGGGGGTCGCCAGCAGTCCCTGGCCTCTCCCAGGTCATCAGTGAACAGTTAGGACACCAAAGAGACCCCAGTCAGACAACACAAGGCCAGCCCCGGGTCTGCACCTGCAAGGGGCCAAGGTTCTCCTCCCTCCGTGCTGGCTGGTCCTGGAATAGAAGGCTGGCTCTGGGGCACAGCACCCACCACACCTGCTCTGTGGCCATGTGCCCATACGCTTGGCAACACCATCTGGCTTGCCACCGTCTGCTTGGAGGGTATTTGAAAGCCCACCTGATCTCTGCTCAGAAGACATCCAAATCGCCAAATCCATCCAAGCAAATGGTGTTCTTGCCTCCTCCATCCCGAACATAACTCCTTACAAAGCTGACAGGTTCCTTCAGAGTCACTTGTAGGAGTCAGCCCGGTGCCACGTTGCAGGCAGAAGTAAGGAATCCGTTAGGGCTCCGCTTGCCAGCCTGGTGGTAGTCTCAGTTGCTGAGGTTCTGAGGGCTTTTCAAGAATCGTCAGGATGTGCAGGAAGGGTGTTGGCATTCTTACCTGCACTGCCAGACCTGGAGTGAGGAGCTGGGCCCCAGTGACCAGGACCCCATGGACCATAGACACCATGCACACGTCTTCAGGGCAGAAGAGGCATGTTTCTGTTTGGCCTTTGAGGGTAGCGGAGGAGGATCCTGGAAGAGTCACGATCCCTGGGGTGTGGGCGCTGAAAGACTCATTCTCTCTCTCTGCTGCTGGTACCAGGGTCTGAGTGGGGCCTGATCCATATACTCTGCGGCAAGGCAAATGGGCCCGGGAGAGAGAGGAGGGAAGGGCGGGGGCAAAAGAGGGGTGAGCCTGCTCTGAGCATCTGGGGTGCACAGAGCTGCATGTGCAGCCAGGTGCTGCCCCGAGGCCGGGCAACCCCCACTTCTCTGCCAGAGCCTCCAGTCCCTGGCAGGACCCCGTCCTCGGCGTGGCTGCAGGCCTGCCGACCAGCCCAGCGTTTGCGACAAGCTTTCTCTGTTCTGCTCATTTCTCAAGCTCCCATTCAGATGCTCACAGACGCCCGGCGCATCCGTCCAACGCGAGAAAGATGCAGTCAGTGCAACGCCTGCCATATGCTCACACACATGTTTGCGTTTCCATAAATGCTCAGGGTGGTTTTTATGGTCCTCAGAATGGTGGTGTTTATACTGTTTGGAGGGGCTTTGAATTCAAACGTGCAAACGATTTTTTACAAGATGTGATTCAAGGACAAGCCCCACTTGGGGTCACCTGCCAGCCAGATGGAGAAGGCCCTCGAGGCTGTGAGCCTTGTCGCCCGCCCCCCTGTGACAAAACCCCCCTTTCCCTGAAAGCCTCCTCCTGCCCCCGGCGGAGGTGATGTGAGGACAGGACCGTTTGGTCAGTCAGGTGTGCACCCCTGAGCAAGGAAACATCCAGGTCCTCACCTCCCAGTGGGACCTGATGTGGTGGTGGGACCTGGAGGAGGTCATGTCGCAGGGGAGAGGGCAGAGCTAAGGCTGGACAGGCCACAGGACTTGGCTGGCAGGAGAGGGGTGGGGCCCTGCTGAGCGGCCAGAGCTGGCCGGAGTGGTGGATTGCATGAGGAGGCATAAGAGATCAGATGAGAGGGGGGGTGGTCAGACCAGGCGGGGCGGTCCCACCTCAGCCTCCATTCCCTGCTGATCCTTTAAGTGTCCCAGGAATGTCCCCTGCTGCCAGACTATCTCGTTACATCACTCATAACCTTTAAGCAGGTGTGCTCCTGTTGAAATGGCCTTCGCATTTGCGCACCTGGAAACTCCCTCGTGGTCTTCCCCTAAAACGCACCATTTGCCTGCTCTGGCCAGCCAGCCCCTCCTGCCCTGCCTGCCTGCCTCTGTTCTGCCCCAGCCCAGGCCTGGCTCCCTCGGGCAGTCCACTGGCCTCAGGGTGGGCACACCTTGGCCCTGCCCTCACTGGGGTTGGTGTACCACATGGTGTCTGTCGCCCCTCTCGCCCCGTGCACTTCCAGAGCAGGCTACACAGAGGCCTCAGTCCTGCTTCGCAGCCATTTCAATCCCAGAATAAGATGTGTTCCTACTGTTGGAAACTGCTTACTGGGAATAGTTCTTAGATCCTATGGTAACACCCACAGCAAAATTGTTTTACGGAAGCACTCGACACTGAATTACAGCCTCATTTACATTATTAGTCACCGCGTAGAACACCTTTTCGACTTTTCCTTTAATTACACTCCAGTCACGAAAGAGTTCTTAATAAAGGCTGGCAGATACTAGACACCGCAGTGTGATCGCTAAAACACCCCCCGCCAAAAAAAACCAAAAAAACAACATAAACCCAAATCGGCAGCTCTAAAATCACTGGCCACCAGGAAAACAACCAAATCAAAACAACCCCAAACCCACTCCCACCTAGTTCATCCTGACACGTCGTCTACACACAGTGAGTGACCCTGTAGGACAGGGTAGAACTGCCCCCCTGAGTTTCTGAAACTGTAACTTTTTACATGAGTTGAGGTCTCAGTTGGCCTGTGGGGTAGCAGCCCGATGATTAATCACTACACCCACCGGCAGGGCTCCGTATGGAAAACAGCAGGGTATTCTTAGAGCAGGAGCCAGTGGGGAATCGTATATTGGGCTGCTAACCACAAGGTCAGCAGTTCAAAATCACCAGCTACCCCTCAGGAAAAAGACGAGGTTTCCTACTCCGGATGTGGAAACCACGGGGCTCTTGTTTTGTTTGGTTTTAAAACTCCGTCCTGCAGGGTGGCTGGGATTCAGCATCTATCAGATGGTAGCTGAGTTTGGTTTTGAGTGAATGGTACTCTAGCCAGCCGGGCAACACCCCACGATTCGAAGCATCCTCGTGACTGGCTACCTACTCATGCCGGCTCTGCCCAAGCACGTTCCAAACCAGACTGCCTGTTGTTGAGTCCAGGCCAACTCAGACCGACCCTCTAGGACAGAGACCTCCCTGGGGGTGTCTGAGACTCGCTCTTCACGGGAGGAGAACGAACATATTAGAAGGCTCCAGAAGTCAACCAGTGTAGCGTTTGAGCCTTGTCGACACACTGATACATGTTATGAAAATGTTTTTGTCGTTATAACTGACCAAGAAAAAGCACACTTCTGCCGAAACCCCGCACCCAGATTTTATACACAGACATTTCAGTTCATTATCATCCTCTCTCGGACAGTGTCACCCATTGCTGTCAGCACCCTGGTGGCCCCTAGTGACACCTGCGGGTCTTGGACCACAGGCCTCTCTCCCTAAGCTCCCTGAAGACAGAACCCACCCCATCTGCCCCCACAGGCCTGCTTCCACAGAGAGGAGTGGAGAGCTGGCTCCAGGGACCTGATCAGAGCCGAGGCACGGCTTGGAAGGGCCCACAGCCTGGAAAGTTCCCACCCAGCTGACTCTCTGTCCTGCCCGGAGGGTCCACATGAGAAACAGGGCAGAGAACTCCAAGGTTCTCAGGTCCAGCCCCAGCCCCGCCGGGATCTGCCAGGCCAGCCTTCCCCTCGGAGCACCCCCCCGAGGCCCGTGCTCTTGCTGTCTTCCCCTGAGTGTCTGTGGTCACATGTTCAGAGTCGTCCATGCCAACGTCTCAGGCTTGGTGAATGCTCTGTGGGGGGCGGAGGGGTGTTGATACATTCTGGGGGGAGCCCCAGGCTGTGTACCAGGTATGAGGAGGGTGGGGGTGCGGTCTCGGTTGTTTTAACCAAGCCTCTGTGATATTTGGAAACAGACAACTCCCCTCCTGCCTTTTCCCGAGGGACTGAGTACGTCATCTTGCGCCTCCGTCTCCTTCAGGGGGGATTCATATAGATGTTGCCTATAATTATAGGTCGATAATGATATAATTTATAGTACGTATATCATCATTTGTGAGGGACTGGACAAGCTGGCAGGCTGGAAGGGAGCAACTGTGTCATAAGCTCGTAAAAAGGTAATTATATTTCTTTCTGATCTAGCTTTCGCCTACCCAGTCAGATTGGTGTATTGTGAAACAGGTGATGAGAGGTATGCGGTGGACTCGTTGGGGCTTAATAAACCCGGGGAGCTTGACATTGGAAGCCAAGTGGCCTTCTCTCTGTTTGGGGTCTGGAAGTAGGATCTGACCTGGGGGACCTGGGGGGATGTGGAAATGGACCTCACAGGGCTCTGGTGACCACCAGGAGGGTGCCCCCCCCAAAAGGAGAGAATCTGGCTAGATGACCCAGGGGTCAGATTGGTCAGTGAGCTCCAGTCTCTGCACGCAACCAGAAGGTCCCTCAGCCCCCCTAAGAAAGAGCTGCTTTTGAAAGAGACTCAGAATTGGGCCTGGTCTTTCTCTTTGTCTCCTCTTCCCCGACCCCCTGCCTGGGAATTCTGGGACTGAAGAGGCTCCTCACGTCTTCCAAGGCCGACGGACTCTCCCAGCGTTTAGAACTGCATGGAGTTTGGTTGGGGTTTTGAGCGATGCTTGGGGGAGATTGGGCTTTATCTGCACCGCATCGCCCTTCTCAGTAATAAGCGAAGTTGCAGAAAGCCCTTGGCGCGGGATAGAATAGTGTAATGTAATTACAGTAACGATACTTTGTACTTCTATAGCGCCTTTCATCTGTGGATCTCCAAGTCCTTTATAAACATTAATTAATTCTCATAACTCGGCGATGAGGTAGGTAAGTATCCTCATTCCCATTTTACGGATGAGAAAGCCAAGACACAGGAGGTGAAGTGATTAGCTCAAGGTCACCCAGAGAACCCGCTCCCAGGGTGGTGGAGTCCTGGACCTTCTGATGGGTACACAGGACTTCAAAATCCCACTGCCCACGGGCTAGGCTGACGAGGGACCAAGTGGCCAAGTGGTGTGATGCGTGTCCTGAGAGCCAAGGCGATCCTGGAGCCATTCCAACCGCAGGGGTCTCCGCAGCCTGATCCCTATGAAGGGCCCATGTGGGTAAGTTCAACCTGACCTCAGATCAGTGAAATCCGGATTCAGCCACATTCTTAATGCTCTCCCTTCTGGAATGATGGCCCAGACCCTTTTTGGTCACCCTCTCCAACTCCTGCCCACAATCAATGGCCAAACTCTGCCGTCTATGTGAGGGGCCTGTAATAAAGGTCATGTAAAAATGTCCATTCTCTCTTTTTAAAAATTGTTCATTGGGATTTCATCCATACATCCTATCATTCCATATTTCGGTCATGTCAAGTAGAATGCCCGGTGGCTGCCACAATCCGTTTCCAAGCATTCTTTTTCTACACGGACTCCTGACAACATCTCCCCTTTACCTGCCCCACCCTCATCCCCACACCACTGGACGCCCCTCCCCAAGTCTCTTCGCTTTTAATTCTATTTCCCACAAGCTTTCTGAAGTCCCCTGTGTTTGTTTCTTATTCTGCTTATCTATCACCCATCTAAGCCAGACCAGGGACCAAACCAGGTGCACATTTGGTTTGTTTGTTTTTTCTCACTTTTTAAAAAATGTTTACATCTGTGTATGCCATTAAAAACTCCAAGCCACTTCGAGTTTACTTTCCCTCCTTTCTTTAGCCACTCAGACCATATTGAGCTCCAAGGGGTAAGGGATTTGGTGCATTTTGTGTTTGAACACCTACTACCTGGATGCCCGATTTGGGAAGGCCTGATCGAACCGAAAGGCAGACTTGTGGATGGAAGTGTTAAAAATTAAAAATTCGAGTCTGGTCCAGGCTCTGTCCCTTGTGAGCCTGTCCCTTGGGCAAGTCCCTTTTCCTCTCTGGGCCTTGGTTTCCTGTCTGTGAACGAGAGGGGGATCGACCCGCATTTCCTCGTATTTTCCTAGGGTGACATCCCGTAATCTTTTGCTGTCCACTTGGGGCTCCCCTCCCCATCTATACAGCATCCCCAAACGGTGGCGGTTAGGGGCCGTCGCGTTGGTTCTGACTCAGCCATCCAGTGAATAACCGAAAGAAACACTGCCTGGTTGTGCCCGGTCCTTACCATCATTGCCATGTTTGAGCCTGTTCTTGCAGCCGGTGTGTCAATCTCTCTCCGTGAGTGCCTTTGTTTTTTTATTGACCCTCTCATTTACCAGGAACACTGGCCTTCCCAGGGACTCATCCCTCCTGATGATGTGACCAAAGTGCATGAGACGAAGTCTTGCCACCCTCCCTTCTAAGGAGCATTCTGGTTGTACTTCTTCCCAGACAGATTTGTTCCTTTGGACGGTCCATGGCCTAGTTAGTATTCTTTGGCAACCCCGTTACTTAAGTGCACCCGACCATCCGTCTTCCTTGCTCACTGTCCGGCTTTCTTACACAACGAGTGATTGAAACCAGGGTTTGGACGAGGTGTGCCTTCCTCCTCAAGGCGAGGCCTTTGTCTTTTAAGACTTTCAAGAGGTCTTGAGCAGCAGGTTTGCTCCACGCAATCACGTCCTTTGGTTTCGTGACGGTGGCATCCACGGGCGTTGATTGCAGAACCACGTAAAATGAAGTTGCGGACAGCTCCAGTCCCTCCTCCATGGACCACGGGGTTGCTGGCTGACCCAGTCGGGAGGATTTATGTCGATGCGTCGTTCACACTGAGGGCTTTGGTTTCCAAAGGGCTTCCAGGCCTCTTTACTTTCAGCATGCAACCTGGTGTCGTCTGCGTCTTGCCGGCTGTCAAGGTGCCGACTTCTTCTTCACAGAGTCCCGAGCCTTGGATCGTTTGCTTGGCATCTCGATGAAAGAAGGGTGGTGAAAGGAGACCACCCTATCACACACCTTTTCTGATTTGATTTTTCTATAAGAAAGAGCTTTATGTAAATAGTAATTATATATTAAGAAAACCCCCCAGCCCAGTCCAGATCAAGTCCATAAGTCTGATATTAGCCCCTATGTCTGATACCAATCTATAACTTCCTCTTCAGGCTCATGAAACACATGCACTGATGCCAACTGCAGGAATGATACCAACTGCAGGCCAGTGGGTGGAAAATCTTGTGGATCCAGTGGCGGTGGAAGTCTCTCAGTGCGGGTGTGGGTCTCCACGTGCCTTTTCTGATTTTAAGCCATGCAATCGACCCTGTTTTGTTTGAACAGCTGCCTCTTGGTTCCACGGGAGCCCAATCAATGCAGGGCCCAGGTTACCCATTCTTCACAACGTTATCTGCAGTTTCGGGCATCTACACGGCCAAAGCTTTGTGCAGCCAGCAAGACACAGGACATATCTTTCTGGTAGTCTCTGCTGTCAGACCAGATCCATCTCACATCCGCAAAGAGATTGCTCCTTCTGGGTTCTCTTTCAAATCCAACCTGGATGCCCGGCAGCTTCCTATCAAGGTGCTGCCGCAAGCAGTTTTTGAATGATCTTTAGCCAAAAATGTACTTGCCTGTGATATCAGCGAGATATTTTGGATAGCTTCCTGACTCGGTTGGGCTACTTTTCTTTGGAATGGGCGCCAATATGGCTCTCTCCCAGTCCGCCGATCCCATGGCTAGCTGTCATCCAAAGTACTCGGCGCAGACGAGGGGGCTCTTCCAGCATCGCGTCCACTTGTTGATGCATCTCAGTCGGTACTCCATCAATCCCTGGAGTCTTGTCTTTCGGCAGCTTGGCCTTCTTTTTATACGACCCATTCTTGATCGTATCCTGTTCTTCCAGGAACAGGGACCGGTTCTCTTCGGTGTAGTCACTCTGGATTCCTTCCATCTTCTTTTGATGCTGAAATCTACCCACCGTGGGATAGATGGGGTAGTTGAAATACTGGTGTCAGAGCATCAAGGTAACAGGCAAGCCACCCCAGAACGATGAACTGAGTGGTGCCACCCACCCCTACTCTGTCCCATCAACTTTCTGCACGGTGGGTCATTGTGCCACTTAGCTTTCCGGCACTTGGCTTAGCCTGGAGGAGTCCAAACCTGTCAGCCTGTCATTCAAGCTCTTGCATGATCTGCTCCAACTTTACTGTCCCTGGGGCTCTCGTCACAAGCCCTTGGCTCAGCCAGAGCCAGTCTTCCTCCAAAAGAGCCCACCATCATCCCTGATTGGACCACACCCTCCTTCTTCCTGAAACATGCCTCTTTTGGCCGACCGCAGCGCTGGATTGATATTGGATCCCTGGTCAAGACTCAGCCCCGCTACCTGAAAAGCAAACGAGAGGCCTGTGTTCCCTAAAGGGGCCCCTCGGGTTGTGTCATCCATGGTCAGGGAGAAGCTCACCACAAGGTCAGTGGGTTCGAGCCCATCCAGAAACACCCTGGGAGACAGGCCTAGGGACCTACTTACAAAACGTCATCCTTGAAAATCTTTGATGTCGTTGCCCCTTCATCCCCCTCTACCATGAAACCGCCCTCCCTCCCAATGGAGGGGGTGATGTCAAGAAGCCCATGTAGACAAGGAAGGCTTGGAAAAGGATTGTGATAGCGAATGTTCTACTCTGCTCGGAGTGATTGAACTATGGAATGACACAATCCACCTATTAATTTTTAAAAGTGTGTAAACTTGTAGAAAGAGAGGAAACCCTCTGGAGCAGGGATTCTACTGTGGCCCCGAGAGCTACCATGGATCCAAACCAACTGGAAGGCACGGGGTGATGCCTATAACAATGGGAAGGTCTGTCTCGTTCTCCAGAATGTTCATTGTTGGGGGAGGAACAGGCTGGTGAGGGAGCTCCTGGGTCAGCGGAATGGTCAGGGGATCTTTGGTCATTTCACTGAGGAGAATATTCTATGGGTCGGGAGGCCCTCCACGGGAGAAGAGGGGATTATTCCGGGAGCTACCAAGAGCTTAGGAGTGTAGCTTCCAGGAAAGTGGAAGCAAGAACCTTCTTCGCCCTCGGTGCAGTCAGGGATACTACATTGTCTGTGGCTGCAGGCTCTGGCCAAGGTGGAGGGAAAGCTGCTCACGGTGGCAGGACTAGGGTAAGTCCGTCAGCCCCACACTTGTCTGAGGCGGAAGAACGAGAGGCCTCTCTGCACAGCCTGGGTTCCCCCAGTTCCCTGCTTGTCCCTTCTCCATCTCCAGACCCAGGAAGACTGGCCCCTTGCTCCCCCCAAAGGTCTGCTCTCTCCCCGTGGGTGTTCTCAAGGAAGGGCCCATGAGGGTTGCCTGACCTGTCTGACAGCATTCCAGAAGAGCCCTGCCTAGGTCTCCAGGCCCTCGCCCCTTACTGAGCACCAGCTACTTGCTAAGTCTTTGTGTTTGCGACCTCAGTGGGGATTCAGCCTGGAGGCCCTCCTGGCCACAACTAGACTCACACAGATGACAGAAGCTGGAGTCAGGGGACGGAAGTGTGGCCCTCTAGGGAAGTCTTCTCTCCTAGCTGTGTGGTCGCAGAAGTTACTTGACCTTTCAGAGCCTCCAATTCCGAGTACAATTGTGTCCTTGGTGGTCAAGAGGATCACAGGGTCAGTGAAAGGGAGCTGTCTGTCATTTCACCGGGAGGCTGGAGAGAGCATCCTCAGAGGAGTAATTAAGAGGACGGAGGGCAGGGTGGCCTTGGGGTGGTGATGGGGTTTTGTGGAGAAGATAAGAGTGAGTCTCCGACCTTCCTAATGGAATTCCCACAGTAGCAAAGTGTGAGAGGCAGAACCTGAAAAGCCCCGGAGGGAATGGAGGGAGGAGCAGGCTGGGTTCCCAGATCTCTGATCACCCATGACTAACTTTGAAAGCCAGGGCTACAATCATCCATTCATTCACCCATGTGACACCTACTTAATGAGTACCTTCCTCTTCCATGGAAAGCACTGATCTAGGTACCGGGGACCCCCAAAGCCAAACTCACTGAGCTTTGAGTCCATTCCGACTCACAGTGACCCCTACAGGACAGAGTAGAAGTTCTCTTTATGGTTCCGGGGTCTGCTCATCTCTCTGGGAGCAGACAGCCTCATCTTCCTCCCCCAGAGATGCTGGTGGACACAAACTGCTGACCTTGAAGTGGGCAGTCCAATTGGTAACCCCGTCACACCACCAAGGCTCCCCTGGGGATACAGCCATGAGCCAGACAAAGTCTCTGCCATCCTGGTGTTGAGAATAAACAAGAGAAAGCAATGCATGGAGACCTTCAGATCCGGATGTCTTCATAGCGCCGTGACACCGCACAGCAGGCCAAGGAGGACTGTTTAACCAAGCAAGGACCTGTGGGGAAGGGCTGGGGGACCGTGTCCTTGTGAAGAGACTTGTGCGCATTGAGAAAAACAAGCCCACTGCCATCCTGGCCACTCTGACTGAAAGCACACCTGTAGGACAGCAATCCTCAACCTGTGGGTCGCGACCCCTTTTGGGGGTCGAACGACCCTTTCACAGGGGTCGCCCGATTCATCACAGTAGCAAAATAAAGGTGATGAAGTAGCAACGAAAATAATGTTATGGTTGGGGGGTCACCACCACATGAGGAACTGTATTCAAGGGTCGTGGCATGAGGAAGGTGGAGAACCGCTGCTCTAGGACAAGGTAGAATTACTCACCCCGCCTCTGGAGGGTGGTGGTGTTTCTGAGACTATAACTCTTGATAGGAGCAGAAAATCTCCTCTCTCTCCGGAGGATCAGCTAGTGGTTTTGAACTGGTGACCTGGAGAGAATAAGGGAAGTGGATTTATGAGAGGAAGAAGCTCTCAGGCTGAGGGAACAGTATGGACCAGGGCCCTGCGGCATGGAGGGCACCTGAGATACCACCTGCTTATAGAATGCTTCCTTCGAGAAGGTTCTGGGCAGGGTGGGGAGCACCCAGTGTGTGGGACACACAGGGGGTAGGTGCTCTGCTGCCTGCTTTCGGGACCCTGTTGCTCTCTCTGCACAGTTAAGATTGACTTGCGCTCCCAGGATGTCAGCTGTGCCCCAAGAGTCACTCACAGGAGTGAGTCTGAAACTGGGGGACCAGCACATGGGCCTGCAGTGGGGAAGCCAGGAGAGGAGAGGAGGGCAGGACGGCAGCCCCTGGGGAGGAAACAGCAGAGAAGTTGTCCCTCTACACACTCTGGCCCCTCCCTCCACTGGTCTCAGCTGCTGCAGGGACTGACCCTGGGGGCTGAGGTAACGCGCTCTCTGACCAGGCTGGCTCTTAGGCATGCTTGCCCCATCAGCCGGATACCCAGAAACCTCCTCAGTCTGAGCGAGCCTGGTAGGCAACTGCCCTGGAATTCCTGGAAGTGGAACCAGCCTGGGCATGCAAGGACTTGTCCTGGAGGCAGCCCCTCCTCCCAGGGCGCTGGCGCCTGCCCCTGAAGACCACAGAGCCCTCTCTCAGACCTAGGGCTGAGGCTTTCGGGACTAAAGAACCACCTAGGGCTGAGGCTTTCGGGACTAAAGAACCAGGTTGCCCTGACCCGTGCCCCACTCGGAGCTGGGGCGCCTCCCTCTATCCAGTGGAGCTTGCCCAGCTCCAACAAGCCCTGAGAATTGTGCTGTGTTAGCACCAGACTGGTTTTCACTGGAAAAATGACCGGAACCCAAGGATCACGTCCCTCAATTCCTTGTTCCCCCTCTTTTGGTTTTGGGTCTCCTAAAGGTAGTGACCCCACCTCCTGGCAGCACCCCGGGGGGCTCCCACCCCACATGTATCGCCCTTTGGGGGTTTCTTTTTATTGTTTCGTTTTCATTGCTGTGTTTTCCCATAAATCAGTGCTTCTCAGGCTTTAGTGTGCACACCAGCCACTTGGGGGTCTTGTGAACCTACAGATTTGGGGTCTAGTAGGTCTGAGGTGGGCCCAGAGCCTGCATGCCTGACAAACTCCCAGGGGACACTGATTCTTCAAGCCCCCACCAAAAAAAAAAAAAACTAAGTCAAACTCACTGCCATCGAGCCAAGGCTAATTCATACCAACCCTATAGAACAGGATGGAACTGCCCTTGTGAGTTTCTGAGGCTGGAACTATTTACGGGAGAGGAGCGGCTGATGGTTTCGAACCTCGGACCTTGCAGATCGCAGCGTAACATAACCGCCACGTCACTGGAGCTTCTTCTGCAAGCCCAGGATCCTCTATGTTAGCAGAAGAGCTCAACTTAACACAAACTCACTGACTGTGGTTCTGTGTTGTGCTGTTGACCACAGGGCCAGCAGTTGGAAACCACCAGCTGCTCCACAGGAGAAAGACGAGGCTTTCTACACCCTGTAAAGAATGACGAGCCAGCCAGGGTGCCACATAGCACCAATGAACTACACAACCTTCCTCTAGTTCTCTCATGCTTCCCCCACCCACACTCTCATGCCCCCAGTTCTCCCTTACAAATCCGGCTAGACCAGAGCATGTACACTGGCACCAATAAGATTGGAATCCAGGACAGATCAACCCTTCAGGACCATTAATGGGAGTCGTGATTCTACCAGGGTAGGGGGGAGGTGGGAGGAGAAAGGGGGAACGATCACAATGATTGACCTATAACCTCCAACCCAGACAAACAACAGAAACGTGGGTGAAGGGAGACAATGTGGAAAATAGGAAAATAAAAATCACTTATAAATTATCAAGGGTTCACTGGAGTGGGAGGAGCTGGGGGAAGGGGGAAAAATGGAGCTGATACCAACCAAGGGCTCAAGTAGAAAGACAATGTTTTGGAAATGATGATGGCAACCTATGTACGAATGTGCTTGATACAATGGATGGATGGATTGTGATCAGAGCTGTAGAGCCCCCAATGAAATGATTTATTAAAATTAATAAATAAAAACAAACAAAAAGAGAGAGAATTGCCGTCTCAGAAACCAAAGGGGGAGGTTCTCCTTTGTCCCATCGGGTTGCCACAAGAAGAGCCCCAGGCAGCTCCAGCTCACCACAGTCCAGATCAAGTTCATGGATTCCCTCCGGCCCGGTCTGTCCTCGGTCTGCGTCCCCCGCCACGCTGGCCAGCAACCCCAGCCAGCTCTTCCTCCTCAAGGTCATGCACACACACACACACACATTTTATTGGAGCGCAATTTACATCCCATAAGGTGTACCCACTGTCAGTGCCTTTTGGGTATTGTACACACTCCATGGTATTTTCAATCGTCTCCTATGCATGTGACCATTGGGCACTGAAGAAGGAAGACCGAAGCAGAATCTTTGCGTTTGGATTGCGGTGCTGCCTGGACTGCTAAAAGGACAAACCGGCCTGTCTTGGAACAATGACAACCAGAGCGTCTCTTAGAGGCAAGGATGGCGAGACTTCACCTGACGCACTTTGGGCATACTGCCGGGAGAGACACCAGTCCCTGATGACCCTGGACATCACGCTTGGTAAAGTAGAGGAGAGGTGACAAAGAGGAAGACTCTTAGGGACGGACTGACACAGTGGCTGCAGCAATGGGCTCGGCCATAAGAACTCTTGTGAGGATGACTCGGGACCAGGCAGTGTTGGGTTCTGCGGTGCATAAGGTCTCTATGGCTGGAACCCGACTTGATGGCACTTAGCAACACCAACAACACATTCCTGTCACCCAGAACATTCTCATAGCCTCTAAAAGCCTCCTCCTACCCTTGTGCTAGAAAGCCTGGTGGTGGAGTGGTCATGCATTTGGGCTGCGATCTGCATGGTCGGCAGTTCAAAACCACCAGCAGTTCCGTAGGAAAAAGACTGACCTTTCTACTCCCGTCAACGGTTACAGTCTTGGGAACCCACAGGGGGCATGACTCGATGGCAGTGAGTTTGGACTTTGGTGGTATCTTTTGCTATTGGTCTCCCCCCCCCCCACCCTCCAATTGGCCTCTAGAGGCCTCTCTGTGTGTTTCCATTTCTCCTGTCTCTTCCACTTCCTCTTCCTGGCTACCAGGTTGTACCCACCAGGATGAAAACTCACTGTCCACCCTTCCTCCCTTGACGCCACTCCCTGCCCTTTGAGGACAAGGCACACTGGAGTTGCCTGTGGACCGGGGTGCTCCTGAAAGTGGGGATCCCATTTTGCTTTCTCATCATGTCACTTGTGGTCAAGAAATGCTGGTTGAGAGAGTGGATCCCACTGTTGAAAAGTTCCTGTTGATTGTGTATTGTTAAACAAATAGATGGTTTTCTATTTTGAGAGTGAGCCTCCCCTTGTTTCCATAGATACCTGATCATAATGACTAATTAAACAACAACAACAACAAAAAAGGTTTTCTATTTTATGATCTGTCTGATTTAAAGAAAGAAAGAAGTAAATCCAAACAACAGGGGGAAAGAAAAAAACAACAACCCAGCAAACCTCCTCTATCCTATTACTTAGTTGTTCACATTCTTCTCCTTTGGGGAGACTTGACTAGTCTTTGATGGTCGGAAGAAAGATGATATAAATAGAAACCAGTCTCCTTTTTATAATGAGGCTTTTAGTGTTTATTCCCAAAGATGACAGGAGGTAAAAAAAAAATCTCCCACTGTCATCATCTCTGGAAATGTAGTCATTCATTCATTCATCAGGTTGGTGCAGTGGGGATGCAGGAGGGTGGTAAGTAGGACACAGTGTGTGGGAGGAGGCAGGTAAACCCATGGGCCCAAAGTGCAGTGGCCCAAGATGAACGTAAGCCCAGGAAGTGGAGAGGACCCCAGAGGAGGGAGTAGCTATTCCAGAAGAGTCCCAGGGGCTCCATCACTAGGCTGGAGTCTTTGGCTTTAAAGGATGAATAGGAGTTCACAGAGTGAGAAGCGAGACAGGAGGGGCGGGGCTTGCCAGAAAAGGAACCACGTGAACAGATTAAGCCCAACCACATGTACTGCCGCCCAGTCCATCCCAACTCACAGCGGCCTTGCAGAACAGGGTGGAACTGGCCCTGGTGGGGAGGGCGGGGGTGTGTGTTCTGAGACAGCCCCCTCTTTCTCCCATGGAGCGGCTGGTGGTTTCAAACTGCCCATTGCCTACCCACTAGGCTGTCAGGGCTCCGTGGACAGAGACACGCTCCAGACCAAGCCAAAACAGGGTCCGTGGAGTTGATGCTCCCTCAGGGAGGCCCCTGGGTGCTGTAGGGTAGAACTGTCCTCTTCTCCATCGAGTTTTCAAGACTGTGATCTTTCGGAAGCAGTTTGCCAGGTCTTTCTTCCTAGGCACCTCTGACTGGGTGTGAACCACCAGGCTTTGGGTTCCTCGTCAAGTGCCGAGCTGTTTGCCCCACCCAGCACTCGGAAGGACACAAGGACGATGAGCAGATCTCTGCTAGATGCTGACGGGAGGCCAGCTCTACTTCCAACGGCTTGGTACAGGTTGTATTCCACTTAAAACATCGAAGTATTGCTTTCGCCCACCTCGCTTCTGGGAAGACAGGGAAAAGGAGGAACAATGACGGAGCCCCAGAAAGCCTTGGCCATGGGCAACCTAGTTGTTGCATGAACTACACTTGCTGCATGCACAGCTCCCCACCCCCCACCAAGAACACAGGCTAAAAACAAAGTCACTGCAATCAAGTCGGTGCTGACCCACGGAGCTCCCTGGGGCAGGGTCGAACTGCCACTGTGGGTTTCTGAGATGGCCACTCTGCAGGAGTAGAAACTCTCCGCTTCTCCTCCAGGGCTGGTGGTTTCAAACAGCTAACCTTGGCGAGCACAGCCCGACGGACGTGTAACCGCCACACGACGAGGGCTCCTCACGCCCGTCCAAAGACAAGACCAGTAAGAAGTTCATCATTTGCAACCTGGTGGATCCCGCAGCCGCCAGAGGCATTTCCAGAGCAAGTGTCTACGCCGCAGACGTGCCCCTCGGGCCGTCCGAGAAGCTACATTGTTGTGTGAGTCCTGCCACGCACAGCCGGGTGGGCAGGAACCAAGGGGTCACGTGAAGCCTGGCAGGACCAAACGCCCCCACACCGCTTTAGACCTGCAGCTCCACGGCCTCCTCCAAAGCCAATGGGAAAACCAGACGCCGACGAAAAAACAAACCCGAAGCCAAATAAAATGGAAATTGTTCTTGCACACGCAAAAAAATTGGAGTGTGGTTAAATATAGATAATGTGGAAGCTGCCATCTGATCATTTTTAAGCGTCCGTTCCTTGGCACTCGTGACAGCCACAGCGTTGTGCAAGCCCACAGCTCTGTGTTTCCCAGACTTTGCCAGCACCCCAAACAGAAGTCCTCTTACGCAATCACCACCGTGCCCCCCTCCTCCTCTCGCCACTACGTCCCTATGCATGGACGACGCTAACGGACATGTCCTATCAGTTAGGGAAGTCACCGCCGACCAGTTCCTTTGTGTCTGGTTGATTTCTCTCAGCGTGATGGTTTCAAGGTCCACCCATGTGGTACCGTGTACTGAACTTCATTTCTCTTCACAGCGGAATAATTTCCAGTTGTCCAAGGATGCTGAGAACATGCTTTGTGTATCCATTTCTCTCTTGACGGGCACTTGGATCACCTGTGGGCTATTGGTCTATCATGCTGCAGTGAACAGCTGGCATACGAGAGACCCATGTTTTGAATTTTTAGTTCTAGCTACGAGATTGTGCTTGGTAACTAGAAGGGCAGGGACAAAGAGAGAGCCCCTCAATGAGATGGATTGACGCAGGGGCTGCCACCATGGGCCCATACCCAGCAAGGATGGAGAGGGTGGCACAGCACCCAGCTGTGTGTCAGCCTGCTGCACACGGGGTTGCTATGGGCCGGAACTGACTGGGCAGAGGATTTCCACTTCTGTCAACAGTCTCGGAATCCCACAAGAGCAGCTCTACCCTGTCCCAGCAGGTTGCTATGAGTTGGCATCGACTCGAGGGCAGTGGGGTTTTTAGTTGTTGTTTTTTAATTTTTTTAACTACCACACAACATCGTGAGATACACACCTTTATGATCCTCATTTTACACACAGGGCGAGTGAGGCATGGTAAGTTTAAGCAACTCACTCGATTCACTTCCCGCAACACATGTGACTGGTAGTGTTAGGATCTGGGCCCAAGCTGGAGAGCCTGAGCTCAGCACCAGGTAGTGTCCAGTCAAGGGAGCAGTGGGCAGGGATGGGCGCACGAATGGGGCTATCCAGTGACCAGAAAAGCCTCTCAAAATTCGGAAAGGTCTTGAAATGCCAGGCAGATGAGTTTGGACGTTTCTCCGTAGACAATCGGGAGTCAGTTAAGGATTGAGATGGGCGAGAAATAAGATCAATTTGCATTTATGGACGATTGCCCGGACAGTAGTATGGTGTGTGGATTGGCGGTGGGGCGGGGGCAGAGACTGTCATGGGCGGGGGCGGGAGGATTAGGCCTGCTCCAAGGCAGTTCCAGGACACATGGGTCAAGGTGCTGAGTGTCCATGGGCCAGAGGGTGCTTTCCTCCCTCCCCATGAATTGGCTCCGGTGGCTTAGGCTAGTGGGCTTTGGCTGGCCTGACAGATCTCCTTGGTGAGGCCAAGCTTCCAGTCAGGCAGACTTCTTCACCTCAACCCTGGGATGGGCATCACTGAGGTCAAACAGCGGCCTGGAGGGAGGGCTATGGGTCGCAGGGGCACAAATGAATAAACTGTGGCCGGTGACCTGGGGTCTAGGAGGCATAGGTCAGGACACATGTTCAAAGAGCAGGCACTCGGTTCCTGAGATCCTGATTCAGTGTTTGAACCAGGCCCGGGCCCAGATGCTTGTGACCAGTACCCATCACACGTGGCTCTTATACCCATTGGATGAGCCCCCCCTTTGGGGACTGTGAGCCCGGAGAGACATCTCTGGATGTGAAGGGGGGTGTAAACTAACATTCGTACCTTCCTAGTGGCCTCAGAGGGTCTTGTCTTCCCCCAGGTGTCCAGAAAACCCTAAGAGAACCCAACTCCCTACTTTCATCAGGTTGAGTCGGGAGCTAGAAGACTTGTCTTGGGACAGAATTTGCATGCTCTGTTCACTGATGCACGTCTCTCCTTACAAAGTAGCTTGGAGAATTGGTAGGGATTGAGGGGGTGACGAGGCACACACCCCCCCCCCGTCTCTACCACTGCCGCTCCCCTCCCCTGTGAAGCATTTTCTTATTCTTCTTCCCACACCCCATGCAGAGGGGAAGCGACCCATCCATCTTCGGCAGTTATCACATTGTACTGTCAACATCTGTCTCTCCCTCTGAGCTGCGCGCTTCCCGGGACATGAAATGAATCTGTCTGTATACGTGGGGCCCAGCAGACACCCGAGGGAAACGCGCTCAGTGTAAGTCCATGGACTAAGAGGATGAATAAAGCACCCCAGGACCACCCCACTCCCCGACTTCCCAGAGCCACAGAGAAAGAGGAGACATCCAGGTTCCCAGGGGGAGGGGCATGGCCGAGAAACACCAAGAAGGCTTGGGAGCAGCACACAAGCACCTACCACTCTTCTCCTTGTTCTGCAGGAGCGTGAAAACAACAACAACAACAACAACAACAACAACAACAACAACAACAAACTAACCGTCATCTCATCAAGAGACAAGAGGAAAATTAGGACTTGCACATGCACAGCAGTGGAACCATCAATGACACCCTCTCTACCGATAAGTCTCCTGCCCGCTCACCCATGCCAACCCCGTGTTCCCGTTGACAAGTGCATTGCTTTGGGTTGCCAGGAAGACAAATGTCTGTCCCTCCTCCGATTGATTATTGGCTGGATCAGTCAGAGGGAGCCCTGGCTTCTTTCTTGGTAAGGTCTTGCACGTGGAGAAAGGCTGTTGAACCTATGGAAATCAACGCTTGTATTTGTTCGCGTTCTAGACGCTTGGCATGGCCCATCTAGAGTGGGAGTCTAGGACAGGCTGAGCAACAGTGTATGGAATCATACTTCTTATTCTTTAATGAGGGAGTCAAGCTGATGGTATCTCGGGCGTCAAATGCTTCCCTGTCCTCACCAATTCAGCTGAGGGCCGGCCACTTGGGACATGCTGTCGGGAGGGACCTGTCCCTGGAGAAGGACATCATGCTTGGGAAAGTAGGTGGTTAGTGGAAAAGATGAAGATCCTCAATGGGTTAGATTGGCCTCGAGGCTGCAACCATGGGCTCAACCCTAGCCCTGTTGTACAAAGGGTTGCTATGGGTGGGGACTGAATCAGTGGCATCTGTGCTAGTCGGGTAGACTAGAGAAACAAATGCAGAAGCACACTCATCCGTGTATAAGAAAGAGCTTTATAGACAAGAGCGATTGAACATTGAGAAAACAGCCCAGTCCAGTCCAGATCAAGTCCCTAAGTCTGATATTAGCCCATATGCCCCATACCCATCTATAAAGTCCTCTTCAGATTCACGAAACACAATCAATGATGCCGAATGCAGGAAGATCACAGGCCAGGGGGTGGGAGGTCTTCGTATCCAGTGGTGTTTGAAGCATCTCAGCACTGGCAGGGGTCTCCGAGTGGCTTCTCCAGCTCAGGGCACCAGCATAATTCCATGTGTCTTGTCAGCTGCAATGTCTTCCAGGAATTGAGCCGAGAGAGAGTGTCTCCCGCCTCCAAGGGGGAATACGGGAGTTCCCAGAATCCTCAGAAGGCCATGCTCACATAGAGGGCTGTATCCTGATTGGCAGGCTAGACACCACCCTTACACTCAGTCCTCAAATGGACACCAGACTATGTAACTACCACAGCATCTAACAAAAAGGCCCTATAAACAATGCTGGCAGAGAGGCAGAAATGAATATGATGTCAAGGCTGGTGACCACAGAGGTTGAAATATGAACCAACCCAACAACAACAATAACAACAAAAACTCCCTGCCATGGAGTGGATGCCGACTCATAGGGACCCTACAGGACAGGGTAGAACTGCCCCTGTGGGTTTCTGCCATGGGAACTGGTTACTGGAGTAGAAAGGCCCACCTTTCTCTCAAGGAGCAGCTGTTGGCTTCCACCATTGACCTTGAAGATCCCAGCCCAAGCCGAAATTACCATGCCAAGGTAGTTACAATGTATCCTTAATGTGCCAAGGCTAAGCTACAATGTATCTTTAATGTCAGCAGTTGTGAGCAGAGCTGGAAATGCCAAAGGTTCTTGGTATTCGGATGGGCAGGGGTAGGAAATGGGGATGTGAAGGCCCACCCCCACCCCACCCCAATTACCACTCCTGCTGATTTGAGCCCCCAAATATACCCACCGAGGCGAATCCTTCACATGACCCAAGGAGTTTCTGTTTGGGAAACCAACCACCAGGACAAACACATAAACCTCTTTATACTTTCTGAAGGCACGGTAGAAGCAAAACGCATCTGAAATCATTGCCACGGTGGGGGGGGGGAGGAGAGGAGGGGAGACTATTGATTTTCCTCTGGTGAAACTGTCACTAACAAATTATGATCTGCTCGCTCATCACAGCTCGAGGAAACAAGAACATTCCTGAAATTCTGAGTTAAACATACTTTATTTCTTGGAAAACAGTGTTTATCGCTAGAAAGTCATGACAAGTCTATTTCATCTGTGAATCGAGGTAATTTGGAGGGAGTTGCCGGAAGAGACAAACGAGAGCGCGCACTGTCGTCTAACGAATGAATCCGTTGATGCCTGGAGGAGCCGGCGAACTCCACAGGGGAGTGCCCAGAAGCATCCACCAGGATCCATGGCAGGGCTCTGACGGTGAGACCAAGGGCTTCTAATTCTGTAACATGAGACGTGGGCACCGATGGGACAGTCGAGGAAGCAGCGTCGGTCAGGAAAATCTCAACCCCTGTGTGAACGAGGGAGACGCTTTGGTTTTTCTGGTCTTGACAAGATGGCTAAGACCAGCCTCTCCATGGTCCGACGACTTAAGTGCTTGACTAGTCAACACCCCAACAGAAGGCTTGGAAAGGGGTGTCGAGTTTGACTGCGTGGCAGCGCGGGACGAGGAAGAAGGTTAGAAGGATCTTCATGTTATCTCTTTCCCTGGACTTTGTAGACTGAAGACAATAGCGCACGCGGGGGCTCTTGGGGCTCTGGGTTCTCTCGTGCGCTATCTATTCATCAGCGAAGAGCTGGTGCTTGCTCAAAAGCCCAGAGTGCTGGGTTGAGTCGAGTGGTGAAGCAACAGGCAGGAAACCGGGCAGTTGGCTGAGTGCATGGGGGGCAGGGGAGGCACGCCACGCCACGCCACGCTTTCTCTGCACTGTCGGAGGTGTTGGTGGGGGTTGCTGAAACCTGGGAAACAGCATTGAAGGATGAATGCTCAGATGGCCCGGGAGCTGTGGATCCCTTTTCGCGTGCTCCAGGTTCTAGGAGGGTTGTTTTTCTGTCTGGCTTGTCCTGATGAGCTTCACAGTGAAGCCGAAGGCATGTTTCCATCGCCTTCACAAGCAAAGGCATCTTTCACTGTGCATCATCTCCCAGAAATGATGACTCTTTCGAAACCATTTGGTATAGCGAGTAAAGGAAACTTGCCAACCACTGGTCTTGAGGCTTCAAAGGGAAAAATAAAACAGCAGCAGCAACAACAACAACAAACACAAGAAGAGCCTGCCTTTCTGAGAAGGAGCACTCTGGTATGTGGGGCAGGGGTGCGTGGGGGACGAGCATGGAAATCCACACCCCCCCCCCCAACCTGGTGGTTCCAACAGAACCAAGTGTATTTTAAAGCGCCTCTTGGCATGAAATGCATCAATACGTGAAGCGATGGCCTGACAGTGGGAGACCTTTACAGATCCAATTGAAGGACAAGACCACGAGCCTCAAGGTCACCACACCTTGGAATGCTGCTTCTGCCAGGATCGCTGATCGTCACCCTCTGAGGGCCCAGCTGTGGGCTTGGCCACAGCCTGTGTCGGGTGAGGAGGGTCATCTCTGACTGATTGTCACAAGATCAAACCTGAAGAGAAACCTTGTGATTGATCCCGAGAACAGCTGGGCAGGAGTTGGTACCAAAATGAGGGCCAATGAGGGATCCCGAGGTACCGGGGAGGACTTCCCAGGACTGGCCGAGAGGCGAAGGTTGCTTTCTGACCCTCTCGGCCTCTGAGAACCTTGCCGTCAGGCGGGCCTGGCTTCTGTATTTCCGCTTCCAGACGTTAATTCCCAGGTCCCCAGACCGACAGCCAGGGTTTCGGCTGAGCGAGTTGTCGGTGGGCTGGCGGGAATGACATATTAGAAACGATCATGTCGTTTGGTGGAAACGTTCACAGATTATTAAACAATAAATAAGGCTTTGCGAGGGGAAAGCTAACCAGAAAGATCTCACTGACTTCTTGCTACTGCCTCAGGTGCACTGGGGGAGAGGGTGGTTCTCACTGCCTGTTCAACACTTGGGTCCAATTTGAATGAACAAAGGAAACAAGGAGATACCAGGGGCAGGGTGGGTGTTGCCTGGAGAGGCTGCAGCCATGCCTGGCAGGCTCGGGGATGAAGGATCCAGCCCCGAAGGAGAGGGAAGGTAGCAGAGGCGGCAACCTTTCCAAAGATTCAACATAGGGTCCCTTTATGGAGGCTGCACCAGATGGGACTCGGCCATGTTTGGGGAGTCTGAAGGCAACCAGGAAAGGTGTGTGTCAGGGTTGCATCCTCTCCTCATACTTGTCCAGTCTGTGTGCTGAGCGCAGCCTCAGAGAATCTGGCTTATACGAAGAAGACTGTGCCATCATGATCGGAGGAAGGCTTATTAACCACCTGCAACATGCAGGTGACACAACCTTGCTTGCTGACAGTGAGGAGGACTTGAAGCCTTTGCTGACGAAGATCACGGATCGCAGCCTTCGGATGGATTATAACTCAATGTCAAGGCGACAAGAACCCTGAACCCATAGGTAACGCCGTGACGAATGGAGGAAAGGTTGAAGTTGTCAAGGATGCTTGTCTTACTTGGATCAACAAGAAATACTCACGGAAGCAGCCGCCAAGAGATCAAAGGACCTGTTACATACATTAGGTAGAGCTGCTGCACATGACCTCTTTAGAGTACTGAAAAGCAAGGGTGTTATTTTGAGGACTAAGGTGCACCTGACCCGAGCCGTGGTATTTTCAGTGGCCTCATATGCACGTTGCAAGTATTGAATCAGGAAGACCGCAGAAGAGTAGATGCATCTGAATTGTGGGGCTGGAGAAGAATATTGGAAATACCACGGACCAACTGATCTGTCTTGGAAGAAGTATAGTAACAGGGCTCTTTAAAAGCCAGGAGGGAGAGATTTTGCCTTACATCCTTCGGACAAGTTGTCAGGAGAGATGAGCCCCTGGTTAAGTAGAAGGGAAGCGGAAAAAAGAGGGAAGCCCCAAGGAGCTGGGTTGACACTGTGGCTGAGACCGTGGACTCGGGCATGGGAACAACTTGTGAGGGTGGTGCAGGGCTCTTTCCTGCTGTGTATAAGGTCACAGGTCATGATGGGCTCCAACTGACTGGATGACACCTGACTACAAAGGAGGTCCCAGTAAGATCCGTCGCCACAATACCACCTCTTTTCATCCACAGCGCCCTCTCCTGAGCCTGGGCTGCTCCTGTCACTCCTCACTGCCACCAGCTGCAGCTGTCTTCTCCTCCAAAGGCACATGCAGGCCTAGGAAAAGCCCTGCTGAGGTGGGAGGGCTGGGCGCGCCCTCTGCCCTGTGGTGCATTTGCTGGGACCTCTCAGAGTCTCCCCTTCACAATGTGGCATGTGACCTGGTATGAGCTCCCATCTGCTCCTTCCAGCTCCCCAGGGGTGGTGGTGGCAGGCAGCCAGAGGCCGAGGCCACCTCTCTAGGGGAGGTGAATGGACCCTGAAGACAGGGGCTACAGGCGTGGGAGCTGCATACAGAGGCCTCCTGGTAGGTGACACGTCCAACATTTATGGTCTGTCGCACTCTGGTCGGGAGGGAGGAGCCCTGGTGTCATAGTGGTAATGTATTGGGCTGCTAACCTTAAGGTCAGTGGTTCAACACCACCAGCTGCTCTGAGGGCTTCCTACTCCCGTACAGTTTGAAGTCTCAGAAACTCACAGGGGCAGTTCTACCCTGTCCTACAGGGTTGCTATGAGTCAGAATCCACTCGATGGGGGTGAGGTCTTTGTTGTTGTTGTTTTTTTCTTCCGGCGGTGGTGGTTGGAGGTGGGGGTGGTAGGTGGTGAGTTTCTGGTGGGGACTCCAAACTTTGCACTTTATTTTTATTTATTTATTTAGAACTTTAAAAAGATGTTGTTCCTCTGAATTTCTAATGGAAACGGTACCTGGTTGAATCTGTTAAACTACGTGTGGTAACTTGACTCTGAAGGAAGCTCAAGGTGGGGGCAAACATTACAGATAGCCCTCACCACACCTTCAGGTGAAAGGGAGAGGTGAGGCTTGTTTGTATCTCGTTATTGGGCTGCTGGTTTTGAGGGGGAAAGATAAGATTTTCTGCTCCTGTAAAGAGTGACAGCCTTGGAAAATTCGCCGGGGCGGTCCTCCCCGGTTCTGGAGGGTCGCTGTGCATTGGGATCCACTCGATGGTGGTGAGTTGGTTTTTCTCTTTGGATATCCCTGCCTCTGGTGGAAGGAAGCCACAGGGCTCTGGGGGCTGGCCAGGGGTCTCCCAAAGAATAAAGCAAGGGGACTGGGCCTCAAGCCAAACCCAGTCCCAGACTCTGACCAGTCTGCTGCTAGGAGGGTGGGGTGGGGGCTCCCTTCTCAGAGGGAAGCCTGTCCTGTAAGTCGTGATTAGAAACACATTTCCTGATATGCCTGTCGGTGCTCTTGGGGGCAGTAGATCGATGTTTGTAATTTATGTTGAAATGTATAACAAACAAGAGAAATTTATGAATGGAGGGAGGGACTGCTGAAAGGTTATATTATAGAACAAAAGCAACATGTTTCTAGTAGCATCTCAGACTCACAAATGTCAAACAAGTCGACTCTGACTCGGAGAGAGTCCATAGAACAGGGTAGAACTGCTCCTGTGAGTTTCTGAGCCTGCAATTCTTTATAGGAGTAAGAAAGCTTTGCCTTCTCCCACAGAGCAGCTGGTGGTTTTGAACCATTGTCCTTAAAGTTAGCAGTCAAATGCATAACCACTATGCTACCAGGGATTCCATGGTAGCAGTCTAAGAAGAGTATATATGCCTTCACTGTGAAGGTTTTTTAACTCAATTCAAAGTTTGATTTTTTCATCAGAACATGTTGGCAAAACTTTCCCCTTTAACTTGGGGGTGGGGTGGGGTGAAAGCAATCCTATTTGTTATAGACCAGCCAGAGGACAAAGAGAATCTCCTGATTCCCACAACTCAGTGATCGGTTCCTTTCTTTCCTGCTAATCTCTGTGCATCCATTGGGGATCATTCCCGGACTGGAGTCATTTCCATGGATAACGTTCTATCTACTCTTGCTGTTGGCACATGGCTGCTTATCCCATCCTGGCTCTTGCCACCGGTAAATCTCATGTCTCACTGACTACTCCCTCCAAAACAAGTCTACGGTGTCTTTACTACTGCCTCCTGAGTGCCCTGCGGCTTAGCCCATCCATCTCCTTCTTATTGAAAATTTAAACCATCCCCCGCCCTTTTTTTGCTTGTTACAGTGGTAAGATAGATCTAGGTAGGTCCCCAGATATTGGCCATGTGAACATTTTCACATGTGCAATTCAGTAACACGAGTCAAGTTCATCATGTTGGGCACCCAGCATTATCCTCCACCCCCCAATTTCCCCATCATCCTTACCAGAAACCCAGTGCTCCTTAAGCAATTATCCCCCCACCCCACCCCACCCCCCACACCCCAGGCACACATAGTTTCCCTCCTGGACTAGCTGGTCCTTGCAGGCTCCTGGGTTAGATTACAACTCTGCCAGGCACTCAGGGTGAGGTAGGCCAGGACATGCTCCCTCTGTGCTTAGGTCTCCCTGCCTATAAAGCAAAGCTTAGAAACCCCAGAGCAGCCTTAGAAACCCTTTTGGGGCCATTCTGCTCGGTCCCATAGGGATGGTGAGCGGGATCACTAACCACCAAGCCAAGGCAATGCTTTCTCCATTTTCCACCGGTTGACCCTGGGCGTGAAGTGAGACAGGGCGTAGGACGGTGTGTTCTGGGGTGGGGTGGGGCGGGGTGGGGTGGGGATAGTCACACAGTAGGCCCTTCATAATGGTGGGCGGCAGTTCTGCCTGCTTTCTAGGCCCTGGGGCCCGGAGTCTCCTTGGGGAGGTGGCGCTGACTCGCAGACTTGGCTGGGCGCCACCTCTGCACCGTAGTCTCCCCTGGAGCCCGCGTGGAATGTTTTCTCTCCCCTCCTCCTCCTCTTCCTGTGCTGTGTCTGTGGGACTCCTCCGCTGTCCGGGGCTCCCCTCTCCCCTCTGGCTCTCGCCCTGGAGCCCACCAGGCTGTTTCCAATTTGGGGCTATGCGTCTTGCTCCTTCAGCTCACAGTCGCCTCTTTGATGGAATTAATGATGATCTAGGGCTGCGGGAGCCCCAGACCTCCCCAAACTGAGATAAATCCTGCCCCTGTGCAGACAGGGTGCCTCTCGCCCTGCATTTGATCCCTCTGTCAGGGGAGCTTTCTCTGGGAGCCCCCTCCTGGTGGACTACGAGGGCCTGCCTAGACCCATGGAATCAGGAAGAGGGGGCTTCTCCAGTGGCGGGGGGGGGGGGGCGCCTTGGACACTGAGAAGAGCAGGAGCCCCCTGTCCATTGATCATGATAATAATGATACGAAACCCTGAGTCATACAGTTTTACAGATGTGACAAGGAAAATCACTTCTTTCAAGATGTCCCACTTGGAACATTTTGGATACATGAATCAGTAAAAGTTTGGTCTGTGTTTGTTGTGCTTAGTTTAGCGGGGCCGTGTGCAGGCAAGTGACTCACTGTTTCTGCGTGGAGAACAGGCAGAAAAGGTGTGTGTGTGTGTGTGTGTGTGTGTGTGTTACAGGTGGGCTCAGGTAAATCCCTCCAATTTGTGTCCCTGAGCCAGGCTTCTGAATTGGGGGACTGATGGGAGGGATGCTCTGGGGAAGTGGGTGACATCAGGGCCCGTGGCGAGAAAAGGAAAGGTGGTATGATTTTACTAGCAGACCCCCTGTCTCTGGAGATGATGGGTCCCCTTCATGCTCTCTGCGTCCCCAACCCTGCCTCTCTGTCTTCTTAATTTCAGAGTCCACCTGCTGCCGCGTGTGGGACCACCTGGCAGGATAGGCTCCCACAGACACTGAAAGGAAATGGACAGGTAACTGGAGAGCGTGAGGCTTTTGATTCGCCTGCCCCCACAAAGGGGCCTTTGCCCACCCCCCTGTGCATTACACTCAGATGGGACAATCCCCTTACCCCCAGGTGGGGAAGCAGGAGCTCACCTGAGATGCTCCCCAGCCTATGCCCCCTTTGGGGGGGAGAACTGGAGTCTGAGGGGCCTAGGAACCTGCTTCTCAGCTCCCTGCTTGGTGGGCTTCAGGAACCACAGCAGTCTGGGCCCCTGTCCTATCCATCCCACACCATGAGCCATTTTTTGAAAACCCCATAGATTCTTAGGAGAAAATCAGAGAGACCCTTCCCAGGGGCTGGGGTGGGGGTGGTGTCAGGGGCGAAGAACTCAGCTTTGGGGCAAGCTCCGTATGGGGAACTCTTGCCCTTGACACCCCTCTCGACATTCCCAGGTGCGCGGTGTGATCCCAGATCTCCTCTGCACTTGTGGAGCTGGTCTCCCTGGATTGGAGGTGCCAGCTTTGCTAGGAACCTGGTACTAAACTCCCAAACCAGATCCCTGCGGCTACCCATAGCGACACTCTAGGACAGGGTGCAACTGCCCCTTTGGATTTCTGAGACTGGAACTCTTCATGGAAGGAGAAAGCCTCATTTCTCTCCCATTGACCAGCTGGTGGTGTCAATCTGCTGACCTTGCAGTTGGCAGCCCCACCAGGAACACACGATGCCACCTGAACTCCCAGTGGTTAGCCACTCCAAAAAGACTTCACTGCCCATGAGGGGATGCTGACTCATAGTGACCCGATCGACTGGGTAGAACTGACCCTGTGGCTTTCTGAGTCTAACTTTTTTTTCCTTTTCATTTCATTGGTTTATTTATTATTAACACAATTGTTTTATTGACATATCTTTCACGCATCAGATACTTCAAGGTTCAATGATATTAAAAAGAGCGGTACCATCACCTCTACATCAGTTCTAGAAGAGCCTGCAACTATTTACCAGAGCAGAAAGCCCGTCTGTCTCCTGAGGGGCAGCGGTGGTGTTGAACTGCAGACCTTGGGGTTAGCATCCCAATGCGTAACCACTACGCAGCAGCCCTAGGTCCGTAAAGGCACTCCACACCGGGAAAACCCAGGGGCTGTTTGATTGATTCCCACTCCGGTGTCAGAATTGAGCGAGGCTTTTCAAGAGTTGGCATTTGCTGCATTCGATCTCCAGGTCTTTCTTCCACGACGCCTCCGGGTGGCTTCGAACCAGTCACCTTACGCTTCTGCTTGGCTGCTGAGTCTGAATGTTGGGCCACCTAGCCCCCTCACAACCCAGCAGGTGCTCAGTAAATGTTTGCGGTCGTGCGTCGGGTGCCAAGCACCCCCGCGGTTAGGCCGGGGCTCGGGGAGGGCCCGCAGGGCTGAGGGGGGAGCCTAGGGGGGCGTGGGAGTCGCCTTTCTGCGCCGCGCCAGCCACCAGACCCTCCTGGCGGGTTTGGCAGGCAGGAGCCGGCGCCTCGGGCCCCGGGGGGAGGAGGCGTCTGAGTCTGTGCCCATCACCTGAACTGCACCGCGCGGGAAGGGTAACAATTATTGGGAGAGGTTTTAAAAAAAAAAATCATTATCAAATAACTACGGCTCGAAAAAGTTGGCGGGAGGCACGGAAAACCCGGCGTGGATCGCGCTGGGGACGCCGCTGTCGGGAGCGGCGCGGCGCGGTAGCCAAAAATGGAAGGCAGCACATCTGCAACGCATTGAGGCACCCTTCACCTTGGAGGACGCGCAGCTGGAGGGGGCGGTGGGTTCACGCGGAAGGAGCGGCCCTGGGAGAGAGCGCGCCCAGCTTGGGGACCTGCTCGGCTTTGGGGGACCTGCCCGGCTTTGGGGGACCTGCCCGTCTTGGGGACCTGCCGGGCGTGCGGCCCGCGGAGGGCGCTCCCTGCCAGGCGCGGGCAGAGCTGTCGGCGGCGCCGCCAGCCGCGGGGGCCCCCGGGTCCCGGGGGCCCGGTGGCCTTGGGCTCTGTGCCTGCGATTCTCTGGCTGCCAAGGCCCGTGGCTCCTCCCTAAGCAGGACAGAAACCGAGTCCCCAACTGCCCTCAGGAAAGCAGGAAAGGCTTGGGATGGAGCTGGTGGGGGTGCTAGGGCACCTTCACAGGGAGGTGGGGAGGGGATTTCGGGGAGCTGTGCCACCCTAGAAGGAGCTGAGTGAGCAGTATGTTACGGGAGACACGGTTGTTTGTGGTTGGAAGGAGGATGTGCTGACCCAAATGGAGCCCTGGTGGTATAATGACTCCGCATTGGGCTGCTAAGCTCAAGGTCGACAGTTCGAAATCACCGGCCATCCTTCTGGAGAAAGATGAGGCTTTCTATTCCCACGAAGAGTTAGTTTCAGAAACCCACAGGGGGCAGGCAGTTCCACCCTGCCCTACAGGGGCGCTGTGAGTCAGAATTGACTAGATGACAGGGAAAGAAAGGGTGAGAGCACCCCTAGTGGGTGGGGTCAGGAAGGAGGGCTTCTCCTCCCCCAGAGGAAGTACTTCTTGCACGTGTCTGCAGTGACTGCCCTGGAAGGGGGATTGATCTTCAAACTCTGAGCAGGTGGCAGTCACTGGGTGCAGAAGCACAGAGGGGCCTGGGAATGGAGTGGCACGTTGGCTTAGGCTTACTCAGTCGTGGACCCTGGGCAGGCCCAGGGGGTGTGGGGCAGCGCCTGTTCTCCATCTAATGGGAGAGTAAAACCATGAGTGACAAGAAGGGACTCAGCATGTCTCCATTGGAAGGGCCCAGCCACTTCATTGCCCAGATCAGGAAACCGACGCTCTGAGAGGTGGGTGACTTGACCACGGGAGACCCTGATGGATTTTCTCCCTATGCTCTCCCGCCCAAGGGCGGATGCGCCCACTTCACAGTCCCAGCGCACAGACAGGAAGGAGACAGTACGTAACAAAGTAGCCAGAGCAGAGTTGGTGTTCTCTGCCTCAGCATTTGACCAACCCAACCTGAGGTCATGCAGAATTTCCTATACTTGAACCCCAGGCAGCGGTACCAATGTGTCTGGCCGTTTCATTGCCCTTTAAGCATAGAGATGCTCAATACACAGTTGTGGAAGGGACCCCCTGGGCAGAGGAATGAATGATCTGGCAGGCTTCCGCACAGGCAGCTTACCATCTACTGCCTGGCACCACACTGTCTCCATCCTACCCATGTCCCCCAATGCCTGAGGTGCCCCCTGTGTGTTTTCACTAGGCAGTTTGAGACCACAAAGCTCTCTGCAGGCATAGCGGTCTTAGTCCCCCACAGAAGCACCACGTGGCTCCCTTTGTCCCTGACTTCTTTCCTGAGCCCCGAAGTGGTGGTGGTGGAGGAGGGGCTGGTGAGGTGGTCAGCTTTCATCTGGGCCACTCCTTTGTGTGTTTGTTGCCCCTCATCCAAGTCAGTGAGCTGAGTCCTTCTGACTACGGGAGTCCCATTTCTGGGTAACCTGGTGAGACAACTCCTTTCTTCCACGGGTGGTTTGGTCAACCTAACCTGAGGTCATATGGAATTTCTCTGTCCAGCCCTGCCATGATTCAGGCCCTGCAGGCCTCTGGAGGATCCAGACAGATCCTCAGGGTGACTGAGATCTGCGTGGGCCTTGAACTCGGAGTTTGAATGGTCAGAAGCGTGGGTGCTGGATGCCTCGCAGGTGGATGGTGATCAGGGGTGTAGACACCCAGATTGAGATGCTGAGGATTTTCCCAGGAGGCAGGTGTCCTTGGGTGGATGGGCACCTGGTGGCAGGAGCAGAAAGGAGGAGGGGCGAGCAGTCTGGCAGCACCTCATGAAGCTTATCTTGGGGCTCTGGTGTTTAGGAGGGGTGAGAGTGTCCAGGTACAAACAGGACCCCAGACTGCCAAGGGTTTGGGGCAGGTTGAAGAAGGCAGGGTCAGGCCTGGAACTGGGCTGTGCCATGCCATGGGGGCTTGTCTCTAGGCTGGTACAGGACCCTTACTATCACTGAGTTAGAGGATTCGACGGAACTCACTTCACAGGGCATCAGGGGTCTTTACCCAAGGAAGTGGGTGGCTGAGGAAGACCAACTTCTAGAGCAATTTCTTTCACTTAGCATGAGTCCAAGAACCAAAGCCAGCTCCTTCCACCAGAAGAGCCAGCTAGCTGCCTTTGGGGTGGCTTATTGCAGCTCCCAGCATCTTCCCTGATGTTGAGTGAAGCCTGTCTGGAAGATAGAGTGTGGCATTGACTGGACGCCCGTGGCCATGCGGACAATTGGGGACCCACTTAGACTTGTTCTTCTCTGCACCTTTCTGAAGAGGCTGGTCCTGGCATCAACTGTCACCCAGTGATAAATGGTCCAGCACAAAACCTCCTAAGTACTCGAAGATAAGAGATACCCTGGGAGGGGGTGGCGGGGGGCCAGGGAAGGAAGATCAAACGTAACAGGAAGCCCAGTGGGTAAACCGTTACTTGCATAGATAGAAGGATTGCATTTCTCTGTCCCAGGCAAGACACACAGCCTTTTCTCCTAGGTCCAGCCTGAGGCTGTTGAGACTGGGCCTCAGAGTGGGTAGAGCAACGACCCTGGAACTAAGGTGGTTCTTGGGGCCAGGGAGGGGGGCGGGGGCAGGTAACGAAACGATGAAGCAGAGAAGAGAGATGCCTTCCATGATTCTCTAGCTCAGGGTTCTCAACCTTCCTCATGCAGCGACCCTTGAATACAGTTCCTCATGTGGTAGTGACCCCCCCCAACCATAACATTATTTTCATTGTTATTTCATCATTGTCATTTTGCTACTGGGATGAATCTGGCAACCCCTGTGAAAGGATCGTGCAACTCCCAAAGGGGTTGTGACCCACAGGTTGAGAACCACTGCTGTATCTCCTGCATAGAGATCTCCTGGTCACCTCTGAGAGTCCCCCAAGACCCTGGTTGAAATCCCAGGTCTACTTAATGGGTACCTTTGGAACGTCACCTGACCTTCCTAAGTCACTCTCTGTGTCTACTTCCTTAATCCGGCGTGGGGACCTTTTTTTCTGCCACGGGGCATTTGGATATTTCTAACACCCAAAGGCAGGCCATGCTGGTCAAACATTTCATTAACTCACCCCTCCTGTGAGGGATGGAACTGCTTCTGTTTGGTGAGGCGTGCGATGTTGGCTGGTGATGATGATTTCATGGGTGTCATTTGGCCCAATGGGGACAGCAGGGCTCACCTCTCGGGGTTGTTGACAGGATTCACTGAGATAATGAAGGTCAAGATTTCAACACAGTCCCGTCCTCAATAAAAGGAGCATCTTTTGGTGAAGGGAGACGTCGAACAGGGAAAGATATGACAAAATAATAATTTATAAGTTATTAAGGGCTCATGAGGGAGGAGGAGCGGGGAGGGAGGGAAAAAAAGAGGACCTGATGCAAAGGGCTTAAGTGGAGAGCAAATGCTTTGAAAATGATGAGGGCAAAGAATGTACAGATGTGCTTTATACAATTGATGTATGTATATGTATGGATTGCGATAAGAGTTGTATGAGTCCCTAATAAAATGTTTTTAAAAAAATTTTTTAAAGGAGCATCTTAATCATGTCATCCATAGCCAGGCAAGGCTTTGGGACTGGATGCAGGCTGGTTGGTGCATCCCCCCCCACCCGCTACCCCCGCCACAAATGTTCAAAAAATATGAAGCACTTCATGAATTCTCATGTCATTCTTGGCAGGGACCACGTGAATCGTCTCTGTGTCGTTACAGTGCTAGACTATGTGTTGCCGTAGGGAGCGCGGGTTAGTGCATGTTTCAGACCTGGGGCCCGGTAGAAAGAAACCCTCCTTCAGTCATCCCAAGCCGAAGACAGTCCTCCCCAGAGGATAAGCCTCCTCCCTTGGCCCAGCCAACGGTCCTCTTAGCTCAGGGGCATGGTTCAAAGAAAGAGACCTCCTTGTTGGGACTCCTAACTGACCAGTATGCATTATGCACGTTTCCGTTCAACTAGCTTTGAAGAAGCATCGAGTGTGTGCAGGGGGAGGTTGAGGAAAGATGGTGGAATCTTTGGGCTGCTCGCTGGCTGGCTGGCTGGCTGGAGAAGTCCAGACATGGGTGGCCCTAATCCAGGCCTATTACTTTGAGGACTAAGATACACCTGACTCAAGCCACGGTATTTTCAGCGGCTTCATCTTCGTATGGCAGATGAATGTTGGAGAAGGAAGACCGAAGGAGAATCGATGCATTTGGACAATGGTGCTGGTACAGAAGATTGAAAGCACCAGGGGCTGCCAAAAGAACCACCAGATCTGCTCTGGAACACGTGCAGCCAGAATGCTTCTTAGAAACAAGGTGGCCAGCCGGGGTCTCCTGTCCTTTGGACATATCTGGGGAGACCAGTCCCTGAAAAGGACACCGGATTTGGTAAAGCAGAGGGGCAGGGACAAAGAGGCAGGCCCTCGTGGAGATGGATGGACACAGTGGTTGGCACCATGGGCTCCAACTTAAGAACCATGGGGAGGATGGCACTGGACCCGGCAGTGGTTCATTCTGTTGCGCATATGGTTGGAACTCACTCGGTGGCACCTACCAACCATACCCCACCCAGGCGGTCTACCATTTGTGTGTCAGTTTGTCACACTGTGGTGGCTTGTGTGTTGCCCTGACTCTGGAAGCCCTGCCCTGGCAAATAGCAGCAGAATCGCCGTGGGTGGACAGGTTTCTAGACTGAGGCAGAGGACGGCCCAGAACCGATTCCCGTCTTCTCCGGGGTGTGACCAATGCCGCAACTGCACCCCGCATCTCTACTCCCTGAACACCACAGGGATGCGTGTGGCTGGACCTAGCTAGAATCAGAAGGCTCTACATTTCACTGAGAGGTTGAGGGCTGGGGAGTAGGAAGGGCGGGATCAAGGCTGTTTAGCGATGCTGAGTCAGAGTCTCACCTCCTAAGTCCTCTGACAGCAGGCTGACCTGTGGGCACCATTGGTGACAGCCACTGACTCTTCTGTTCACCTATCCCATCTTTCGTGGTCATTCACCTTCCCACCCCTGGCATTCACTCCTGGGTCAGAGGCCCCGGGCCCATGCATCCCGCTGCCCAGTGCCATCTCCTTCCGTCTCCGGGGCATGCTCAACTCTCCTCGCTCCAGACTCAGCCCTTATTCTTCCTCAGCTCAGGAGACGCTGTTCTCCTCCACCTAAGAAGCATTCTTGACGCTTTCCCCCCTCTCACTCCCACACCCAGTTTGACAACAACCTGGAGATGCCACTTCCAAAATATACCCCTGCTCCACCTGCTTCTCACCGCCTCTGCCTCTGCCCTTTGCATCCTGCTCTCCGCTGCCTGCCTCCATTGTCGTCGGCTGAGCCGCTGCCGCCGCAGCAGACATCTCGGGCTCGCCACCCTGCACCTCCCTTCCATTTGGCACCCCGCAGCCAGAATACTTAAAACAAAGCCAAACACACACACACACACACACACACACACACACACACACACACACACACACACACCCCAGTAAGTCACATCCTGCTTCTCCCCTGCCTGAGTCTTTCAACTACTTGCCATTGGATTTAAGATGAAATCCAAGGTCCTTGCCGGTCTACCAGCAAGGTAGATGTTTCTACTTGTGTTAATTTCATAGCCCATCCAACTAGACTGGAAGCTCCATGAGGGCCGACGTGGTGTCTGGCTTTGTTTCCTTCTCAGCTCATAACTTCTGCCACACAATAAAGATCTGTGGCTGTAACACCCTGGTTGACACCCTCCCTCACTCCACAGCCCATCTCCCATCACCTCCTATACACCAAGGCCGGTGCTGCGTCTGAGTCCGATGAGTCAGAGGGAAGTCCTTGGTCCCCTGGAGTTCCCAGGTAGCACACATACCTCACCCAGCATCCCAAAGCTCTGCCCACCTGCATCGCCTCTTCCGGCCAGGTTACAATTTGCCCACCTGTGAGGTTGAGGCCAGGCCTCCAGGAGCGTGCACTGGGCTGCTGGAGGGTGTCGGCAATGATCTCAGCCCCTTGCCTCTACTCTGAGCTGGGCGCGTTGGCAGGAGCTTCTTCATACATGGTCCCCTGTGGTTCTCCTAGCCAATGTTGGCGACATTGAGTGCTATTACTACACCAGTTAAGCAGGTGAAGAGATCAAGGTCAGAGAGGACTGGCGACAGATCCAAGGTCACAGAGGTAAAAACCGGCAACAGAGTTTATCGAGCTTTTCTTCTGCCACATTTGTTCCTAATCATGCCATGTGCGTTTCTACATTGACTGCCCAGACTAACCCTGTGGGGGGAGGGCGTGTTATTTCTAAATGGGTATCTAGGAGTCTGGCATATATATATATATATATATTTGCATATACATATCCATACATACATATGTATGTATGTATATAGTTGCATATAGATATTCTACACACATATACATATATATAAAGTTGCACCGAGCACGAGTTTCTGATGATGCATTTCGTCAGTGTGACCGTTTTGCAGTGAAAGCAAGCACCTAGCAGGTATGGGGGGTAGTCTGGTTGCCTTCCTTGAGGTCAGCCCATGAGGGAAAGCAGCCCAGCGGCACGGAGAAATAAGTGGCCTGGGAACAGGCCAGCTAACGGTTCTTGAGAGGCCCAGAACTCCGGCTGTAGGTGAGCCTGGCTTGCCTGGCTGAGTCCTCGGCCCTATTCCTAACCCGATGGGTGCTCTTGGACACAGCATTTGCAGTGATTATGCCTTGAGCTGTGATCTGAATAGTCAGCAGTTTGAAACCACCAGCAGCTCGGCGGGAGCAGGACGGGGCTTTCAACTCCCGTAAAGTGTTACTGTCTCAGCTGTGACTCGATGGCAGGGAGCGAATACCTTGAAAGTGGGAACAATAACAATACTCACCTCCTCGCATCGTGGGACAATTATATGAAGGCCCTGGGTTGAGAAGGCCCAACAGAGGGACAACTTGTGTAGAAGGGATTGCCATCAAGTCTCCTGTGTTAAAGTTGGAGACCACGGCTCTTGATCGCAGACGCATGCAGTGCTTTGTGGCGCTCGCAGACACCTGGTCCTGTCGCAGCAGTTCATCTTCAAGGAGGAACACGGTCTGCCATCTCCGTGGGACCCTGTTGCTGCTGCCTTTGTCGAGTGTGGCTTTGCAGTTGGCTTCAATTTCCTCTGTTCTTTACCTGAGTAACCGTGTCTCCAATGCATGGCTCTGATGCAAGCGCTGGTGACTCACCAAAGCAAAGGACAACGATTGCAACAGAAAACAGCAGAAATAATAAAGCTAGCGGAGAGCGGTGAAGTGTCGTTGGTTCCCGGGAGAGCATTAGGCTACAAGGGGTCAATGATTGGAACCATTTTGAAGGATAAAGAGCGAATACCTGAGCAGCATGTGAAAGACTGCCCCAGAAGAGGGACGGTGATCACTAAGAAATGAAGTGATTCAGTGATTGCAGTGGGAAGGCTATTAACCCTCTTCAATGTGTTTTAAGAATGTTTAACTTGCCCAACTGACAGGAAGAGATCCATATTTGTACCCATTACAAAGAAAGACGACCCACCAGAGGGTGAGCATGATAGAACCATATCATCATTAATACCCCTTGCAAGTAAAATTTTGCCGAAGATCATCCAACAACAGTTGCGGCAGTCCATTGACTGGGAGTTGCCAGAGGTTCAGGCCAGATTCATAAGAGGACATGGAATAAGGGATATTGTTGCTGACATCAGATGGATCCTGACTGAAAGCAGAGCATATCAGAAAGATATTTGTTTCCATAACCATGCAAAGGCATTCTGCTGTGTGGATCGCAACAAACTATGGGGAATCTTGGGAAGAATGGGAATTCCAAAACACTTAATTAAGCTTGGGCAAAACATGCACATGGATCAAAAGGTAGCCGTGTGACCAGAACAGAGCATACTGCTTGGTTGAAATCAGGAAAGGTGTGACACAGGGTTGTATCGTCTCACCATACTCAATCTGTGTGCTGAGAAGCTGGATTATATGAAGAAGACTGTGGTATTAGGATTGGAAGAAGGCTTATTAACAACCTGTGATAGGCAGATGACACCACCTTGCTTGCTGACAGTGAGGAGGACTTGAAGCACTTGCTGATGAAGATCAAGGATTGCAGCCTTCAGTAGGGCTTACAACTCAATGTGAAGAAGACCCAAATCCTCACAACTGGACCCGTAGGCATCATGAGAAGTGAAGAAATGGTTGAAGTGGTCAAGGCTCAAGGCTCATGGAAGAGCAGCAGTCAAGAGATCAAACGATGCATGCATTGCATTGGGCAAATCTGCTGCACGGACCTCTCTAAAGTGTTGGAAACCAAGGACGTTACTTGGAGGGCTACAGAGGGCTTGACCCAAGCCAGTGTATTTTCAACACCTGAAAGGCATGGGAAAGTTGGGTGTTGAATAAGGAAGACCAAAGAGCAATCGTTGCATTTGAACTATGGGGCTGGCGAAGGCTAGTGAAAGTGCCATGGACTGCCAAGAGAACAAACAGATCTGTCTCGGACAAGTACGGCTCCTTAGAGGCAAGGACAGGGTGACTTCGTGTCACATACTTTGGGTATGTTAGCAGGAGAGACCAATCCCTGGAGAAAGACACCATGCTTATTAAAGTGGACGGGGCAGCGAAGAAGAGGAAGGCCCTCAACTGTGGTTGGTGTGTGTGTGTGTGGGGGGGGGGGTCTGACCCCTCGCCTGGCTGGCAGGTGGCTGAGTTTGAGCTGGCAGAGGCTCCACTTTGCAGTGGGAAAATTCCCTGAAAGCTTCCATTTCTCAGTCAAAACATGGGGGCCCCCGGCCTCCCCCTTTCTTCTTGCTCCCCTTTCGAGAGTTGATGTGAGAAGCAAAAGAAATAATAGTGGACATCATTACCCAGTCTTCCTTGTACTCTTTCCGAAACAGACCCAATTCTATTGGCTACAGTGATTGGTCCAAGGAATAGTCAGTGACCTTCGCTGGGCCGATCACCATCCTTCCCTGGGGCTTTACAATCTGTTGACAGGAGCGCATGACCCCTTTGCCATTCAGGTCTGAGAGTTCCGAGGAAGTGAGTCTGAACTGTCTCATGTATCTTCCTCCATGGAGAGGGGGCTGTCATGGAACGAGAGGAGACTGGCCTTCTGAGGGAGGTGGAAACAGGAGGCTGAGTTCTGAGACTTACAGACCCTGGTTCCCAACAAAATGTAAAGTCTATGAAACCCAAAGTGGCAGTCTTACTCTCTCCGTAAGGTCACTATGAATCTGAACTGACCGGCAGTGGGTTCTTGGACAGCCGTTACCATTGCCACTGGAACACCAGGACACGTTTGCTAAAACCAGGCCTGCTTCAATCCTTGCGCGGTTCTGTGTTAGTCCGGGTAGACGAGAGAAACAAATCCAGAGACAATCATATGTATAAGGGACAGAGGTTTATATACAAGAGCAGTTGAATATTGAGAAAACCTCCCAGCCCAGTCCAGATCAAGTCCGTAAGTCCGATATTAGCCCATATGTCTGATACCAATCTTTAAAATCCTCTTCAGACTCATGAAACACATGCAATGATGCCGAATGCAGGAAGATCACAGGCCAGTGGGTAGAAAGTCTTTGGATCCAGTGGCAGTGTAAGCATCTCAGCGCTGGCAGGGGGTCTCTACATGGCTTCTCCGGCTCCAGAGGTCTGGTTGCATCAGGGTAGGTCCATGTGACTTCTCCAGCTCAGGCACTAGTGTAGTACCATGTGTCTTATCAGCTGCAATGTCTCCCAGGGAGTGAGGAGAGAGAGAGAGAGAAATCTCCCGCCTCCAAGGAGGAAAAAACAAGAGTTTCCAGAATTTTCAGGAGAAGGCCATGCCCACACAGAGGCCTCATTGGCTATGACCTGATTGATAGGCTAGACTCCATCCCTTCACTCTGAATCCTCTCAGGTCCCGAATTGACACCAGATTATGTAACCACACAACCTTATTGCCTTTGGACCTTCTGTACTTGGCCTGCATTGGAGCTACCGAAGCCAAAGAATGCCCCAGTTTTTGCATGGCCTTATTCCAGTTGAGGTTCTGTAGCTTGCATCCAAAGAGTTCTAAGTGCTGCCTCCCTTGGAAGTTACACTAGAACGTAAGTATCAGAGACCAAGAACTTGACTTTGCCCTGCTGTAGCTTCAGTGTTTCTTATAGTACTGGGCTTATAGAAGGTGCTCAGTAAATAGGAGAGGGCTGCAAAAACATGGTAGAACATAGAATGCAAGATAATGGATTTTCCCCCATTAAAGAGGCCTTTTTGTAGCCTCTTTAGATATGCTAAATGAACAATATCGGTGGTGGATTGAAATGTGCCGTGCCCCCCTCCACCTCCTCCCCCCTCCGGCCAACTGGGAACTGGAATTCTAGCTCCTTCCCCTGTACATTTGGAGTCCTGGTGGCACAGCGGGTGAAGTGTTGGGCTGAAAACTGCTGGACCGGTGGGCAAGCACACAGGCTGCTGACGGAGAGAGCGAGGCTGTCTGCTCCCGTGAAGAGTTACATTCTCTGGGAAGGCCATGGGGCAGTTGGTTCGCCTCCGGCCTCCAGGGTCACTGTGAGTTGGAATCAACTTGAGGGCAATGGGTGAGAGCTTGCAGCTGGCACCACTGTCTAGAATGTCATTGCAAACTCACTGCCATCGAAGCCCTCTGATTCCCATCAGACAGGGGAGGATGACCCGTGCGGGTGTCTGAGATGGAAACTCTTTACGGGAGTAGAAAGCACCGTCTGTCTCTGGAGGACCAGTTGGGGGTGTCACACTGCAGCCCGATGTGTCCCCACGATGCCCCCAGAGCCCCAGTGTAATCCAGTGTGATGCAATCTACGCATCAGTGGAGGTCATGTCGGCGCAGAGCGGCTCCGGCTGGCATCATGGTGGAATGCTAAGAAAGCAGCATAGGTTGGAGATGAGCAGGAAAGACAGATGTCCTCTGACACGGCCGGAAGCAGACAGAATCTCCGAGCCCAGGAACACCAAGGATTGCCCATTTCTAGACTGAAATAGACCACAAACTCACTGCATCAAGTTCATGCTAACTCATAGCAACCGGCCTGAGGGTTTCCGAGACTGTTCCTGTTTACCAGAGTAGAAAGCCCAGTCTTTCTTCCTCAGAGAGGCTGGTGGTTTCGAACTGCCGACCATGCGGATCGCAGTCCAACTCATAACCACTGCACCACCAGCCCTCCTGAAATAAACCACAGAGTCCCAGATTTATTTGGCTGACCATCTCTTTTTCAGAAAAAAAAATTACTGAGTCCTCCCTTTGCCAATGAAAAATGTTTGTACTATAGCCCCTCATCCCAGATAACATGTAACTCATTCAAAAGTTCACTACCATCTAGTCGATTCCAACTCATAGTGACACTAAGGACAGAGTGGCACTGCCCTTGTGGGTTTCTGAGACGATAAATCTTTATTGGACTAGAAAGCCTCATCTTTCTCATATGGAGTGGCCAGTGGGTTTGAACTGCTGGTCTTTTCATGATCATCCTGATGTGTAACCCACTAAGCCACCAGTATTCCTAGCATAAAGTGTAGTTGTCTGTTTTTGCAGCTCTCCCCCCCACCCACCGGTGGATCGTTCCAACACCCCAGGTACCACCCACTTTTGGAAACACGGAAATAGACCAAGAAGGACGTCCCCCCTAGAACCAACCCCACCTTAAAGTCAGACCTCTAGCTTCCTGAAAGGAGACCTGGGTGACACATTGGACAGCCAGCGCTCTGCCAGAGAAAGATGAGGCTTTCCACTCTCACAAAGATGTACCGTCTCAGAAACTCACAGGGACAGTTACTCTGTCCTGTGGGGTCTCTATGAGTCAGCATTGGCTCGATGGCAGGGATCGAGTGAGTGGAAGTGTAACTGAACTGTAAGAAAATAAATATCTATTATTTGAGGCCACTGTGCTAGATACATAACATGTTGTCAACTTGCGAAGGGGTGGAGTCTAACTTGTCAATCAGGTCGCAGCTTGATGATCTCATTTGGAGGTGCCACGGAGATAAACAGCTGACTGGAGGCCAGATCCACATAGAC
This sequence comes from Tenrec ecaudatus, assembly GCF_050624435.1. Taxonomy (NCBI): domain Eukaryota; kingdom Metazoa; phylum Chordata; class Mammalia; order Afrosoricida; family Tenrecidae; genus Tenrec; species Tenrec ecaudatus. The sequence continues at coordinate 129,162,849 of NC_134541.1, forward strand.
ACTCTCTGCTTTGTCTTCTTGGTAATAAGATTCATGGAGCTGCGCTTGAACTCTGGAGCTGGAGGAGCCATGTGGAGACCCCTGCCATAGCTGAGATGCTTTCACCTCCACTGGATCCACAAGACTTTCAACCCACTGGTCTGCAGTCTTCCTGCATTCGGCATCATTGCACGTGCTGTGTGAGTCTGAAGAGGAATTTATAGGTTGGTGTCAGACCCATGGACCAATATTGGATTCATGGACATGATCTGGATCAGGCTGGGATGTGTTCTTAATATACAGTTACTCTTTTATATAAAGCTCTTTCTTGTACACATATGGGTGTCTATGAATTTGTTTCTCTAGTCAATCCAGGCACACACAGACACCATAGGCACCCTGGAGCCCTGGTGGTGCCATGGGTAATGCATATATTGAACTACTAACCACCAGGTCAGAAGTTTGAAGCCACCATCCACTCCATGAGAGAAAGGGAAGACTCTCTACTCTCCATAAAGGGTTGCAGTTTCGGAGACCTTCCTGGTCTGAGATCTCTGTGAGAAAGACAAGCTGGGCTTTTAACTGCAATGTCAGCAGTTCAAAACCACCAGCTTCTCCTTGGGAGAACGACAGCTTTCTACTCCCATGACGAGCTCTAGCCTCGGAAACCCACAGGGGCAGATCTACACTGTAAGCTTTTCCTAGGGTGGCTAGGACTCAGAACTGACTCGATGGCAGTGAGTTTTCTTTTAATAGGGGCCCTGACGGCACAGTGGTTATGATGAGTTGAGCTGCTACCGCGTGGCCACGTGTGTGTTGTGTTGGGTTTCTACAGCACTGAGATGCGGACACAGTGCCTGGCCCTGCCAGGTGCTTCCTCACCTCTCTGCTTTCCTTCTGAGCTAGCGTGCCTTGTCCTCCCAGGCTTGCATTCAGGGTGGGCTCAACAAACAAACAACCACAGACTCACTGACAGGGGAGGATGACCCGTGCGGGTGTCTGAGACGGAAACTCTTTACAGGAGTAGAAAGCCCCGTCTGTCTCTGGAGGACCGGTTGGGGGTGTCACACTGCACCGGTTGGGGGTGTCCATTCTGACTCACAGTGACCCGAGAGGACAAAGTAGAACTGCCCCTGTGGGTTTCAGAGGCTGTAACTCTTTAGGGGAGCAGAAAGCCTCATTTTTCTCAACGAGGAGCGTGTGGTGGTTTTGAACTGCTGACCTTGCTGTTAGTAGCCCAATGTTTACCCTATACCACCAGGACTCAATTAGTGGAGGCGCCAGGGACCAAACCCAGGGCTTTATACATGCAATGCACGCACTCTCCCATGGAGTGAGGAGCTCTGATTTTTGTTTTGTTTTAGTTTTTATTTTTAGCTTTTAGTAGAAAGCCCCATCTTTCTCCTCTTAGTTTCAAACTGCCAAGCTTTCAATTAGCAGTCCAGTGTGTACCCATTACCCCACCAGGGCTCCTTCCTGGGTGGGCAGGCCCATGGAATTCCTGTACCCTCACTAGAAGTCTGGCTGTAAAGGGTACACTTGAGGTAGTGGGCATCAACGTGGGTGTGTACTAAAGGTGAGCTTCCAGGTAAGTCTCTTCTGCCCTGGGGGGTAGGGAGGGAATTCCTGCTTCCTGGGCTTAGTTAGGAAGGGCGGCAAGTGACTGGCTGAGCCGGTTATGCACTGGACTAAACCACAAAGTTAACAGTTCAAACTGCAGAAGAGAGAGGCGACTTTCTACTCCCATTAAGCGTAATCACAGTCTCAGCAGCGCTCGGTGTAAGACATGAAAAAATTTATAAATTATCAAGGATACACGAGGGAGGGAGGGAAAAATGAGGAACGGATACCAAGGGCCCACATAGAAAGAAACCGTATTGGAAAAGATGGTGACAACGTATGTACAGATAGATGTGTTTGACAAAATGGGTATATGTATGGATTGTGATAACAGCTGTAAGAGCCCCCAGTAAAATAAAATACCAAGCCCACATGGAAGAAGCACACCAGCCTGTGTGATCACGAGGTGTCGAAGGGATCAGGTATCAGGCATCAAAGAACAAAAAATCAAATCATTGTGAATGAGGGGGAGTGCAGATCGGGGACCCAAAGCCCATCTGTCGGCAACTGGACATCCCTTACGGAAGGGTCGTGGGGAGGAGACGAGCCAGTCAGGATGCAGTGTAGGAACGATGAAACATAACTTTCTTCTAGTTCCTAAATGCTTCCCACCTACTATCATGATCCCAATTCTACCCTACACATCTGGCTAGACCAGAGGATGTACACTGGTTCAGACAGGAACTGGAAACACAGCAAATCTAGGACGGAGAGCCTTTCAGGACCAGTGGTGAGAGTAGCCATACTGGGAGGACGGGGTGCAAAGGTGGAACTAATTATAAGGATCTACATATTACCTCCTCTCTGGGGGTCAGACAGCACAAAAGTGGGTGAAGGGAGACATCAGACAGGGCAAGATATGACAAAATAATAATTTACAAATTATCAAGGGTTGATGAGAAGGGGTAGCTGGGAGGGAGGGGGGAAAATGAGCTGATGCCAGGGGCTTAAGTGGAGAGCAAATGTTTTGAGAATGACGAGGGCAACAAATGTACAAATGTTCTTTACACAATTGATGTATGTGTGGATTGTAATAAGAGTTGTACGAACCCCTAATAAAATGATTTTTAAAAAAAGAAGTTACATTCTCAGAAACCCACAGAGACAACTCTGTTTTGTCCTTACAGGGACTGACTGAATGGCAGTGAATTTTGGGTTGGGCTTAGGGAGGTTCAAGGTGGGAAGGAGTAGAGCTGAGGCAGCTGGGAGGCTTTGTATGTGGGAAGGATGCCCCTCTTGGAGAGCTCTCTGGCTGGGCCCTGGTCCCGAAGCTTTGACAGCTGACCCTGGGGGTGCCCAATTGGACTTTGAGGGGAGCATCGCTGGGGCAGCCCCACGTCTGAGGCTTCACCTGGATGAGCAAGGCCTCCAACTCCGAACACTCAGGAAGCAGGGTTTCCGGAGGAAGCCCGGTCAGCCGGTGCCCTCGCTTCTTGGCCCCTGAGCGTCCCCTGTGGGTCCAGCGCCGCCCCACGTTGGTCATTCTTGCCCTGGCTGGCCGCCTTCTTTGATTGATGAGCTGTGGGACGGTCTGATGTGTTGGCAAAATGGAAGTTCCCGGCATGCCTGGGGAGGTGGCAGGAATTCATTTCACACTTGATTATTTTTTGTAACACCTACTGATGTCCTTTGAGTTGGGCCCCAAGTTCCCGGCCTCTCCCTTCTTACAGAATGTTCCAGCTCGGGGCGGGGGAGGGCCTGGCATTCCTCCCACAGTAGCCGCTCTGGGGCTGGAGGGGGTGGTGAGAAGGGCCTCCAGTGGGCCAGCCCTGGGGCCGAGGACACAGGGGGCCTGGCTTCCTTACACGTCCTTTCTCTGCAGCGTCCCACCGTCCATAAAATGGGCATCAGGAGGCTGCCCACAAGAGCTGCGGTCAGGGCCAAATGAATCCATGCCCGGGGGCCCTCCTGGGGCTGGCCTTGAGCGGTCACCACCCCACCCTCCCCACCCCCGCCCAACCTGGTGGAAACTGGAACCAGATGCTGTCTTTCTGACCAGGGTTTCTCCACCAGCAGGTCCTGAGTCCCCTGCTGGTGATTCTGTCGAGATGGTGCAGCTCACCAGGCTTCCTGGCTGGCTGCTTGTTAAATTGGCCCCTTACTGAAATCGCTTTGCCACCAGCTTGCCTCCCGGCTCCTTTCAGCCCTTCTCAGCTGTTGGGAGCAGGGACCTCAGGCTCAGCCCTAATCCTGGGCAATCCCGGCTCCTCCCTTGGCTCCTCAGAAGGAAGGCAGAGAACCTGGCCTCCCTCTGATGGGATGAGGAAGCTGGAACTGGAGCTGCCCCGCCAAGGGGACATGCAGGAGGCGCCTCCTGTTTTGTTCTCACCTTCAGTCCTGACCTAGGAGCCCTGGTGGTGTAGTGGTTACTCTTTCGCCTGTGATCCGCATGGTCACCGGTTTGAAACCACCAGCAACTCCTCGGGAGAAAGACGGGGCTTTCTGCTCCCTACTAAACAGTTATAGTCTCGGAAGCGCACCGGGGGTTTCTCTGAGTCAGCAATGACTCGATGGCAGTGGGGTTTGGTCATGTCTGGCATCTTTGACGCTGTTTCAGGCGCCCAGCCCAGCCAGCACGCAGGGCCTCTACGGAAGAGGCTCAGTGTCCGTTCAGCTGGAGATTTCCCCAGAATGTTCTCACAGAGCCAGTCAAGGGCCTGGAGTGTCCTTCCCAAGGACAGGCAGCAAAAGAGGGGGTGGGGTGAGATGGGCTGGGGGCAGTGCATTGTCTGTAGAGAGGGTTTGGGTTTTTTTTGGTAGAAACTTTACTACCAATAATAAACTTAACTCAAAGTCGTTTTTCAGATTTCTCTATGTTCATTATGTGCTGACTGTTCTTAACCCAGCCAGCGATCAAAGCTCCCTCCCCTCCTGGGCAGAGTTCATCCCCTGGCTCAGTTTACCTGGTGTACCCTGGGGGAAGGGGCTCAGGGACTCAGGTGCAGCCCGTGGTTGGTGCTGACTGCAGACTCAACAATTGGTACCTGCCTCCTTCTCATTGATCTGGCCCGACACAAAAGAAGATGGACATGAACTTGGAGAGGTCAAAGTGGCCTGCCAGAAGGGCTAGGAGACTCCTCCTCTGCTTATAACCCCCCACAGGCTTCCCATTGTGATGTTCTTGAGAGAGCATAGGCCAGGTCCCAGAGACCTGGCAGCCCAAGGCAGGGGGTTAGGTTTGTCTCACAGTCACACTGGGTTATAGGCAAGGGCGGGCCAAGCACAGATGGAGGTTGGGGAGAGATGGATCACTCAGTGGCTGTAAACAGGAATGTGATCAGGCCAGAGGGCCAGGCCAGCGCTCCTCGATGGACAGGTGCTCTCCGAATGCATTCTGTGCTCAGGCTCAGTGCCAGCTGCTGGGATGCCAGCAAACAGGTCCTGCCCCTAGGGAGGGCACAGTCTGCAGGGGGCCCCGACGTCCATTCAATGAGACACACTTTGACACGCTGTCCCGTGCTGGGGAAGGATGTAAGAGAGAGCTTCCGCCGAGATCCCAAGACACGATTGATTGTTGTTAAATGGGTTCTGACTATGGTGACCGTGTGTGTGTGTGTGTGTGTGTGTGTGTGTGTGTGTGTGTGTGTACAGAGGCCTTTCAAGATTATGACTGGTTTGGAAGGAGATCACGAGGCCTTTCTTCTGAGACGCCTCTGAATGGGCTTGAACCTTCATCCCGCCAGTGAGTAGTTGGGTGTGTAGCCCTTTGTGCCGCCCAAGGCAACATCATGATGAAGGGAGAAAAGCTGAAAGTTCCCAGGATTTCATCTTGCGTGGATCCCATCAGTCAGTCAATCAGATGACTCATTCATTCCCTCAGGCAAGTCTGTGCCCAAAGACCTCTTTACAGTGTTGGAGAGCAAGGATGTCCCTTTGAAGATGAAGGCCACTTTGACCTGACCCAAGTGATGGTATTTTCAATCGCCTCATAGGCACGGGGACGTTGGACATTGGTCGAGGAAGGCTGAAGAAAAATCGGTGTATGTGAGTTACGGTGCTTGAGGTGAACCCAGGGAACCCAGGGCAGATGACCCCTTCAGGACCAGTGGTAAGAGTGGCGATACCGGGAGGGAAGGGGAAAGCTTGGGGTGGAAACGGGGAACCGATGACAAGGATCTACACATAACCTCTGACTGGGGGATGGACTCCAGAAAAGTGGGTGAAGGGAGATGTTGGACAGTGTAAGACATGACAAAATAATAATGATTTATAAATTATCAAGGGTTCATGAAGGAAGGGGAAGCAGGGAGGGAAGGGGAAAAATGAGCTGATACAAAGGGCCCAAGCAGAAAGCAAATGTTTTGAGAATGATGATGGCAACTCCGGGAGTACAGATGTCTTGACACAAGGATAGATGGGTGGATTGTGATAAGACTTGTACGAGTCCCAATAAAATGATTTTTTTAAAAGAAAAAGAAGAGTGAAAGTCCCCTGAACAAACACATTTGTCTTGGAAGAGGTACAGCCAGCATGCTGCTTAGCACCCACAGTGGCACGCCTCCACACGCCTCCACCTCACGTGCTGCAGACATGTTCTCAGGAGAGAACAGCCCCTGGGAAGGGACTTCGTGCTTTGTGAAGTGGAGGGGCAACGGCAAAGAGAAGGGCCCTTGATGAGATGGATTGCCACAATGCCTGCAGGATCGGCTCAACAGAAGAACAATTGTGGGATGGCGCAGACTGGGCAGTGTTTCCTTCCATGGCAGTCACATAATCTCCTGTCAACTTGAGGGTATTAAGAGGGACGGGGTGGGGTTTAACTTGTCCATCAGGCCACAGCTTGATGACCTCATTTGGAGGCTCGAGGGAGATCAATAACTCACTAGAGGCCGTGCCTCCCTCTCTCCCCCTCTCTCGTTCTTTCTGCTTCAATTCCTGTTGACAAGCCACATGGAACTATGCTGACGGCAGTCAGAGCCCTGGACCATGCCACTGGACCCACAGGACTATCCATCCACCACCCTGTGTTCTTCCTACATTCGGCATCATTGCATGTGCTGCATCTGAAGAGGAATTCATGGGCTGATATAGGACTTATGGGCTAATATGGAACTAATAGACTTGATCTGGACTGGGCAGGGATGTTTTATTGACGCGTAATTATTTTTTGATAGAAAGCTCTCTTACACACATACGAGTGTCTCTAGTTTGTTTCTTTAGTCAGCCCGTACTAACAGTCTGCTGCTAAGCGCTGGAACCAACTCAACAACAGCACCTAACGGACAAAAGCAAGCCGGCCAGGGACCCTGGGAGTAGTAACTGACTCCGGGAGTATTTACTGACTCCTGGTATATTAACTGACACCTGGAAGATTTACTGACTCCTAGTGTATTAACTGACTCCGGGAGTAGTAACTGACTCCGGGAGTAGTAACAGACTCTGGAAGTATTAACGGGATCCAGGATTATTTATTGACTCCTAGTGTAGTAACTGACTCCGGGAGTATTTACTGACTTCTGGTGTATTAACTGATTCCAGGAGTATTTACTGACTCCTGGTGTAGTAACTGACTCTGGGGGTATATACTGACTACTGGTGTATTAGCTGACACCTGGAGTATTTACTGACTACTAGTATTAACAGACTCCTGGAGTATTAACGGGATCCAGGAGTATTTACTGACTCCTAGTGTATTAAGTGACTCCTGGAGTAGTCACTAGGGTGGAAAGCCAGGGACAGAGCAGCTTATCCAGGGGCTTGAAGATGCGAGGGGCTGGGGGCCCCCGAGGAGCTGGAATAAAGCCCGGCTGGTCAGAACGTGGCTGGAATGAGGTAGACAGTGTTGATGAAAGGCTCGCGAGGCCAGCGTTGTGGGCAGGGCTGCTGGAGAACCCCCCGGCCGGGTTCAAGAGCTCTGTCTTTATGCCAGGCAAGATGGTGGACACTCAAGGACTTTAACTGGAACAGAAGGCCTCTGTGTAAGCTTGCCAACAAGAGCAACAAAGCAAAAGCCAGAGACCCCAGCATGGGCCTGACCAACCACTGGGAGCTAAAACACTGAGTGGGCAAGTGGGCTGAGTCCAGCAGTTCTCAACCTTCCTATTGCCGCAACCCTTTCACACAGTTCCTCATGTGGTGCTGACCCCCCCCCCCAACCATAAAATGATTTTTGTTGCTACTTCATCACCGTCATTTTGACTGTTAGGAATCGGGCAACCCCTGTGAAAAGGTTGTTTGACTCCCAAAGGGGTCACGACCCACAGGTTGAGAACCACTCGCTTAGAGGCTCTTGGGCTCTGAGTGACAGAACCAGCAGTGGTGGGAAAGGTTTGGCCCCCGGTGGCACTTGATTAGTCTAGAGGCATCCATGGGCACAGCCCCCAGCCTTGGGGGCACCCAGAGTGTGGCCCAGCCCTCTGACATCCAGGCGCCGGGATGGGTGAGTCGTTCTTTCTGCATGCGTGGCAACCACAGTCTTTGCTCTTGATCTGTAGATTAGGTTGATTCATGGCCTTGGACTTCAAGTCACAAAACCACAGTCTGGCTGAGGATAGTTCTCTGGGGGAGTAAAGAGATAGCTGATCAGGGAGTAGCAGGGCATCTTCCCCGCCTTCGTCACTGGAAGCTCTGGCCAAGTTGCCGCTGTTTGTCTGGCCCAAGAGAGCCCTGCTTTCCTTCATGGCCTGCTGGGCTTCCAGCAGCTTTAGAGCAGGACCTCGGCAGGCTGGGGAGAAGAGGAGGAGGCAGCGGCAGTGGCCTTGAGCTCTCCGGGGCTCCAGAACAATGGTGGTTGTTTTCAGTACAGCTGTACTCAGATCAGAGGAGCCCTGGTGACGTCGTGGTTACACGTTGGGCTGCCAACCAGAAGGGCAGACAGACAGGGCTTTCTACTCCCTTCAAGCGTTACAGTCTCGGAAACTCAAAGGGGGCAGCTCTGCCCTGTCCTAGAGGGTCGCTATGCTTTGGCATCAACTTGATGGCAGTGAGTTTGGTTTGGGGTCAAATCTGCAACTCATGCAATCCCCCCATTTCAAGTGAGCCCTTCCTGGCTTTAGCACATTCACCAAGTGGTGCAATCATGCCTACAGCACTTCTTAGGCCATGTCCATCTTCTCATATCCATTGGCAAAAGGAGCCCTGGTGGAGGAGTGGTTATGCGTTTGGGCTACGATCTGCATGGTTGGCAGTTCAAAACCAGCGGCAGCTCCGAGTGGCTTTGACTCGATGGCAGTGAGAGGGATGCACTTGCAGTCACTCCCCATCGGTCCTCCCCTGCCCCAGCCCCTGGAAACCACCCTTCTGCACTCTGTCTCCACGGACTTGTTTACACTGGGTATTTCCAGTGTTATCACACAAACGGACTCCCTCCCCTGAGCATGGTATCTCCTAAGTCCATTCAATATCACAGCATGTCTTCATTCCTATTGTCACGAACATTCCATTCTATGGCCACCTCCCATGGGGTTGTTTCTGCTTGGCGGCTGCTCTGGATTCAACAGTGAGCTTCACTCAAGGAATTTGACCTTTGTCTTTGGTTTTTGAATGATAGTCTTCAAGGCCTTGGGGTCTCTGTAGCTGGTAAGGTGCAACTCTTGGCCTCTCTGTGTTCAGAGCAAAGCCGTGTAAGGGAAACTGAAGATGCACGGAAACAAGTCGTCCCGGGAACGAGTGGGCCACGTTCACAGCTTTCAAGACCCTCAGACCAGAAGAACTTGATGGTGTTGGCTCCCACGACGGCCCTGAAGAGGGAAGGTCCTGGAGAGAGTAGGAGAACGATCTGGTGATGAAACTCAACATCATAAAAAAGACCAAGCTTTCGGGTTGGTGAGAGGTTGGCGGAAGCTGTAAGACTCTGGCCATTAGTCACCCTTCAGACCTGGAACTGAACTCATCCTTGTGACTCAATTTTCATCCAAGCAATAGACTCATCCGGAAGGGGAACAATCATACCAGGGAGGTAACAGCTCACTGGTTGGAAAAATCAATTATTTGAGACCAGAAGGGCAGCATGGATCCCTGGACCAAGTTGAGAAGACAGAAAAGGCTAGGAAAGGAGGAGGAACCGACACGGGAACAGAGGGAGGAAGAGGAGTGGGTGATGTCACATGGGCAGGGCCTGCAGCCTATGGCGTGAAGCACAACGCGTATGGAGTGTTGGATAGAAAACGGATTTTCTTTGGGGACTTTCCCCCAATTCACAATCAAAAGTTAGGCGTGCATCTAAAAAGACGAAGGGCTCAAGAGGATGGAAAGCCAGCTGATCCTGGATAAGATGCTGGGCCAGCAACAGCCTACTCATGGGATGCTGCAGGAAATAAGAATGAAATTTGTCGAATAGATGATAGGCTTTCTGGGTTGTGATCGTTGTACTGGGTAAAATGCTAACATTCGGAGAATCTGGGTTCAGAGTATATGGTGATTCGTCGTACCATTTTTTGCAACTTGGGGGAAATGCTGAAGTTGTTGAACAAGGAAAAGTGCATCACAACAAACCCCTCTGTCCCAGCTCCCTTGGGCTACTGTTGTCCAGGGCAGTCCTTACCCGGACCGTTAGCATGCTGAAGATCTGCCTGCGGCCCTCAAGGGCAGGGCTGTAGCTGGTCAATGTGCTGGGAAGCCTGCCTGGTTTGCTGACGGCGGTGGGAGTCCTGGCGAGTGGGAAGGGCTGTGGTCAGATCCGCGGAGCTTGGGACTCGGTCCTTGGACAGAGAGAGAAGCCAGTTGAGAGATTCTTGCCCAGTCCAAGGGAGGGATCATGGATGAAAGCTTAAACCAACGATGAGCTATGTGACAAAGGAGTGGGAAAACTCTGGGACTGTGCTTGGGAGGGGCAAGTACCGGGACTCGGTGATGGAATGTGTGGGAACACGCATGGAGGGGCAGTGTTGCCTTTCATGCTACTGATCATCGGAGCCGGAAGCTGAGAGAGTCCATGCCCCTCGGGGGGGCTGCCTTGTGTATAGGATGTCCCACCTTGGTCCTCCCAGTAGCCTTCTCCATCCTTCTTCATCTGCTCTGTGCCCGGAGGCTGCCCTTGATGGGGTGCATGATTGGGCGCTCTCTGGTTTGTAGTTACCTTTACTCCATGAGAGTAAACCCAGAGGTTAGAAGGCAAGAGAGAGCGGGGGTAGGGGGGGTGGGGGTGGTGATGGTGGCGGGATCTTTTTTCATCCAGTTCCTGCCCTGCCAGGTTTGGCTGTGATTGTCTTGACCCAAGGCCACAGTTCCTCTCTTGGCCACCAGTCTTGCTGGGTTAGGGCAACAACTGCCTTCCTGCCCCGTTCTGTCCTGGGGGGAGGAAGCAGGAAGAGTTCATCTTTGGATGTTTCGCCATCCCTTGTTGACTTTCTCCTATCTGACCTTTAAACTGTCTCCTTGCTAAGTTCCTTCAGGTACCCCTTCAGGGTCAAAAAGCTGCTTCTTACAGGTCTCTAACTAACACACCCAGAGAGCAGCCGCAACGCCTTCTCAAGACTTGGTCGCCCCTGGCGTTATTCATCTAAAAATACGAATGGTCAGTCTTCGGGAAGAGAGGTATTTTGGAGATCTGGGTGTACGCCGCCATTTAAAATGGAACCTCCGTCTCTGTTCTCAGCGGTGTTCAGTCGTGGCCTCAGGGGATAGGGAGAGGGGAGGCACTTTCAGGGCACTCTGAGTTCTTCCCCAGGGGGTTTCAGCATGAAGAGATGCAGGGTGTGGGGGTGTTAGTGAGCCTTAGTGCCATACCCTGCTTAGGTTCCCCTACACCTTGCTCCCTACAACTACAGAAGATATACCCAAATCCTTCCATTACCAGTTGGTTGTCCATCATGGGTACCCTAAGATATATAACCGATACCGCTCTTCTCCACAATGGTGGAGCCACCCACCAGAGTCTTATGCACCTGGGGAGACGCCTGTTGGGAGGCTATCGTGAGTGCCCTAAGTCTAAGTGCATGCAGCTCACACAGTCCACCTGGCGTGGCATTTTGGTGCCTGACATCTCTGAGGCACGAAGCCCCGGCTGGTCATTGGGATTAGAGCCATCGGACCCAGTTGAAGCAGGGTGAGATCTCAAAGCATGGAACTTCCTGCCCAAAGTCAACCTTCCAGCCACCCAGCTCACAGAAACATTTTCTGGACCTGTGGTGCTCACCCCTAGTTCTCAGCCGTGCACGTTGGAACCGCCGGGAGACTTTCCTAAAATGCAGATGTCCTGTTCCACTTCCGACCGAAGGACTCACTTCTTCCTGGACGTGGGGCCTGGGCATCAGAATTTTATTAACGTCCTTAGATGAGTCTAATGGGTAGCCAATTGGGGGAGGAAGCTGCCAACCCAACTACTTGGTCTGGAGATACGCTGGGAGGCCTGGCACAAGGCTGGGCATTGCAGGGGTGGGCGGCAGAGAAAAGGTGCTGGCAGGCTGTCCTTAGTGTCAAGGATCCAGTGGAGGGAAGAGCCTTACGGACCCGGAACAGTGATTAGGAAGCAGTGCCAGGCAGCGTCTCTTCCTGTCCCTACTACCCTCTCTCAGTGCTCTGGAGACGCTAAGAACAGGGCGGTTGAGGGAGCTAGAGGATTGGCTGCCTATTCCTCCACGAAGGAGCCTGGTGGCGTCAAAGGTTATGTACTGGGTTGCTAGCCACCAGGTCAGTAGTTTGAAACCACCAGCTGCTCCTTGGGAGAAAGATGGGGCTTTCTAGTCCCATAAACAGGTGCAGTCTCAGGAGCTCACGGGGCAGTTCTACCTGTCCTAGAGGGTCACTCTGAGTCAGTGTGTTAGTCTGGGTAGACTAGAGAAACAAATCCACAGGAACTCATAGGTATATGAGAGAAAGTTTAATCTAAAAGGTGTGTACATTAAGAAAGCATCCCAACGTAGTCTACTCCAAGCCTGTGCATTAGCCCATATATCTGACACCGATCTACAAAGTCCTCCTCAAACTCACAAAGCATATGCAATAACTCCGACTGCAGGAGGAAAGCCGAATCAGTGAGCATGTAAGCATTTCAGTGCTGGCAGGGTCTCCACATGGCTGCTCCAGCACCCAGGGCTGCATCGGGGTGGGTCCATGCGGCTTCTCCTCAAGGATGTCTCCCAGGAAGTGAGCCTTGTCAGCTGAGACAAAGAACTAGCTAAGGCAGCCACACACTGGTATGACCATCAGAGAACAAGAGACCAGAGAACTAGAAAGACAAGGCTCAGTGAGCCATTTGTTGCTCTGCCCTTCAATTAATCGCCTAGGTTGGCACAAAAAACTTTAACTATCACCTTCAGCATGGACCGGACGGCTGGGAGAATCCTGCATGGTGCCGAGTGCCTGCGTGCTTCCTGTCCATCCTCGCCCTCCATCGTTTGGGTGGGGCTCACGGGTGGGGCGCAGGGTCTAGAACTTAGGTCTGGACTCCTGGGACTGAGAACATCGGCCTAAAGGTTGAGTGCTGCCCAGCTGTGTGACCACAGTCCCTCTCAGGGCGGAGGGTGTGTGCGGGAATAGTTGGTGGGTCACAAATGGCGGATCAGGGTCTGCTGACGAGCAAGCCTCCCCAGCCTGGCGGCTGCCTCTCTGATTGGAGAACTTCCGGAGCCGGCCTGGGAGGATGAGGTCATGCGTCTCTGCTCTGAGGGCTCTGAGGGCTTGCCTGCTAAGCTCCGTCTTTTAAATGCACCCCCCCTCCACCCGCCGTAGGAGCCAAGGTGACCCTGCTCTGGCCTCTTGACCTCCCTCCAAGCAGATCAGCTATGCAGATTGAAGATTCAGCCAGGTCCTGGGCTTGACTCCACCACAGTCGGGGCTCCTGGAGCTTCCAGAGTCTAGAACCCATTGGATGTGGTCTGGTCCCTGCCTTCGCCTTTGCGTAGCTGGCTGGGGAAGCAGACGCAGGGCCCAGGGGGAGTGTGGTACAGAGGGCATGCTGGTGGCTCAGGTCTAGTCCAGCCACCCTCTCTCCTTGGGAAACTCACCCACTGCCCGGCTTTCCCATCACCGCTTGGGGAAGCCCCGGCTCGGCCAAGCTCATCTAGCCTCACTGGGTCTCCTCCAACACTGGCCAGGGTCTCTCTAGAAGCCTCGTCTCCCCTGCTGGAGTCACAGTCGGTGCTGTTCTCAGTACTGGGCCCTTGAAGGTCAGCGGGGCTGGGGCTTATGTCTGTGGGGAAGGTCAGACCAAGCCCCGTGTGAAACCCACTGCCGTTGAGATGGTTCCAAGGCATAACAACTCTATAGAACTGGACAGAGCGGCTCCATAGGGTCCCCCAGACTGTAAATCTTTATGTGGACAGATAGCCTCATCTTTGTCCCACAGAACCTCTGGTGGATTCAAACTTGTGTTTAGCACACCAATGCTCGACACACTGCATCACCAGGATATCACGGGGGTCAAAACCCATCGTTGGCAGAGCAGGCATAAAGTTCCGCTGTGAAGTGGTGGTGGTGGTGGTGGGGTATCTATCGGGAGAGGGGGTGGGAGTGGCGAGGGCAGGTCTGCTCTGCTTTGTGTGGGCATAGAGGATTTGAGGGGCAGAGGGTGAGCATCGGGGCAGGAACAGCGGAGTGATATTTCGGGAGAAGGATGTTAATTGGTTCCTATAATTAATGCCCCCCCCGTCCCTGCAATTTCCAGTTACATTAACCGCCCCCCCCAACAAATGCCTGCAGTGAGTGGGCTTAGGGAGAGGAACTAAGGGGAAAGACGCCCATCTCTGGGTGGCCATGGGGTAGGATTCACCTCTGGATCACAGAAAACCGCTGCTGCCGCTGCCCCACCCCCCCAGGCAAGAATGCAGCCTTCCACCATCTGTGGCACAGCCAGGCTGGGCACAGAGCCATCTGGTCCACTCCTACAGGATCCAGGTGATCCCACCGACTCCGGCTTGCAGCACCAGGAAGGGAGCCTCGGAGCGGAGGTCCTTAATGTTGGGCCTCCTGGGCCGTCAGTGGCAGCCAGGCCGATGAAGTGGAACTGCCAGATCCCCTCGGGAGGGGTCCGGAAACGCCTCCTCCACCTGTGCGTGCCCGGAGCCAAAGAATGACTTCACAGTTTGACACTGACTCTGATCTGCTCAGCAACATGGCTAACCCACCTCCACTCCCAACGGCTGCTCTGCGAGTGTCGCTGGCAAGCGCATGGAGATGCTTAGCTCTAGACGTTCCGAATCAATAGCAGGATAAGGAGGGAATGAAGCAAGCTGGCAGCTCCAGATTGACCCCCTGGGGACTGTTTTTACATCCTATTTCCTAGTAAGTCCGTGCTGCTGCCGGCTTTGGCAGACCCTACGTGTGCCTTTTGCGTTGATAAATGATGAGCGGGCTGCCTATGTCCCAGGGGATTCTGGCTGGGGTGGGCCGCCCACGCAGTTACATGAGCACCCTAGCTAGTCTTCTCTCTTCTCGGGGCTCTCTCGTCTCCCACGGGGAGTGGATTCCCTCCTTCCCTCCCTCCCTCGCTCATTCATGCAACAGGCCGTGACTGAGCATCTCATCTGTTCCAGAATGGTCGATGGCACTGAGGGCCCAGAAAGTCACCATCCCGTCGGGAAAGGGATGAGCGAACAGCCAGTGTCAGTTGGATATGGTCCCCTCGGCATGTCCCCGTGTCCCCATTCCCAGGGTGTCCCCTGCCCTATCAGAGCGTCTTCCCTTTGGGGTGGGAACTAGAGCCAGAGAAGTCCCCCATGGCCCCTTGAGGGGGTGACCATTCCAACCCTCTCCCCACTCCTGGTCTCTTCGCTTTCACTGTGACATTGGTTGTCCATCTCACCCTTGACTCGAGGTCTTCTGACAGGTTCTGAACACTCCCCTGCCCTGCGGCTCTCCCCCATGCCTCTCACAGCCCCCTGCTGCTATGCGGCCTGGACAGGGAGCGCAACACTGTCATGAGACAGAAAGAGCCGAAGATTTGGAGCAAAGTCCTGCCCAGGTCCCAGGATGAGACCCAGCCCCTGGCTTGGTCGGTGACTCTGGAGACACTACTTTCCCTCTTGGTGCCTCAGTCTCTCACCAGTCGAGCGGGGCGGGAGGGGGGCAATAGTCCCCACCTGGCAGGGTCTGGCACATGTGACCAGGCTGTCTCTGACCGAGGCGCACCCAGGCTCATCGGTGGAGCTGTGGCCCTGACACCTACCTGCCCACGGGCCAGGGCTGTGCCTGGAACGCTGGGGACACTGCCTCTGCCCCAGGCCTTTTCCTAGAGCCTTCCCAGAGGAGGTGGCGCTGTGCCCAGGGTTCCCCGGCCTGCTGTGGCCGCCTTCACCGGAGGACGTGGGACCAGGCTCCGTTCCTCCTCCCAGCTCCTCAAGAGAGCAGCCGCCGCACAGCCTGCGAGTCGGAGGAGTTGAGAGAGAAAACGTGGAACGAAAATAGCTCTTTTCCATAAACAAAGCTGCTTTTCGTTGGGGGAATGTAAACAGACAGACGCATTAGGAGACCGTGCCATCCGGTGGAGCGGTGGGGGAGGCAGTGAGGGAGGCCCTCGCCTGGACCAGCATCTTGCTGCCCCTCCCCCAGCTGGAGGCCAGGCTGGGAGGCCATTCCAGGTCCCAGGAGGCAGACCCAGACTGGACCCCTCCCTTGGCTTCCGATGGCACCATGCTCTGACAGAAATGGGGAGGGGCTCTCCTCATGCTACATCCAGGCACCCCACAGGCTGAGCCTATCATAGGGGGTGTCCAGGGACCTCAATGGAGTCACTCTGGCCTCGGGGGCCAGGGTGGGGCCTGGCGCATAGTGGGCACAAGAGGAGTGTGTGCACGTCCTGTCTGGTGCTGCTCAGTCCTCTCCCAGAGCACTGCTCCCCTTCGGTGCCCCTTCCTGGGTCCCGGCATCCACCCATCGGGGATGTGTGTGCCCTGTCGCTGAAGCAGCCTCAACGCCCTGGGCTGTGCCTTCCACTGGGATGGGCAGATCAGAGCAAAGAGCGTGCTGGGTGGGCGTCCAGCGGGGCCACCAAGGAGATGAACTGGCGATACAGTGATCAAACAAGCGGGAGCTGGCCGGGGCCTCCAGGTGGACAGGACGATGGGGCCTCGTGAGTCATGGCCCCAGCCTGGTGAGCCCCTTCCAGAGAGCCCTGAGCTGGTTGTGGCAGCTCTCCAGGGCTTCTGTGGAACGGCGTGGGTGCTGGGGTTGCAATGGAGGCCTTGCTGAGACCTCGCGGAGGCCTTGCTAGCTGTTGGTGGAAATGGGCCCGCTCACAGCTGCTCACTTGCCTCCCAGGAGACGTCTGCCTGGAAGCCAGGGATGGCTCTAGGGGAGCTGTTCTCAGCCTTCCTCATGCCGCCACCTTTGAGTACAGTTCCTCATGTGCTGGGGACCCCCCAACCATAAAATGATTTATGTTGCTACTTCACCACTGTTATTTTGCTACTGTGATGAATCTGGCGACCCCGGTGACAGGGTCGTTCGACCCCCAAAGGGGTCATGACCCACAGGTTGAGAACCTCTGTGCAGAGCCAGGTGGGTTAACCGTGACTGCTAACACCGAGAGCATCACCCCTCCTGCCTGTTCTGGGCTGTGCATGAGAGGTGGTAGTACGCCCCACTTGCAGGTGCGGAAACCCAGCCCTTGAAGGAAGGGGGCCCAGCTCGGAGAGGCAGAGCCGAAGCCCACCCTGGCAGCCAGCCTGTCTTTGGTGGCTTTTCTTCACCATGCCGCGAGGTCAACTTCCCTGCCTCCCTCCTGTGGAGGAGGAAACAGAACCTAGCACTTGCCAGCAGCTCCCTCAAGGTGGTGGACCAAGCCCCCAGGCTTTCTCTTGTCTCATTCTTGGGGCTCCACCCGTGGGTGAG
Organism: Tenrec ecaudatus; assembly: GCF_050624435.1. Lineage (NCBI taxonomy): Eukaryota > Metazoa > Chordata > Mammalia > Afrosoricida > Tenrecidae > Tenrec > Tenrec ecaudatus. The sequence goes on from NC_134541.1 coordinate 129,180,156, forward strand.
ATTGGTCTAAGTGGTGGAGGGCAAAGAGGGGTCTGAAGGGGCGCACATGAGGTCCTGGCGAGGGGTGGGGCTGGCGGCTCCCTCCTTGTCCAGGATGCCCACGAGGGGCTGTGTGGTGGTCAGATTTGATGTCAACTTGTATCTGAATGTAGGGGTGGAGTCTAACCTACCAATCAGGTCTCTCTCAGCCTGATGATGCCTCCTTGTGGGGCTTGGCTTTTTAAATAAAAGACATACTGGGAACCTCTCTCTCTCTCCTTTCACCTTCCTACCTGCTTGGATTCTGTGTCTGCCTCCAGGAGGTATTGCTGCCCTGCCGTATACCCGGCAACCTTGGCTCCATGTGACTGTGCACCCACCAGCCTGTGAGCGCCCCGCTTCACACACACACACACACACACACACACACACACACACACACACACACACGGCAGCTGTGAGTCTGAAGAAGGCTCCAGCTAGCATCAGACTCATGCGCTTGAGTTGAACTGGGTTGGGACGCCTTTTTGAGATAAAACTGCTTCTCGACCTAAAGATCTTTCTTCCGTCTATCCGAAGGTCCCCGTTTTGTTTTTCTCTAGACCAGTTGTGCAGGCGGAATGCAGGACGAGAGGGGCCTTGCTGTCCCCTCTACCCACTCCAGCAGGGACTTGGGTGCTGGGACCAGGCTCTGTGAATAGTGGGTGTTCTCCTCTGTAAAATGGTCATGCTGTCCGGTTGGGCCCACCTCCTAGGACACATGGGAATCTCCGTAGTACCCATGTGCAGTTCACAGGAAGCTGTTCCCTACAGAGCTTGGTGCCCTGAGGACAGTGGGCAGCTGCCTTTGCTGGGTCTGGGGGTGCTGAGTACCGCCCCCCCAGTCAGTAGAGACAGAACTTGGCTTCTGGCTGGCGGTGGAATGTGACAGCCTGCTGACAGATTCCCAGCCCCAGGAAAGGAAATGGGTTCTGGTGAGGGTCAGATAGCTACACTACCTGGGGGTAGGGCTGTGGGGGTGTGGTGGGCTCAGAGCTCCCCAGAATTAGGCCTGGGAGGAGAGGACTCAACTGCAGCTTTGGGCAGTGGGCGGAGGAAGGGGACTTCAGGAGCCTAGTGGGAGGTGGGGCCTGAAGTGGGGCGGAGAACCTGGGAAGAACAGTAGTCCAGAGGGGCAGCCTGAGTCTTGCTGGGGGCGGGCCCAGCAGAGGGTTTAGGAGGTTGGGAGGCAGCTTCAGTCACGCTGCAAGTGATCCACTTCTCCCAGCATACACTTGTCCCATCAGAGCCCATGCTGGTTGGGCCGCCAACCACGAGACTGGAAGTTCAAAATCACCAGCAGCTCCACAGGAGAAAGAGGAGACGCTCTCCTCCCGTAATGACTTAAGGTCTTGGAAACCCACGGGGGCAGTTCTGCCCTGTTCTCCAGGGCCACTCTGAGTCGGCGTCCACTCGGTGGCAGTCAGTGGCAGTGCATTCCTGCTCGCTGGTGGCCTGTCCTTCAGGGCTGGCAGTCCCATGGCCCATGCCAGCCCTGTCTTCCATGAATGCTCCTCATGCTCCAGCCCAGAACACCTTGGACATGTGGGGAGGTCTGTGGGGAGGGGCATGAAGCAGGGGGCCGGGAGGACGGCATCCGGAGTGGGCTGGCTCTGAGCTTGACCACATCCACCACGAGCTGCCTTTGGCTGTGGGGAGCCTCTGCTCACTCCTGGCTCAGGGACCCCATTCCCTGGAGTCTGGGAAGCCTTGAGGGCCGTGCCTGGCATCTTACCGCAACCGGTGTGGCTGTCAGAGGCTGGAGTCCCTGCCCTCCCCAGCCCTGGCCATCTCCAGCGTTGCCCCTTGGCCTGGTGGCTCTGACCTGCTCTCTGATGGCGGATCGGGAGTGCTCTGCCTTTCCCAGGCGGCGGTGTCGCCCCTGGTCAGCTGGCCTCCACGACCACCCCCAGCAGCAGTGGCAAGAGTGGTCGGGTTCAGAGAGAATCTTGGATCCGGGCCTTGTGAAACAGAAGATTCCAGTCCGAAGTCTGGACTCTGGCTCTGTTGGGGACCATCAGATTCCTAGAGTGTCCCAACGCCAGGTTCCTGGCATCCATTTGGAGAAACTGTCCCTGTGCAAAGGAGTGGCTCCTGGGGGTGGAGGCCCCCCTTTTACCCTCCAGGACCTGAGAGCTACCCTTCCCAAGTAGAAGCAGAGCTGTGGGGGTGGGGCATGAGTCACTCCTGCTGCTTCCATGAGGTCATCTCCAACCTTTCCTCCCCAGGGGCTGGTCCTCCCTGGCACCCTCTCTGGCAGGCAGGAAGGGGGGCTATCTCTGACACCATCTAATTACTCCCAGAGGTAATCGCTCTGGGTTCTCTCTGACACCATGAGAGTTCTCTGCAGGCTTTCTGCCCATGGAGCCTGCAGGCCCCAAGACAGCCTGGATTGCTAAAGGCCAGCACCTCCCGTCAGCCCCGCCATGGCGTGCCCGAGCTTTGAGGTGGTGCGGGCTTATGACAGGTCCCATTACGCCTCTTGCACAAGCAGCGAGTGTTGAAATCCCCAACGATGATGACAGTGTTGAAATAACCTGTCGTCTCAGCACTTTCGCTGTCATTAGCCAGATGTTTCAGCCCTTAGAAGGCAGGGAGGGGGTCTGGATCAAGGGGGCTTGGCTGGGGGTGGGGTAGGGAGTGGACAGAGGGCTTCCCAAGAGGACAGGGCAGGAGGCCATTTAAGCCTTGCAAAGACGCAAGAGTTGGGGGGAATGGAGAAGAGGGGTCTTAAACAGATTCAGGGGTGTGGCCTTGGGAGGGGCAGGAGGGCCGGGAGCCTTCTCTCTGTGTGTGGGGGGACCATTCTGTGCCCAGGGGCAGGTGTTGTCCCTGCGATGGTGAGAACCAGTATCAGTTCCTCACCACGGCACACCACCTGCCCACCCCAATATCCCGCTCTGTGGGGCCCAAGGAATATGGTCTCCTACTGTGTGTCTTCTTTGCCACCAGGTCACAGCACGAGATGCTGGAGCCTCCCAGCAGCTGGCGGAGGTGCAGGTCAGGGCCAGACCCCAGGCATATGTTTGGCACCCACTCAAATGGCTGGCTTTCCCACTGCCTTGTCCAGGGGCTTGGAAGGCATGTTCAAAGCCATGCCTTGGGTCTGGAAGTCCCTGTCTCCCAGGACACACAGCAGTGAGTTGGCTGTGGCTCCCAGGAGACCATGGTTGAACCAAGAGGGACTGATGATGGGCTCAGTGGGCTAGGGCCAGGCTCCTCCCACCACCTACTAGAGACGTCTCCAGAATCCGACTGCTGTGCATCCCAGCTGGATGGGCATCCGACTCCATCCCTGATGAACTGCATCATCTTCGACCACCTTCTGATCTCGTTGGGTCTCAGCTTTCTTACCCATAAAAGAGGCACCAAGAGCGCTCCCTGTAAGGTCATATCTGACCTGATAAGCCTATAAGATAAGGTGGACGTATTGCACACCCGGCTTTTTAAGTCCACTGCCCTTGAGAACCTCTCTATGCCCAATGTCCCTGTGGAACAGAGCGAGTAGCTCAGAACTTAACTCATGGCGCCACCAAGGCTCCAACAGCAGAGCTCCGTGATGACCCTGTCACTGGAGGCGTCCCAGCCGAGGGAAGACCAGAGGCGATCATCAGGGGGACTCTGGCAGTCAGGTGAGCACAGACTGAGATGCCGTCCGTGTCTGCCAGTTTGGTCAACAAGGAGGGCAGCCTTCAGTGTGGATGACAACGCGTTGTAAAGAAAACCCCCAACCTCCCGGCTGGACCAGGGGTTCACATCATAGCACTCAGAGAAGGGAGAGAAGTTGGCCAGGATTTCGTCTTGCTTGGCTCCACAATCAATGCTGATAGAAGCAGCTGCCAAGAGCTCACATGGCACCTGGAACTGGGTAAATCTTCTGCACAAGACCTCTTTAAAGAATTGAAAAGCAGGGCGGTGAATTTGAGGACTAAAGTGTGCCTGACCCCAAGCCATGGTCTTTTGAACTGTTTCGTAAACCGGTGAACATTGCACATTGAAGAAGGAAGACCACAGAAGAGCTGATGTATTGGAATTACGGGGCTGGCAAAGACTGCTGAACGTGTCATGACGGGTTCAACAACCAAACAGACCCTTCTTGGAAGATGTTCAACCGGAATGCTCCTTAGGGGCAAGGAGGGTGACACTTTGTCTCATGTACTCTGGACATGTGGTCAGGAGAGACCAGTCCCCGGAGAAGGACATCATGCTTGGTAAAGTGGAGGGGAAGTGAAAAAGAGGAAGGCCCTCGATAAGATGGACAGACGGATGGACACGGGGCCTGCGGCGTCGATGGGCTGGGACAGCAGAACCAGTATGAGGAGGGCAGTGTTTCGTTCTGTCGTACATCGCGTGGCTAGGAGTCGGAACCGACTCAACAACTCCATGACACCTGACCAGCAACACCACCCCCACCAGGCCAAGGCTGAGTTCCCATGAAGGTTGGAAATCTGGGCGGATTCAGTGGCAGAGTTTGTCTCTGGTAGTTGACCCCCAAGAGGTCTAGCCGCCTGGATGGGGATCAAGCTTGTGTCTTCAATGCAGTTCCCTTTTCCCTGAAACCCATCATTCAGGGGTTCTCTCAGGACAGGACTGCTACAAGTCATTCACACTTTAGTGAGAATCATTTTCCTGGAGGCCTGGTCTTTCTGGGCTGGGGTGTCGAGGAATTCGGATGCTGGACATGAGCAGGTAGCGTGACATCAGCATGGGCTGACATCTCCAGACTAGCTTTGATGGTCTGTCCTGCCCTTGCTCACTAACAACACCACTTGAGCTACTGCCAACACTGCTCCTCATCCCGCTGGCTCAGAGGGGCTGGCCCAGGGCAGTGGGCACTCCTCCGTGGGCACCTCTGATTCCTCCTCTCTGAGGCCCAGTATCCTTATCAATCTGAGGGCCTCTGTGAGAATGTGGGCAACAGGGCTAAGGAGGGATGGGATGCGCTAAAGGCGTGAGATGCCTCTGCAGGGAGTCCCAATACAGGACTGGGGACCGAGGGGGCTGGTGACTGAAAGCGGTTTGACTCTGATGCTCAGAAAAGGGCCTGGCAGGGAGCTGGGCCATCAGGGGCTGCTTTCTGGACTTTGGCTGAACCCAGAGCCCAGTTCAGATGGGTTGGCATCTCATCATCTCTGGTCCAGGCCCAAGCAGAGCTCTCCTACACAGATCCAAGAGCCTCCTAAGAAGCTTCCCGCTGTCTGGTCTCCACTTAGCAGCTGGGCGAGCCTTTTGTTTTCCAGAAGGATTTTTTAAAACCTCAAATCAGATCACAGAGCACCCCCATCCTCACTGTTCCCACCCCGCTCACGTGCTTACTGAAGTCTTTGCATTGCCCATAGAACAAAATCCAGACTTCTCCCCAGAGCCCAGGGACCAGCGCTCTCACCTTCCCCAGCTCCAGGGCAGCCTGGAGACCCTGAAACCTTTGTGTCCAATGCTTGGAGCTTCCCTAGCTCTTGTCAAGACCCTGGCCTCCTTAACCTTCCAGTTTAAATGCCACCTCTTCAGTCAAGCCCTCCAGGACCACCCCCATCGAATGGAACAACCCTCTAGCATCCCCATTGGCAGCCTTCAAAGTCTCTCTCCCCTGGGTAGCAATCCCACTCATGAATCTCCCCACCAGCACACACGTGCTTTGTCTCTCTTCCCCACCCTCTCTCCCTGCTTGTCTCGAAAGGATCACCACCCAGTAGGTGCTCTATCAATATTTGTGGATCGCAGGAAGGTGTGAGCTGATGACTCCACACCCTTCTGTGGAGGGACAGTCATTCCCAGAAGGTAGACTATGGGGCCAAGTGATTTGCATATAGTTCATCTTCCAATTGAGGCTGCCATGCTAATCTCCTGGGGATTTTTAAAGACTCCCTGTGCCTTGCCCCCAGAACTGGTCTGAGGAGAGGCGTGGGCATCAGTCTTTAAAAAAAACACACACCAAACAACTCCCCAGGTGCTTTAAATGTGTCACCAAGATTAAGAATCACTGATGGGACCCCTCTATTTTTTTGGGGGGGGTAACTTACCATTTTAATAGTTTATTTTCTCTTAGGCATTGCTGCGCCTATGCTGAACAGCACTTAAGCATCCAACCATTTCTCCATGGGGCGTGTCTTATGTTCTTCACGTTGTACAGCCATTCTCCCTCTCCTTTTCCGGGTTGTTCCTCCTCCATTAATGTAAACTCACTGCCCCCCTGAGGTGCCGGTCTCATCCTGAGTTGCGGTTGCTTCCCTATCAATGCACTGCCCAGGGCTCTGTTCTCTACTAGGGCAGCTCCAGTGTTTGGCTTCAAGAAGACTTTGGGGGGGCTATTTTTGACTTGAGGTTTAAGGACTGTCTTCATGCAATGATTTTGGGGGTTCTAAGTTGGTGGCGTAGTAGTCACATGTTGTGTTGCGACCTGCAAGGTCAGCCGTTTGAAACCACCAGCGTCTCTTGGCGAGAAAGATGGGACTTTCTACTCCTGTACAGAGTTACAGCCTCAGAAACTCACAGGAGCGGCTCTAGTCTGTCTTCTATGGCTGCTATGAGTTGGCATCGACTCGATGGCTGTGAGGAACTTGGAATTCTGAGTTTATTTGTAGACTTAGGGGAAAAGTTGCCAAAAATAGTTCCGGAAGGTTCTGTCTCTGTCTCAGTCTGACTCCCCCTGACTTTACTCTTAGGCATGCATTGTGTTGTGAGGTGCCACTGTGTCGGTCCCCACTGACGGCTGCCTGTGTACAACAGAACAAACTGCTGCCCGATGCCCCTCCCCTCGTTCTCAGGTCTGAGCCCGTCGTTGCCACCGTGTCCATCCATTTTGTCGAGGGCCTTTCTCTTTTCCGCTGCCCCCCGATTTTACCGAGCATGATGCCCTCCTCCAGGGCCTGGGCTCTCCTGACAACACGCCCAGAGAAGGTGAGACAAAACACCCCCGTCCCTGTCTCTACGGAGCTGCCTGGCCGTGCTTCGCTGATACAGACCCGTGTGTTCTCTGGCCGCCCACGGTCTTCACCGGCATCCTCATGCCAGGGCTTCCAAGCTCCTCCGGCCCTCCTAATTCACTGTCCGACTGCACATGCAGATGAGGCTTGGGCCAGGCACCCCTGAGTCCTCAAACTCACTTCCTTGCTTTTCAACGGATCAAAATAACTCATGATGATTCAGTATGGGAGAAGAGGACAGCTCCCTAGGGTGGCCTGGGGTCTCATCTTTACACAAGCAGTCACCAGACCTTCTCCCGGGGCACTGCTTGGGCGTGTCTGAGGGACCGACGCTTGATTAGCAGTTGTTTGCAAGTAGCTACACCCCTTGGGCTCCTGGCATCTAGAAGATGCCAGGACCGGGGAGTTAACTTGGTACAAGGCAATGACGTAAATGACATATCTATAGATCTATAGGGAACTGTGTTCCTGCTAAGGCTCCCCACCCTACCCCACTATCTTGAAGCTTTTGATTGTGAATTGTGTCAAGGTTTATGGAGCAGATCCTCAGGTGGACACTTGATGGTCCACACACACCGAGCTGCATCTCACTCATCGCCGTCCCTCCATGCCAGGGCACTCCTCTTCCCGCCTTCCCATTTCACCCGTCTCAACTTGGCCCTTGGGCAAATGTTGCCTCCTTGACCTCAAATGGCCGCTTATCCGAAGTTGAGGGTCCCTCCTCACGAGTGTTATCGCCTCCCCTTATAAATGTGTCTTTTGTTTGACTGAACATGAACTTGAGCCGGGGATGGGGGGGGAGGGGTGGTACTCTGGGAGAAGACCAATCCCATTTCTCCATTCAGGTGACGTAGCATCCCTCTGCGCATGTCATTTGCAACCATCGCTGCCTAATGGTGCCTTCCTGTCTCTATTTCCTCTCCTCTTCTACAGTTGTGTGTTGATCTTTTATTGCAGGGAAGAAAACCTGCTTTCTGTTTCTCTATTTATTTGTTTTTCTCCCTATGGGGTCATCCCTCTTTGAGCCTCATGAGACCTTACTACCCTGAGAACCAAGAGCCCCACTGTTCTGTAGGTTAACCGAAAGGCCAGTGGTTCCAATCCACCAGCTGCTTCTTGGTAGAAAGACGAGGTTGTCCGCTCCTGTAAAGATATACAGCCTCAGAGACCCTAAGGAACAGTACTCATCTGTTCCCAGAATGGACTCATTGGCAGCAGCGTTACTCTGGGAATAAAGCATCACAGTCCTTTTCAGAAAGGAGCTCAGAAAGTATGCAAATCACTCGCTGGAGGGCTCACAGCTGCGGAGCTGCCCAGGCGGAACCAGAGTGCGCCTCCTTCAGGCCCCGCCCCTTCAGGCTCCACCCCTTCAGGCTCCGCCTGCTTTGCAGTTGGTCACTCCTGCAGCCTCTTAACCTGCTTCCTGGCTGGAATCATGGGACAATGCTTTTTTTAAAAAAAAAAATCATTTTATTGGGGCTCATCCAACTCTTATCACAATCCACACATACGTCCATTGTGTCAAGCACATTTGTACATTTGTTGCCGTCATCATTCTCAAAACATTCACTTTCTACTTAAGCCCTTGGTATCAGCTCCTCATTTCCCCCCTCCCTCGCTGCTCTCTTCTCCCAAGGGAAAATGTTTTATTGTGGTGACTATATACACAACAAAACGTAGACCAGCCTAACCTTTTCTTCACATGTCTCTACCTCAGCGATCTGGGTGACATTCTTCCGGTTGGGGACCCAGTTTGACTCTTTTCCCAAATCATCCCACCACCGTGGGCATCAACTCAATGGCCCCTGAGCGAAGACTTGCTTGCCTCCCACCCCTCCAAAAGTCCAAAACAAACTTGCTGCCACTGAGTCAATGCCAACTTACAGTGACCCTTTAGGAGAGGAGACAACTGCCCCCATGAGTTTCTGAGACTGGAACTCTTTGAGGGAGTAGAAAGACTCACTTTCCTCTCAAGGAGAGACTGGTGGTTTCGAACTGTTGACCTTGCGGTTCGCAGCCCATCAAGTAACCCACTCTGCCACCAGGGCTCCACCCCTCTCACCCCTGCTAACCACGAATCATCTTTGTTTTCTACATACGTGCTGACTTCATATGACTGAGGTCAGAGAACATCTGCCTTTTTTGTGACTCCCTTGGGTCTCTCTGCATGCTGTTCTCCAAGTTCATGAGGACTCCGTCTCTCTGGGTGGCCATGTGACATTCCATTAAGGGTGTTCCTGCATGTCACATGCTGTATTTCCATTCCCTTGTGGGTGTTGGGCATTGAGCTTTGTTCCATTACGGGCAGTTATTGCATTGCACAAGGAGCTCCGGGGAACTAGTGGGGAAGTCATTGAGCTACTCACCACAGGTTGGGAGTTTGAGCCCAACCGCTGCTCCAAAGGCGAAAGATGAGGCTCTCTGTTCCCTTAAAGATCGAAAGTCTGGGAAACGCAAAGAGGTAGTTCTGCTCTGTCTGTTAGGGTCACTATGAGTCAGAAGGACTGATTGGCAGTGGGGCTTTAGATGCCCATGACCATTACTACTAGGGCACTAGGACACGCTTGCTAAGACCAGCCTGTTTCAGTCCTTGCAGCGACTCCTCGGGCCTCTGGATGGAGCACGTGCCTGGGTGAGAAGGCCGTGGGACATCGGGCCCTGGTGATTCTCTGGGCCCCATCTTCCTACTCTTATTCCGAAGATCCCCACTCCTCACCAAGCCGGTAGGGGGTGCTAGTTCTGCCTCCCATTATACATTGTCCGGTGGGAACGACCAGGAGACCTACTCTCTCCATGTGAGTCTGTCTTCTCCCCTGACTCCTCCTTCCCCTAAAAACCCCTGGACCCTTCCCATCCCCTCTGGGCCTGCTGAAAGCAGGGTGCCCTGGGACTTCCCTTGATGGTGGTGCTTGCTCGCCTGCCTTCTCACCACCTGTCGCTTTCTGCAGCTCCCTCCCCAAGACTGTGAGCACCTTGAGAGCAGACCGTGTGTCTGAACCACATAGCCCCCGGGGCCGGAGAGATGCCGGCTGGATGTTGATGGAATACAAACCCAACCAAACCCCAAACTCACTGCCATGGAATTGACAGAGGACAGGATCGAGCTGCCCCTGTGGGTTCCGAGACTGTAACTCTTCATGGGAGTAGAAAACCCCCTCTTTCTCCCAAGGTTTATGGAACAGAGACGACCCTCCAAAAGAAGACCACTTCAACGCCCGTGTGCTTCCAGCTGCCCTGCGGATGGTCCTTGTGCTCCTCATGTGCTAGGGATCGTAGGAAAGGACCAGTCCTGGGAGGGAGACGAGATATGCCAGTCAAAGAGAAAGAGCTCAGGTCTGCACTGAACTCATGCCCAGGGCTCACCTTTCAGCCAAATGAGAGGCAGATTTGTAAGTACCCAAGGGAGGGACATCCTCCATGGAATCACCCAACACTTGCATCCAAAGGGGCAGCATCTGCCCAGGACAAGGCCCCGGAGGGTTGGGAAAGGAGGTGGAATGGGAACCAGAAACACGGGGAGGGAGAGGGATGGGCAGTGGGGCTGAAATCAAGGGCACGAAACACAAATCCTCTGGATTCTTGGATGGAAGATCGATTTGCTCAGTATATCTTTCCCTGATTCACAGAAAACACGATTTTACTTATTTCTTTCTTTCTGAAGAGAATGAAAAACGAGAACCCGAAAACACTGACCATGTGAGGGTCTAGGCAGGGGTTGCTGGCCGGGGGTTAGGGTTGGGGGTACTCACAATGAGGGAATCGATTCTGAGTAGCGGACCCAACTTCTCACCAATCCCATCCCCCCTTCCCCGGTGCCCTGGTATGGTTCCCCTGACTCTAGAGATGAGGGGATGTTGGTGCTGTGCCCTGAGGGACTTCCTAGGGCCACACACATGGCTGGGAAGTGTTTTCAGGTACAATAGAGACCCCGATCTCAAATACAATTTGCAGGGAACATGCGTGAAGTCTGAGGAGAAGCAATGACGCAGATGCGTCGTTGGATGCAGGAGGCCATTAGCGTGAGGTCCAAATGGTGACGGAGGGTTCAGAGTCAGGACACTGGTTAAATTAGGCACGAGATGGAGGGAAGGTACTATCACACATTCAGCATCCGTGGCAGACCAGGGCCTCCCAGTTATGACAGGGAACCCATGCCGTGTTAGACAGAAGAGTTTACAAGATTGGTCAGGGGCCTTCTGACCAGGGCGAGACAGAATCCTGACTCCTGTGCCCAGGACAATGACCTCCTTCAAGGACATTCCCAGGCCAGGCTGTAAGAGCGGCAGCCTTCCCTCAGCTGGCTGCAGCGGGGTGGAGGTGACTGACTTTCCAAGGGACTCTACCCAAGGACTATAAGTCTCCTCACTGCCGTCCAATCCCTTCTGACTCATGCTGACCCTGAAGGACTAGCCCCTCAAGGGTAGACCTGCCTGTGGGTTTCTGAGAAGAAAACTTCCCCCCACCCCCCATGGAACGGCTGCTAGAGTTCCACTGTGGGCCTGGCAGTTAGCAGCTCATTGCGACCAGCAGGAATTCAGTGGAGGCTTAATCTATGTGGGGACTCTGCAGATGGATTTTGGGCTGTCTTTGTCAACCCCGGATCTTCTGCTATGAATTTAAACTCTGATCCACTGAAGGCTTGGGGTGTCGTGGTTACACTTCGAGCTCCAATTCTCAGGGTCAGCAGTTTGAAACCACTAGCCCCTCCAGGGGAGAAAGACCAGGCTTTCTACTCTCCCAAAGTGTTACAATCATGGAAACCCACAGGGGCAGTTCTTCCTTGTCTTGGAGGGTCGCCCTGAGTCGCCCTCGACGCTGGGACTACGCGTGACATTAGTCCAAGAGGCAGGGTTTGAATCCAGGCACATGGGGTGCCAGGATGCGCATGCCTGCCATGCTCTCCCGCAGGGCCTCCAGGGTCCCAGATCCACCCCGTGGTTTGCTGACCTTTTCCGGTGTCTGTAATTGCCGGCCTCTTTGGGTGTTCCCGGGACAGTTAAGAGAGCAATAAAAGACAGAATAATTGGAAGACAAAGGCGACTGTCTGGCCAGCCTGCCTCGAGGAGCGGAGTTCCGGTAACATGGGTGTGATCTGGCCGGTGATTCATGCTGAAAAATTACAGCTTTCCATGTACAGGTGTGTACAGGCCGCCGGGCGGGGTGTGCGCAAACAAGGCACTTAATGCCGCAGTGGAGCCAGCCATGCGGTGAGGAAACCACAGCTCCCTCCCCTCCCCGCCCAGGGGCCACCTCTGCGATGCCCAGCACCTTGGGGTGTGCAGAATCGGAGTTGCCACCGCGTCCACCAGCACCTACCGGTCTCCATCCGGGGATGGGACTGAGTCCTCCAGGTGGAGGGTGGGGACCAACAGGCTCGACCTGTGGGGCTGGCGGTAGGTGGTGGTGGACACAGAGTTGTGTGTAGGTAGATCGGACCAAGGACTAGGGAGGGCACTAGGGCAGACCATCCGATGGACCCGGGAGGGCTTCTTGAGGCCAAAGGGCCCTCCTTCCCTACCTATCACTTGCCTCCACCCCCCTTCTGTCTCTGGTGGTGGTTTGAAGGGTTACTGTGAGGCTGGGAGCTGTGCCCACCCAAAATTCAAAAACCAGCAGGGTCCCCCGGGGTGGACACGTTTCAGCAGAGCTTCTAGACTAAGCCAGTCGAGGAAGAAACTCCTGGTGACCTACTTGGCCGGCCAGCCAATGAAAGCCGGACGGGCCACCACAGAACATGACATGACTCACCTGCTTTACATACGTTGACAGGAAAGACCCGAGGCTGGAGGAGGACATTGCACTTGGTGAACCAGAGGATCGTGAGCCTGAAGGGAACTCCCGGGGAGATGGAGGGGTACAGGAGCCACCAGGGCGGACTTGGCTATGCTGGCGATCCTGAGGATGGAGCGGCACCAGGTGGTGTCGTGTTCTGTGGCATGTCACCTCAACTCGAGTTACACTCAACTCTGTGCCGACTCATGACAGCAAAGAAGTGGTCTGCAGCTGGAAGGCGGGGACCCCATAGAATCCCTGACCGTCAGGTGGGTTTCTTCGGCCATCTGGTGGGTGGGTGGGTGGAGAGGTCCTGGACCCAGTCATCCAGCCCCAGAATGCTGAGCTCAGAGACGAAATCTTACGGACTGATTTGAGCTCGCCCCAGGTAGCCTCTCTCCCCAAATCTAAGAAATGGAGAAATCCGGAAGTGGCGTAGTTCTCCCCTAATAATAAGTCCCAGACTCTCAGGAGCCCTGCCCCTGGTTTAGTGGAGAGAGGACTGTGGGTCTTGACTCTAATGGGGTCATGCCTTGAGCCAGAAAGCCCAGGGCTCCAGCCACAGCTTCCCCTGAACTGGTCACCAGCTCACACTGCAGAGGCCCGTTGACCACAAGCCCTGGTGCAGGGCTGTGGATTTTTGTGGGGGTTTCCATGTGCCTATCTCCTTAGGACACTTTAGTAGCTCCCCATAATCTAGAGCCCCTTTTCTTAAATGAGTGTGGTGGGCTCCAAACCCAAAGACCAAACTCACTGCCACTGAGTCAGTTCTAATTCATAGGAATCCTACAGGACAAGGTGGAACTGCCCCTGTGGGTTTCAGCGACTATAACTCTTTGCGGGAGTGGAAAACCACATCGTTTACCCAAGGAGTGGCTGGTGGATTCAAGGAAAACCACATCGTTTACCCAAGGAGTGGCTGGTGGTCCTTGCAGTTAGCAGTCTAATGGATAACCCACTCTACAACCAGGGTTCATTCCCATGGACTTGGCATTTGGGGCAAAACATATCCCCCCAAAATATCTGGGAAACTCCAGTGCTTTGCTACCTGGCAAATTATTTATTTATTTAATATCTTGATACATATTCAAGTGTGCACTGCTTATGTAAATTTGTGATCTCAATGTCTATGAAAAGATATCCTTTCTGACAAAGGCAAGACTCTAGAGACAGTAAAAAGACTGGTGGATGGGGCCCAGGGGCCGGGGTGGGGGGCATGGGCACACAGGTGGAGTCCAGGCCTTGAGAGATGGTTCAGTGTGAGAACACAGGCTACGCATTTGTCGAAACCCGAAGACCTGTCCAGCGCGAACTTGAACCGGAGCTCCGGACTTTAGTGCATAACAATGGCTGCGGAAGCTAGAACCTGTGTCAGGCAGACACTTGTCAGAGAAGGCAAACAAATATTCTCCACCGACACCAAGCAACAGACAGGGGGCAAGACCTTGCCCTGTCAAAGGGGGAAGCTTGTGTCAGGAAAACACGGGGGCTGTGGCTCTCACGGTTTTCACCGTGTGTCCGTATGCATTCGTCAGCTGTAACCCGTGGACCACACTCACGATGAGAGGAACTGTGTGCAGGGGGAAGAGGGAATAGATGGGAACTCTGTGCTGCGGCGTTTCTGCCAACTTACAACCGCCCTAAGGAGCCCAGGTGGCATCGTAGCTTTTGCATTGGGCTGCGAACCAAACAGTGAGCAGTTCAAAGCCACTAGCTGCTCCATGGGAGAAAGAGGAGGCTGTCTGCTCCCACACAAGGTGATGCTCTCAGAAACCCAGGGGGCAGCCCTACTCTGCCCTGTAGGGCCCCTCTGAGTCCGACTGGACTCAATGGCAGTCTGTGTGCTTGCTGGTCGGAAACCGCTCGATGGCAATGCGTTATTTAAAGACAAGAGATGTCTCAGTTCCACTCATATCCCCACCATCCCACCTCCCTGCTCTTTTTTCCTTTAAAAAATGATCTTTTATTTATTATCTTCGGTTTTTCACTTGTGAGTTGGGCGAAGCTTTCCAAAGCAAATCAGCTTTCCGATCAACAATCAATCCACATCCTGTTCCGTGCCCGCGATCGCAGCCCCATCATGGAACATCACTCATTTCCTTCCTCCCTGAGTTCTCCTTTCCATTTCTCCTTCCTTTCTAGCCCTTCTGAACCTTGTCTTGGCGGGGCTGGGCTGCCCTGTTGATCTCTGGTGCTTGATAAGCATCAGGAGTGTGTGTCTCCCTAGTGTGACTGGTCCCCTTCCACACCTGTCTGGGGTTGGGCTAAACTTGGAGTGACAGGGGGTAAGTTCAGTTCCCAGCCTGGAAGTTGACTAAGGGACATAGCCTTGGGGCTTCTGCCAGTCTCTGTCTTACCAGTCAGCCTGGTCTTTTCTTTTGACCTTCCATGGGGGTGGGGGTGGGTGTCTATTATTTTGCGTTTCCACCAGCCATGCTGGAGAAGGCCTGGTTCTCAGCACTGCAGCCGTACCAACAGGGTGTGTCATCAAACTTGGACTTGCGCCTATCTGATAGATAGCCGATGGCCTCCTGGAGAACCTTTTATTCTGATTTCTCTTCTCACGAGTGAGGTTGAGTGTCTTTGGTATGTCTGGGGGCCGCTGACCTGTCTCGTTCCTGGTGTGCTCTGCCCACTTTTTCCGTTGGTTGCCGGCTTTTCCTTTGCCCTCTTGTGCTTTAGGGGGCGAGCCCCTTGTCGGAATAGGAGTGGCAACTGTTGTCTCACGATCTGCCATTGGCTGTGGCGTTCTTGTCAGGATTGCAGGAGAACCTGTGCACGGAGCATGAGCCTATTCCCCACGCAAACAGGCAACAGGGGCGTGCTCGGGTTGCACCGGCAAGCGTACAGAACGCAAACGTGAGACCCGGCGAAAGGTGGAGGTCTTGCTGAGTCCGACCCTGACAGATATCACTGCGTTGTGAATATCGTTTCTCATCTCTTCTGTCCGGCTTGTGAACACCCAGCCCCCACTGTAAGACGTTCCCTGTTCGCTCATCACATGGGGTCCACTCATGCCTTCCTCTGGTTCCTTCATGGCGGTAATTTCCGATGCCTACATCTTGCATCCGTTTGGAGTTTGGCCCGGTGTTCTGGTAAATCCAGATTTCTTTTCTTTTCTTTTTGTTTTTAAACATTTTATTAGGGACTCATACAACTCTCACCACAATCCATACATACATCAATTGTGTAAAGCACATCTGTACATTCTTTGCCCTAATCATTTTCAAAGCATTTGCTCTCCACTTAAGCCCTTTGCATCAGGTCCTCTTTTTTCCCCTCCCTCTCTGCTTCCCCCTCCCTCATGAGCCCTTGATAATTTATAAATTATTTTTTTGTCATATCTTGCCCTATCCGGCGTCTCCCTTCACCCCCTTTTCTGTTGTCCGTCCCCCAGGGAGGAAGTCACATGTAGATCCTTGTAATCGGTTCCCCCTTTCCAACCCACTCACCCTCTACCCTCCCAGTATCGCCCCTGACACCCCTGGTCCTGAAGGTATCATCCACCCTGGATTCCCTGTGCCTCCAGCTCCTATCTGCACCAGTGTTCAACCTCTGCTCCATCCAGACTTTCAAGGTAGAATTCGGATCATGGTAGTTGGCGGGGAGGAAGCATTTAGGAACTGGAGGAAAGCTGTATTCTTCATCGGTGCTACGTCGCACCCTGACTGACTCATCTCCTCCCCTAGACCCCTCTGTGAGGGGGTCTCCAGTGGCCGACGAATAGGCTTTGGGTCTCCACCCTGCACTCCCCCAGGTTTGTTGATTTCCTGATGGTCCCTGGTCGGGCCAAGAACTGTTGTTGTGAAGCCCACCTTCACCGAATAAAAGAGGTCAACTTTATCCCGCACTAAACTCCAATATGTTTTGGAATATGCTCCTGGGATTTCCCTTTAAAAGTTATGTGTTCAGGTATTTTATTAAAATTATTGCCATTGTGAAACAGATGGAAGTTGACAGGGCAAATCAGGCTTCCGTTCAGCAACTCAGACACATTTTGTGCCATGTCCCTGGTTCCCCTTCTCACCAGGCGCCATCGCTCAGCCCTGTGCTCCCTATTGGCACGTGCCCATCTTTCCTAACCCTTCTGAACTTTGTCCTGGGGAAATACTGCTTGATTATTATTTTTTTAAATCATTTCATTGCGGGCTCATACAACTCTTATCACAATCCACATATACATCAATTGCGTAAAGCACATTTGATGCATTCGTTGCCCTCATCATTCTCAAAACATTTGCTCTCCACTTAAGCCCTTGGCATCAGCTCCTCATTTCCCACCCCACCCCCCTCATGAACCCTTGATAATTTATAAATCATTATTTTGTCATATCTTGCCCTGTCCGACTTATTGATTATTGATCATCCAATGACTGGTTATTCTAAAGAGTGTGTACCTCCTCTCATAGGCTTATCTAAAGACTATCAATAGACTATAGATCTGTCTATTGTTTGGAGGAAAATTGAGCCATGGGAGGGAATTCACTTAGAGACAGAAAGGATACTTAGGGGCCATAGCCTTGGGGGTGTCACTTGTCTTATCTGATCAGCAAGCCCAGTCTTTTTTGTGTTGTTGAGCTTTGTTCTGCTTTGTTCCTCCCCCTCTTTCCAGTGAGAGGTGGCCGGGCACCATCTAGTTCTTTCAGTCTCAGGGTCATGGAGACTGAAGTTAAGGCCCCTGTCCGTTGAATTCATTGTTTCCAAATGCCCTTGATTTCCCTTACTTGTTTTCTGCTCTGCGTGGAGAGAGACCAAAAGCTGTATCTTCGATGACCGGTCATTTGCCTTGAAGGGTCCAGTTGCTGCTCACCCCAGGAGCACGTAGACTGCTGTCTTGGTGAACGATGTGCTGCCAATGGACCTTGCGGTGGCGCTTCTCCAAACCCGTGCCCCACGACTCAGTCCCTCAATGAGTTCCATTCTAGCTAAGACGTTTTCATAACTTTTCCCCCGGTATGCGTTATTGTCATCATGAATATATGTGTGCAGCATTGGGAAACACGTCCAGAAATTGCCTCTCTTGAATTTACATATATATATATATGTGTATATATATATATGTATATATATATGTATTTTCGGTGTATTCTCGCCCTCTTTTTCCAGACCAGTTCAGCCTGTGTGTTGCAAAATTGTGTGGATAACAGGATAATCTCTGTTTCCTTTTAACTCTTGCGCTCCAGTTACTACCTCTCTCTGTCTCGGCTTTCCTTTCTGCCCCATTCGGTCTGTGCTTAGCTGCCAGAAGAAAACATATTTTCATATGGAAACGGCAGTAGCATTATGCAGAACACCACCTGTGCCTGCATTTTAAAGACAAGCGCTAAACTTCAACGAGAATCTGAGATTGTTCCCAGTCTTGCTGCCCCACCCACCCCCTCCTCCAAACAGCTACCCTCGGTGCCCTTGGGCACGAACCAGGAAAACTGCAAGGGAAGTACCTCTGTAGCTATTAGCTGAGTTGTTCCCTCCTCCAGGAAGCCTTCCTGACAACTCTTTGCCCCTGGGCAGAGCTCGTTACCTGCTCAGCCGACATGCTGAGCTGCCTTCTCCAGCAGCACCTATTAGAGTTGTTGGGCTACATTGTAATTGCCTGTTGATTGAATCTTAGTCAACATGCCTCTTACTCATTAATAGGGCAATCATCTGGCCCTATTCAGAAGTGCCACATACAAAGTATTTGATTCTTGCAAGGTGTCCGTCAGTTGCTGGGCCTCTCTCTGGACTTGTCTCTTCTTCCTGTTGCCCCCACCCCACAGGCTTGCTGCTCTCCCCTAGGCAGGTTCACCTTGCAGAGCCTCCTTGCAGTTGGGGAGAGCACTTTCCTGAATGACTCAGGGCTGGGTTCTCTGCATGAGCCTCCGGGTCCATGAGAGCAGAGCAGAGGACTTCCCATCATGCCTCCCTGGAACCTGTCTGCCAGGGTTTCCCTCCACGCGATGTCGTGGTTAGGCACTGGCCTGTGATCTACAAGGTCAGCAGTTTGAAACCACTCGTCCCTCTGACGGGGAAAGAAAGGTCTTTCTACTTCTGTGAAGAGTTCAGTCACGGAAACTCACGGGGGAAGTTCCACCCTGTCGCATCAGGTTGCTATGTGTCTGCCTCGCAACTTAATAGCAGTGAGTTTGGCTTTGGTTTTGCCAAGTGGGCTCTCTCAGGATTCGACAGGCCCGGCTGACCTTACGGGAGAGGCCCCTTCATCTTCCAGAGGATGAGGTGACGGCTGAGTTGGGGGAGGGATGGCAGAAGGGACTAGATGTGGGGCCTCCTGCTTTGTGGGGTAGGCAGGATATGGAGACGTTTGGGCTGTGGAAACCTCCCCGGGCCTCCTTGGCTGCTCACGACGTTCCAGCCAGTATCCTAGCAGTGCAGGGTCATCTTGCTTCTATTTGGTCTAGCTATGGTTTCTCAACTCTCACAAAACGGTTGGCTGGGGTTATGCAAAGAGAGAATGCAGAACTCTTACAGGGATTGGACAACAACTAGGCAAATAAAGTGCCCGTAGCCTGCCATAGGCTTAAGAAAGCCAGCCTCTCAAGGGTTGAGGGGACCATCTGTCTCACAATGTCAAGAAGAGTGTGTTCTTTAAACCCAGGGTGACTGCCCTGAGACCCTCCTAGACCCGGGAGACAGAGACAGTTGTAATAGTAGAGATAGCACCAACCAGGAGCTTCGCTCAAGACAGCAGTGGTCGGCTCCCTGGTCCATGGAGCAAGGCCAGTGCAGTAGGCTCATCGTCCCATGTGGGGAGAGAGCTGAATGCCTTTGGACTGGAGGCTTCCTGGAGTCGTGGGGCACCTCTAAGCACACTTGCCTGAACAGGGTTCTCAGCAGTGACTGAGAGCAAGGGTTGATGGCAGCACAGTCGAAAGGAGCTGAGAGGTTGGGCGCTGTCCTGATGACCAAGGAGTATTCTGTCCCTTGAGATGTTCCCGTAACTTCCAAGTTGATCCAGATCCTGACTTGTGTCCTGCTGCTTCCTTAATCAACCGCGCCATTGTGAGGATGGTCTCCAAGTTCTACGTGGCGTTGGGATGAATGATCGAACCCAGCCGAGAAGCAGAGAGTGCTATGGCTGGACCACGGGTGTCAGAATTGGCCAAGAGAGTTGGGAGTGTGGAGCTCTGTCTGACTTCTGCCTCGTGGGAATCAACTTGGGGCTTATCGCGATGGGGATTCTCGTCTCTAGCCCTGAACTTGGAAGGCCTCAGATGCTATCCCTTTACTGCCTTCTGCCCCGGGCTCCGGGAGAGTGTGTCCAGAGCTCAGTGTGGACAGGGCTGGTCCCCCAGAGCCAGGTGGACCCCTCTTCAAGCCCCCTGTCTCTCTTTCTCCATGTGTGATCCAATCCTGTCCTGAAAATTGAGGATTACTCCTGGAGCAGACAGTACACAGGAGGAGATTGTTCTAAAAGCCAAAAAACAGGGCTTGATATTCAGTGGAGTTGACTTAGTGCTCATGACTATGATCGAGGGATAGAGGGGGGTGGGTGGGAGGGTCCAGAGGGAATGGCGGGAGGAGGATGTCGGAACTATGGGGCCACTGTTTTCATTCAACACCATTAGAAGACAGGCCAAGCCACCTTAAGTGGTAATGAGCTCCCCGAGGCTTGGAGAAAGCAAAACCATAGGCTCCCTTAGCACGGAGGCTCTAACCAAGGTACAGCCCTTGGATCCGAGTCTGGTCTCTCTCATCTAGAAAGGTGCTAGCATTTCCTTTTAGAGCTTCCTTTCCTTCATTCTGTCCATCAAATGGAAGGAGTCCTGCTGGCGTAGTGGCTGCACATGGAGCTGCTAAGCACAAGGTCAGCAGTTCAAATCCAATAACTGCTCCTCAGGAGAAAAACAAGGCTTCCTACTCCTACAAAGGGTTACAGTCCTGGAGACCCACGGGGGCACTTCTCCTCTGTCCCAGAGGGTCACTGTGTGTCGAAACGGGCTCGATGGCAGGGGGTTTGAGAGTCGGGTGTCACAGCTCAGATCAGAAGGACCAGTGGGTGGATCTTTGGCCTATCCTGCCCTTTGCACTGTCCGAGGGAAGAGGACCCTGCCTGATTTGGGGGGCTGGGCCTCCAGCCCATTCTCCCTCCTCACGCCTGGTTCTGTCTTCCTTCTGCTTAGAGAGCCTTCTCTTTCAGCTTGCAGCCCAACGCTCCTGGAGGCTGAGGGGTCCATGGCCAGTCACTTAGGGACGGCAGGTGTTGACCAGACCCTAGTGAAATCTCTGTGGTGTGAGCTACGCCCTCTCTGCTGGAAGTATCTGACTGGGGTCCCATGAGAAGGGAGACTGTGGGTCTTTCCAGGTCTCGTCCATCTCTTCTCCCCCAGAAAGCACACCTCACCAAAGTGAGCATCTCCATTTCCCAGAATCCTCCAGCAGGAGGAATGAGTATTTTGTCATTGACCTGACCCTGACCCGATGCTTGCAGAAGAGGGAATCCATCCATGTGTAGATATCCTCTCTGGCCCCTGCTCTCCCATAGTTCATATTTCAGATTTGCTCCTGAACATCCTGGACCAGAGGGGAGTGGACTGCTTGCTGGTCTGTGGTGATGGAGCCTGAGGTGTGACCAGGTAGGGAAACACAGAGATTAATGATGCTGGGCTGACCTCCTGTCCTGCTGCTCTGATAAGCTTTGTGACCTTGGCTAAGTGGCTCAGTCTCTCTGGGTCCCAGCCCATCACTGCCCTCACGAGGTTGTTTCAAAGATTCAAATGGCTGGTGGATGCCAACCCTGCGGCTTGCTGTCTGCCGCAAGGCCAACGTCCAGGCAGCCGAATTGCCAGTGTGGCCAGAACTGGCAGCCCAGCCTGGGGACAGTACTCTTTTCCTGTCTCCGGGATACAACCAGTCCCTTCTCCTCCTTGCCCCTCCACCCCCACCCCATTAAAGCAAGCTCATAAACTCTCCAGGGAAGGGAGGCTGGTGACATCTTTAGCGGCGACATTTGGGTGAAAAATTCATGACCATCAGTTACTCGTGGGAGGAGGAGGGGGAAGGAGCCATCTCCGTGGCTCGGGAACGTGGCTTTCACGGCTGCGAGTCCACAAATCTATTTTATGTGACGAGCCCTATAGTCTAATAGAAGGAGCTTATCACAGACTTAAGAAAAAGTGCCCAATCACTTGCCTCTCTGTCCCCCACCTCTCAGCCGCGCCAGGCACTCCCGTACAGTGAGGGGGTGGGGGCAGCATCCCCGTGAGCCATGTAGAGTTCACCGGGCAGCAGAGGCCGGTGCGGGTGATGGCCGGGCTGGCCTGCTGGGAGGTCCTGGCCACCCCCTGCCTCTGACCTTGGAAGCCACCATTCAGAAGCCCTCCGTTCTGCTGCCCTCCATCCCCACTGGCAAAGCTGCCAACCTGTCACTGCCAGGCCTGGGAATCCTGCAAACCTGACCAGCTGGCTTACCATCCTGTGGTCTGTCTGTCTGTCAGCACACAGGAGAAACAAGGCCTCAGACCTCCTACTAATTTCATTAAGCCTCCAGTGAATGGCCTCTGACTGCGGACTCCAGAGACGAACAGCGTTGCTGGCCTGCGGAGGGCACTGGAAAGTGTATTGTTGCAAATGCAGTGCGGTTAAAATGTAACACCTCGTTTGATCCCCTCTGGGGTTCATTTTAAATTTGTTCTTGTTTCTCATATTTTCGGCTGCTTTTTCGATTGAGGTTTTTCTCCGTTTGACTTTGTTATTCTTGTTCGGTTTCTTTTGCCCCTGTTCTTTTCTCCTCTGGATGTCTTTCCGTATGTGAAATCCAGGAGAGGTAACTCCATAGAGACCGGAAGTAACGGCTTTAAGGGTTCCCTGTGTATGAGGGAGGGGTGGGTGGGGTGGGCGTGGTGGGAGAGGGGGTGTGGCAGAAGGAAACAGGGAGTTAATAACGATGAGCTGGAAGAAGAACAAAATGTCCTGAAATTGATTGTGGTGATGATTGTACAAGTCTTCTTGATAGGATTGGACTATTGAATTACATGGCCTGTTAATTGTGTGTCGATTCAACTGCTAAAAAGCAAAAACTCTCCCATGATTTCTTATCTGGGTAAAGTGAGGCCAGGCTGAGGCGGGAGATAAGGGGCCCCGAGAACCTCTTCAAGATCCAAGAGTTTTGGTCCAGAGCCCTACAGACCTGGGGCAGCTTTGACGAGGAAGTGGTTTGGTTCCTTCCCGGAGGACACGGAGCACATGAGAGGTGACTGCGAGTGCCATCGGCAGGTCAGGCCCAGGCCACCTGAGCAGGTGAGAAGGATTATGATGAATGAACTGGGCAAGCAGTTCTGGGATCCAGTCCTTGGACCTGCTCCACGACATCTGCTCCAAGACACAGCCTCCAGGACAGATCCAGGCTCCAGAGACCCCAAGACTTCTTGTGACTACTCCTGTAGGCCCCACTCGAATGAGCACAATTGGGTCCACGCTGGCCCCGCCCATCAACAGGGTGTGACTCCAAGTGGGAGCGCTGGACCATTTGTGGCAGTTACATAATCGCCTGTCAACTTGGGAAGGGGTGGAGTCTAGTCTGTCAACCAGGTCGCAGCTTGATGACCTCATTTGGAGGTGCCACGGTGCCAAATAGCTCACTGGAGGCCAGACACACTCGCTCTCTGCTTGACATTCCTGTTGACAAGCCACATGGAGCTACACGTGGATGGAGCCAGAGCCCTGGAGCTGGAGGAGCCACGTGAAGACCCACACCAGCACTGAGATGCTTCCACCGCCACTGGATCCATAAGACTTTGCACCCACTGGTCTGTGATCTTCCTGCCTTCAGCGTGATTGCATGTGTTGTGTGAGTCTGAAGAGGAATTCATAGACTGGTGTCGGACATATGCACCAATATTGGACTTATGGACTTGAACTGGACTGGGCTGGGATGTTTTCTCAATATACAATTGCTCTTGTATATAAAGCTCTTTCTTATACACATATGAGTGTCTATGAATTTGTTTCTCTAGTTGACCCGATTAACACACCAATCATTTGCTGAACAAGCAAATGAACATGTGAATAAATGGGTGGGGCCAGGAAGGCCCTCGCTCTGTCCCCTGTCTAGTCCCCCGAGAGGTCCAGGCCAGAGAGAATGGGCAGGCAGGCCAAGTGGGGCTCATTCATAGGAGAAACTTGATGTCTTCTGGGAGTACAGTCACCTGGGGTCCCAGGCAGTCCCCCTCTGGTGGATGGTAGGTCGGTACTGTGAGGGAGGGGGTGAGTTTTAAGTGCATTAAAGGGATTTGGGGAGATACACATAGACAATTCTTGTTGCGAGGGCCTTTGAGTCGGTTCCGACCCACAGTGACCCAGCAAAACGAAACACCACCCGGTCCTGCTCCATCCTCACAATGGGTCCTCTGCTTAACTCATGGTTGCAGCCACCGTGTCCATCCAGCTCCTGAGCGTCTTCCTCTTTTCCGCTGCCCCTCTCCGTTACCAGGCATGATGACCTCTCCAGGGACTGGTCTCTCTTGAAAACATGGCCAAAGCATGTGAGATGAAGTACATGGACCATAGGATGACCCCAGAAGGAAATGAATGTCGATGAGGATGAAGGTCACAGAGGTGGAGGATGACAGGTTTGGAGTTGCTGGCGCTCAAAAGCTAGCTCCCCGTGGTTTCGTGGTCTCAGGCCATTGACTTCTGCTCCTGTGATGTCTCATCTCTGCGCTGGGGATGACGTAGACCGTGGGCCGTTGTAAGGATGAAGTTAAACACTCACTACAGTGACTGGTACGGAGCAGTCAATGATAATCAACCAATCATCAATAACCAATAATCCATATAGAATGTCATTATGTGCTTTTGGTGTCCCGGGAGCTACTTGCTGGGTCTGGCAGGTGACCTCCTAGAGAGAAGCCCAAGCAGCTGCTGGTGAAATGGATGGTGTCTTCTGGCCCTGAGCCCTGGGAGAGAGGCCTGCTGCATCTCCCAGCGTGGGGACACCTTGGCAGATGGTGGTGACAGCCCCATCGCAGACACATTAATGGCCCCATGCCAAGTGCAGGCTGGTAGAATCGTGGAGCAGCAGAGGGCCTGCCTGGTTCACAGGCGCATGGGCTGTTGCTCGGCTGTGCCCAGGAGGCCCACTCACAGATCTGTGCCCCAGACCCAGGGGAGGGCTGGGTAAAGAGCAGTCTAGACCGGCGTAGCTACCACTTTCCCACAGTGACTCTCACTGTAAGATTCATAGTCAAAAAGGGTTCTCAATGACGGCTGGCCACTGCCCTCCCCTAGGCACCCACCCCTACTGCCTGCAGGCCTCTTTCTAGCCTGGCGCTAGTTGGAACCTTTTCCTTGCGCTGCCTCTGGGCCTTTGCACATGCTGTTCCTTTTGATAGAACCCGTTTTACCTGCATGCTCTTCTGTGTAACTCTCTAGGTTACAGCTCAAAGGTGCTCCCTCTGGGAAATCTTCCCTGACCTCCTCCAACGGGTTCCAAAGCTTCTCCATTTGCCTGCAGGGTGTAACCACACACTTCAGTGCCAGCATGCGCTGCAAACTCCCTCAGGACAGCAGCTCTGCCTGTCCTGGGTCTCATGGCATCTCTCGTGCTGGGCCTGACACACAGGTGAGTGGAATGCATGAGTGAAGGACTCTTCGGCCCAGTCTTGTGTCCCAGCTGGTGGGTGGCATTGGTAATCGTGGGTGACTTTTCTACAGGCCTCAGCATCGGTGGCTTGGAAAGGTTCTTGCCAGAAATGGCACCCCTGGGTGATACAGACAGTTCACATGCTTGGCAGCTGACCAAGAGGTTGGAGGGTCAACTCCACCCAGAGGCACCTCACACACGAGAAAGGCCCGTGGGTCTATTTCCAAACCATCAGGTGAGAATGTCAGTGAAAACTTGGGGAACACAGGTCGACTCTGACATCCTCAGGGTGTCAGGAGTCGGAACGGCCTTATTGGCAACTGCTTACGGGTATAACCAGAAGCATCCTTGTCCTAGTCATCCAGAGCCAAGGACGGAAGAGAGCTATCATCAGATGGCCAACAGGATTCATCTGGGGACTCCCAGAGAGCCAGAGTGCCCACAGACTGAAGACCAGTGAGACGGGTGAGGGTGCAGCACAACAAGCCACATGCGGGGTTGCAATCATAAGCTGCCACCTCTTGTAAGTGTCCTGGAATTCCCCTTCTTCTCAAGTTTATTCACAGGTGAGTTAGGAACACAATCCACGAGACACAATCCAGCATCTTTCTGCTATTCTCTTCTTTCAGCCAAGGTCAGCTGACATCAGCAGGGATCTCTCTTGTTCCTCTCCAGAATCCGGCCTGAAGCTCTGGCAGCTCCCTGTCAATGTTCTTGCTGCAGTCGGTGTTGGGTGATCTTCAGCAGCATTGTACTTGCACGTGACAGCAATGCCATTGTTCTATAAGGTGAACTTCCTGTTGGGTCACCTTTCTTTGGAATGGCTACACACATGGATCTCTTCCAGTCAGTTGGTCAAATCGCTGTCTTCTAAATTCCCTGGCGTAGATGAGCGAGTGCTCCCAGTGCTTCATCAACTTGTTGAAACAGTGCACTTGGTATTATATCAACTCCTGGATCTTGGCTGAAGCCTCCAGTGCAGCTTGGACGTCTTCCTTCCGTACCCTTGGTTCTTGATCATATGCTATCTCTTGAAATGGTTGAATGCCGACTAGGTCTTTTTGGTACGGTGACTCTGTGTATTCTTTCCATCTTTATTTTTGATGTTGTCTGCATTGTTCAATATTTTGCCCATAGAATCTTTCAGTATTCCAATTCCAGGTTTTAATCTTCCCTTTAGTTCTTTCAATTTATGCTATCATAAATGTGCACTTCCTTTTTGGTTTTTGTGTTAGTCTGGGGATATTAGAGAAACAAATCCACAGAAACTTATATCTATATCTATATCTATATCTATATCTATATCTATATCTATATCTATATCTATATCTATATCTATATCTATATCTATATCTATATCTATATCTATATCTATATCTATATCTATATCTATATCTATATCTATATCTATATCTATATCTATATATAAGAGCATTTTATATAAAGGATAAGTGCACATCAAGAAAACATCTCAACCTAGTGCTACCCAAGTCCACAAGTCCAGCATTAACCCATATGTCCAACACCAAACCACAAGAAGTCCTCCTCCATCTCACAAAACACACTCAATGATGTCAGCTGTGAGAGGAAAGCAGAAACAGTGAACATGTAAGCATCTCAGCGCTGGCAGGGGTCTCCACACAGCTTCTCCAGCACCCAGGGCTGATCGGAGTAGGTTCGTGTGGCTTCTCCTCAGGGATGTCTTGCAGGAAGTGAGCCTTGCCAGCTGAAGCAGGGAACTGGCTAAGGAAGCTGCACCCTGGTCCAACAATCAGAAAGCAAGAGACCCGAGAACTAGAAAGGCAAGGCTCACTGGCCATTTATCGCTCCACCCTTTAATTAATCCCACATGTGTTTTTCAGCCAGGTTGGCACAATAAACTTTTAACTATCTCAGTTTTCTAACCAATGTATCATAGGTGTTAGTGAGCTGAAATGGCTGGGTATCGGCCATCTTGAATCATATCTTCATGTGATCTACTCTGCCGGGAGTAACAACTTTAAGAAGAATAGCATCACATTTACCATTAAAAAGAACATTTCAAGATCCACCCTGTGACAGTTACATAATCTCCTGACAACTTGCGAAGGGGTGGAGTCTAGCCTGTCAATCAGGTCGCAGCTTGATGACTCATTTGGAGTTGCAAAGTTGATAAATAGCTTACTGGAGGCCAGACACACTCTCTGCTTGACATTCCTGTTGACAAGCCACATGGAGCTACGCTGATGGGCCTATGGCCCTGGTACTGGAGGAGCCACATGGAGACCCATGCCAGGGCTGAGATGCTTCCACTGCCACTGGATCCACAAGACTTTCTACTCACTGGTCTGTGATCTTCCTCCATTCAGCATCATTGCATTGCTGCGTGAGTCTAAGGAGGTATTTTTGGACTAGTATTGACATATGGGGTAATATCGGACTTATGGACATGATCTGGACTAGGCCGGGATGTTTTCTTAATGTACAATTGCTCTTTGATATAAAGTTCTCTCCTACACACATATCAGTGTCGCTGGATTTGCTTCTGTAGCCTGACCAGACTAACACACATCTTGAATGCTATCTGTGATACGACAATATTCAAATGTCTACAAGGAATATCAGTGAAAATACTATTATTCAAATGTATGCACCAACTACTAAAGTCAATAATGAAGAATTGGAGAAGAATTCTACCAACTTCTTCAGTTTGAAGTTGATCAAACATGAATCAAGAGGCAATGATAATTATTGGTTATTGGAATGCAAAAGTTGGAAACAAAGAGGAAGGATCACTAGTTGGAAAGCATGGCCTTGGTGATTGGAAATGACATTGGAAATGGCATGGCAGTTTTCTAAGAGTAGCCACTTCTTCCTTGTGCATTAACATAAATCGTAACTACACACATGGACCTTGCCAGAAGGAACACAGGCATCAAACTGACTACATCTGTCGAAAGAGATGATGGAGAAGCTTCACATTATCACCCCACACATGGTCGGGAGCTGACTGTGACAAACTCATATGGAGATCTAAGTTGAAACCGAAGAAAGTTCAAACAAGTCCAGGAGAGCCAAATACAACCACGAGTATATCCCGCCTGAATGTCGAGGATATCTTAAAGAGAAGATTTGACACATTGAGGAATGAGGACCAAAGACCTGACAAATTGTGAGATGACATCGTGAACATCACCCATGAAGAAAGCAAAAGGTCATCAAAAAGATAGAAAAGAAATGAGATCAAATGGACGTCAGAAGGGACTCAGAAACTTGCTCCTGAATGTAGAGCAACTGAAGTTCAGGGATTAAACGATACAGTAAAAGAGTTGGACAGAAAGTTCCAAAGGGCAGTTCTCGAAAACAAGGTCAAGTATTACAGTAAAATAGGCAAAGGCCTGGAGCTAGAAAGCCAAGCAGAAAGAACACTGTCAACATTTCTCACGCTGAAAAGACTGAAGAAAGATTGCAAACCTCAGGTTGAAATGTTGAAGGAGTCTATGGACACAATGTTAGACAAGCAGAAAGTATCAAAGAAGATGAAAGGAACAGAGTCACTGGACCCAAAAGAACCGGTTGATGTTCAGCCATTTCAAGAATTAGCATATGGTCAAGAATTGATGGTGTTGGCCATGAAGCCCAAGCTACACTGCAGGCAAGGCTCCAGGTAAACCAAGTGAAATGTTTCAACATATCGACGCAACACTGGAAACTTGGAGCTTGCAAGACATTTGGGAGTTGCGACTTGGCCGATCAACTGGAAGAGAGCCATATTTGTGTCTACGCCGAAGGACTGAGACCCAACAGAATGTGGAAATGACTGAACAGCAGCATTAATATTGCACACAAGTAACATTCTGATGAAAATAATTTGAAAATGGTTGTGGCAGAGCATGGATGGGGTGGGGCTCCTGGAAATGCAAGCCGGATTCAGAAGAAGTCATGGGACGAGGGATTTGATATCATTGCTGATGTCAGATGGATCCTGACTGAAGGCAAAGAATCCCAAGAAAAACAATTTGGTATTGACTATGCAAAGCCATTTGTGTGACTCATAACAAGCTATGGAGAGCATGCGAAGAGTGGGAATTCCTAAACACTTAGCCGCGTATTCAGAACCTGTGCCCATGGACCACGAAGCAGTCCTTCGAACAGAGCGAGGGCTGAAAGGGTTGGATCCTTCCGCCGTACCTGTTGGACTTGCATACTGAGCGAACCGCCTGAGAAGCTGGATTATCCGTAGAGGAGTGTGGCACGAGGCTCGGAGTACGGCTCGTGAACCACAGCGAGATGCAGATGCCGCAACCAACCGTGCAAGAAAGAGGGCTCAGAGCACTTACTGAGGAAGCTGGCTACCCGTAGCCTTCAGGGTGGCTTGCACATCTTTGGGAAGAAAATCAAAATCCTCGCAACAGCCTCCCACAAGAGACAAAGGAGGCAAGGTCACAGGGGTCAGCAGGGGGTTTTACCTGGATCCACAATCAGTGCTCGTGGAAGCAGCAGGCAGGACATCAATGGCATATGGCAATAGGCCCGTCTCCTGCAAAAGACCTCTTCTAATGCTGAAAAGCAGGGATGTCGCTTTGAGGACTAAGGTGCCCCTGACTGGAGCCCAGGGATGGCATTTTCTTTCTTTCTTTTTCAGATCATTTTATTGGAGCCTCTTACAGCTCTTGTTACAATCCATACATCAATTGTGTGCAACATATTAGTACCTATATTCCATCATTCTTGTCTAGACATGTGCTTTCCATTGAGCCCTTGGGATCAGCTCCTCTTTTTCCCCCTCCCTCCCCTACCCTCCCACCCTCATGGCTCCTTGACAGATTATTGATTGTGAATGATTTCGATCCCATCATATAGATGTGAAAGCTGAACGACGAGTAAGGAGGAGCAGATTGGAATGCACCAGGACAGTCAGCAGAACCAACCAGTCTGTCTGGAGGACGCACAGCCAGGATGGCTTCATCTTCCATGCATTGGACACGCTGTCCGGAGGGACCGGTTCCTGGACAAGGAGGTGGCGCTGCTGAAGTAGAAGGTGGACCCAAAAAGACACCGTGTTATTGACACAGTGGCTGCAGCGGTGGGCTCCACCGTGACCACCACTGTGCGGACGGCTCAGAACCGAGCCGTACTTCTCTCCGTGGTTCACGGGGTCAGTATGAGTCAAATTGCCTCCCCACAGTCACTTCCAATTTTTGTTTCTTGTCTTTTACTACACCCAGACTGGCGAGGCCACCGAACCTGGTTCCTAGATGAAGGGAGGATCGGTCCCTGATAGACACCAAAGACGTTGGAGCTGCAGGGCCCGAGGGAGGTCCCTCCAGGGGCTCAGAGGCGGGGATGGCCAGCGGGAGCGGGGGCCAGCCGGGCAGACTGCCCTTTAGCCGGCGCTGCTCTGTTCTCAGTTGGGTTCTATCTTGGAGCTCTGCCTGGGATTTCACTTGTAAAAAGGATCCTGCTGCTGAAGAAAATCATTAAAAGCCACAGATCTAGTCCAAGCAGGCCGTTACTGGCTCCCCAGGCCTCCCCGCCATTCACGTGCTTGGAGTCTGAGCTGCACCAACCATCCATTACTGGCAAACTCTGAGTAGTCTCTGTGCAAGGTCAAGCCAGATTGGGGAGAAGAGAGTGAGCCACCATGCCCGTATTACCTGGGGCCAGTGCTGCCCAGCCCTGCAGTGAGCTCCGTGGGGCATGAAGGCCGGCAAGTGTCCTAGCAAACGTCTGAGTGGGGGACTCAGTGGGCCTGGTGGGATACTCCTTTTCTTTTAACCGTTTATTGTTCACGGATGCAGCTTCACAGCGCAAACCAGCCTTGCATTCCACAAAAACATAGACCCTTGGCTCCTGTCCCTGATGACCATCTCACCAAGGAACACTGTACACATGCTACCTCTTTCCTCCCTGGTGTCGCACCTTCCTCCTTTCTCAACCCTTTGGCACGTTGTCCTCGGGAAATGCTGCCCTTTGGCGCTCCCGCAGTTCACAAAGCTAAGGCCTGCGAACCTCCCCAGAGCGCTTGCCTGGTGTTTGGTTGTGCATCGAGTGGGCTGCTAACCGCAAAGTGGGCAGTTTGAAACCACCAGCCAGCTCCGTGGGAGCTAGCGGAAACTTTCAACTCCGGCAAAGAGTTACAGTCTTGGAAACCCACCTGGGCCGTGCTGCCCTGCCCTATCAGGATCGCCATGAGTCAGAATTGACTCCACGACGGCGAGACTTTTATTGGTTGCCTAAGAGTTGAACTGTGGGGCTGAGTTCATTTCCCGACCTGCAAGGTGGCGGGAGCCTTAATCTCCGGAGTTCCGCCAGCCAGGTGGATATTCTTAAAACGGAGTTTTATTCACGCTCGGGACCCGCAGCGGGGCAGTCTGCAGCTGGTGGGAAGGAGGGCATCGACTGGGACCAAGTGCTGTCTGTAATGAAGGGATCAGTTTTTGGGGTGCCCAAGGCGATGTAGTAAAATACTCAGAAAGCAATCAGCTGGCAGTTCTAAATAGGCTAAGTGTCTCCATTTCGATCTTGCTTATTATACCTTAAAAAAAAAATCAAATCTCATAAGTAAGTGTTCGAGGCCGTCTTCAGCTGAGCTCATGTCCCAGTTAGGCCGGTGCCAGGAGGTCATGTGAGGGGCTGTGCCAGGCTGGTGGTGGTACAACTGGGGCCATTCTTGAACGGCCACGACTGCTGCTGCTTTTGGCCTGCAAGGACCCCCAGAATCCCACCTCCTGCTTATTGGTGGTCCGCGAAAATCTGGAGGTGATGCTGCTAAAGGGCCTCTCCCCCAGGGACTCTGGGCCCCGATGTTTAGAGCACCGGGCAGAGGGATCCGCATGCGGAGAAAAGCCACCAGAAGCAGAAGCACATCCCTGTGAGCCCCTTGTGCGTAGCGCTGGGCCCACCTGCGGTGCCCTGAGACTCAGGCTTGCTGGCATGGTCAATCTGTGGAGAGGACCGAACTTGCTTCCTGGGTCCTGCAGGTAAATCAACAGCAGCCCCCTCTCCCAAAAGGCAGCGAGTAAGGAGCCGCTCTTTGCTGCCTTCTGCGGTGTGACCCCCCACCGTGGCCCAGGTGCACGCACGATCACTGCTGGGTGCATGGTTGCATTGGCGAAGCGCAAAGAGGAGTCCAGAAGGGCTCAGGGGGTTCCAGGGTGACACAGGGCAGAGATCAGACCTCTCACCCCCAACCCAGGGCTAGCTCCATGATGCCATCTTGGGGACACTTCACAGAATGTCCACGGAGATTTGCATATTTTTATGGCTATCAGGTTGAGTCCCTGGGGCAATGGGGAGAGTGGGCTTCTGGGGCTGGGGACCGCCTGCCAGCTTCCCCCGACCCCCCGCCAGGCTGTTAAGGGTACAGTTCACACAAGGACATGGCTCCAGTGTCTGGAAGACAGAGCTTTCTGGGGTGCACAGCTAGGTGACAATGGACTGACTGTGTGCTGTGGTGACAGCTCTATCCTTGATGTCAGGAGCGCTCCTTGGTGACTTGGGGCCCAGAGCAGGGCGTCACCACACTGAGTCCCCTGTTCAAGCTCAGGCTCATTCCACAATGTCATGTGAGTGTGTTCATGTTTTAAATTCATCTCTTTCCACTTTCCTTCCTCCTTTTCCCTCCACTGAAGGTTCCTCTAGGCCTCTGGTTTTCTACTTGACTTTGAGCTGGTCCCTGGGCCCCAGTTGCATCATCCGCTCTGAAAGTCCTTCTAATAAGGGTGCTATAGCAAAGCAGATGGTGTCCATCTGTCAGAAAGAATCGAGCCTGGGGTCTTAAAGGTTTGTCTCAAAACCAGCAGCCATCTAAGTGAGGTGTCAACTAAGTCCACATGGAAGGTAGCATAGCAACCTGTGTGATCCAAGGATTGTAAATAATAAAATCCATATCTGGAGGAGAGAACTATATCAGAGCTTAAATTCTGAACGCCCAGTTTGCAGAAGGCTATGGGTGATAGCAGAAGCCCAAAGTCCACTTGCAGGGTCCCCTGGAAGATTAAGCCTGTGACCACAGTCCAGAGGTGTCCATAGCCCTGTTATCAGGCAGGGAGCATGGTAAAGCTGGCGACAGCAGATCCAGGTAAGTTGAAATGTAACTTCTTATCATTCGATCTTCCTTTTGACCCATTTTCAATGTATTCCAGTTTTTAATGTTATGCTTTCTTTTCAATGGAGATTTTTCTGTTTTCTTTTGTCATTATTGTTGGTTTTATTTATTTATTGTCTCTTGATTTTGTTTAGCATGTTTTTTTTTTCTGTATGTGAAAGCCAGGATGGGTGGATCTATGGGGTCAGTAACTGGATTAATAACTACCTAGGGACATTCCAGGGGAGGCAGGCTGGGCATGGGCGGCTGCGGTATTAAGATTTAATGTCAATGCGCACCTAATGGAGGGGGGGGGACCTGTCAATCAGGTCACAGCCTGATGATGCCTCCTGAGAGGTGTGACCTTTTTATAAGAGAGACACTGGAGACCCCACTCTTCTCTTCCTGCCTCCTCACCTTCCTGCATGCAGGTCCCCGACCCTGAGAGCTGCCAGCATCCTGCCATATTTCCACCGACCTTGGATCCACAGGACTCTGGACCCACTGGCTTGTGATCTCCCCGCTTCACCTTTCTGCATCATCAGAGTGCAGCCCCATGAGTCTGAAGGGGGCCCTGCCGAGGATCGGACCCATGGATGTGAGTTGACTGGGCTGAGATGCTCTCCGGTTGGGAAATTCCTTGTTGAGTGAAGGTTCTTTCTTGGACGTAGACGGCTGTCACTGGCTTGTTTTTCTCCACACGCCAGCCCAACAGCAATGCGTATGAGAAAGGGGAACGTGTTCTAAACTGATTGTGGTAATGATTGTACAACTCTTCTTAATACGATGAACTATTGAATTGTATTGTGTTAGTCCGGGTGAATCAGGGAAACAAATCCAGGGACACTCCTGTATGTGCAAGAGAGAGCTTTCTATCACAGAGTAATGGTCTATTGAGAAAACATCCCAGCTCAGTCCATATCAAGTCCATAAATCTGATATTAGCCCATATGTCTGAGACTAGTCCATAAATTCCTCTTTAGACTCATTCAGGACATGCAATGATGCCGAATGCAGGAAGATCACAGGCTGTTGGGGGTGGGGTGGAAAGTCTTGTGGATCCAGTGGTGGTGGAAGTATCTCAGCGCTGGCATGGGTCTCCATGTGGCTCCTCCAGCTCCAGGGCTGTAGCTGCCGTCAGCATAGCTCCACGTGGCTTCTCAACAGGAATCTGAAGCAGGGAGTGTGCGTCAGGCCTCTGGGGAGGAAGAGAGGAAGTTCCCAGGATCCTTAAGAGGCCAGGCCTGCAAGGAGGCATCGGGCTGTGACATGATTGACAAGCTAGACTCTACCCAAGCTAGGAGTCCTGCCACTGAGGGGTGTGGGGAAGCAGTGGTGAGGGGCAAGTCTTAGGCAGCATAATGGGGAGACTTAGGTGTTGCTACTCATTCAGCACCCAGCCTGGGCCAAGCCTGAGCTTTGCACATCATCTCACCGACTTGGTGGACTGAGTTGCTAGGTGGTGTTGAGTTCGTTCCGGGTCACACCATAGGACACATCACTGCCTGGCCCTGTGCTAGTCACCATTGGTCTGACGCCGGAGTTCATCATGGAGCTGCCGTGTCAATCCATCGCTGCGAGGGCCTTCCTCCCTTTAGTTTCATTTTTTGCCGTCCCTCTACTTTACCACGTGTGATGTTCTTTCTTCTCCAGGGACTGGTCGCTCCTGTTGACAGTGCCAAAGTATGTGAGAGGAAGTCGTTCCGTCTTCGCCGCGAGGGAGCATCCTGGCTGTACTGTGTGACCTCTTGGTGGCCCGTGGTACTTTCACTATTTGTAACCGGCACAATTCAAAGGCACCCATTCTTCTTGGGTCCTCCGCGTTCGGTGTCCAACTTTCACACGCACAGGGGGCAATGGAGAAGACCATGCCTTGGGGCAGGGTCACCTCAGCCCTTAAAATGACACCGTTGCTCCCCAACAGATTGACTAAAGGCAGCAGATTGACTAAAGGCAATGAGTCGTTTGTTTGGTCTCTTGACTGTTGCTTCCGGGAACATTGGTTGTGGCCCCAAGCGAGAGGAAAGGAAATTCTCGATGTCCATCTTTTCCCCATGATGTTACCAGCCATAGACTGGCTGTTGTTCCCACTGGCAGGGAGGCACCCCGCCTCCTCTCCCCATCCTCAGGTTCTGTTTCTCCACCTCCCAGCTGGGCAGGGTCTTCTCCCAGAGGCTAAGCAAGGCTTTACAGGCCACTCGTGGGTGCCAACAGTGGACCAGGCCCTTGGGACCCAAGAAGGTGCCTAGAGGTGGAACGCAGCCCGCGGGAGGGGCGGCGGGAGAGGCAGGGGCGAGCTGAGCCAGGGCCGAGCTGAGCCAGGGCCGTAGAGTGGAGCTCGGTCGGTGCCAGGAGCCCAGGACCGGGTGGCCGCCAGCGCGGTGGGAGAGGGGCGGCGGGACATCGGGCCGGTCCAGGACCGCCGGCTCTTTCTGATCCCCGTTAGCGCGTCGCCACCTAGCGCCACCTGCGGGGATCGTCCCCTCGCCAGGCTGGACCTCCGAGGGCCGGAGCCCCCAGGGATCTGCACGGAGGGGGCAGGCGGGCCAGAGGAGCAGAGTGGCACGACAGGCTGACGTCCCCGACACCGAAGGGTATGAATGTGGTCGGGATGTGGAGAGCAGAGGGCGTCAAAGGGGATGCCCAAGCTTGGGCCTGATCTTGACCTGGGTTCCGGCCCCAGCCTCCAGGGACAGAAGTTTTGGCCACGCCCAGTCACAGGGGTCAAGGAGAAGGCACAAGAGAGGAGGGGAGGGCCGGTGAGGGAGCTGGAAGAAAGGCCCCAGGGTGCAGGATGGGGTGGCTGATGGGTGGGAGGAGGAGTAGAGAGTGGGGAAGGGGGCAGACCTCTAGTCCAGGGCAGGCTGTGGAGGCCCTCTGAGGTGGGAGTGGGAGGGGTCATTCCTGATTAGTACACACTGCCTTGCCCCCCCCTCCACCCCCCTCCACCCTCCACCCATTTCTGCAAGGGGTTCTGTCCATCCCCACTGTTATGGGGATTACAGACCTGGAACAGAACTCTTGCCTCTTAAAGAGGTCTTGTGCAGCGGATTTACCCAGGTTGCATAGTGGTCACGAGTTGGGCCACTCACCACAAGGTCAGCAGTTTGAAATCACCTGCTGGTTTGGAGGAGAAAGATGGAGGCTTTCTATTTTCGTAAAGAGTTACAGTCTTGGAAACCCACGGGGCAGTTCTACGTGTTCTTTTACGGGGTCACGATGAATCGGAATCAACTGGATGGCAGTGAGTTTGACTAACAAGTGACTTTCGTTGGACTCCCCCCTCCCCTGCCCAGTGTCACTCTGCAGAGGAATGCCTGCCTGAGGGTCTCATGCCACTGACTTGTCTTATTAAGTTAGGGCCCCGTGTGTGTGTGTGTGTGTGTGTGTGTGTGTGAACTCCAGTTTTGACTTGTGCCTCGAATGTGCATCCCTGTAGATCAGCGGTTCTCAACCTGTGGGTCATGACCCCTTTTGGTGGTCGAACGACCCTTTCACAGGGGTCTCCCGATTCATCACAGTAGCAAAATGACAGTGATGAAGTAGCAACGACAATAATGTTGTGGTTGGGAGGGGGGTCACCACCCCATGAGGAACTGTATGAAAGGGTCACGGCATGAGGAAGTTTGAGAACCGCAGCTGTAGATGCCTCTCTGTGCACACACGCATGCACGTGTGCCTGGCACTTTCAGAAGGGCCACACATGTCCTCCAAGGGGCACTTCTGGCCGTGCCTCAGCCCCGCCAAGCATCAGTGACCCAGACCAGCAGCATGGGGCGGGTAGGCGGCCGCCAGCCGGGCTGGGCGCAGGCTGCGTCTGCCCTGGTGTGTGTTGTAACTGGCAGCCTGGTACATGAGTCACCGGCCAAATTAACTGAAGTTTCCTTTGGGGAAAAATGTAATCAGTTATTGCACTCTGGTCCATTTGAGCAAATTAACTCATCCAGTTTTTTATATGTTTTTTTAATTTGGGGGCTGGGTGGTTACGGAGCTGGTTGGTGGGGGCCTGATTGGAGCTGCAGGGGAACTCTTGTGAGAAGACCCTCAGGGAAAGACTGAGAAGAGGCAGGCCAGGCCTGAGCCTGCAGCGGGGACTTGGGGGAGATGCCTCTGAGGCGGAGCTTCCCTATCCAACGACTCTCTCCTTCACCCCCTTTTTCTGTACCCATGAACGGGAACAGCCTGCTGGGGACCAGTGAGGAGGCCTTCTTGGGGCCTGCGCAGGCCTCACGGAACGTAACGCCCCATTGCCAGAAGACACCATTCTGGAAGATTCCATCAGGCCTGGGAGTGGACTTCTGTGGACACTGTACGACTTAGGGCTTTCACATTCCATTCCTTTGAACCTTCTTACTGTGACCTGGGTGAAGGTGTACAGAACAGACTGTAGTTTTCCATTCATCAGTCCCTACGGCTCCTTTGTCGCAGTCACTTACATGCTGTCTGGGTTGAGGAAGACCTGGACACTTAGGGGCCATGGGAACTGAGACCACGGCTGCCATCAGCCAGCACCGGAAGCACTGGGGAGACCTGGGTAATGGTGGCAGCAGGCCTCACCACAGGGTCAACTTGTCAAACAAAAAACCCATCCTGGTCACTTTGGAGAAGTCTGTCTGAACATGACCTGTTGAAGAAGAATCAGCGCTCTGTCCCACTGTCAACCTCGATCAACTGTGGCCCTGCTCACTGAGCAAACAAGGGCAAATGCTGCCAGAAGAAGACGGGAATTGCTTCCGCCATTGATGTGGTGCCTGTGGACGGGCTACGACACGGTCGTGTGGAAGCAAAGGACACATTGTTCAGGAGAACTGATGAGGAGACCAAGGGGACCCTGTGTCCTTCCTGGTGGCCTGAAGCTACCTGGAGTTTGAGTGACAAGTTGACTGCTTTTCCCCTTAAAATCAAATTAGTCGTTCATACACATGCTGATTCAACTCATCCACTGCAATCCCCTCCACGTACCACCGCCTGTCTCGCGTCCTCCCGGCTTGCCTGTTTCCATCCCTCCTTCTTTCCTAACTCTGAGCTTGTCCTTGGGTTGATTATTTTTAATTGGAGGTGACTTCCTTTCCAGACCTGAAGGGTAGGGATCATGATCTTGGGGGGGGGGGGTGTCCCACTAGTGGCCCGGTCGCTTGTATGATGTCGCATTCTGTACCATGTTTTTCTCCCACTCGATCCAGGACCTTCTCAGGGGACTCTCTTCAGAGCAGCTGGTGGTGGCGGCCGGGCACCATCTAGTTCTTCTGGTCTCAGGGTCATGGAGGCTGCTGTTTACATGGCCATGGGCCCATCGGGCTAATCGTTTCCATGTGTCTTTTGATTTCCGTTGCTCTTCTTTCCTCTGGATGGGGAGAGAGCAGGGTGGCACCTTAGATGGCTCCTCATGAGTTTGTAAGGCCCTCGCCTCCAAATTAGGATGTAGGGCATTGCCTTTGTGAATGGTCACGTTAATTCCTGCATGCACTTGCAGACCCCATTTCGCAGATGTGGAGACTGAGCGCCCTGAGAAATTCAACTTCGCGGAAGGGCGGCGCCAGACCTTCACGTCTCAGGACAACCTTGAACTCCTCCTCCTCTGCCCCTGAAGCATCGGGAGCTCCCAAAGCGATCTAATTTCAATGAGCCATGCCCCGACAATGAGCCTGAGAGTAACAGTAGCCAGACGGTGAGCCCCCACTCTCCGGGGGAGGCTGAGAGCACGTGGGCCATGTGAGTGGCTGGTGATGCCAGCAGAGGTGAGGCCATGCAGGGCTGTCCCCCAAAGGGCTGTATTCACTTTAATAAGATACCGCCAGGAAGGGTTTTGCTTTCTGTCCTCGGTTAGCACCCAGGTATTGGACATCTGAGCAGCTACGCAGGGCCCTTGACACCAGGAGCTTCTCCTGGGGGCTCCTGACCCCTCTTCCGTTTCCCTGAGCCCCTCCTGGGTGCTGGTCTGTGCTGGGATGCCCTGGGGCAGCTCTCTTTCCAAGCAGGAGTTCTGATTTTGCTCCTTAGAGGGGAACGACACTAAGATTGTTTGAATGCATCGAAGTTCACTCCGGCTGTCCGGCACAGGAGTGTAACCCCAAACCAAACTCACTGCGCCGAGTCGATGCTGCCTTGCAGCGATCCTATCGGACAGGACAGGACAGGACTGCCCCCGTGGTGTTCTGAAGCAGTCAATCTTTAAGACAGCCTCCCCTTTCTCCCATGGAGCAGCTGGTGGTTTCGAACTGCTGGCCTTTCGGTGAGCCACTCAATGTGTAACCACAACGCCACCAGCATTCTCTTCATGTACGAAGTTAGGATACCTATAACCCAGCTGTTAACTGGGGAAACCTCTGGGTCACGAAATTGCCAGTTGGGATTATTTCCCGCACCCCCCCCACACCCCGACTTGATGTTTTCCTGCATTTTCTAAATTTTTGACAATGAGCTCATAATATAATAAAATCAGTGAGTGCAAAGGCTCCCATCCACCCTCAGAGGCAGCTGTCAGAGGAAGCCTGTCCTGGGCCCGAACAACGGCCCATTCAGGAGTCCAGCTTGTCTGGTCCTGCCTGGAGGAGGGTGGGCAATTGAGGGTGGCTGTCGGGGGCACAATCTCAGGGGACTAGGGAGGACAGGGGGTTGCTTATTTATGGGCAGGATCTCCCAGTCTAAAACTACCCTGAAGGAAGAGAGGGAGAGCTGATGGGTGGGAGGAAGCAGAAGCAGGGGCCACCCTAGGGAGTCACTTGAGGGAGTCCAGATGATCCTGAGCCGGGGTGGAGGTGGGGGTTGCCTTGGTGCCCTGAAGCATGTGCCGAAACCCGGGAGGTGGTGGAGGTGCAGCCCTGTATCCTGGCCAGGTCCTGGAGTGGACTTCCAGGATGTGGACAAGGGGACCCCGCTGGCAGAGCTGGTGCCCAGGGAAGGACACTGCCATGTGGTTGGAAAGAGGGAGAACTCAGCTGCCTGCTGTAACAGCTGGAAGGAGAGTTTTCAGGGGACCCAGGAGCTGTTCTCAAGGCTCCCTCCCCCATGATCATGGAGGAGCCAGGTGCTGGGGGGCCTGAAGAAGTGTGGCCATTCTGGGGGCAATGGGCCCCCTTTGAAAGTCTCATTGGGAGAGCAGGCAGGTGCACCCATTGTTCACCCACGCGGTGCCTCTGTGCTGCAGCCCCTCCTGGGCTCAGGTGCAGGCACCTGGGTTTCTCTGTCCACCCCACCCCCCACCACTTCAGTGCTCTTCCCACCAAGCACCACCACTGCCCCCTCCTTTTTGCCATTGACCTTCATTGGGGGTGGCTGGAGTTCCTTCGCACAGAGAACTGAGGTGCCTGGGAATTTCTGTCTCCTGGGAGGTGGTCCTCCATTGATGACGGACAGGCTTGAATTGGGAGGCAGAAATGCTTTCCCTGCTGGCCCCTGTGCCAGCCCATCTCAGGGCCCACTGATGAGATAGAGGACGGAGCCGTCCAGGTGGCCC
Source organism: Tenrec ecaudatus (assembly GCF_050624435.1). NCBI lineage: Eukaryota > Metazoa > Chordata > Mammalia > Afrosoricida > Tenrecidae > Tenrec > Tenrec ecaudatus. Next base: position 129,220,973 of record NC_134541.1, read on the forward strand.
TGCTGGAGGCCCACTCTCCTTTGACTTCCTTCCCTTCCCACTCCCACTTCTTCACCTCCTCACTGCGTTTTCCCCAAGACCCATCCTCAAAAACCAAACTCACCACCATCGAGGTCGATGCTGACTCAGAGCGACCTATAGCGCAGGGTAGAACTGCCCCTGTGGGTTTCCGAGGCCATAACTCTTTACCAGAGAGGAAAGTCTCTCTGTTTTTTTCTTTTTTTTTCTTTGTGCAGAGTGGCTGGTGGTTTCAAACTGATGACCTTGTAGTTAGTAGCCTAAGGTGTGACCACTTCTCTACCAGGGCTCCTTTTCCCAAAACCATTTCCCAAGAAATCAGAGCCAGGGCTGCTTATGGACAGCTGAAGGCTGGATGCCCATCTATCTGCGTGCTCATGAGGTATGGGATCAACGCGGACTCAGTCTCACATGCTGATGGGTGACACCTCGGTGTCCCCAAAGGCAGCATCTATTGCTCCCTTCGAGCTGTCTGCCTCTTTCCGGTTAATTGTGTCTCACTCTGTCTCCTCGCTACTCCACAGTTGGGCATGGCTTAGGGGAGGCTGACTTAGATTCGCAGATGAGAAAGAGTCACAAAGAAAATATTGCTTCGGATAACAGAAACCTTCGTTGGACAAAAATGTCAGAAACGCGGGGTGACTGCGTCTCGACAGAGTCCCTCTGCATCTCTGAAGGTGGTGCTCCATCTCTCAAGCCCTTCCCTGTGCTTTTGGACGACACCACGTCCGAGCAGCAGTTTGCTCACCGGTGCGGTTCTCCATTCTATCATGATCCCCATTCTACTTTACAAACCCGGCTAGACCAGAGGATGTACACTGGGACAGAAAGAAACTGGAAACACAGGGAATCCAAGACAGATGATCCCTTCAGGACCAGTGCTGAAAGTGGTGATACTAGGAAGGTGGAGAGAGGGTGGGATCTAAAGGGGAAACTGATTACAAGGATCTACATATACCCTGAGGGATGGACAACAGAAAAGTGGGTTAAGGGAGATGTCGGACAGTGTAAGACATGACAAAATAATAATAATTTAAAATTATCAAGGATTCATGAAGGAAGGGAGAGCGAGGAGGGAGGGGGATAATGAGGAGCTGATACCAAGGGCTCAGGTAGAAAACAAATGTTTTGATAATGATGAGGGCAACAAATGTACAAATGTGCTTGACACAATGGATGTATGCATGGATTGTGATAGGAGTTGTATGAGCCCCCAATAAAATGATGTTTAAAAAAATCCTTAAAAATAACAACCGCCCCCCAGGGGTCATATGTTACCTTTGAGAAAATTTTCTTCAGCGACCCCCAAAACAGTTGCCCAAGCCTTCTGGGCTGACCTCTCTGCCTTGAATTTACCTGGCCCGACAGATCCCCTGGGAAGTCACAGTGTTGGTTGAACCTTGTTTTTGAAGATGAGCCCCCCTCCGCCCAACCCCCCCAACCACCCCGCCAGGACTAAGACCCATGTATTGCCCCAAGTACTTGTCTGCATCTACCTGCTGGTCACAGAGAAAATTTGTTACATGTTGTGTGGAATAATCCCTGGCGTGGAAGAACCTGACGTACCCTCAGCTCTCTGACTTACCCTCAGCTATTCAGTCAAGCAACAAGCCTGCCCCGGCTCGGGAACTGAACCTGCCTTCTCTCTTCACCTGTGACTGTCTCTCTTTTGTTCCCTTCCCCGTGATGGTAGGTGGCACACCTGCCTGGAACCAGGTGAGAACAGCCAGGGTGGATAAGGGGTAGGTGGAGTAGGTATCCCGCGTCCCATGAGGCGAGCTTGGGGCTCCTTCTATCTGGAGTGCTCCTGCGATTGGCACTTCCGGTTCCGATTCTGGACTCCTCCCTCCCCGACCCGAGGCCAGCGCCCTTGGAGGCACAGTGGAGGGAGAGTAGTGGGCATCTTTCTCTCTGGCTCTAGGCGCTCCCGAGGCAGGCTTTCATGTGTCCGGACGGGCCAGCTCTTGAAATCAGGCTCACGTCGCTCATGGTCTGGCCATTGCTGCCACCACAGTGGCCCTGGAATGGTCACAGTGTGGACTTTAAGTGAGTGAGTGTCACTGAGCTGGTCAAGTGACCAGAACAGAGTAGAGGGACCCAGTGCACCTACCTTGGTGCACTTCTCAGCCATGTGTGGGACATTTGTAATCAGTTAAGCATTTGGGGTGGGGGGAGGGCACTCCTGGCACGGGGGAGGTGGGGTTCAGGGACGCCGGGCTCTCTGGAATGGTACTGTACCCCACACAAAGGACAAGAGTCCCACAGTTCCAGTGGACAGCAGACCTGGGTACAATCCTTCCAGCCCCGAGCCACACGTCCCCGGTCCCCTTCACGCAGTGTAACTGGAAGAGAGGCTGTCCTTGGCTGGATTGCAGGATTGGATCCAGAGGCTCTTGACTGTTTCCATCACATCCCTGACTGCTGGTTGCTCATGGAGGCTGAGCTGCCTGCCAACTGAGCCCGCGACACGGGCCTCCTTTTGGAAATGTCACATTCAGGGCAAGCCCGTGACTTGATGACAGACTCGACCACTGCATGACGTCCTCGTGCGGACATACCTGAGCCTTGCTAAACTTGAAATGCATATCGGTTCATTTCCAATCCCAATCCTTTGGCTTTCCCTTTGCATCACGGGCTTCCAAACCAAGCTGGACTCACAGCGAGTCTGTGCCCATTCACAGCGCCAGGGTCAAATTGCCCTGTGGGTTTCCGAGACTGTAATTCTTCCTTAAAAAAATAATTTTATTGGGGGCTCTTATCACAGTCCATCCATCCATCCATCCATCCATCCATCCATCCATCCACTGTGTCAAGCATATCTGCACATATGCTGACATCATCATTTCCCAAACATTTTCTTTCTACTTGAGCCCTTGGTATCAGCTCATTTCCCCACTCCCCCACTCTCCCTCCCTCATGAACCCTTGATAATTTATAAATTATTATTATTATTCATATATTACACTGACTGCTTTGTCCTTTCACCCACTTTTCTGTTGTCCACTCCCCCTTGGGAGGGGGTTATGTAGATTATTGTGATCGGTTCCCCCTTTCTCCCTCCACCTTTCTCCTACCCTTCTGGTATTGCTACTCTCAGGATTGGTCCTGAGAGGTTTATCTGTTCTGGATTCCCTGTGTTTCTAGGTCTTATCTGTACCTGTGTACATGCTCTGGTCTAGCCGGATTTATAATTCTTTAAGAGGGTGGAAAGCCTCAGAGGGGCTGGTGGTTTCGAACTGCTGACCTTGCAGTTAGCAGCCCAACTGGTAACCACTACGCCACATAGGCTGGTGTTTCCAGGGTTAGTAATCACTCTATTGACCTTTCACAGTTGTGTGGGTACACCATACCAGCTGCCATCAAACGGGGTTAGACGCGCGACAACCCCACAGGTGCTCCAGTAGAACTATAGCCCACAGGGCATTTGGTGGCGGTGGCCAGGAAGTAGGTTGTCACACATTTCCTCCCAGGTCCAGCTGGGTGGACGCTAAGCAGTCAAGAGGTGTTGGCACCACCCCAGTCCTCTGCTCATGGATCCCAAACTCAAAACACCAAACTCACCGCCATCGAGTGGGTGCCAACTCACAACGACCCTATAGGACAGGGTAGACCTGCCCTGTGAGTTTCCAAGACAGTAACTGTTCATAGGAGCAGAAAGCCCCCTCTTTTTCCTGAGGAGCTGCTGGTGGCCCTGAACTGCTGGCCTTCTGATCATGTCACCACCACACCAGGCTCCCCTCCTATTATCAAGGTGAAGAAACCTTTGCAGATAGTTCAGATTTGGCGTTTGGCTTGTAAATTCATGACAACTTCCGGAGAAACCCAGGAGGTACTGGGCTGAGTAGATATGGCAGGAGGTTGGCACCCAGCGTGTCTGTAATGGCTGCCACTCGGGCCAGCGGCCGTCTGGACCAGGATGGGGCTTAGAGGGCAGCACGAGATGACCCGCCCCCCCCATCCGTGGCCTCCTCTGGTCCATCCCCACGTCCTCTCCCCTTTTCGATGACTTTTCCCATCACCCACTGAGTCCGAGGGAGGCTGCCTGTTCTTTTGAGGACACGTTCCAACTCAAGTTCTGGTTTCAGAAATCATCCAGATGCCAAGTCACTGCCGGAGAATGGACGTTCATGCTGCCCTGAAATATGTGTGGCCTGGAGTGTCGGCTAACTTTTCTGCAGAGTCATATTTTCGCTTGGCATGCCCGAGAGGGACCGCTCAGGGCGTCTTTGCAGGTGGCTCAGGGAGAGCCGCGCGGGAGGTGGGAAGTTGCGGGCTCAGTCCTGCCCAGTGCACAGTCCCGAGCAAGCTCAGACCTCACAGGGTAGGCTCTGCAGTAGTAATAATCAGTGCCGTGGCCTTCAGCACAGATGAGCCCTTTCCAAGTGCAGTTTAAATGACAACAGACACCAGACCAGCCTTTCTCGGATGGGGTCTTCACCTCTGGACTTTTCCTGGAAGTGGGCATTATTGCCTTCATTTTACAGATGGGGAAACTGAGGTTCAGAGACGTTAAGGATTTTCCTGAAGCTTGGATTGCTCCCCAGCCTGTTCTGGAATCTCCGTTTTTTCTCCTGTTCCAACCTGCTGCCCAGCCTGGCCCGTCACTCAGTAGTAGCAAGGGCCGTGCCTGCCTGTCTGCAGTGGTAGAACTACCAGCGGATGTGAATCTGGGGACCCACAGCAGCATCGAACACCTGGCCTTGGATTCTCGCTGTGAGCCTTGCTGGAGGTATTGAAATGGCTGCAGCTGCAAGTCCACGTGGTTGAATGACTGTGCTGGAGGGTCGAGAGGGTCATCTTGTCTGACTTCCCATGTAACCCCAAACCCCAACCCCCCAACGCCCTGGTGTCCATTCTGACTCACAGCGACCCTATAGGGCAGAGTAGAACTGCCGCTGTGGGCTTCCAAGACTCTTAACTTTTTTATGGCAATAGAAAACCCCATCTTTCTCCCTTGGGGAGGCTGGTGGCTTTGAACCGCTGACCTTTTGGTGAGCAGCCCAAGGTGTAACCACTATGCCACCAGGGCTCCTTCCCATGTAACAGGTGGGAGATTAAGACTCGGAGAGGGCAGAGATGTGTCCAAAGTCACAGGATAAGCAGAAGCCCCAAATTTGGTGCTCCAGCTCCACTGTGGCCACCAGGGCCTTCCCACCTGTGACCTCGGTGGGCCCTAGCTGTGTTCCTCTTCCTGTCTGTCTTCCTCGCCGGAGATCAAGAACATGACCCTGAGAGCTATGCCTCCCAGCTCTGCTGCCTGCTGCTTGCTGGGCAGCCCCTCTCCCTAAGATCAGTCGTCTCCAGGCCTGTCAAATGCCACTGTGGCAAGTTCCTCAGAAGACAGTGGCTGCTCTATCTGCAGGCATCACGATGCAGACCAGACTGGGGGTCTATAGTTCCTTCCATCCCTGGACCCCCTTGAGCCTCCACATCTCCACAGCCTCTGGCTGAGTTACACTGAGTTATACAGTGGGGGCCTCTAGAAGAGGGGGGGGCCAGAGAAAATACAGGAGCTCAGTGAAATGTGAATTTCAGATCAAGTATTTTTTTCTAGTTATACTACTCATCTTTTTAAATGTAGACTAAAAATTAGTGTGGTTGACCTAGAACTGGAGTTTCACGGGAAGTCCGGCCTTGCTATTTGCTCAATCTGTCGACCCAGTGTTTAGCATGCATCCATTGGCCTTCTGTCAGCTTTCAAAAAATAAATATGTGGAGCTCACATCGGTGTAGCACAATGTTTGCCCCCAAGGCCATTTTGTCACGTGTCATGCCGTGGCACGGGTTTCACTCATCCTGTTGGGCATTGGCCATCACCATCCATCTCTAAATGGTATCTATTGATTGCCCTCCACAGACACGCCGTCCCTCTTCATCACTAACTTCCCACCTCCTCCCAGTCCCTGTGACTACTACGACATTTCTGTCTCTAAGGGTTTACCATCTGTAGACATCATAAATAAGTGGGACCGCATAACATCTGCCCGCCTGTCTCTGACTGATGTCACTCAGCA